>NC_138030.1:54768394-55368394 GCF_964106645.2 Podarcis pityusensis | reverse complement strand
CGTTTACGCACATTCAGTATGTACATGACAGTGAATACATGTATTGCGCCGAACCCAGAAATGCCATAAAAATGTCACTAAAAGGGTAGAATGAAGGAGGGGGACATTACGGGGTGTTTGCAGGCTTTTTCAATGGGATACAGTGGTACCTCAGGTTACATACGCTTCAGGTTACAGATGCTTCCAGTTACAGACTCCGCTAACCCAGAAATATTACCTCGGGTTAAGAACTTTGCTTCAGGATGAGAACAGAAATCGTGGTCTGGCGGCGCAGCAGCAGCGGGAAGCCCCATTAGCTAAAGTGGTACCTCAGGTTAAGAACAGTTTCAGTTTATGAACGGACCTCCAGAACGAATTAAGTTCTTAACCCGAGGTACCACTGTACAAATATATGCGATTTCACTGATGGGCATGGTGACTTGGAATGTAATACCTGTGTAAACAGGGGGCTGCCTGTACTTCAATTCAGCTACTCAAGACATCAATTAAAGGCAAACCTAGGTAATATATATTAAACTCATAAAACATTACCCTTGGATAGATCTCCAAAGGGCAAATCCCCATCCCTACTTCCCCCCTGCCAGAATCCACCCTTCTTAAACTCAAGCCTAGTTAGTACCTCAAATAACTATCGATGTATTTCAAGATACCTGTTTTATAGCATACATTATTTGAAAACCTTCACAAAGCCTAAAGCCAAAAAGAGCAGCAAAATAATTTAAAAAAAGTAGCTTCTGAAATTTATTTTTTCATGTCCAGGAAGACTCTTGTCCGGTTCACACATTCACAGGAAGCTGTATCTACAAATTCAAATTTGTAAAGGATCTCATACTTGGAGCACTTTGAAAAACCTTTAAAGCTGTGCTGGTTGGTGGGGAGGGGGGAAGAATCAGCTGAGGAACCCAATTCACAGAGCTAAGTAAAAAGGACACTAACAATTCCTCTTGCGTGGCTAGGTACAATAGAGAATCAGTTCATTTTAAACTATAGGCATCTGCCCTCAAAACTGTCGGGAGAAATCAAATGAGGAAAACTAGTGGAAAATTTAACTTTCTGAATACTTATTCATCCCCAGTCCACAGATTTTAATGTGCAACTGCAGATGTGGAACTTTGCACATTAATCTGCCCAACGGGTGGATGATGGTGGATGGGCAGAGAGGATACGGAAGATAATGGGATTTCCTAAGGAGAGCCCAAGTTCAAAAAGTGAACTTTGTGACCAAAAGGTAACAGATCACAACTGTCAATGAATCAGCACTGCCATTGACTCAACTATATCTGAAAGGTCTCCATGTGCAGGGAGCATGAGGTTCAGTGAAATTTCTGGAAGGGTCTGCTATCCTTTTGAAGACAGCATTTTCTGAATTTTCATTCACTTTTATTTAATACTGTTGTAGAAAATTAATGTTTAAGTACTTGGCTATTATTTGGTAATATTTCTCTAAGTTTTTTGGGGGGTTTTTTATATTGGTTAAATGCCAATCTTAGAAACACTATATGCCGAGCAGTATGTGAAGGCCATATGGGGTTGGCACTAGCACAAAATCTATCTCTAGCAAATCTACAAATGGGAAGAAAAAACCCCATAAAAGGGGTATTTTTATATTTCCTGGTCCTCGTTTATAACACATTTTATTCTTATGAGCACACCTGGTATGCAATCAGACCTACGTTTAATTACCTCCAAAAACAAAAAGAAGTGAGTTTCTAGGTGCATGTATTTGGCAAATATCTGGTATTTCTAGTATCTTGTTTACAAAATTGGGAGATGGGGAATGACACATGTAATGTGCCTAATAGTGATCAATTTGAAAGGGATTCAAGTTTCTATTTCCTAACTAGTCCCTGAGGAGAAGATAGCATGAGAGATAACCATCTGTATTTCAAAATGAGGCATTTAATCACTTCCCGCTAGTTCACATCAAATCTTACCCTTCTAAAAAAAGACAAGGAAAAAAAAGACTGTGTACAGCAGTTCAAAGTCTTAAGTATTCTTCCTCAATAAAGCTGACCATTCAGAGCAACTGGCAGTGAAATGACAGGGTGCAGGCAAAGGTGACAGAGAGATCCTCTTTTCAATCAAGCCCCTTTAGGAAAGTATTCCATAGAAAAGGGGCTACTACTGAAAAGGCTGATTACCTTGTTACCACTGTCTGAACAGCCGCAATTCAGAACACAAACATAAAGGCCTCTGATGCTAATCGTTGGGCATGGGAAATGGGGTCCTGAGTCGTAACAGGCTTTATCAGCACAACTTAGAAACAAATTGACAGCCAGGTTTTCTTGATGGCATTAATTGATAAAATAAATGAGGACTGCACTGATTCTTTCTGATTAGAGGTTAGGGCACATCATCTTATCTGCTCAAAACACAAGGCACACGTTAAAAGAAAATGATAAAACAAATACTAGAAGGGCACTTAAAAGACTTCCACAAAGCTGAGTCTAAGCACCGCTAAAAACCTCTTCCTGTGAATGAAATACCTCTTGCCCTGTGCGGAGGGCTATCCCACCAATCTCAAGCAACGCAAGGGAGAGCGGCACTCAAAGCAAAACGAAAAGGTCTTTGAAGTAAGAAGTGGATAGGAAACAAACAAACAAAAAAAGTTACTACAAAACCAGCAAATGAGTCCAACACTAACAAAGCAGCAATTAGCACAATCTGTTTGAGAAGGATTCATGTGACTATCCAGGGTGGGCAGATTGTTCTTTCCAAGCGAAGTACAGAAATTCTGAAAATATTAATTTCCCCTCCTCCCATCATGATGAGAACACTGAAAATTAGAAGAGGAAAAAAATAAAAATAAAATAAAAATCTACACCCTAAGGAAGGGTAGTAAATCCTGCACACACAAATACTATGGTTCTAGATTCAGGTAGGTAGCTGTGTTGGTCTGACACAGTGTCTGTCTGTCTCTCTCTCTCTCTCTCTCTCTCTCTCTCTCTCTCTATAAAATCCAGTAGCACCTTAGAGACCAATGGTCTCTAAGGTGCTACTGGACAATTTTTTAATTTTTTAAAATACATTTCGACACAAATACCATGATGAGCCCTAGAGACTGGAGCAGACCCTGCAGTACAACAGTGAAGGTGTCTGTCCTGTTAACACACTGAAAAGGTGTGAAACACGTGACCATCCCAGAATTTTTATTTGTAGGTGGAGGTAGCAGAGAGCTTGCGGGGAACTATGCTGGACCCGGCTGGGCTTTGCAAATGTGCTAGCGGTTTTATTTCTGCGCAAATACTGTACTGAATGCACTGGGTTTTTAATATTCAGAATTAGGTTGGAGTGCATGTGGCATGGCTGGCTACAGGGGTCAGTAAACTTTTTCAGCAGGGGGCCGGTCCACTGTCCCTCAGATAGTGGGGGGCCAGACTATATTTTGAAAAAAATAATGAAAGAATTCCTATGCCCCACAAATAACCCAGAGATGCATTTTAAATAAAAGGGCACATTTTACTCATGTAAAAACACGCTGATTGCTGGACCGTCCACAGGCCGGATTTAGAAGGTGATTGGGCCGGATCCGGCCCCTGGCCCTTAGTTTGCCTACCCATGGGCTACTACCAATCCCTGGATAAGTGGAAGTTAAGTAGCCTTTCAAAGGTGTATTGGTACCCTAGAAGTTAGACAGGAGAAGAGGAAAGAGTGCTTCTTGCTAAAATGCTGGATTCTGATATGAAACCTAAAGCCTCCCTGAAACTGCTGGGGGAGGTGTCCCTCCTCCTAGGAAGATGCTTTTAGCCATGCTTGTCTGGTTCCATCGAGGCAAGATCCAACCAATGAATAATGGTCTCTTATAGGAATATATTTTAACTCTCTGCAAATTTGCAAATCAGGTGTTAATCACCACCACCCCAATTTCATATTTCACTTAACACTGGGATAGTTCTATGCAGTTTAAACCTATCAAACTACATGTTTAAATACATATAGTTAGAGAAAATGCACATTTAAATGCATATTTTTCTAAAATAAAAAACTTATGCGGGAGATAAGCAGGATTATGGGTAAAAAAATGTAATGACAATGCCTGGAAACAGACAGAGCAAACATCATATCAACCAAACATATTTTACAAATCCAGGTATCAGAGAACTGTTATTTTCTACTTCTTGGTGCTATATGACATACTACAAATATTGGGTTCAATGATTTAACAAATGATGGTAGAACACTGTATGGTCTATGTAAATGAATTTTATGACACACAGATGTGTATGACACACACACACACACACACACACACACACACACAGAGATACATTTGAAGAAATAATAACTCTTCCCCCAAAAACAAAAACAGTGGATTAAGTAGCAAAAATAATGCACCAAGCTAAAAACATATTTAGTAACTCCAAGCTTCACAGAACCAACATATCCATATTTCAGTGTCTCTTCTTTGAATTTCTGCTTCATAGCTATAGTGCAGCAAAAGGCAGGCACTGTTAAGAATGTAATAGCAGCCTGCTAGATCAGACCAGTGGTATGTATCTAACAGTAGGTGGCCAGATGCCTTTGTGAAATCTACAAGTAGAGCAAAAGCGACATCACTCCCCAATTGTTTTGCTCCCTGGCAACTGGTATTCAAAGTTACGCTGCCTCCAAACAGGGAGGTTCTGATGAGTTATTATGGTTAGCAGCCGCTGAAAGAACTAAGAAATTTGTCTCAATTCCCCTTAAAAGCTATTAAAGCCAGTGGTAGTCACAGTATCTTGTAGCAGCAAATTCCAGGAGACTTTCCTTTTCTCATCCTGACTCCACTGCTCATCAATTTAACTGGGTGACTCTGACTTCTATTATTACGCCAGAGAATGAGAAATCAGATATACTCACTTCCTCTATGCATTCTTTAAAGGCCTCCGCTATCATGACCCCTCCTTAGATATAATTTCTAAAGTGAAAAGCTTCCAAGTGCTTTAGAAGCCCCCGTGGTAATTTTGGTTCTACTACATCCCCTTCGCGTTGGATGCCCTTCTGGCAGACATTTATTTGGTTGGTGGGACAAGGGAAAGGCATTTTTCAACACAGAATCCGAATTATGGAATACTCCCTTCAGAGAGGTCTGACTTGCCTCACCTTTGTTCACTTTTAAGCAGGCAATGAAAACCTTATAGTTCTTGTTTATTTCCTTCTCTCTCTTGATGTTTGACGACATTACTAAATATAATTTTTAAGATAATATTGTACACAATATTTAAGATAATATTGTACACAATAGTCCAAATGTAGCTACAATAGTCCATTTGACGCTTTATTATGTTTTTATATGTGTTGCAAACCACCCAGAGTGGCTGGGAAAACCCAGCCATATGGGTAGGGTATAAATAATAAAATTATTATTATTATTAACAACAGCACTACAATACAGGTAGTATTAACTTCCATCCCTAACATGGAAATTTCCTAGTTTACTAAGTACGTATTTTCACTGAGCTATCTACCATGAACTCATGATCTATTTTTCCATGCGGTTAATTATTTAATTTAATTTACACAAATGGATTAATTCCTCACAATGACTCTTTGTGGCATTCTAACATCCAGTTACATAATGGGAAAATGTCCTTGTAGAACTCTTTACAGTAGGACTGGGAGTCCTGGCCAGCGACTCAAACCATTAAAAAAGAAAAAAATCTACCCACTGCTAGATGGAAGCTACTTCATCACATCATTCAGATTAAATGGGCTCTCCCCCACAGTTGAGGAAAACAGATGAAAACCAAAGCAGATATACCACTTTGCCCAAGGGTTTGAGAGAACCAAGTGGTGCTGAGCTCCAGACAAAGAATCATACTACACGTTGTACTTTTATGTGCAGCATCCAGCTCTCTGTCTCTTGTTTTTCCTAAATTACTGTATTTTTCGCTCTATAAGACGCACCAGACCACAAGACGCACCTAGTTTTTGGAGGAGGAAAACAAGAAAAAATATATTCTGAATCTCAGAAGCCAGAACAGCAAGAGGGATAGCTGCGCAGTGAAAGCAGCAATCCCTCTTGCTGTTGTGGCTTCTGGGATAGCTGCGCAGACTGCATTCGCTCCATAAGACGCACACACATTTCCCCTTACTTTTTAGGAGAGAAAAAGTGAGTCTTATAGAGCAAAAAATACGGTACTTCTTAGGAATGCACAGAAAACTGACTTGTATTTTAATTATTGGCCAAAATACTCTGGCACTATTGCTTATCCGTAGGAAGAATCATATGTTGTTTATCATACATGAAGAGTAATATAATTTAGGAAAATAATTTGCTTCAATTCGGTCTCAATTTTTAAGCCCTAGGTTTCAAACCCCACCCCACCCAAATGAGAAAAGTATTTCCTCTTTCTGATATTGTACCTTCTCTGTGCAAGATAGTTCACTGACTCAAGGTTCCATTGTTTTGTTTTTGTTTTGGAAGAGCAGCTGATTAAAACTCACAACTGGGTTATTGGGCAAAATATGCTGCAGCTTTGAAATGATACAGCAGGGACCAGTTTCAGTGTTAATTTAAAATGCTAGAATTAATTAGGTAGTGTAAATGAAGAATTTAATAAGCACACTTTACAACTAGAAGTTATGCTTTTATTAAACATCTCTGCCAAACAAAGCTAAACATCTTTGGCCTATCCTGACTTCCTTTTCTTATGGGCTCATTCTTTTAAAACTCTGAAATTAAGACATTTCCCCTATTGCAAACTCTGTCACAATTAAAGTTTGTCCCAAGTTATAGCAAATATAGATCACTAGCATTTTATGCCTGCTCCAGGAAGCTACTAAACACAATTGAAGTTTACAATTTTGGTTTTGAAGTCCAAATTAAAGGCTGTCTCAGAAGCTGTCATTCCCAGTCAACTTGGTTTGATATACTACCAAATTAGCATTTTTTCTGTAAAAGAATATGCTTGTTTAAAAGCATATTCAAAAGCAATGCGCAACATTATGAATCAGATTCTAAAGTCTACCTACCTAAAAGCCAGCATGATGACGCTGAACATTATTATTAAGTTAACTGAAAGCTGGAAAAATATTTTAAATTCTGTTGTGTTAGCACCCCCATTTTAGGTACTCCAGCAGGTAGATATTTGGGATTTATTCAGCCCTACAATAGCCATTTAAATACTTGTCTAAAATATCAGAACTGCACACACCCTGAATTTATCATCAAATTATTTTGGATGTTAAGTGTTAGCCTATTAAAATCTACTTCCTTTGCAGAAGTGGAAGTACTGAGGTTTTCATTATGCCAGTCACTCTAGACTATAAATACTGTGGGTTATAAATATGAACAGTTTCATATAGTACAGGTGTGAAACCCGCAATAAAAACTAATTCCTCAAAGGGAATGCACATGGCCATTCCAACATAAAAGCCACTGCAAGTTGTTTTGACATAAGAAAGAAGTTACATGAATGCTTCCAGCACCTATCAATACATACCTTCAACACCTATCAATATATTACCCAAACATGTCAAACTGTGAAACCAAATCAGTCACAATTTATGAAACTGAACTAGAACTCAACGGCATCCTGGTAACCAAGTTTTGGGGTATAGGAATCTGGGTCAATACCTGCCCTGGAATGTCCCAATCTTCAGATATTGCAGACAGTATTTCCAAACTACAGGGGATCTCTATGGATATAGGCCAGCAGGTGCTTGCCTCAAGAATTTCAGACTCAAAGCCAGATTGAAATCTAAGGCAATACAGAAGAAACATTGTAAGACCAGGGATTCTCTCGAAAAGAGAACAAAAATGTACAGCTCCACAACCTCAGTTACAGCCCAAGACCTATCATTCCCTCTAAATTGCTGGCAGAGAAGAGAGAATGCTCACATGGAGACTAGCAGGAAATGCTTGAGCATAGCTGTCAACGTTTCCCCTTTTTTAAGGGAAATTCCCTTATTCTGAATAGGATTCCTCACAATAAAAGGGAAAAGTTGACAGCTATGTGCTTGAGTGAAAGGCTCTACCCGATTCATTGTCTGGTGGCTCTTCGCGAAAGAGAATGGATCTTGGGGCTCATGAGGCTGCTTTGCCATTTAGCTTATGAGCTGAGGCCCCCGCCAAAACAATGCCTGCTGGCTCTGCCAGAATCTTGAGCTCTCCATGCTATATGGAACTGGCTCCCAAGAATGTTGCTCAATGGCCCCTAATTGATACCATGCAACTCCAGCTCCAGCTGAACCTTGCTTGGCTCTTAGTACAGCTGGGACAGGATAAGCATGGGCCAACAAGTACCAAAAAAACAAAATTCTTATGAAGGCTCACTATCAAGAGGAGCAATGCAACTTAATAATTAGCAACTTGAGTCTACCTTGAATCTCTTCAGATTTATTCTGTCCACTGCTGCATTGCCTAAAATGTAGTGCAGCTGGTGACAGTGTCACAGCTCAGTGGTACAGCACTTGAGATGCACGCAGAAGATCCCAAGCTCAATCTCTGACTTTGCCTGGTAGACAATACTAAGCTAGATGAACCGATGGTCTGATTTGGGATATAGCAGCTTCTTGTGTTCCTTCCAACAAAGTATCATTCACAAGGGTGACAACTCATATATAGCTCACATATGTAGAAGTAAACATCCTATCAGGAAGGATGCTGATGTTGCAAGCCATCTCTCTGTCCACAGAACTGCACAGCGACTAACAAATGCAGTTCTTTCTTCACTAAGATGCTGATGAGAAGGCCAGGTGCCATACCGCTTGTGCCGCACATTACACTTTTTTGAATTCAGCACATTATATGGCAGGGCTTATTTGCTAAAATATATACTAAGCATTTAACATCTGAATCTCAATAGAAATACAAATGAGCACTGTTCACCTACTAGACCCATAAATTCATCTTCCATATAACATAAACCTTCCTCTTACCCTACAGGAAATGTTGTAGCCAAGCAGAAGTGGACACAATCCAGTTAAAATTTCTATCTACTGTACATTCTCCAACCCTCCATATGATCTTCTTTGGTCTCTATTTTCCAGCTCTTCCAGCTCTGAATCAGCTTCAGTTCCATTACCTGCATCCCATCTCCTTTGGGGTTTTTTCAGCCTTGCTTCAATTTTCTCATCTACTTGCCTTCAGCCTTTTCTATCATCCTCTGCTTACTTCTTGTTAGCATGTCTACATGTAGATGATATCCATTCTCATTGCTTTTCCCACTAACTGTATATAGATATTTTTGGTCACTCTTTGAGATACCAGTTTTTCCTTGACTCCTCCTGCTTTTTTCTTTACTTACACTCAAGCAGCCTCTAAATCTCTTTCAATGTCCTGTATTCAATTTCCTATTTATAGCTGGGATGGAGATTCCCACGGATAACCCCAATAAATTTTTGGCTCCAGCTTCAGTTTTTCATGGTATATATATAGGGTGACACTCTGGAGAGTCTCATGAGTTTTGGAATTGGGTTTTGAAATGATGTACGGGTCTATTAAATGTGGTAGAGGGAGGTTTAAGTCCCAGTGTGCACATCTAAATTCCACACACAGCTCTTTAGTCTCTAATTGTTTCTCATTCTCTGGTCACCTCTCTCATAGATAACCAAACTTCCCCTTTCCAAGTCCTCTTCAGCCACTTCTACTCTTTTCAACCAAGTCAAAATGTGTCACTTCAAGCCTTTACATTGATTCCTTATCATGTTCTATGCTTCTAGTTCTTACTTTTAAATCTTCTCAATTACTGCACTCTCAATTAGCTCTTCTCATCTGCATTTTCTTGCCTTCTCCATGATCATCTGAACCACCACTGTTCCCCTCTGCAGTCTCATCATTATTCCCTATGTCTACAGGTCTTCTGTGTTCCCCCTGAAGCTTCATCACTGTTCCCTTTGTCTACAAGTCTTCCCTGTTATTCAAGTCATATCCATTCCTGCTTCAGCTGATTTTATAATACCCATTCTTTCACCAAACCCTTTCCTGAACCTCCCTAACTTACCAGCCCCTCCCAAGACACCATTCATCCTTGACCACATGCTCCTGTCAATTTAATACAGTTCCTAAACCCTCTGGATTAAAAGGCTTGCTTCTTCACAATGTGTCATATATTATTATTGTTACCATGAAATAAAGAAACTAAAGCAGGAAGTTTGTTAACTCCTCTGCACATTTTGGCAGCAGTCATCTCTTCTCAATAACGAATGAAGCAAACAAGATGAGCTGTTTTACCAAGCTAATTGGGCCACCCTGGCTTGTTAACCCCAACAAACTATGTCCAGAATACACCAAATTTAGTCAACCTTTCTAGTACTGGGAAAAGGTTGATTACCATACTGTATCTAAGCTGTACCAAACTGTCTATAGAAAACAATCCATAATGATGAACTAAACTGAATCAACATAAGAACCATATTTTAATTTATAAAGTGGAGGAGGGAGAGGAACAGGATGATAACTTAAAAGAGAATACACATTTTGATTACAATAAAAGAAACTAAAATGGTCCTAATTTTGAAAGGGAGCTGAAATTATGAGTTAGTTGTGTGACCTACTTGCAAACAGGTTCACCTCCATGGTTCCAGCCCTTTCTGCGTTGATTTAGAAATTCAGTCCCCATGAGAACCCCTGCATCTACTTCCACCACCTAGGCCTCATGGTACTACATTCACAGTAAACATCTATACGTATTCATTGGGCAGTCTGTAGGCGTGTTGGTGGGAGCGCTGGACTGGCTCCACCGCTATATCCACATATTGCTGACATCCCCACTGTCTTACCCCTCACCCCCTTGGTAAGTAGCAGTGTAGCCTGGAGGTGAGGTGTGCAGCAGCGCCCCTCCTCGTGTGTTACATCAAAGCTATGGTTAATGCCTGGTCATATGGATGATACTACTTTCATCTAGGTCTAAGGCATCTCAGCTTCCTCATCTTGTAATTTCACACACAGGCACTTGTGCGATTTGCTCTTCTTCAGAATATCTAGCATACCTCATGCCACTGGTGTTGGATGACTGAGGGAAGTATCGTAATGAAACATGGACACATGATTTCTATATTGCTGGGCAATGTAAAGTGTTTTTATAAAAAAGATGTAGTAAACTTTGGCAACTTGTAAAGACCTTGTCAGAAGTCAAAGAAAAAGAAGCCCACGGCATGCAAGTCCCAATCTCAAGAAATAAGAAAACAATGAAGCACTTTACCTGTAATTTTGTCTCTCACAAGCTTGCAGGACTCTATTTCACCAATGCTCCCAAAAAGGCTCCTGAACTCTTCCTGGGTCATATTCTGGGGTAAATAGTTGACTATGAGGTTTGTTTTGCTGTCATCTGTAGCAGCCCCCGTCTGCATAGGGGAAGGGCAGTTCCTACTGTTACTGGCAGGTCCATTGGTTGTATTGGATGTTGGGCCATTTGACACCTGAGGCTCCATGGTGCTAATTATCTAGAACAGAAAGGAAAAGGGAGGGAAATACCATCTTGAAAGTCTGAGATACAGTTGCTATTTTTAAAAAGATACTTACAAATGAATACGTAGGTAGCATTCATGGCCAATTTAAGACAGTTAACAAAAAAACCCAGCTTGATTCTTCTGCTATTGTTGTAAAGTAGGTCATGCTAGTCTTTGGCAGAGAGCACATACTAAGATGCAGAGGCAAATAAAACCTCCCCGTCTATTTTTTCTCCTCCTTTTTTTGTTAATGAAAAGCTAATTTCTCTTTTCCTGGTGTAACCTTTTTCACAAATGTGTATTTACACCACACCAATTTAATTGATTTAAGGTATAATGACTATGATTAAAATCATAGTTCCATGTAAGTGGAAGAGTCCCATATAGAGGTAGAAACTGAAAAGGTAAAAATACATTAGCTATTTAATTACTGTAACACCCAGCGCTGTGACAGGTTTATCTAGGGCATTCAAGCTACAGAAAGATGTGACTGTGATCAGCTTGAAGCAATAACCTCTCAAGTCTCTACCGAACACACTTACTTGTATCACTGAAAGGCCCGGATTCTTCAGTTACATTTATCACCAAGGGCTTCTTTTGATTTATTCTTACACTAAAGGCCTGAAACTGCAAATACTTATATATTTGAGCTAATGTTGCACAAGTAAACAGCCCCACTTTTGCTGAAACTGGAAGAACCTCTTCATTTTGTTTGTTTGTTTAAAAGGGGGGTACAAGATGGGGAATGTAAAACTCTTATTAAGCCAACTTCTCTTCTTTTAAGGATACGCAAGCTTTAAAATCATACAGAATTATTCAACATAATTCATTAAGACGTAAGAAATTACCTGCTAGATCAGATCAAATACCTATCTAGCTCAGAATTCTGTTTCCCAGTGGCCAACGAGAAGCCTCTGGGAACTATGCAAGCAAGACATGTGTGCACTAGCCCTCTGAATAAAATAGCCGGCGTGAAAAAGTACTTCTTGTTGTCTGTCCTGAACCTTCTATCATACACTTATGCTGATTGTGATCTAGGGATGTTTGCTTTTCTTAACTTGAAAGAAGTGGGGATTGGAAAAAGGGGAATGCTATCATTATTTCCTTTTACCAACTGTGCAAAACCAGTGTCCTATCTTCCACAGCAGATGGGCAAAGGAACTGAAAGAGGAGGGCAGAAAAGTTGTGCACTCTTTCAGTCTTTTAAAATGATTCAAATGGAGAGCTACCACCTCTAGACCTAGTGACCCCACCTGGTCCTAAAGATGCTTTAACTTTATTTCTAAGAACAATCTCTCACTGTTCCATCACACTATTATTGGGTATGCCATAGTGAGTTATGAAAGCAAACTAATGCATTTAACAGTTCTATTCTTATCATAGAAGAGAAAAAACAAAAACATGGTTCTGAGCATAACCTACAATTTTCAAATGCTACAGATTTCAAAGTTGTCTCCTTACATAGGCCAATAGCAATGAAAGTTCAGAACTAAATTTTACATATGAATAAATGAAAGGAAATTAGTTAGGCTTTCATTATGCAAGATATTGTGCAAAAGGAACATAAAATAGTTGGGGGCAAACTACTGATGACACAAACTACTCTGCAACAACCAATTAACAAACTGTATTTGTTCATAGACAGGTTTGTGAACGTAAGGTGCATGCTGCCTTGTGTGAAATTCTCACAAATATTCACCAGGACTGCAAATGTTAGGAAGCGGGAAGCCACAGCTCTGTCATCATCATCTTTTGATGCATGCATAGACACATCCTTTGCCGCATCAGAATCTTCTTGATGCATAGGAGTAGGAGAAAAATCATAATATTTATTGGGTTCCCAAGGAATCCTTAGTCATCAATGGATGGTTACCCTTTGAACTGGACAGCCACTTTACAGGAAGGTTCACTGCATCTTTTGAAATAATAGAATTACCACCAGGAAGATGACACTTCCTCTTGCAAAAATGGCTAGGAGAACAATTTTCTTACAAGCCTCAGAAAAACTATCTTAGGGTCTGTTTGGGGGGGACTTGCTGACTTGGTAGAAAAAGTAAAGACACGGGGGTGAGGAAGTTAGGCAAGGCATGGGCCCCTCCAAAATATACATACCTGCCTAATATGATATCATATGTGACATCAGGTGTGGGGCAGAGGCACAACTGGGCCAGCTGTGCGACCAAGTTCCCTGTGGAGAACTTTATCATGCAGCCAGTATATGCACAAAGCAGGGTTGAAGTCACCACCTATCAGCTGGTGGGCAATGTCTTCAAGTCTGCCAGATAAAATATGCAAACTGGTTCCCTGTAGGAAACTCTAGCACAGCTGATCCTTGCAGAAAGTAGCTCTGCCAGCCATGTGTTCAGCACTTGGAAAATGCCAAGCACAGGGCTGGCACAAACCCTTACACTGCGGTTCCCAAGTGCCTGGCAACCAGCTGGCTGTTGGATGTTGGGAAGCACTGGGCAAGGGACTTGGGCAGGTGGGCAAGCTGCCTCGCAGGGGCGGAGACCAATGTATAGTTATGGCAAACTCATTCTCAACCTGCCAACTGTTACGCAGCCAAAGCAACACCATTCATGCAAATAACATTGTCTAATGTCAATGGCTCAGCAGGCATGGAATGCTGACTGGCAGGGCGTGGATGGAAAAGGAGAAGGGGCTGAAACTGGGTGAGGGCATAGCTGGCTGTGATCTTAGGCAGAAGCACTCCACATTGCAGTATTTTGTTTCATGCACCACTTGTAATCAAAAGCTTTTCTCAAGAGCTTTCTTGTTTCAGAAAGACCACATACATGATATTGGAAGTTGTGGAAGTAAGGGGGATTTAGCCTACTGCTTAATACTCTGCTTCAAATTCTAAGAGTGCTAGCAAAATCAAAATACGATTATTCTCGGTGTTTAACTCGATGTTGGTTTTTGAAATTCTGGAATGCAATCTTTGCATTAGTATTCTAGATATAAACACAGGAAGCACATATACCACAAAGTGCAGTTCTGAGAACCACTTTGCAGACCTAAGAACAGTGGAGCTGGCAGCGCAGGAGCAGGTGGCAATTAATGACAGACACAAACTGTTATTGGATTAAATTGGGCCACAACTTCATGGACTACAGGGGAATCCTGGTTATGCAGGGGAGTCTGTTCCTGGACATGCCCAAGTCCATTCCGCCCCCACCCCCTTTTGGCACTGAAAACAACACACGTGTCAGCCGTCACACGTGTGCTGATCATGTGCAAGTGAGGATGTGCCTATACAGTGCAACAGGTATAGCAAAGGCACTGGACATATATCCTTATGATCTAGCAGTGCACGTTATAATAGCTGCAGCAGGCATAAAAATCATTAAGTGCTCCACCAAGACCCTCAGTAATTTTCAAGCGATCTCTTGGTGGTGGTGGTGTTTGTGTTGGGAGCCACTGATGTAGAAGATCAAGGTAATGGCTCCATCTTACTACCAGTACACAACCAAAATACATAACCAACCTGAATGATTTCCACATAAATCAGAACAAGATCTAAAATAAAGACAAAGCCAACAGCAAGAACCTCCCTCAACAGAAAACGCCCCCCAAACAAAAGCCCAGCCCAAGAGTCTGTTCAGCAGCTTCAGCTTTTGTAGCTGGAATCAGTCAGGGCCCCACCCTCCCAAGCCAGGTAAGAAAAGGCCTGAAAGGCAGGGAACAGGTCTCCCAGGACTCACAGCCATTCAGGAAATTTCTGCCTTGGCTCTTCCTCCTACAAAAAGGCTATGGCAATATGAGCGGCTGCTAAAGCAACATTCCCCCCCTGCTCCCACCCACATTTCAAACCTTAAATCTCTATTTGTATTCTAGAGTCCCAATTCAACTGAACATACCCCCCCCCCCAGTGCTCACACAGCTGCATCAAGCAGATTTCAAATCTAAATACTGATGGATGCTGTGGACCAGCAAAACAATTCAAGAAGCAAAAATCCGCATTCCTTTAAATAAGACAGACAAGTCAACAGTCAGCCTGTATATACTTCATGTAGAGTTGCCACTTTTTGACCCATGTTTAAAGAGCTATCTGTGCAGAACATAAAGCTGTTCCTCTCCTATCCCCTGTCCATCAACAAAAAGTTTGGACTAAAAGGTGAAAAGAGGAAATGGAGCTCCATTTGCCTTATGCAAGTGCTGCACCTAAGCATTAGCCTCTAATTCTCTGCCCTTTCCTGGAACACCCTTCCTTTTTCTTCAAACAATGCTCAGCAATAAAATGGTGGGGCAGATGAAGCATGCTGTTCCACGGAGCATCAAGGACCAGAATATTGTAATTCAAAGCCTAACACCCAGACACACATAGAGCTCCTGATAAGTGGACTTTCCTATTCCCATACACACTTCATGTTGAACACTTGGTACAGCCCATCCCTCTCTATTTAAGTTAGCAAGAAAGCCTTCAGGATGCACAAGCATCATGTGCATAGTGGAGTTTCCAAACCTAGATGGAGCTGAATTGGGGCACTGCTGTGCACTTCGCAGTAGATGGAATTTTTCAGAGACAACACACCATTGCAAATATGCCTGAAATCTCACAGGATATACAACTATATATCTGGAACCCTGCAAGGGAAGAGTGGCTTCCCTTGAGGAACAATCACTTGGAAAAATATAATGGCAGGTGGATAGGTGGTTCTCCCTGTTACTCTATATCCATCCTGTTACTCTTGCCTCTTTTCTTTACATTCCCTCTTCCCGTTATCTCCACTTATTTGGCAAAGTGGTGGTATCAACAAGGACAACTTAAATTACAATAACCTTTATTGCAGCTTCTAAACTCAGTTGCCCCATAGCCTAAAGAAGAGGTTGCCAATGTGGCTTATTCCAGACGTTATTGGACTACAACTCCCACTGCCCCTGATCAATACAGGGAAATGTTCATTTTCTTAAAAAATGTTAATATTCTCAGATGTCAAGCAACATCTGGGTACTGAACTGGAAAGAACCTCACATTGTAGAAATAAAATCTATTAAATCCCAATCTGACTTGTGCATGTACATGAAAACATCTATTTCCAATAGGAAAGTATGTCTGAATGAGCAACAAAAGTAACCCCCCCAAAATTATTAAAACAAGTTTGACAAGCATTCACAAACTAGCAATTTCTAAGTGAGCAAAGGGAACTGGGAAATATGGTAATAAAATGGAATCACTTCCAAATTGGTTGGATGGGTTCTGAAATTAAAAGGGAGGGGAAATACTCAAAGGGACTGTGAAAGTTTATAATGGCAAGGAAAGTCACTGTGGTAAAATATAACTTATCAAAAATTCATTAACTATAATTTCATATTATTTCTAAATGTTAATTAATGAACAGACTTAGAAAATTATTTCATAAAATAAACACTGATAAATAATGCAGCATTCTGTTGTCAAAGGCAATTCTTTATCATTCCAACATGCTTTTGCATGTCAGAACAAAGTGTCAGAGGGGACCCATTGCAAACTTAAGACTTGCAGAAATGCACTCCTTTAAAATAATTATTTTCAACACTGTGCTCTATTCTGCAATTGCAAACTACAGCATGTATAGCATCCATGTTTCAGAACCTGACTTGTAGCTGAAAGATTACGGTAGCTAGTCCACGCATTTAAAACGAAATACAAAACACAGTTATACTCCTCTCTCTCTCTCTCTCTATATATATATAGTCCAGTAGCACCTTAGAGACCAACTAAGTTTGTTCTTGGTATAAGCTTTCGTGTGCATGCACACTTCTTCAGATACCATGCACATGAAAGCTTATACCAAGAACAAACTTAGTTGGTCTCTAAGGTGCTACTGGACAATTTTTTAAAATATTTTTTATATATTTTGACTGCATCAGACCAACACGGCTACCTACCTGAATCTACAGTTATACTCCTTTCTTGATTATCTGAATCCAGTCTGAATCCCTATATTAACTCAGTCCAAGTTACAGCTAATAGACAGAAAACCCATGTCCAATTAATCAAGTATTTTAAACACACACTAAGTAATTAAGTTAATATGATAAACTCAATCTAGGGGTATTAGTTCCACCCATCATGACTTTAGTAGTGTCAACTTCTAAAAAGCTGAAATGAACTTTGCCAATAATATTGCACTGGGAAATTGTATTCTTGATCCCCCCCCCACCCGGGAAGTCTTCAGATTCCAGTAAATTAGGTGGTGAGATACTCCTAACTTTTTGTGCCACACACTTTGGCAGCTTCTTGATTCTTCCTTTGTGGCTGATAAGAGATGTGGGAGAAAATGGATTCAGTTTGCATTTAAAAGCTAATTTACCCAATTCACACTTTTTGAAATAATATGCAAACTATAACACAGCCATCCTCCACAATTCACATCTCCAGTGTTTGCAATATTGTTCTCCAGTCATGTAATATGTAAAATATGCCTACAGTGGGGTACAGTGTGCATATAAATGCATTCATTAGTGAAAAATACAAATACTTTGCAAAAAACATGCATGTTAAAAAGAATCCGTGCAAAAAATTGTATATTAGGAGAAATTTGCATTTAAAAAATTACAACCTGATTTGAAAATGTGAAGAATCGAACTTAATATTGCAAAAAAATAAGAAGCCAAAAATTAACATAGTCACCCATCCTCAGTTGCTGATATAGCATTACTACTCTAGGAAATGAAGAATTAAAATGTGAGACCCCCAAATCCTTCATCTTGTGCAGACATGATAAACCCATATTTCCTCTAGCCAAAATGTTAGAAAAATACTAGAAGAAAGCAAAAGGATATACTGATGATCCTTGTGATCAAATCACATCAGTTAATGTCTTCTCTCTTACCTCCAGCCAATCTCTCATGTCACACTCTGACCAAAACAGAAATGCCCCTCAAGTATAAGGTAAATCCAAATCCAAGGTTTTCACGAGTGTTGATTTGAAAGGGTGAGTTACAACACAATCTCATACATGCAAACCCAAAAGGAAGTCTCAATAAGATCACAGGGGCTTATTCCTAGAGAAGTGGACATAAGCTTTCAACAAATACTTAATTTCTTCTATTTAAAACATTGGGATAAATGCTTAAATTTGTTTAGATTGTGCAATCAATGTCTTCTTGATATGTGTTAGCTATTGCATAGTGTTTCACTATTTTATTGGAAGTAATCCTGATACTGTGCTTCAAGGACAGGGTTTAACCTCTTAATATATCAATCAATAAACTTATTCTTGCTTAAGTAGGCTGGTATCTGAAAAAAAAACGCCATGGAAATAATATAAAAGCTTATCTGTGGGACCTTCAAAAGTGTATTTTCTTCTCAATAACAAAACTGCCACGTTTCAATGTCATTTACTATTTTTATTAAAGCTTCTGTACTGCACAACAAGACTTGCTATTATTTACTTAATAAATACATTATGAACTCCAAATAAAAGGGGAAAACTAGGTTTCAGAGTATTTCTGCCTTCAGGCAAATCCAGTATCCCCAAAATAAATCTTTAACCCTCTGCATTTTGACACAACATCCTGCAAAAATGTATGAGGGTATCATCAACATTTTTCCAAAGAACCCTAGCGAAAAACAGAACTTCTTAGTTGCAGAAATAACTTGTCAAGAAAAATTACAAGCTTCTGGTCTAACAGATGCTTATCAATGTCTAAAGTTTTGAGTGACAAAACGTTACAACTTTTATATAAAATGTAAGATTCAGCCTGTAACATGAGTAAGTTAAAAATTGGCACTTTTATGGTTTCATACTACTGGGCACCGTAACAGGCAAAATACCTGCATAATAATTGAACTATAAATAACAAAAATATATTGAAGTTTATGTTTTAAACGTTTACAGGGTTTTATATTGTATTTTATGGGGTAAGTATGCTTTCATATCATTGTAAATTGCTTTCTAAAATCATATATAATAGTGTCAAAGGCCAGAGCAAATAGGTGCATCTTCAGCCATGATATATTACTGTGTAACAGATGCACCTATGCTAGGCAGAAATTCCACAATTTCAGGGATGCTAGAGAGAATCTTCTCTCCTGGGCCAACAACCCTCAAGATTTTGAGGGCATTTGAACCACTTAAAATCCAAGAAGATCTGTAGGGGAAGAGGCAATCTTTCAGCTATTGGGACCTAAGTCATTTAGGGGTTTAAACATTAGCATGAGCATCTTAAACTGGGCCAGGAAACAGGCAATCAATGCAGCTGTTCTAAAACAGGGCTTATAAGCTCTAAATGGAAACCAAGCCAGTAATCTGGCTGCTGCGTTTTAGACCAACTGAAGTTTCCAGGTCATCTTCAAAGGCAGCCCAAAGTAGGCAATAACAAGTGCCTTGAATTGGAGCAAGAAACAAAAGTGGAAGCCAGTGTAATTTAAGCAAGACCAAAGTAATATGGTCAGAAAAGTGAACAGTAGAAATTATTCTGGCCAAAATGTTTTGTACCAGCTGGAGTTTTTGAACACTTTTCAAGGACAACCTCACATGCAGCGTGTTTCCATAATCTAATATGGATGATGAAGAAGAAGAAGAGAAGAAGAGTTTGGATTTGATATCCCGCTTTATCACTATCCTAAGGAGTCTCAAAGCGGCTAACATTCTCCTTTCCCTTCCTCCCCCACAACAAACACTCTGTGAGGTGAGTGGGGCTGAGAGACTTCAGAGAAGTGTGACTGGCCCAAGGTCACCCAGCAGCTGCATGTGGAGGAGCGGAGACGCGAACCCGGTCCCCAGATTATGAGACTACCACTCTTAACCACTACACCACACTGGCTCTCATATCACTGGATATGATTAATGGCTGTGTAACAATGGATGATCTGCTTTCTTCAGGAATGTGTGCACTTGTACGCCACTCAAAGCTGGGAAAAGGCATTCCTAGATATTGCAGCTGTCTGTACATCCAGAAACCCCTCTAAACTAATCCTTTAGAAAAAGTACCAGAACAGGTTGTAATTCTGATCCCAGACTCGCATTTCTACTTTTGCATTTCTACTTCTGTCTCAGTTACATTAGTTGGTTTTTGACATATTGCATGAGAGAAATGGACTGGTTCGCACATCATATTAAATCAAGAACAAACTGTATCTTAACGTACATGCTTCTGAAAAGTTATTGCTCTGCTTCTGCTGCGCTGCCAGAAACAAGCCAGAGTCTGGTTTGTCACAACAATCCAAATCCAGGCTCTTGGTTTCTTTCCATCAAACTGTTGGGTTATCACTTTTGGTTTGTGAGTCTGCCTGGCTTCAGACACAACAAGCAAAGACAACAAGAGTAGGGTCCAGAGCAGAACGAGAGTGTTCCAGCAGCAGACTGCACTCTCACATAAAATGACCATTTGTTTCTACTATACTTTAATGTGGTGCATGAATTAGGCCAGTGATGGCCAAACCTGGCCCTCCAGCTGTTTTGGAACTACAATTCCCATCATCCCTGACCACTGGTCCTGTTAGCTAGGGATGATGGGAGTTGTAGTCCAAAAACAGCTGGAGGGAAAAGTTTGGCCATCATTGAATTAGGCCAATATCAATTCCAAAAAAGAGAGAAGCATATGCTTATGGCTACAACTTTCTTTAAAAAGAATCCTAGCATAACGTTAGGGCCAAAGAAGACTTGATGAGATCTCCTGCTGGTTTTTATTTTTCCATAGTATAACAGAAGTCATTGAAAAGGGAGAATCCAATCAGAGGGGCAGTAGCTCAATGGTACAGCCTGTGTTCTGCATTCAGAAAGTCCCAGAATTTTAAAAGATGGCTGTGCTTCAGTTTGAAAAGTGCAAATTAGGTAGGTCTGCCTTTAAATGAGAATCATAGAACAGTGTCCCAAGAGTCATTGGACTGCAGGTATCACAGCTAAGAACTGAATCAGACATAAGAATTGAATAAAACTTCTGCTCCATCTCTATCTCACATGATATTACATTTGCATTAGCCCTTGCTCTGCTACTGAGAGAGCCACCCAGACAGGAGCGGCTCTATCTGATGGACAAAGCCATATTAATAGCCCCCAGCAGTAGCTGCTTACAAGGTGACAGCATGGTTACTGCTGCACACCGGTGGGAGCACCAAATTGGCTCCACTGGTGAACCAGCAGAGACACAACCTTACCAGGAGGGTGAGACAAATGGTAGCAGTGTAGATGCTGTGAAGCTATTGCTGCAGTCATGGTCACAGAGCAAGTCAAGACTGGGACTAGTGAGTCCTGAAGGACATGTTGGAAACAAAGCAGAGCAGGAAGTGTACAAGTAATTTACTTATATACAAGCTTCATTTACTCGTCATTTTCATTATCTAGAAAGATACAAGACTATATCTGTAAGGTATGTCCAACTTACTGTATGCTATTAGGGGCCTGCAACTATTACCTTCCAAGTGTGACAAATCCAAGATGGCTCTTGATGTGTAAAATTTGTGAGAATTAGAAAGCAAAAATTATGTGCCTTCTGATAATCACCAGTGCTCCATAGCCATATGCAACCTATCCTTACATAAATGTTTCTGAGCATCAATAAACTTATTTTAGTCAAAATGCTGACAAAATTCACAATAAAAGCCTGATTTTTCACCAAGGTGTTGCTCACAGAAAAAGAATTATCCCAGAAACTATGTATGTGACAAAGATATATTTGACAAATTTACTCCAATATTTCTTATAATTAAACAGTGTTAGCTACAAATCCCTACATAGACTGCACTCTTGAGCTAGTTCTAGCATAACCACAGAGCTTCGGCTTTTAAAGAGTTTGTTCCAAGACAAAAATAGCACATATATTTTTAATTAACCACAGCAAAAATGACCACTGTCTGCATAGTCTCTGTTCATATTAGCAAACAGGTATTCTTGTGTTGTTGAGTTTGCTGCACTCATCATAGGTGAGGAACTCTTTTCTGTCCAAGGTCAACATTCCCTGGTGATTAACTTATTGGGGGTCACATGCCAATGATGAGTGGAACCATCTCTCTCTCTCTCTCTCTCTCTCTCTCTCTCTCTCACACACACACACACACACACACACAGTCATGGGCTGGTCAAATCAGGACGATGCAGGTACAGTGGTACCTCGGGTTCAGAACTTAATTCGTTCTGGAGGTCTGTTCTTAACCTGAGGTACCATTTTAGATAATGGAGCCTCCCGCTACCGCCGCCCGATTTCTGTTCTCATCCTGAAGCAAAGTTCTTAACCTGAGGTACTATTTCTGGGTTAGCGGAGTCTGTAACCTGAAGCATCTGTAACCTGAGGTACCACTGTAGATGGTTTGTAGGGACCCTGGGGAGGTGCCCAACTTGGGGGAGCCTGACAGTGAGGATACTGGAAAGGAGCCAAGTGGAGGATCCCTCAACCTGCTCGCCTGTGACAAGAACCCCAAGCCCTCCCTCCCTCTTCAGCCCTGCTTTCATCTCCAACACTTCCTCTGTACCTCTAATGCCACCCATCTCAGAGCTGTCAGTCACTGGGTTGAGCTCTGCCTCTCTAGAGAGGTCAGACACACCCATCACCTAGGTTCTGAAAGTGGCCCAAGGAGGAATGAACAGATAGAGCAGAACCTGTCCACCAAAAAAACTATCCCAAAACTTCAGGCTTGGGGGGCGGGGATGGAGAGGACACCACAGAATGCAGGAGGAGTAAAATCTTCTCTTACTATCTGCTCCCTCAGAAATTCCAATAGCAATTAAGTTTTTAAAACTGCCTGCCAATGGCAGCGTAAATGTCATGAGGGGGAGAAGCCAAGGAAGATACAGTGCAGGCATTAGCAATCGTACCATTTCTCTTTCAATGTGGCTGCCCTGCATGTGTTAGAAGCTGCTCGGAGTGTGCATGGAGTGAACCTTTTTACAGCTCACATACTTTTCTGTTGTTATCTAGTTTGCATTCGGAAATAAACTTGCTTTCTAGCCAAGAAATTCATTTTCTGTTTAAAATTACAGTGGTACCTCAGGTTAAGAACTTAATTTGTTCTGGAGGTCTGTTCTTAACCTGAGGCACCACTTTAGCTAATGGGACCTCCTGCTGTCACAGCGCCGCCGGAGCACAATTTCTGTTCTCATCCTGAAGCAAAGTTCTTAACCCGAGGCACTATTACTGGGTTAGCGGAGTCTGTAACCTGAAGCGTACGTAACCTGAAGAGTCTGTAACCCGGGGTACCACTGTATTAAACAATCTTTTGCTGTTTTTGTTTTGTTTAACTACAGTGTTCCTTGTACTTCAAGCAAGTATCTGCAGAGATGAGAGTCTGAAGAATGACATATACGAACAGAACTTCTATCTTTAAAAATAGGATTTTATGCTTCCAGTTTGAGGCAGTAATGCTTCTGAATACCAGTGGCTGGAAATCACAGGAGGGGAGAATGGTCCTGCGCTTGAATCCTGCTTGTTGGCATCCCATGGGCCCCTGGTTGGCCACTGTGAGAACAGGATGCTGGACTAGATGGGCCACTGGTGTGATCCAACAAGCCCTTCTTATGTTCTTATGATCAGATCTCTCATGTTTTAACTCCTGAAATCTCTCCAACAAACTATGCACAATGGGAAGGTGAGCTTTCAATTTCCGCCACCTATCTAAAAAAAATAAATTTAAATTTCAGAAATGTATGAATACATAGGCCATCTCTGCAAACACTTTGCAAATGGCTTAGCCCGTGACCAGCTAGAAAATGCTGAGGTTGCTAAGGAGGCAAGAGGCAATCTCAGTTGTGAGTCTTGGGGTTTTATTAAGTTATTTTGTGTTTTCATTTTATATCTTTATGCTACTATCTTCAGATAGATAGATAAGAGCAAGCAAGTAAGTTAATTTTATAATGGTTGCACCATAACTATCCTCATACAGGGTCAGTGTTGCTTTCCTAAGTACTTGGGAGATGATAATTTAACTATCTGTTGTAATCGTCTACTGCTAGGAAATAAAGGACATAAGGGTCATAGTTCAATGACAAACAGTTTAATAGCAGAACATGTCATTCATATATTTAGATTTCAGATTTAATTCCTTCAGTGTAGTAGGCCCGGGGGGGGGGGGGCACCTTCTTCCCACCTCCACCTGAGTAACAACCCAACAAAATTCACCGTCACAGAATAAAGTGATGATCACAAGGCTAAGTATGTTTCAGACGACATAATCAAGGGATATTTGCCGTCAAAGCCAGAAAGAAAATATACATGTGCCAAGGTGATAAACCTCTACTGCCAGTTGCTGGGGACAAATAAGAGGTTGACAATCATTCTGTCCTGTTTGAAAACATCTTTGTGACACGAGACTGGACACCATCACAGACAATGCTATTCTTAACAGACCTCTAGTCCAATTAAACAAGACCATTTTTATCGGAGAAAATGGGTTTTCTTTATCCATAGTCAAGTATGAATGGGTGGTGAGCCCAACATCATGGATTGTATCCAAGTAAACTACGCTCAGAGAAGGCCATTACTTTCAATGGGTGTACTCTGAGTAGGACTGGATACAACCTTGAGGTACTACACATCCACAAAGCAATGGGCAATGCTAATGATCTATTTCTGCTCCCCCGTTACCCAGTCCTAAAACACACTTTCATTTGATGAAACTGAAAACAGTGTGATTAATGATAATGTATTTGATTCTGTACAAGTAAGTATCTTGAGAGAGAAAAAGAAAAAGTAGCGCAGAACAACATCAGCAGTGATTTCTTAGGAAGGGAATTGGGGCTAGAGTGAAATTTGCAGAAAGCAGTGCAAGCGTATAATGTTCGGCCATCTAATGTTTGAGTCGCTCCTTTAGTGGGCACTTAATATTAAAACCTGGAAATAAAAACATACTACTTTCTCTCACCAAATACCTGGAAATAAAAACATATAATCCTGTCTCACCAAATACATATCTTTTTATCTCCTATATCCAACCTTAGAATGGATTGTGGCCTTTAACAGGCAGGCACCAATTAAGAGTTTGAAACAGAATAACAAACCGTTCCTTGGGAAAGTATTTACAACCAGTTTATCTGGCAGATCTAGGATGAAGATAGAAAGTATTTTAGTGTTTCCTACTTGTGGAAGAGACATGGCCATCTAAAGTGCTAATTCACTGTAAAATAAATAAAGTCTCGTGTTTGGACTGATGTGAGCATGGTTGGAAGGGAATGAAGTACAGTGGTAACTCGGTTTACATACGCTTCAGGTTACAGATACTTCAGGTTACACACTCCGCTAACCCAGAAATAGTACCTCGGGTTAAGAACTTTGCTTCAGGATGAGAACAGAAATTGTGTTCTGGCGGCGCAGCAGAAGCAGGACGCCGCATTAGCTAAAGTGGTGCTTCAGGTTAAGAACAGTTTCAGGTTAAGAACAGACCTCCAGAACGAATTAAGTTCTTAACCCGAGGTACCACTGTAACAACTTTGCTGAAGCAGCATCTGATGAATGCTCTGGGTGGGAGCTCACTTGGGACTCCTTTGCTTGCAACCTTCATTTCCACGATGAAAGAAAGGTAGGACATAAAAATATATATTATTAAAACAGATCCTTAGAATTGAAACATTCGATAATACTGAAATGTTTGTTTTAGAGTTATGATTCTTTGGATATACACTGGTGCACACTTTGACATGTAATCTAGGTCTGAAACAGGGGTCAGCAAACTTTTCCAGCAGGGGGTCAGTCCACTGTCCCTCAGAGCTTGTGGGGGGCGGGACTATATTTTGGAAAAAAAAGAACGAATTCCTATGCCCCACAAATAACCCAGAGATGCATTTTAAATAAAAGCACACATTCTACTCATGTAAAAACACCAGGCAGACCCCACAAATAACTCAGAGATGTATTTTAAATAAAGGGGCACATTCTACTCATGTAAAAACACGCTAATTCCCGGACCATCTGCGGGCCGGATTTAGAAGGCGATTGGGCCGGATCCAGGCCCCGGGCCTTAGTTCGCCTACCCATGGTCTGAAACATATTCACAACTATTTTTAAAGGGGGTGGGGAGAGCTGAAATGATGGAAAGTTTAGAAATCAAAATTTAGAGGGGAAAAGGTGTGCCAAAATGTTAAATTGTGGAAGAAGCTGAGAAGAGGGCACAAATGACACCAAATACTTCATGTAGTCAGATATTACTATCACTGATATTACCACTACCTGGATGAACACAAGAATATTTATTTTCTACTTCTATCAGTTGAACATCACGGCACTGTTACTCAAGTTTCCCCAGCAAAACTGGGGAATACTACTAAATCAGTTTACATGTTTTGTTTGCAATTAAGTAGTATCTAATTTTTTTTTTGTTTTAAAATTTATTTTTATTTTTAAAAATTTGGTTTACAAAAGTATGTGCAATGTCTCTTTCCAAGTTACATTTTCTACAGATCAGTTGAGATGTTACTTGTTTTGCCTTTGAAAACATTTCTGGTGATATATGGTTATATTTAGAAGTTTAACACTATCACACCTGTAATTACAGATGCTCACTAAAATTCCAGCAATATTTATTTAATAGATGACATTTTTAAAATACAGTGCCTCGACTCCTTGAACAGAAAAACTAACCGTCACAAAACCCCCTTAGGGGAATGTGGTGGAGAGTGTTGTGATAGGGCAAGCTGCAAGCATTCTTGGATAGCACTTCTATTGAGATCCATTTCTATTTGGGTTATGGTCTGTCCATGGAACCTTTACAGAGATCACGACCGGGGGGTGGGGGTGGGACTGCAACCTGGTTCTCACTTCTGGACCTTGATGTGGTGTTTGCTATCACTGAGCATGGTATCCTCAGCTTGGCTAGAGCAGCTGACAGAATGAAGCGTACAAGGAGCCATCCAACCATCTTAGAAACTCTACAGTGGATTTGTGTAGGCTTTACTCCTTAGCCTTTTCGTCTCCCAAAGATATCCTGTAAGGCAGCGGAGGTTTAGGATTAGTTTTCCTTCTCCTAGGTGAGCTACCTTCCCAGGTTGACAATCCCCATGTGCCACTCACTTCCATCTACAGCACATGCGGAAACTGCTCTGATGGGATTTTATCAAACTTGATGTCTTATTTTTACCTCTGAATCTAGATCACTTATGGGGGGAAATGAAAAGGCGCCAATCTCAATACTACTTTTTATTTCTTTATTAGATGTATCAAATAAATGCATCTACCCTCCAATATTAAAACATAAGATCTAACACTTTTTTAAAAAGGAAAACCTCACATTAAATAAAAAAGAACTGCCAGCAAATAAAGGAAACTTTAAAACCAGGGATCAGTGCTCTAATATTATATTATACTGCTTGGCAAATGCCTGCGGGGAAAGAACTGTCTTCAGCTGGTGGCACAAGACCAATAAAAAGAGGCTAAATGCATCTCCTGAGGTAAGAAGTTCTGCTATTTAGGTACACAAATGGAGAAGGATCTTTTCCATGTGCCATTGCAACCAACTGTGCCTAGGTCATTGCTGTGACATGGAGAGCCCACTCTAGAAGGTCTGAAGGAATAGGCAGGATGGTATGGGAGGAGAAAACCTTTAGGCAACCAACATTCACGTCACTTGGGGCTTTTAAAAGGTCATCATCAAGGCTCTGAGTTGCAGTTGTTGCAAAATGAAAACTAAATGTCCCAACAACAAACAACTCCAGTAAGTTTAGCTGCTGCATCTGAACAAATTGGAGCTTCTGTAGACAATTTTAAAGGCAACCCCATTTAAGGATGTGGCAGCTATCTAGTCCCATGGTAACTAAAGCATTTCTCAGGAGTCTGAAATGCTCAGGAGCAGGTGAAGCTGAATACATTTTTGGTGCTTTGAGGTGCACTGTGTACCATGATGAAAAGAACACCAACCAAAGGGATGGCATGGTATACACATGGTCTAAGGGTCATGACTCCAGCATAGCTCTAGGTATGAAAAGTATATTCCAAGGGCAAAAAATGCACAAGATCTGCACAGAGATACCAAACACCTACTGCTGCAACTTTTCAGTTATTCTAAAGCTTTTGAAAGGCAGACAAGATGGTATATTGCTAAACCAGCAAGTTTTGCAAAGATGAACTTAAGTTTGCACGTGAATGAAATACTTCATTGCTGTCAAATGTGAGCAGCATGTAACAACACAGGCGAATGCTACACTGAAGAACAAACAGCAGATGACATATTACAAATGGATTATACTTCCTGCATAAAACTCTAAATGACCGTTCAGTTACAGTCAGCTGGACGTTTAAGGCAGTAATAAAGCCTTCTAATATATACTTTGACAGAGGAAAATAGGAGCACTTGTGTTATGTTATGTTATGTTATGTTATGTTATGTTATGTTATGTTATGTTATGTTATGTTATACAAACAAGGTTTCATCATTATGAACAAGTCAAGCCAATAAGAAACTGTTTTCAAATATAGAGATTATAAATGTGTATACTAATTGTCATGCAAAATTTCACCCTGAAAATATTAAGGTATACAAAATTAATTATATTCTATCAAAGCCAATATCTGATTCCCAAGACAGCTGAAGTTGTGACAGTCAAATAGGTAAACTTGGGATATTCAAGTTTAAACTACAGTTGTATCCAATATAACCATACAATATAAACGGTGTTTCCTTTCTTCCTATGTGCACCTCATCCTACAAAGAAATCTCAAATTAAAATGGTAAAATATAGATTATAGGATTATTATTTTTTAATAAACACACAAATTGGTTACCCTAAATTAACTGAAGTTTCCTCACCTGAAGTTGATCATGGCACTGCATACCATAACAAAATAATTGTGTAGAGAACAATACAGATTAAATTCTGGTTACAAAACAGCTCTGCCCCTACAGGATTAGTAACACCTTGCAAATGGTGCATGATGTTCAATTACTGTCCACCTGCATTCATACTGTCTCCTACTTTGTTCACAAATTGAGAATAATCTATCAGTTCATTTCAAGTGTATAGGACATGACAATGAAGTGATAATACAGGAAGCTAGCTATGTCGTTATGTGCAATCTACAGCCGCAGAAGGGCAGCTTAGGTCTGGTCTGCATATTCAGCAAAACAAGGTGACAGAGACAGGTCACAGGATGGGCTGCAGGCATAAATCATTTTTTTAATATTAAAAAATCCCCCTATGCAGAAGTTTCTCTGCAAGTGGAAAACTAGCATCTTAGGGCCTGGCACTCCCTATCACCTGCAGGTTTAAGTGGGTACTGCCTCATTCTACCATCTCATTCTGTTGCATGCGTATACCAGGACTTGGACCGCTGGGATCCAGACTGAAGCCCTTTAAAGACCAAAACTGTGGTGGAAAAATATTGTTTCCTCCTCCTTCACTAAAATGTGTTGCTAACTCACACCTCATGATTTCCACACCTAACTAAACTTCCAACTAAAGTTGTATAAGAAACACAGTGTTAATTTCAGCTTTTATTTTCCACTTCATCAAATATTCAACTTACAAATATTTTTTTCAGATCTAGTGCTGGCAAAGAAAAGATACTAAAAATATACTCATTTTACGGAAATAGCAGTTCTACTGTTAAATATATACCACACTTTCTGAATGATCAAACATGATGTCAACTCATTAACCACATTCAAGATTCTCTGAGTTGGTTAAACTCGCAGTAAAGTTTTTGAAGTGTTCCAAACACATATGCTACTATGCAGAGCTACTGAATTGGTTCCTTCAAATGGGCACATTCAAAGCCATTTTAGTTGCTATACTAACACTGAAATCCTAAATACACTTACCTAGGAGTAAAGATGTAATCTAAACCCCTCTTAATTGGGACTAAGCCCCACTGAATTCAGTAGAACGTGTATTGATGTAGCCATGGCTAGGATTGTGCTGCAGGTCAAAATGATTTCAATGAAGCTTACTTCTGTATAGATATGACTAGGATTGCATTATAAGTTTGCCTTTACAATGCATGAATCTGTCTAGACCTGGCTAATTCGCTACAATAGCTGTTCTTACAGAAAGAACAACTGATGCTCCAAAGCTGTAGCCCTCCTTAAGTAGGATTAAGCCTCAGTGAATTCAGTGGAGCTTGCTTCTTAAAAGGCTCCTGCAATGTGGCACTGTAAAAGCTGCACCTTAACAGCACACCTGGCACACATTAGAAAGAGATGAGGATATTTGTGCAATCAAAAATACATGCATTTCAACAGCAGCACAGCAATACAGGCCAAAAGAAAAAGGGGGGAAGAGAGACATCACTGTATATGTTAATTATAAAATTATAAAATATAAATTATAAAATTTACAAGTTCAAAGTTAACACTGAAAATGAGTTGTTAAAAACTGCTCACTGCATTCAAGCAACATTTTGTCTGGATCCCATTTCTATTTGTGAAATACCACGTTTGTTTCAGCCTAAATGTAAGACCAAAACCTGTAGATAAAGTTGGACCAATATGTTATACCATAGCTTCCCATGCCTTTTGTTTGGGATGCCGTTGTCTGGTAGATCGGCAGCTGCCAGGCTGCAGCCTCCCAAGCCAGTTCATGCAAGGTCCCACAGGATCTGGCGAGAGTACTAGGTGGGCAGGATGGTCAAGGTCACTCTGTTACGCATTCTATACTTTGTGATGACCTTGGGTGGAACAGCACTGGGCAGGATCTAAACATAATGAGAACCTCCATAGGAGGTCTTGGGGTGGAGGGGGGGGCTAATCAAGCCACACCCCTAGATCAAAAGGGGCCCAGCCTCCCCCCAGCTGCCCAGTGGGAACCCAGATGCCCGGTCTACACCACATCAGAGTCTACTGCTGGCCAACTCTCATGGGTGCTTCCCAACTGTCTGGCAGCAGTATTTATTCCAACACTGATTCAAATGAAGACCAGATCCTTGCCCGACTGCCACGCCAACACTGCTTATCTGCTGAATAATCCAAAATAAATAAGTGGCCTGCTTCATCCCAAAAATATGTATTTGTTGAGCTCATTCTCACTGCACTAATGAGCGGCAACTGCTGCACTAGGATTACCTTCAGTTCAATAACTAATTCAGTACTAAGAAATGCTTACAGTTGGAGCATACATTGAAGGCAGCACCAAAAAAGTGCCAGTGTTAGATGGATGGTGGCAGAAGAAAAGACCATGTATGCTTCTTCTTTGACTTTATGAGCGGACAGTTAATGTAACACATTTTAGATCAACCTTCAAAACACATGTCTCTTTCAACTCCCAATAGCTGGTGGGCATACCCTGTTCTAGTAGTTTCATTTTATATGGTTCAACCTTCTCCCTTTGTATTCTACTTGAATGTTTCACCTTAGCTCAACTACTAGCACCTTTCAAACTATCCTAAAGGTTGCAGAAGATTTTAGAAAAGGTATCTGAATGTTTCAGTGGGAATTTCTATCTTACTCCAGAGGGAATTAAAATCTAGATTCTAGGTCTGCAGGTAAACAGAATACTGTAATTCAACTGTCTTTAGGCCCACATTTTGGCAGGAAATTCTGCAGTTAGGCTTCTTAAATTTCATTGAGGTCACTAAGATTTAAGCAGCTTGAATGCAGAATCACAGCCTTTGTCTTTTAAGCTTGTGATAAACACCAGACTGATTTCCATTTTTATATGCACTGACAGGAAGCTTTCAAGGCCAAATGTATGTTAACACAATTCTCATATGAAATATGTCTAATCTTAATTATCAGTGTGCTTTAGTGATGATAAACACTAACAGAATAAGAATACCCTTGTATTCCACAAAAAGTAGAACACAAGTGTAGGGTGTTGTTTTTAATGGAAAAGCTGTTTTAGGGTTAGGTTTTTCTTACGGCAACCAATATGTCTTGAAATCCATGGGGCAGAGGCTTCTGTAATTCTTATGTAAGCTGATAATACACCAGGGTTTTAGTCATTAAAAGGCCAGCTCCAGTTAGAACTAATTGGTGGAGAAAGTTACCCCACTACTACTTACTTCTATGTTAATTCCAAAATACCTTTGTTAGAGAAAGCGATAGAAAAGACAACACTCCTTTATTAACTATAATTCAGCTTGGAGAGTTTTTAAACAAGTTTGACTGCTACACTTCATTTTTCACAGCTCTTTCCCACTGCTAAGTCTGCTTAAAGAGGGCACTTTATGAAGATGGAGCCAGCCTGCTATTTTTCAGGTGCAACCTGGAGAATAAATACACTAACCAGCAGAGTGAATATCAAAAAGGCTATTCTGCAAGGCCAACTTACATTACCAGCCAGAGTGAAGTACTGCTTATTGTTACAATACAAGTGAATTTCTAACATTGCCTATAAAACTTCTAGGTTACAACACAGGCGTATTTCTGGTCAATATTCCAATCTACAGGGAGTTAGAAATTACGAGTGTCTACGTATCATATCAATCAAAAAGCAAATATGCCTAGGGCAATGCAAAAGTGATCAGAATTTAAAGATGTTGTCTACTGGAAAGGTTCCAGTGGTATCACAGTCCAAAACCAACACTCAGAAACACTTAAGCACGCACAGAAGCGCTTTGCAAGGATTTTCCTTGAAGTGTTACAAATGACTACAACTTCTACATTCATGTGCATCAGTTTCAAGTAAACAGGCAAACAGAATATCCCCTGTATCATCAAGGTTTAGGATCACTGAAATGGCACACAACACATTGGATCAACACCCAATCCAGTGCTCCTACATGTGCAGATAACCACATATGCCCACAGCATTGTCTCTGCTGGTTTTAATGATACAAGCTAATTTAAAATTAAAGTACCTCTTAAGAGGCCAGGCCAAGGACATCTCATCTGCCCATCACGGTAGAGTACTGGGCATAATTGTGTTCACCTTAGCAACAAAGGAACATTTCAGCATTTTATATATGTTCCCATTCCCAAATATAGCCCCAGCCAGCCTTGCATAGAGCATTTCTAAAAAGCATGTTCAGCCTTTAACTGACCTTGTTTCTTCAATGTTCTCTCTGCCTTTTTATCCAATTTAATTAAGGGTTTCTCGCTGCTTCTTGGTATTTCCTGGCTCTTCTAGATTACTACTTCATATTAAAAGGTAGAGTTAAGGGAAGAATAATGGATGGGAATTATTCTCAGTTTCCTCTTTACTTCTACAGGGCCCCATGGGCACAAAAGCTGTGCCATGGCTAAAGCAAACTAATGTAGTTATTAGAGAAAATAAATAGCCCTGCCCATGGAGGTAATTCTTAATGAATTAATACATAATTGATTTCTAGTTGTGGGAACCCCATCAAATTATTACAAATATTAAATATATGTTCGCCATATACAGCTATACGGCTTTTAAGTACACTGCTGCTGCAAAACTATTGTCAAAACAATTAATAAGGGATTGTTTTTGCTGCCCCATGCTATCATTTAAGAAGAAACATAGATAATAATTAAAGCAAAAAGCATAAGAAGTCAAGCTATTGACACTTCTACTACACAAATTCAAAATTTGTCCATTATCTCTCGTACTGGATTGGTACATTCCCTCCTCTGTTTATCCCTTCATTTTCCCTTGACAGCTTAGTTTACACAATTTTTGCAATGGCATATAAATTTACTACCTGTGCTTTCTTTTCTTCAACTCTGAAGCTAGTGACCTATAAGTCTTCTACACTTTAAGGTATTTAAGAGATCGCCTGAAGGAACAGCTAAGTAAATTTTGAACATTACTGATAGCTCTCCTGTACATAGTAAATCTGTGTTTAATGTAAACGAACATATTCTTCACTGGTTATAATAAACTAAAAATATAGGATAAGTTTAGCCAAAGTACTTTTTAGAAAGGGGTGAAAAGAATAAATGTTTTCATTTAATTATGTATTTTTCTACCATAGGATTATGTACATCTCATGCATCCTTGTCTGTTCTCACAGAAGACCAAATGTGTTTAGCTTTACTAAACCAAAGCAATAGAAGCACAAGTGCGCACATGCTCGCATGCATAAACACGCAGACACATACACCCCACTCACTCATCTACCTCTGAGAGAAGAGCAGAAATGGCACAAGATGGGTAATTGCCTTTCCAAAAGGTACTGGCCAATTTTACAAAATCTGATGCCATCAGTGATTCAGCCCTGCATAAAATTTCTTGCAATTCTTTTCTCCCTAAACCCCAATGACATTGAAAAAAATACTGCATTGCAGTATTTGCCAGTGTATCAGAGGGTATTCTGTCAGATGCCCCAAAGTCAAACCAAATAAGAAGGCATATAATCACATATAGTAAATGCCACACAATAGAGAAACTGAAAAGTGTGACAATGCTGCGAGTGCAATTAAATATTCAAGCTGTACTCCATACCCACTCTGTATCTTAAGGTCCTGGATTATGTACAAAAATATCAAGGATTTATATACTGCTGAAGTTACTTTATGTGGGTAATCATGCACAGCCTAGAACCATAACCTCTCCACAAGGTCATGCATACATAAGTCTTAATGTTACGTATGTAGTAATTCCTAACAAGCGTTCCCAGCGACATACTAGGCATTCAAAAGTTTTTAAAACATAACTTATGGGGCAAAACGTGTGGAAGATTGAAAAAAGAAAAAAGAAAAGGTATTACCAAAAAACAATTTATTAAGATTCCAGAACACTGAAAAAATAATCCATTGAAGTTTGAACTCTAGAGGTTTAGAACTCTTCTATGCCTATTAAGAACAGAATATAACCAAGCCCACCACTGGAAGCATCCTTTTGTTGTGATTCTTTTTTTGGTCACCCCTTTGTTGTGATTCTCTAATACAGCATGCTAGTTCTTCCTTTACCAACGCAGCCAAAAGAGGCAACAAAAAGAAAGGAGCCAAAGGAAAGATGTCCACCTAGAAGAGCATCTTTCTACGTAACATGCCAGTTTCATTAGTTATGTGCACTGCAATAGGAATAATTATAAATTAAAGGATGGAGTCAATATTTAAACAATCCATAACTATTTGTCCTGACTAGAATTTTGTAAACTATAGATATTTAAATAAAATGCTTCACACATCTCACCTGCTTTAGGTATCCAATTAAAGGTTCAGTGCAGAAACAATCATAAATAATCTGCTGGTTTTATATATTTTTCTTCTACAAAGGTTCTATTCATAAGCTTTTATGTCATCCAAGAAAATCTTGTGTGTATAAGCTAACAGTAAATAAAGAGCCACATATACATAGAAGCTATGGATATTACATCCATCTCTGGTACCAAAAATCTGATAGTTCAATGCCAATGAGATATATGTACGGAGGAAATGAAAATCTACACTAAAATTGTGTAGAGTAGATGAAAAGAGAACCCTAAAAAAACACCTACCAAAATGATTCAAGAAAACAATAGAGCTGTATGCCGATACTCTTTGAGAATGGGGAGGGAGACACTCAATAGTCTGAATGTGGAATGAAGATTATGAACATAATATTGCATCTGAAAATGATTTTTTAAAATTCATCAGTTTCCATATATGAACCCATACAACTTTCTTTTCCTATATAGCGACATGGTCAATTTCATCTACCCTGAAGTCTCCAAAAGAATTAGTTAAGGAATGAAATCCAAGCAGACTTGATTTCTCGTCTTTTAATCCTTCTAAACACTAGCATTTCCATTCTAACTGATGATTCAAATTATGTGCCAAAGAAAGGGAATGTGAAATTTGGCAAGCATAAAAGGTGTGCCCCTGTATTTCTGGTATGCTTCTCTTTTATCCTTGCCATACATTCCGGGCATATGCATCCTTAGCCTTCTGTATTATATTTACCATCACCTGCCAACCAACAAAGTCTTCTAATGCTTTACATGCCTATTACCTTCTTTTAAGAGATGCTATGCTATTATTTTGAGCCCGACAACATATGGCACCATAAAAATTAGCAACAGATACTTAAGTTTGTTCTTAACAGCCCCTAGCTTATATTTTTGTATTTTAAGTACTGCTTCACAAAAGACAGATAACGTATTGTGATAAAAGATCTGTAAGACTGTGGAAATTAAGTTGGGTAGGAAAAAGAGTAGTTTCATTATATTTGAAATCTGTGATTCCATGCATAAAGTAACTGACAGGCTGTATTTGCATTAAATAATGATTCCACTACAGAACCATGGCATTTCACAAAACACACAACGAACAGCACTTCCACATAAAAACCTTTACTTAGGGTAAGTTTGTGCACAGTTCTCACCCTGACATTTGATGAATACTCTAAGAGAGCATTTGCAAGTCTGCTAGTTCCATTCAGCATCCTGTATCCTTATAGTGTTCTGCTTCCCTTGCACCTTGTACTTTCTTGCACATGCAATTTCACATCAGAAATAAAATGGTTAAAGAGCCCCCACCCACCATATGCAGAAAAAGAACAGATGCAGAAAAAAAGGATTCTAGAAATCACTGTAAGCTTGAGCCAGAAATGTAATTAACACTTATTTATAAAGAATAATTAAAGTTGTGACTGCCACAAAGAACACCAAAGATAATTGAGGTAGCCCCAGAATTTTTTTACGCTGTTTGCAGTATTCCCACATGACTGCCACCTGCTCCCCCACTCAGCTTCCCCAATGCTCGTTTCCCCGGCAACCTTTCATTGGCTTTTCCTCCCAGCTATCGCTTTCAGTTCGGCTGCTCAGTCTAATCTTATTTGTTTTACACCCATCAAAACAAGCAGCTAGACAAAGAAATCCTATAAGAATAGGGAAAAGACCACAGCTTTGTTTCCCAGTTTATAATAAATATCCAGAGAGAGAAGAGGGAATGCCTGCAAAATGTTTAATTGAAACAAAAGTAGGAAGAATGAGGTGAATGTTAATGCCTTTTCCCTCCCTCCTGCTGCCCCCCACCTCCGTGATTTGCTCTGTTCTGAAAGATTCAAAAGTCCATATTTGATAGAGCCATTTTGCACAATCTATAAGGAAAGCACAAGAAACAGCAAAGGGGGTGGTGGGGAGGGGGGGGGGAGTAGAAAGAACAAGTCATGTAGTTTCTGATTTTTCTCTGCTGGAAGAACGCTCCAAAAATAGAAATACTACTATCACACCAATGGATTTAACTTCCTTCGGCAGAAAAGAAAGCACCCTTGTTTCACAATAGCGTTCGGATTCTACGGCAACAGTACATGCAGTCATTAGATTTCAACTTAGCAATCGTGTAGCACAAATGAAGATTAAAAGGTGTCTTGTGCTGGGGACACACTACAAAAGCACCGCGACTGTCAGCGGAGATCATCCAAATGCATGCTCACTGGATGAAACACTCAGTGCCACGACACTTGACTATATTTATATAATATTTGTACATACACATTACATACACAGGTGCCCCCATTAAAAGCCAAAATGACCTGTAATTTTATTTATGGCTCACAATCTGCCACCCTAAACAAGCATAATTCACAAGGCATACCAACTGCACTAAGCCTATATGGACAGTTTGCTGCCGGCATCCACTTACCATTTTCAAGCCATTCCACTCCATCTGTGATCACAAAGATGGACCCTTACAGCCCCGCACAGTGTCAAAAGCAAAAAGAACGTTATGTAAAAGCTGACATTCCTTCTTACAGAACTCCTGCCCAACGATGCAACAAATCGGCATATACTAGGCGCTGGTACACATACAAGCCGCCTCCTCTTTTTATGAGGTCATGACAGGAAACTCTTTGAAATACAATATGCAGCATTTACTGAAGCTCCTATAAATCACTCTCTTAAAAAAAAAGGAAGGAAGGAAGAAATACCATGCCTACTGCGCAATACACCAAACCAAAAAGTATCAGTCCCAAGGCAATTGCCTCCTTATTTTATTTTTTTCAAGGATTCCATTTTGCATGTGTGATGCCCGCGTGTGAATGTGGGGGAAATAACCACCCCAACCCCCGCCTTCAGCATTTCTGTTGGCCACACGCAGCCTCGTGCTGGAAGCCAGCCTTTTCTTTATTCCAAAAGAGAAATGATAATGACCTTAAAATGGCAAAGCACATTGCGGCTGCCCTTTATTAAAAGCGAGGCAAGTATATCAATGCGAGAGAGAGCAGGAGAGAGCGAGAAGGAAGATAAATGAAGGGAGAAAGACATTTAACAAGCGAGCCAGCGGGAGCAAACTAAACTCATGTGACAACACAGACTGATCAAAATGCAGACTTGGGGAAAGCTATATGTTCTATACACAGACTATGAAAGACTGCTGTAACAAACAGATTTTAAAAACTACTAATACCTACCATAACCATTCTTAATGGCAAATAATAGGTCTTGCAAGGCTTCAATTCCTCTAAGGATTTGATATGGTTTCAGGGAACTAAATGTGTTAGAATTGTATCTTTTTTTATAAATTAAAAATCAAAATCAAAAATCCACAAAACACACAGTGCTGTTGTAGGGTGCAGCAAAATGAGGAAAACAAAACAAAAACCCAAGCACTGTGATGAAGCCCCCTGATTTTAGAACGTAGCTAACAACTGAATAGAGCCTTGATGAAATTGGCTAGCAGCTTCTCCTTTTTACATCCATTTATGGGACCATCTGTCAGCTGAAAGCAAGATCCGATTGGCTAGGGAAACTAAAGGAGGCGTTGCAACATCAGGTGCTATTGAAATTAGCTACTGCCAGATTGACAATGTTAATGATTTGGTGACCTCTACAACAACAGAGACCAGATTTCTGAACTGCTGCTTGTGTCTAGTAATTAAGGGCCAGTTTAGGAACATCACACATGCATGGATTTTACCCACACCTCTTTCCCCCTTCCTCCATCAGTCACTCAGAGAGAGGGGCAGTTTCAGGCCACACCTTAGAGTTTCCAGCACTTTGACACTCAAGTGTTACACCTCAGCCATGCTCCACTGACTCCATCCTCTCACCTCTTCCATGCAAGGCTGTGAAGTCTAGACCATTTAAACCACCTTATCTTTCTCGACAGTTGCTTTCCAGAGAAATGCATATTTAATGATCTGCCTCTAGGCTTAAAAGATATGACAAAAACACTTTAATGCGAATCTTAACTGTATTTATTCACTGGTGCTATAGTGTTTAGTCTCTACGTAATTCCCGAAGATCTGCCCATAATAAAGGACGTTCATGTATTTTGTAAATTTGATTTACAAAATTACAGTCACGGGATATTTCTCAGGACAAAAATTTAGTCAGAATGTTCAGGTAGAAAATGGGGGGAGGGAGATTTTAGGGATTTGTTTTAGGGACTGTTCTGTTCTGGTTTAAGACAAAAGACAGTAATGCTTTTCTACACTATACAAGAGAGCATTTTTAAGTCTTGCTATGGTTGTGGAAATTTCTTTGCTTATTTGCATCTGAGAAAATAAAAATCACAAATGTGACACAAAATGTCACAAACTTTTCACTGTCCACCCACTTAGTGAAAACACTTTCGATAAGGATATTTTCATTTACATTTGCAATAAAAAAGAGTTTGTTTCCAAAACGCATTCACTATTCTTATGTTTGCTTTAAGCAGCCTAGTCTATAAACTAGAACCTGCTCATACTATAGCCAACTCAGATTAACAATTTTACACACACACAAAATATGCTCTCACTGAATGTTCTGAGCAAAACTATTCTGTGTGCGATCTGAAATTAGCTAAAATGTTTCCAAGCTATTAGAAACTGATTTGTTTGTCAGTTTCTAATGCAGCCACATCTGAGTAAAACACTACCATGGGCCATGCAGCATACACATCTTCCACTGAGACCACAATATTACTATACAATGAGCAAACATAACCCATAACGAAAATAAAGAAGTGAAAACTGAAATAAAAGCAACTCACTGAAAAGGAAAATTGTACACTGTTTAAATAACTGTAAGCTTCCCTTTTGCTTCTGGATCTGATTGCTGTCTACTTAAAACTAAGAAATTCAACTAACCCATTTCAAAACTTAAAAACATCAAGTAGTACGACGGTAGTGTAAATGGCTGGGCAAGAGGATGGTGAACCCCAACTGTAACATGCAAGTTTCATTTGTAATAGTGATTTTGAATTAATTTCTGAGGTTAAAAAAAATTAAACAGAGTAAAGAGATCCTTTCTCCATCCTTTTCTCCATCTCAACGCACTTCATTAGCCACCGTTTTTTAAATGTCCAGAATCATTATTCAGCTCTTTGTCTTAAAATACAATTGCAGATACAAGCATAAATTGGCTGTCTTGCCAACCTAAAAATCCATGCATTTTGTACAATGTGCACCAACACTGAGAACCACATAAGAAAAATATTTAAGAGAATTGAAATAAATAAATAATAAAGCAAGTGGGGGAAAAAACCACAAGGCAAATACACCAATGTCCACAGAGGCCTCTCTCTAAAGACAAAGGCAGAATCCTATTGTTGGGGCTGGGGAACAGTCTTATTATCAGATTTCCAATAGGACCATTCATCTTTCGGGGGGGGGGGGCTGACCAGTGCATCACCAGCAGTGACACAATTTGTAAAGCATCAAAATTTTCAATAAAGTCTCTCAACCATAAACCGAGAGAAGCCTCCAAGTGGAGATGCTATTTTCATGAAACCCCCTTTATCTCCCCCTCCCCCCAAAAACTTGACTCAAAATGCAGCTAATCCATTTTCAAAATGAAACCACACGAGTCCTTTTGCCCTCCCTCTTCTTCCTTACCATAAATGAGCAGTTTCTTGACTCATTAATGACAGTTTCCCTTAAAAGAAGTGATCTCATAGCACTGTGTCCCTCTCCACCATGCATACATCCCAAAGGTTGCGGGTATCTTAGCATCAGGAACCGCCAGCAAGCTTTCTCATACAGAGTCCAGATGGACTATACTAGAAGCCAATTCAGCGTTAATAACTACCTACACTGTGCAGTTAAGAAGGCTTGCGTGGCATAATGTCCTAGGCAACAGCAGCTGATTAAAACCACAAATAAAAGAGAATCCTGTTATCCAAAATGATTGATGGGAGGTGTTGCTTAAAAAAAGAAAAAAGAAAAATAAAGCGAAGGATTTCTATTCCCCCCCCCTCTTTTTTTTCCTTTTAAATCTCTCACTTTTGAGGATGGAATCTTTTCTAAACATATGGAGAAGAAGAAGAAAAACCAAACACTGCCCAGAAGATGTGACAAAATATTACCTCATTATTTAACAAAGCAGCACTAAGCGTCCTGGTGATTTCAAACATCTTGCCACAGATTTTGGTTTTAGAGAAACGGAAAAGAGAATCCTTTGCAAATCCAGTCCTCTATCAGCACAGGGGAAGTCAAATTTCCTGCACACAACAATGTTTTCTCCCTAGATTTAACACATTAAAACACCTAGTCAGTGAGCTGCATTTTCCCTCTTCGCATACAGAGCAGACTCACTCCTGTAACATGTACTGCTCTCTTTTGCCTGCTACTCCAAAGCATGGTTGTTACTTAAACTGTTCTTTAAAGTAACAGTTCACTCTCTAGCCACCAGGTGGGAAGCGTGGAATGATTCAAAATGAACATCTTGAGATTGCAACTGAACAGCTCCTAACTGTGGCTCCTTATACAAATAAAATGCCAAGTATTTATAAGGGACAAAGGTGTGGCTTGCATGATTGTATCATCTGCTTTGTCAATGAATCATGCACAGCTTTGGGGGGGGGGGGAATAAATGAGCCATTTCAAAAATTACTTACCAGGGTTCCCCCCCCACACCCCTAAGAAAACAAGGCATCTTAAATGAAAAGCCCCAATTACCACTTTTGAAAGGGTTTAGTAAAATGTTCATTAAACTTCAGCACTGTTCCCTTTGCTCAGTTTAGCGGAATTCTACAACAATCCCATTTAACTTGTCTAGTTGCTTGGAATACAGTAACCCTGCAATTTATGTGCATTTTACCTTGTGCGCATTCAGCTTTACATGGTTGGCAAATAAATAAATAAATAGGGAGCGGAAAGGGGGTGGACTTCCAGGAAAACAGACTTTGGCAATCCACCCACCATTGAATCCAATGTATTTTGACTACACACGATTTTGGCTTTAGATGCGATCGCTGGAACATGACCCCCACGTAAATTGCAGGTTTAGTGTAATGTTTGGATGAAAAATTTACAATGCCTACAGAAAAGCTGAGCATCCTAGCTTTTATGCCACTTGCAAGTTCTTGCTTGATGTTTATAGTCCTTGTGACTGAACGGATAAGCTAAAAGTGATGATTAAAATATTTTTTTAAAAAATCATCTCAGTGTCTTCAGTGTGTGATTTCCAGCTAAAACAAAGCACCCTTGATTTTAGGTTGTGGTACTGGGAACAAAACAGTACCTTTTCTAAACAACTGCAAGGCCCCGTTCAGCTATCTACAATTCAGATTTGTGTATGACATTTCATGGAGAATATAAACAAGATACAGAAGACTACAGGAATACTATATTTATTAGTAGCAGTAGTTGTAGTAGTAGCAGTAGTAGTACTCCATAAAGTTTAAAAGGACTGCTCTCCATCCCGAAGAGCTTAAAATCTAAACATGAGCTCAGAAAGACAGCAGATGGAATGAAGAGATATTGGGAATAATGTATGTTCATTCAGTTGCATATACTTCACCTTAGGCTGTGTACACATGCAACCCATTTGTAGCACCATATGTCAGGAGTGCTCTGATGGTGTTTCCTGCTTGGCAGGGGGTTGGACTCGATGGCCCTTGTGGTCTCTTCCAACTCTATGATTCTATGATTTTTCTCAATCAAGAATTGTCCTCGACATGCTGTTTTTGATCTACATTTAGTCCTGCCTTCCACAAGGGTGGGTGTGGTTACTTGATACACACTGGTACCCATTTGAAAACCCACCATTGTATACGCCCACCCACAACATCACTAGGTAAGTGTGGATACAATCCCAGTGATGCAGAATCAATGGTATTTTAATTTGGGCATGAAACAAGTTTTTCAAGAAGAGCTTTTCAAGGGCAAAAAATATGCAGCGGATCTAGACAGCATGTGGACTACGTAGAAAAAAGAACTTCCATCTCCATTAATTCTAGAATGTCATGTGTATGCAGCCTTAAGTTTCAGTAGGGGCTGGAGATTTCAGGAATTCTGTCAAAAGCTTAACAGAAAACATTATTTTTGGGAAAAGGACTAGGTAAGATTCAATACGAGAGAGTGCTGTAATGATCCAGTCCATATGTACTAGAAGACTCAACTGTGTGCTGTAATCTACACTTGGACAATTCATAGGAAGACGGCTTCTGAGTCCAATGAATGATTGCAGGACCTAGGGGACTGCTGAGCAAAAAAGTCTACAGGGCCTCTTCTTGGTACTTCAGGGATGCAGGAGTATGTGGCTTATTGCATCTAAACTATACCCCCTTAAGGAGAGACACTCCCCTTCCCTACTCAGCTATAACGAAGATTTCCATTTCCACCCCCATTCAGCAGGCACCTACCTAAGATGTAGCCTAGGAGGTTTCCAATTTTAGAATGTGGCTTAATAAGCTGCGATATGAATGAGCCTCACACACATACATCCACTTTGCTGCTTCTTTTGTGCAAGCAAGGAAAGAAGACAGGGAGTTGCTGTTAACCATAACATCCCAGGAGGAAACTATTGTCAATGGCCATCAAGAAAAACAGGCCCTGTTTGGAAGGCATTAACCATAGTTTAACATTTAGGAACATCTTCCAGTTCATTAGTAATGAATGGAGGCCAACTGCAAATACATTATTGGGCAAGCTTCATCGTTTCCACGTTTTTAACTTTGTTTACTAAGTACAAGTGAAACATGCATTGCTAAATTAGATCACTGAGACCATTAGAATTTTTGTTGATGCAAATATAAAAACCACTCGTTCACACATTATGAAAACCAACTGCTCTAAAAACACCTCACTACAAAAGTCAGCAGCCTAATACACAAAAGTCTCACTTTTAAACTTGGCCACAGAGTTAAGGTTTTAGCCAGCCCTGAAAACTAAGCAAATTTGGCACCAGCCAAATTTCAAGCGGGAGGTCACTCCTAAAGACTAGAGCCATTGCTGAGATCGTAGTTTGACAAGTTCAGAGGTGCAAATCTCAACTCAGCAGTGAATTAACAAACAGGGCATCTCCAGCAGATTGTAATTCCCAGAAAGGAATATACAGGAAGTGGTGGTTTTCAGCTAACTGGGTCATGTAAGTATTAGAACCTTAAAGTGAGCTCAGTAGCATATAGGCAGACAGCAAAGACTTTTAAGACACTCTTGCTGCAGCATTCTGCACCAGCAGCTTCTAAACAGTCTCCAAGGGCAGCCCCATGCAGAGTGCAATTCAGTAACCTAGTCTGGAGGTTATCAAGAGCATGGATTATTGTGGCCAGACTACTTCTATCCAAAAATGGCTGTTCCTGAACTTTTAGAAATTCATCAGATTCTGCAATTTTCTATGGTTTGCCCATGGCAAGCATTACAAATCCATCAGTTGGACCGTCAACCAGAGTAACCATGGAAAAGACCAGTTCAGAGTATGACCTGCCAATATGCCAGGGCAGTGATGTGTTGAGAGCTCCATGGTTGTCCTGTTAGCCATGATGTCCTGAGTAGGCACAATTCAGGTGGCTATGGATTGCATGTTGAAATTGCCCAGAACAACGCTTTGAGGTACTCTGGATAAGGGTCTTGAATTTAGATTAGGGTCCCATTCTAGTTTTCTGCTGAAATAGCCCCCCAATGTTTGTGGGTAAACAGCAGTGATGTGGAGACTGATTTCAGCAGAAAACTGGCTCAGAATGTTTGTTGTTTCTCCAAATGACTATTTTTTATTGAATTTATATACCACCCTATACCTGGAGGTCTCAGGGCAGTTCATGGAATAAAATCAAAATATAAAACCACAAAATACATAATCAAAATAAAAACAACAACCCAAAAGCCCCTTTCGTAGTCTGGACTATACCATATTTAAAAGGTCTGGAATGCACCGATGCAAATTTATTAGTATTTTTATTATCCTGTTTGTTAAGAGCACTGTTTTATAATAGAGCCAAACAGCAAAGGGAAATGACCAGGTTAAGTACTTATTTAACACATAACTAATGTCAACATCTTTTTTTCCTGGTTAGTCACTGCCAATGTAGGCAACGTCAGTGTATATATGTTTTTCTTATTGCCCATATGTGCATCTCTGCACTTACACTGATTCACCAATATCGAGGTCCATGTGGAACTCCTTGCCGTATTGATTTGGCTTTTCACTTTCCTGAAACATTTGGTGTCATCTGTAAACTTGGCCACACTGCTGATCACCGCTGACTACAGTGCATTTATAAATTAATTAAATAATTCTTAATCAGATAGGTCAAACAGGCAAGTCATTGTTTGTTTCTGTATTTCTCCAACATTAATACTGTTGTATGTAATAAAACAAAACAAGCAAAATTAATAATGGTCCTAATATAGATCATTGTGCAACCTTATCACTAATCAAGTTACCTCCATTATAAAAACTATCCCCATTTTCTCCTATTTTCTGCCTCTGGAAAACCAGCAACACAGTGGCAATCTAAACTGGGCTACTGCTCTTTTCTCAATACAGTGGTACCTCGGGTTACATACGCTTCAGGTTACAGACTCCGCTAACCCAGAAATAGTTCTTCAGGTTAAGAACTTTGCTTTAGGATGAGAACCGAAATCGTGCTCCGGTGGCGCGGCAGCAGCAGGAGGCCCCATTAGCTAAAGTGGTGCTTCAGGCTAAGAACAGTTTCAGGTTAAGAACGGACCTCCGGAACGAATTAAGTACTTAACCTGAGGTACCACTGTCCTAATAAATCTACTCAGGTGACTTCGATTTTTAAAGGCTAAGTATGAAGGTACAGAACACTGAAATCCAGGTATATGAAGGGATGCATCCAATTAATTGTCCAAGCAGAACAACTTTCACTTGTGCAAGAGGATGCTCACTCTCTCCTCCTGCCCCTGAGCCCCCACACTCACCCAAATCTGCTTTGGGTTTCTCTTCAATCCTCCAAGCAGATTTGGTGGTAGGGATGGATACCTGGGAGAAGGCAAAGTTCCATTGTGCAAGCAAATTTAACTCCCCTCACATAGTGACTTAGTTAGATTCCACACAGAGAATTCCAGACTCTACTGTGGTGGTTGAAGAATATGTCTCCTAATGTTATCAAAATGTAGTACAGTTTCCTTTGAGAGGCATACCCTCACCTGACACAATTAGTATTTCCCAATGAAATAAATGATGATCCCAATCATTTTCTTTTTCTTCACATAAACATCACATTTCTTCCTGCCTGCTATTACTATTTCCCCATATTTACATTGAAAATAAATATATCCCTTTTCCAAGGAAGTATTGATATACACATTTTCTTCTGTTCAATTAGGTCCCTCTGTTAATCTCCCGAACATTAATTTTAAAGTGTAACTTTAAAGCATAATTACTGTTTTGAATAAAATGTTCATGGTTTCCTAGATTTTCAAGATTTTTATTATCCTGTTTGTTAAGAGCACTGTTTTATAATGGAGCCAAACAGCAAAGGGAAAGTGGAGGTGAGCAGACATAAGACACATTTTTAAGAAGCCGAAATCCCCAGAGCGAAACGCAGCCAATCAATATCAAACAACTGACATACCACCATATGCCGCACTGCACACCAGACCAACGTGACTGAAACAGATCTCCAACAAAAAGAGCAGTACTCTCATTTTCAATCCATTAGTGAAGGAAGAAAGCTTTCATGTGCAAGGAGTCAACACTACAGATCAGAATACGACTACACACCTTTCTCAAACCCAATTCAGATGTTATACGGACCCATCAAATAGTTCCTCAGCTTCAAAACATGCAGGGAAGTACGTGAACACACCTAAGGTGTGGGCAAGGAATGAATGTGTCAAATGCCATCCTGTACCACATTATGAAATAGAAATCCTGTTAAGATCCCAAGCTAATCATAAGTTATTTAAAAGATGTACTGAAAACTATGAAAACCACTTTGAAACGACAAAATTATGCAGCAACCACAATTATGTCCTACATAAACTAGTACAGTGGACACTCGGGTTGTGAACGTGATCCGTGCGGGAGGCACGTTCGCAACTTGCAGTGCCACGTCTGCGCACGCGCGGGTTGCGATTCAGCACTTCTGCGCATGCACAAAGCGCGATTTAGTGCTTCTGTGCTGAAACCCGGAAGTAACCTGTTCCAGTACTTCCAGGTTTGGTGCAGTGCGCAACTCAAAAACACGCAACCTGAAGCGTCTGTAACCTGAAGTATGACTGTACAGTGGTACCTCCGGTCGCGGAAGAAGAGGAGTTTGGACTTGATATCCCGCCTTTCACGCCCCTTAAGGAGTCTCAAAGCGGCTCACAATCTCCTTGCTCTTTCTCCCCCAGAAAGGGATCCATTCCGGAGCTCCTGTTGGATCCCAAAGTTTCTGCAACCGGAGGGACTGCTTCTGCGCATGCGGCGGTAGAGCACTTCTGTGCCATGTGCGCGTGGTGAAACCTGGAAAAATACTTCCGGGTTTGCCACCGGAGGTGTGCGTATCCAGAGGTACCACTGTACAATTAACGGACACTACTACAGAGCAGTCATTTGGAAGAGAAATATTTTTTAGGGCAATGTTCTAGGTACAAAAAGTGGCTCAGAGGACCTCTTGAGTAACCAAAGTTTGTGACATAACACTATTAAAGCTTTAATTGTATAGTAAAGAGGCCTTTGAAGAAATTCTGCAACTTCCCTGCATCTCTGTTCCTCGGAGTTCCAAGCTGGTTCTGCTCTAAATCTGGGACTCACACTCGCATAACAGGACATAAAACTCAAATGGGAAGTCTTTTTCAAAACCCCTGAGAAGGATGAGCCTTTACCCATGTGGAAACAATACCATTTGGGTCAGAAGGAAGCAAGCAAGCAAGCAAGCTGGGATTTTCTTTTATCCTCCATTTATTAAAGTCATTTTTATTCCGCCTTGAATAATAATTCTTTTCAAAGGCAGCTTACACAATTAAAACAATGGAACAGGAATAAAACGATTAAAACTGAATCGCGTAAAAATAATAAAGAAATCAACCACATATATCAACATTAAAAATTTATAAAGAGGCAATCACAAGTCACTCATTAAAAACCTTATGAAATGAAAATGTTGCCAGAGCCCTTCAAATGCAGAAGATAGTGGGCATGGCAGATCTCTCTAAAAAAGGAATTCCTAAGCTGACCTTCCTTTCACCACCTCCCCTCCCTGAGTATAAACATTTCACATTTTCAAACCAAGAGATTTCTTAGAATATTCTAGCAATGAAAGACAATTGGCATTAACTGTAGAAAAACTAGCAGCACAGAGATCTACACTGCCATATGCTACTAACTTCCAATGGAACATATTCCAATCCAGAAACAGATTTATTGTTCTTCCCCCCCCCAGCATTTCCCCTCACGTTTTTAAAGGATTCTTCAATGAAACAAGCGCTCTCTCTTAATATCACTACGTGCTTTGTTTACCTGTGTCTAGAGACACCCTGCTCTGTTCAGATAAAACTTAATTGTTCTTCTGACACTGGACAATAAGGGACCTTTAAACTACCCTAATAAACTAGCCGTGCTTTATTTTTAGAGTTGTTTCGGAACAAAAACAATTGCACCAGATTACCTGTTCCTACACTGCACCGGGTGAAAAATGCAGTATTTTTTAAATCCTGCCAATTTATAGTATGACAAGCATTAAGGAAATAAACATACAGTGGTACCTCAGGTTACATACGCTTCAGGTTGCATACGCTTCTGGTTACAGACTCCGCTAACCCAGAAATTGTGCTTCAGGTTAAGAACTTTGCTTCAGGATGAGAACAGAAATTGTGCTCCAGCGGCGCGGCAGCAGCAGGAGGCCCCATTAGCTAAAGTGGTGCTTCAGGTTAAGAAGTTTCAGGTTAAGTACAGACCTCCAGAACGAATTAAGTACTTAACCCGAGGTACCACTGTATACTTTAGGCGAGGCAATCCTAACTGGCAGATTCACGGGCAGGAGGGGGTTAGGAAGAAACACAGCTGCTGGCAGAAAACCTTTGCTAGCAGAGGAGTCTATCAGGTACGAAAGAGCAAGACCTACTCACAGATAGGTCTGTAGAACAGATCTACTGCTGGCTTTCCTTTCACTGGGGCTTCCTAGTGTTAGGCTTTGAAACAGGCCTTTCCAGAAAAGGGATAGGATCCCTTGGACCCAAGGCCCCTTCATTCATTGCAGAAGCCCTAGGATAAGGTTCCTCCCTCTACAACACCTTGGAGTTGGCATAAAAAATAATGCCTGCCCCCACACCACTGGAGCCAATGTGGGAGGGGAATTAAAGGTAGGAAAATCAGCATAAAAGAAGGAAGGACGTTTAGTGCTGTTAGAGGAACATTATCCCAGAGGCCAACTTTTAGTTGCTGTTTTTAAATTAGATCTCACTGTTCTAAAAACCAATGAAAAATTTAAAAATAATTCAGTAATCCCAGGAAAATCCCATTTCAATTACACTCACATATATTACTACAAATCCTACTAAATGTGAGCCATTCTAGTCTGATCCTGAATTACAGAGTTGCGTATAGCATGTAGTGATTTTAGCTCTAATGAAGGGAAATTTGGAATGTTCATTTACACAACCCAACTGACTAAATTATAATCCTAAACAGTGACGTGGACTTTTAAGAACAATTTGAAACGGAAAATGTTATGATTTACGTAATGATCTAATTTAAAATGTTTATTTTACCTGTGTCAACAAAGCAAAAAAGCTCAGTCAGTAGGGCTATGAGGCTCTTAATCTCAGGGTTGTGGGTTTGAGCCCCACATTGGGCAGAAGATTCCTGCATCGCAGGAGGTTGGACTAGATGACCCTCAGACCCCTTCCAACTCTACCATTCTGATTCCATGAACTTTGCAACTGCCACGTATTTATCAGCAACTGGCATCCATTTTCCACAAAACAATAAAGCACTGGAAGAAGGATCCACTCCACGTCACTGAAAAATTCAAAAATAGCAAAATAGCAAATACAGTGGTACCTCAGGTTTAATACGCTTCAGGTTACAGACTCCGCTAACCCAGAAATAGTGCTTCAGGTTAAGAACTTTGCTTCAGGATGAGAACAGAAATCGTGTTCTGGCAGCGCATCGGCACCAGGAGGCCCCATTAGCTAAAGTGGTGCTTCAGGTTAAGAACAGTTTCAGGTCAAGAATGGACCTCCGGAACGAATTAAGTACTTAACCTGAGGTACCACTGTATAACAACAGGAATTAGAAATGAATTCACCATAATTTCATTCCAGTTACAGTCATACCTTGGGAGGAATACGCTTCGGGTTAGGCATTTTCGGGTTGCACTCCGCGGCGATCTGGAAGTAACAGAGTGCGTTACTTCCGGGTTTCGCCGTGCGCGCATGTGCAGACCGTCAAAATGACATCACACTCATGCGCAGAAGCGCCAAAACGTGATCCGTGCACGCGCAGACACTGGTTACGTTCGCTTCGGAATGCGAACGGGGCTCCAAAACGGTACCACTGTACTCAGCAACTCCTTTTTTAAAACAGTTATCCTTTTATTTACATTATCACTACAGTCGAACCTCCGTTTATGTAACCCTCTGGTTACGTAAACTTTGGGATGCACGCGCAACAAACCTGGAAGTATTTTACCGGGTTTCGCTGCGCATGCGCAGAAGCAGTCCAGTCCTCAGGTTGCGGAAACCTTGGGATCCGACCCGACCTCCGTAATGGATCCCGTCCGCAACTGGAGGTACCACTGTATACAACAATCTTGTTCAAAAAACTTAAAATCAAAGTTGTAAAAAACTTGCTTTAAGTCGTTCTCTCTAGGAAACACATACATTTGTTGCACAGCTCCTCAGGCATGCAAAAACTGGTATGTATGTTTTCAGTGCCTTTATATTCCTACCACCATCTAAATAATGGAAGGGATCTATATGCTATTGAATGATCTTGTCTTCAAATATTTACAAGTAATCCAATAAAAATAATTTCCAAGTAAAGCTTTGAATTTCTTATAATACATTTTTTATACCATTTTAAATGTGCTTCATTGATTTTTCCTAGTCTAATATTTCAGATCAACTACTTCTGGCTATTGGGGAAAAATGAGATATTTATACAGCACATAAAAAACAAAGATGGCATTTTTTTTAGTTTTGTTTGCTAAGGCTTCAATAGTGTGCACATGCAATAGGAATAAGCTCCATGGTGCTCAATGGGACATACTTCTGAATAGACATGCATAGGGTTGCACTGTCTGCTTAACTTCATTACACGTTAAATCAGATCTCAATCTATTTACTGTAAAAGTGTATTAGCATCTTTATTTGCTGTCTCTCTTCTCCATTTTTAAACTCTGTTTTCAATCATTGTATGGGTTTTTTTTACTGTTATTTGATGTAAGTGCTTATGAATGTCTCCTTTGAGACAAAATGTGGGCCATAATTAATATAAATGAATTAGAGAAAATGAAAACTTTCCAGTTCCAGTATTTTCTGGAAAACTTTCAAAGCTGGAAAAAAGCATGTTTGATGCAAAGTCCCATGAAAACAACCAATCTCAAATACTGTATGTGATAAATGCACACATGGACAGGAGGCAACTGCAAAGTGTGGATAACTCAAACTCTGGATTATGGTACCACAATAAATCTCCTGACTTTTTAAGAGAAGTAACAGAGGCACAAACCACTAAAAGCCATACAAAGATTACTTTTAGGCCATATTTTTAAACATGTTTTATTTTGTAAACCGCCCTGAGATCTACAGGTGTAGGGTGGTATACTACCATATTGGCCCGAATATAAGCCGCACCAGAATGTAAGACTCACCTTTAAAATTGGAGGGGGGGAGAGAGAAAAAATATCAGAATATAAGCCACTCTCTTCATCGCTGCATACTTGGGGGGGGGGGGAGCCGTGCTGTGTTGCTGGTGGCCTTTCCCCTTCCTCGCTCTCTCTTCCTTCCCAACCTTGGGGGAGGGGATGACGGACTTGGCGTGGGCTGGGCGCCGCTTTGTCACACTCCTGCCACTGTTTGCCCCACGCTCCTGGCTGTATACTGTAAGGTCGTGAATATAAGCTGCACTTTAACTTTTCAATCGGAATGTGGGGGGGGGGGGGGAATGTGGCTTATTTTGGGGCCTATACGGTACTACTACTACCTTATCCATAAACTATATTGTATTTTAAATGACATTTCAAAACAACAGTGAAAATTTAAAATGTTGGCCTAAAATGTGGAAGGATTTCAAAATTGCCTGATGGCTGGAGGTCTGTCATTATAACCGTTCCCAATTCACCACCCCCACCCCATAAACGCTGGCCTTTGGTGGACCACTTAATTTGGGGGGGGGGGGGATTGCTGCTATTGCAATTGTGATGCACTGTACTAGATACTGTATGATTCTTAATTGCATTTTATTGCTTCTTTTATTTCTTATATTCTATTGTATTGTATGACAAATTGCATTCCCTTGAGTGTTATAAGATTGAGGGGTCAGTCTGGATAACATCCATGTGTCCCTTCCAGGACTGTGATGCTGTGTCCATGATGTCTGGAATCTAATAAAAGCTTATGAAATAAGTGCATGAGAAAAACGACTAGGGAAAAACAAAGCGGCCACAATCTGCTCTCCTGCACACCCACTGCTAAGCTATCGTTTGATTTAACATGCAAACTAAGCCTCAGTTTAATTTTGGTCAAATAAATAAATTGGACTAAATTCAATGGTGCCTCTCCAGGGACCATTCAGGGACGATTTAGGGGAGACACGGGGGGGGGGGGGGCTGGGGAATTACCTCCCTCCACTTTCCACTGACAGAAGGCTTCCACCAGCAAAACGACAGCTGGGCACAATCCATTTACAGTAGAACCTCTACTTACGGACGTAATCAGTTCCGGAGGTCCGTCCATAAGTCGATCCGGGTCGCTGGTAGAAGCACTGCTGTGCGCAGGTGCATTCAGCAGCAGTGCACTTCTGCACATGCGCAGACGGTGGCAGCCGCTTCTGCATGTGCGCAAACAGAAACCGCTTCTGCGCGCATTGCAGCTAACCCGCAATTTACTTCCGGGTTCGCCGCGGTCACAACTTGGATCGGGCCCAAGTAGAGGCGGTCGTAAGTAGAGGTTCTACTATACTTCCATTCAAGTATTTCAAAGAATAGCATTCATTTATTTCTACTCAACCATACAGTGGTACCTCAGGTTAAGTACTTAATAAGTTCCAGAGGTCCGTTCTTAACCTGAAGCACCACTTTAGCTAATGGGGCCTCCCGCTGCCCCGCTGGAGCACGATTACTGTTCTCATCCTGAAGCAAAGTTCTTAACCCAAGGTACTATTTCTGGGTTAGCGGAGTCTGTAACCTGAAGCTTATGTAACCCGAGGTACCACTGTACTTATAAATGTATTTACTTTCATAAGAGAAGCCTGTAGAAAAAACAGAAATAACTCAATAGCATTTAACTCAATTTTAAAATACATGATACTCATATAAACTCAATAGCTCCGTTTCACCTTTTAGAAGAAAACTGCAAAATATTTTGCATAGCACTGTGGTGAAAGTAAGTAATCCACAAGACTAATAGCTTGCCTCTGAGCAGAAAGGGAAGTTAAAGCTTTTTTTCAGGGTTGTTATTCTGAGGCATTCCATCCTTACTTTATCTGGCTGCAGAGGTTGCAATCCCAGGGTTATCATGAATTAGCACCTGTCTACATACACAAGGGTGTTTCAGCCACACTTCCTCTCTAACGTTCTTGGGTCACTGGCTTCACATTTTATAGTACTGTACAAGCAAGGTATTAATTAACACTTGCTCTGTATGCACTTATATCCTGTAACATATGAGAAAGTCACATACCTCATATTATGAGAAAAATGTGGAAAAACTTAGAAATGTAGCCATGCCACATGTTAGAGTAGAAGTGGGCATGCATGACTTTAAACACCCTGCAAAAAAACCTCTAGAAACTCCAGTCCTGGGGATTACTTTCAGACACACAAATGCTCTTAAAAGCATTGCAGAAGAGACCGGATGGAGCAGCAATGGAAACACTAACTTTGCTGAAATGTATGGCAAAGTGAGGAACTGATCTTGTGAGGAACTGATTGATGATCCACTTTCAACTCACGTCAACTTTAGTCCCTGAATGTCCAAATAAGTCAGAGATTCAGTGAATGCACTCAATCTGACCTCTGCATTTTTTTTAAAGGAAATCAACTACAAAGAAAAAAGAGCTCCAATTCTCTGTCAGCTTTAATTTTTATTACAAAATCAGAATGTTTTACAAACATCATCATCAACATTTATTATAGCAAATATGAGAAACAAACTTGGGGGTGTCCATGGATATGTTTTTCTGAGTCCTCTATGGACTCAGTTCTGTCTACTTTCCAAGGCACACTGGGGAACAAAATCTAGTCTACTGTATAAAACAAGCAAGTTTCAGATAAGAAGTCAGCTTCTATGTTTTTATCCAATCTCATTCTCCCTCCTCAGACATTCAAAAAGAATGTGGAAGGGCTCAAACTGAGGAAGGAGATGTACACTCTGCCACTGCTCCCACTGTTCCTGCACCTGGCAGACATGCCTGCTCCATGCTCTACCTTCCTATGTTGAGCTTCTAAACAGGTTCAGCTAAACACACTTGGTAGCTTCTCCAAGATCTGAAACCCTATGCTATAAGTGTTTCATTTTGCGAAAAGCCTTTCTGCTTCATTTGGGGAGGCTGAGAGTGGAACAGGTATCTGTGGTTTGAGCCCCTTAAGACTACAGATATTCTCAAAAGTGTTATGGGTTAAAACATTTGAAGAGAAATTTAAACGTGCCAATTTTATAGAAAAATTAATGGTGAATAGCATGGAGAAAGTGAAATTATTCATCACTTATTGTAATACCAGAGCTACGATCACCTAATAACACTGACTGAAATCTAGCAACAGCTTTAAATTATGAGAACTAAATGGAACGTTACGTTCGGAGGCAGTATAGTTCTCAGTACCTGATCCTGAGGACATATAGGGAATGGTCACTGCCAACATGCCCTGCTTTGGCGCTAACTCCCTGCCTATTAACATTTAGCAGGCACCTTATTATCATGCTTCAGATGCCAGCTAAAAACTTTAAGTTATCAAGTAGCCTGGGACATATAATTTAGTTAAGTATACTTACTTTTAAATTCTGCGGATTTTATCTGTGTGGTATTGAAAAATATTTTCCTGTTTTATTAAATTTTCATTATAAGTACGTTCCATATAGATATACGGTTTATAACATTTCCCAAATTAAAATATTAAGGTGAGGAATCTGAGGCTATCTCAACGTTCTTTTAAGTCCAAATCCCATCATAAGAGACAACTTTGGGATTGGATCTTCTGGACAGAACCCAGAAGGGATTTTCATTTAATTAGGAAATCCAGATTCTTACCATGGCTCTCATTTCTGAAAACAGCATTTCAGAGCATATTATTTGGCCCAACTCATTCCTGGTGCCTTAAGAAACGCCTTTATAGAGCTAAGATTCAAGGTGATGCCCATAGCGGTCTTGGATAGCCGCTATCATAGGGTTCCATATGACAGACTCAGTACATTATATGTTAATCTTCCCTTTGTATAGGGATCGAAGAGATCGATTTCTGAAACTTTTGCTAATTCCTGGAAGCAGGTTTACTATGTCAGAAATGGTTCACTTTCTTTTGAATGACACTTACAGATTTGTGACAAATAAAGTGACTGCAAGAAATATAAGAAAGGGAGAGACAGACAATATTGCAGTAAGTTGTATTGGAGATTTGGAGGTCTAACGGAAAGTAAGATAGGTATGAGCTAGCACATTACACTAATGAACTCTTGACTCCCTTTCCTTAAATCCTTGATGCCTTCTATTACATAATTGATGTATGCTGTATGTTATGGTTTGTAGTTTGGCAAATTGTAATGAAATTGTTATTGCCTTTGGCTAATAAAATAAATTCTTTGGTTGGTTGCTATCTAGGGTAATTTGTCTTACTACAGTCCAAAAATGAATGCTGCAATAGACAGACTGATCTAATCCAGTAGGACAGTTCTTATGTGCTTAGGTATTATCAACAAAATGTTAAGGTTTCATTCCTCAGCTGATCCACATACTGTACAGATATATCCAATAACATAAGTGTGGGTTCAGGTTTGCAGTGGAAACGCTCATCTACTTCTAATGAAAGCAGTACTCTCACTACTACTTTTAATCGGCAATTAGGGGTAACTAGAAAATTGTAAGCTTCCATTAAACTGCTATTTGCAAAAGGAAAAACACTTTGTATGGGAACATATTTTGTAAAAGAAGAAAAAAATATTTTGCAAATGTTTATAGAGCGTGTATGCAGCTGCCCTTTTTTATACAATTGACTTGCAAATTATCCTTCCTTTAGATGTGTTATCTGTAACATTTTCCTGCGCCTTTTGTAAAGGGGGGGGGAATAAGTAGCAGCTTCCAAATAAATATATATTCTTGGGAAACTGTCAATTGCGTTTTGATAGGTTTGTTGCTCTTTCATAGACAGAAGCTGTATGCCTTCAGCAGGTGAAGTTATTCCCATCACTGTAACAAGGAGCAGCTCCAGCAGTTGATTTCCGGTATGCAGCTTTTAAAGGCACTGAGAAATTGTCCATAAACAGCAGTCCCTGATATTACCATCTAAATTGCATATACTTGAAAACATGTGACATATATTAATTTAGTGAGCATTTTAAGGATCCTGTAATGCAGATCTTGCAGATGGGAGGTGGAGACAGCATTTCCATTTGCAAAGGCCCCTGAAGATGCGAGATTCTAACCTGCTCAAATTCTTAGGCACCACACTACACTGAGATTTTCATTATCCACCCAGCATTGACAGAAACTTCAACAAAACAAAAACCATTGCTAAACTGAAGAGCAAGGGAGGAATGGAGACCACAGAACTATAATCTATACCCCAAGCAGCAAATGTGGAGATTTCAAATGCTTTACGTTGTGCAACAGCAATGCCTTTATTTTAAAAGGGGGAACGGGGCTAACTAGGAAACGTCTCACAATTATTAAATAACACTTGGATTGAATTGTTTTCATATTTGATCTTGAAGTAAACTTTACACTGAATATTTCAGAGAGTTGTCTGAACTTCCCTCAGGACCTGGGAAACACTGATTTACTCAGGCCAGAATCCCAAACACACTTCCAGTGGTCTAAGCCACAACGTGCAGTGGAGTTTACCTGTGAGTAAACATGCTCTCACTTTAATATTGTAATCCTACGCTTACTTTCCTTGAAGCAAGCCTCACTAAATTCAATTCACGGTTAGTTATAAACCTGATATAAATCTTATATCCACCTAGGGAGTAACCTCCACTGAATTCAAACGGGACTTACTTTTGAGTAAGATACTTATGCTAAGGTTATCTCCAAAAGCAAAGGAAATCGTCAGCATGGAGCCCCTTCTGCCCCAGGCAGAAATTTGGGGGGGGGGGGTCCCGACCTACAAAAGGGGCTGTTCTAATCCGCAAATACCTGAGCGGATGAGATCCTGGCCGCATTCTGATCCCGGCAGAATCGGCCCTGCTGCACGAGGCGTGGAGGGGTGGCCGTTACTTTGCCTTTCAGGCGCATTTCCCCCTCTTTTTCTTGGAGCAACAGCCAGGAGAAAGCAAGCGAGGGACGCGCTCTCCCGCCCAGGAGAAGGCAACCCGCCCTGGGAAGAAGAAGCTGAGCTCCGAAGCCTCGGCGTCTCAGCAGCAACGCCCGAGCACCACGGAACGCTCCTTCGAAGGCGGCAGAACTTTCCAAAGCGCGCCACGTGACGGCGGCGTGCCAGTAAAGGGCAACGCAACGTTCCAAGCGCGCGCGCCTCGCCCAATGGGAATGCAGCTCTGAGCCTGGGGAAGCGGGAGCCGCTGACACGAGGCAGAACAGGCGGGCGTTGCAAGCACTTACGTATCTTTGGCAGGCGTTCTGAGCAATTGCTTTGGGCGTTAGATTTCGACTTGACGGGGCTGGATGCAGCGCGCGGCCTCTCTTTCTTTCTTTGTTTAGCTGGATCCAAAAGCCTTACAGCAGTATTATTATTTTTTATTAAATTTATATACTACCCTTCGCCCGAAGATCATAGGGCGGTTTGCAATATTAAAAAATGTCAGAAACAGCAACTACTGCCCCGTGTCCCATCATGCCATTGCCATGCTGCTCAGAGGCACGGTATGTGCATGGAATTAAGGGTGCAGACGGAAGAACATCGGTACCAATAAAGCAGGGAACTTATGTTGGCGAGGATCCCAATCGGGGCATGTTGTGAATTAACCCTGAAGGATCTACCAGAAAGCACGATCGGGACAAAGCGGGTGGGAATGGGTGACTAGGGCTGCGCACTCAAGCAGACAGGATCTCGCGCAGGACAGCTCCGCGACCAAAGCTTAACCATATAACGTAATTCAGGGATTTCGCCCCCGTTGCTGCCACGTAGATCGGCGATTGTGCAGAACTCCCAAAGAAGGCCAGACATTTCCCGCGCTCCCCTGGCGCCCTTACTCCTGCTTGTGTGCTAAAAGGGATGGGGGAGTTTTGAGGTGTCATAAGCTTAGGCCTTCCCTAACAATTCCCAGAGAGTCTCACTGGAACCAGGACCCCAGAAGCATATACTAAAATACATGGCACTTATCCTATTAATATTTTCTTCTGAAGCCATTCTTTAGTTTTTCAACATTTACAAATACCAGATACTCCTGTGATTTCAATGTCTTTAACAGAACTCTGCTAGTACAAGTGATCTCTGAATTGTCTCAATGCTAGAAAGTGGTAGAATTATCTCTACCAGTGTACCAATACTAAATTGCTACTTTGAGTGTTGCTATAATTCGTTTTAGTGGGGTTTCTATCACAAAGTGAAAATAATCTAACATTCATTAAGCTGTTTAAGATTTCCACAGGAAATTTCAACATTGATCTGATCTGTCTGGATGGGATTAGGTGGCACTACTGACACTTGATTCTGTTAATTGACTTTCACACTGCTCTGTATTATCATTGAAACTAAGGAAGGTACTAAAGACATTTTTACTCCCTATGCCCTGTACTTGAACAAAGGCAGATTAGCATTGAATTACACTCAGTGTGTATAATATGAAAACCCATCTGTTTCTAATATTAGCATATGGACGTCTGATCTCTGGCAAAATCTGTTCAGTCCAAATGGACTCAGCTTTTTTTTATTAAAAAAATAAGAATAACCCTGGTTGCATATGATTTATATGATGATAAAATACAAAAAGTGTCCAATTCATTATGTAGGCTGTTTTCAGTTCATTAATAAACACTTAAATACAAAAATTGGATTGTTATTAATAATATGGTTCTGATTGGTTAAGTGTGTAGAAATAAAATACATGGTAAAAGTTTCTAACATGTGCAGAGCTGTTCAGTCAGTTTGAAGGAAATGTTCATTTCCTCTAGCTCTGTGAGAACTTCTAATAACTTTTTAAATATACAAATACTCCCCAAAAGAAAGAGTCTAGAAGTGTTATAAAGCATAAGCTTTGTCACCAAAACTGATGAACAGTCATCATAAAGCAATCTAAAACAATACTAAAAATAAAATGTAAAACGAGTTGTAAAAAACAAGTAAAAATATCAAGAGTATCAACCGCCCATCACAACACCTTCCAGAACAGTCAGGTTTTGTCCTGCTGAAGATACATCCCCAACCAATCACTGCTCTGCTGGAGAGAGCATCCTGCAGATATCAAAAAGGTATCAAGCCATCTGTTATGATATTGGAGTTGGGATTTTAGAGTGATGACACCTGCTCTTTGGAGCTCCCTCCCATTACATATCAGGCAGGTACCATCTCTGTAGTATTTTCAATGCCTGTTGAAGACTGCCTTTTCAACAAGTCGAGCTGTTTATCCCCGTTAACCTATGTTTATCCCAGTTAAGCTATGTTGCATTTTATTTTTTGTTAAATATGTAATGGTTTTAGCTGTTTGTATGTAAGCAGTTGTTTTACACATGTTTTTATTGTATTGTGAAATTGCTTTGAGATGCTCATAAGAAGTTGTTCATAACTTAAATAAATAAATGACAAAACCCAACAGAGATTGAGCTCGCAAAATTGAGATGGGTGTTGATTGCCAGATGGGTGTTCCTCATGCATTCACATTTAATCAATTTAATCTGAATTCCATCATTTTGTTTGTTTTAAAAAAACCTTGATGGTAATTTCCTGTTTGTAATATCTTATTAAGCCCCTGAACCAAATATACTTCAGTGACCAAAGCATTTCAGCATGTGGGAACCACTACTCTTAGCAGTTTTAATGACAGACATCAGACAGACACAGAACACACATGCATCTTCCTATGTTTTAGGGTAAGGGAAACAAAGATATGTAATTTTGTATACATTCAGCGTGGTTAGGATTTTGGACAACACTTACTGCCATGAGTTTGATATTAAATTTCCAGTCTAAAACCATTCCCACTCATAGTGTGTCTCACATGTAGAAATCTGATAGTTACCATTTCCCCTAACCTTTCACTTGCTGAAACTATTTTTAAAAAATTAATATAGATTTGATGCTTTCACAAGTCATTTCTTCTAGTACAGTAGTGTTTTACATTCAAAACAATAATAACCACACACACCAATTATTAATAGAGCAACTCTTTCTATATAACCTATTTTTAAATATGTCCAATTCAGAATACATCCCTTTGACAATGCATCCTTCATGTTTACTGCCTGAGCCATAATCCAGTTAAACCAAGGTTCATTGATTTGGGATTATAATGCGTCAAAAACTGTTGTTATTTTCAAACATCATTTCTGCAATAACCTATTTAAAATTATTGCAGAAGTATATTATACCAAAGTTGTTCACTGTTTAGAAATAAGCTACTATTCAAGTAGTAAACACTCATATTAACCCTCTAAATATAGTTATAACTTTCATTTAAAATAGAACAGATTATGAGCTGCTCCTCCAGATTAAATGCTTCATATTAATAATTTTGGAAAATTAATGGTTTTAATGTTAGAATAATTTTGCCACAAACAAAATAGCAATCTTCTTAAAATTAGTATGAAAACAATGAAAACTTACATTGTTCGCAGGAAAAAGTCTTGTATGTGTTGTATGAAATTCTTAATCAATTGCAAAGGTTCATTGTATGTATGAACTGAAAAAAACACCTGTTTTTACTTTGTCTATATAGCGTCCTCTGTACCTGAGCATGTAATTTGTGTTACTCCGCCCACAGACCGCCCTGTTTCTTTGTCCTCCAACAATAACAACCTCTGGAAGAAATTGATATGATTAGAACTGGCCCAATTTATAGAAAACTGCATGCTCAGAACAAAAATCCAAAAGCAAAATATTAACTTTTGCTAATAGTGTCTCCTGACTAAGTGTAGAATCTGAAATTTGACAGTGCTGTTAGAGTACAACAGGCAAATTATTTTGTGAACTTACACCCCAAATCATTTTGTCATTTAGATCTACTTCACATTTTTTAAAATTGAGACTAGACAACGGAGTCTTAAAATAGCTGTTTGGTACGAAGAGAAAGAATACTATGCACATTTTTAAGATGCGCTAGGGAAGCTTTTATAATACTCTTTTTTTAGACGACAACGATAGTACCATTACTGAATAAAAGGGATGGCAACACCTGTCTTTAAACATTCAGAATTTCCATTGATTCTGGTGTGGGTGCATTCATTTTTAGATAGCAGATCAAAACATATTTATTTTATCGGGTCTTTGGGCATGAGAGATGTGTTGCAGTACAGTGGTACCTCGGGTTAAGAACTTAATTCATTCTGGAGGTCCGTTCTTAACCTGAAACTGTTCTTAACCTGAAGCCCCACTTTAGCTAATAGGGCCTCCTGCTGCCGCGGGAGCACAATTTCTGTTCTCATCCTGAAGCAAAGTTCTTAACCCGAGGTACTATTTCTGGGTTAGCGGAGTCTGTAACCTGAAGCGTATGTAACCTGAAGCGTCTGTAAACTGAGGTACCACTGTATGGATTTTAACTCCTGCTGTTTCACATGTGGCTACGGTTTTTATAGTTTTAAAATGTTTTATTGGTTGTTTTTTTTATAATATTTTAGCCTGTAAATATCCCTGAGATTCTCCAGCAGTTTGGCTTCACTCTATTGTCTCTCGAGAAAGACAGAGGCTAACCATTGTTGTGAGTTTAGGTGGGGAAGGTAGGCTGTATTCCTAAGTCCCTTCTAATTCCTGGATCCATCAAGGGTTAAAATCTAATGGGGGATCCCATTGTTGAAGTAGGCAGGCCAGCTTCTTGGTAGTGTCCTTAAGGATGGGTTGTTAGTATAATATAGGAAGTTGCCAAAGAACGAATGGGTGGGTCCCTTCCCTCACCTTTCTGGTAGTGAGGTGAATAATGAAAGCTGAGTGTGTGAACCAAATTAGAAGCAGGCTTCAGGAAGGAGCTTGAGAATGAAAGCCACGATTGAGTTCTGCTTCAATCCAAGGCTGTGGCTATGGGGAAGCAAGATCTTCTGAGGTGTTAAAGCTGTGAGCCCTTAGGCAGTGGCGGAGCTTCATGCTCTGGCACTGGGGAGAGCAGGGGGGCGGGGCTGGCACGCATCCTGGGGGCATGGCGCTCTTCCCGTGGGGGCATGGTGCCCAGCGCAGGCAGGGGGGCAGCCACGATGGCACCCCACCGGTATTGCGCTGCCGGGGGCGGTGTGCTCCCCCCGCACTCCTTCCGCCAGTGACCTTAGGCTCAGCTTGTATATACAGTGATACCTCAGTTTTTGAACATAATCTGTTCTGGAAAACCGTTCGACTTCCAAAACGTTTGAAAACCAAAGCATTTACTTCCGGAAGCATTTACTTACAAAAAACTCAACACGGAAGCCGAATGGCACGTTTGACTTCCCAAAAGCGTTCGAAAACTGAAACGTGCGGCTTCTGAGACGTTAGAAAACCAAGGTACCACTGTATGTGTAAATAACCACATATCAAAAAGACACCACAGTTTCTGCTGTCCCTCATCCCAAGGAAACCAAATCCTGGGTAAGCACTTGGAATCCCTGGAATCTCATACCGCTCTGAGATTGAGATGGTGTACAACAATGCACATGAATAGCATCATAGTGAGAAACTATATAATGAAGGGGCGTAGACCCTTTAACTCTAAATACTCACCTGGGATTAAGTTCTGCTGAACTCAGTTGAGCTTACTTCAGAGTAACTGCATAGGATTGTTGGACTCATATGACGGCCTGACTCTCAAGAGCAGTTACCTGTCTATAAGATGGGAGCAACAGGGTTGTTGTGAGAAAACCCAATACAGACCGAATGAATCTTTGCGGATTAAAACACTTTTAAACAACTGAAGGGGGATAGCTTTTATTGGACATACTAGATTACATTGTCTTCTAATGCCTCTTCTTTCAGACACATGTAACAATGCTTCGGTGGAAGATACTACCATTTTCTATATTTATAGTCTTCACAACAGGAAACAGGAAACTAAATTTATCAATAGCTTTTATTAAATTGGCCCAGAAAATGAAATCCCTTTTATTGACAGCATTCTTCAGATTGCTCTGCTAACACACCACGCTTTCATATAAATTAGTACCTTCAGTAGCTGTCCCGTTGCTGCTACTGTCCATGCTGTGAAAAATCCTGGCTGAATAGTTCTCAAGTAGCAAGTGAGTCAGTCTGCGGCTGCAGTAATGCTTGTAATGAGCATCTGAACATATCTTAGAATAGCTGCAGAGGCACTTTCAGTTTGTGGCAGAGATAGCATTCTCTCCCCACATGCGATTATTCCTCTGAAATAACAATGCTTCTAGTCTCTCAGTTCTACACACAGAATAACTAACCTGTGGTTGCTGTTCTCCAACTCCCATGATCCCTAACAACATGCTGGGAGGGGCTGATGGGAGGTGGAGCTGAACCTCATCCGGAGGACTTCAAGTCCCCCTCCTGTTCTACACACTTACTATTGATATAAATTAAGTAGGCATATGAATTCAAGAGCAATAATCCATGTTTTTAAAGTGTGAGCTATTTGGCATGTGTTGATTAACACTGATATAGTTATTATGAATTATAAGGGAGTGTATTTAAACCTTGATGAGAATCTGTGCTTGCCCTTTCACACTGAAATAGCAAAATGGTTTTTAGGCATACTAATTTGGAACTAGACTGAACAAAAAACTATTAGTGAGTGAAAATAAAAATAATGGGACGGAATTTTGCCAACATAAGTTTTTCATTCTTTCTAGCAATATGATAAAAATGGAACTGCGGAGGTAAGAATCATTCCAAACCTTTTGTGTGGTTGTGAAGCCTGATATTTAAGCTGTTCCTAATCAAACAGTATAACACCTGCTGAATGCTGCAAGACAGATTGTACTTAGTAGAAAATAAGCAGTTATTTGAAGTATAGGTGTGAAAGGTATCATAAGAATTGAATAGGGACCATATGTGAAATGTGTGCTAAAATGTCAACATAGCAAAAACCATTCTAATCTGCTATTATAGGATCATGCATTTTAGTTGTTCAACAGAAGTAGGTCAAAATCCTTAGCAGATAAATGTCTAATCCAAGATAAACATTAATAAATCCAAAAATAAGATTAAGTCTTTACCTTAAATACCCAGCAAGCCAACTGAAGTGAAAACCTTTGTCATTTCATAGTGTGCCACTGGCGCAAATATTTGGACCACTCTTTCAAAATATAGAAAATAGGTGTTGTAGAAATGAATTATGTTATGAAGACAACCATTGAAAGACAAGCAACAGGAAAACAAGTCTGGCACAACAGGTTTCACTAGACACCAGCCAGGATTGCTTTAGGTTTGTTCCAAAGTTATCTTCAGTCTCTGCAGAGTCACAATATGTGGTGACTGACTGTGCATGTCACTGTTGTTAAGAGATGTACGCAGGCTCCCTTAGCCCCACAGATATGTCTGCCAATAACCTATCGGTCATGGTTATAATGTATGCAATAATAACACTTATGTTCTTTAGAGCATCCTTTGCCCTCCTGGTGGCTCCAGATATTTTGGATTACAACTCCCACCAGCCCCAGCCAGGAGTTGTTGAAGGTTGCTTTAAAGCATGGGTAAGCAATCTAAGGCCCGGGAGCCGAATCCGGCCCAATCACCTTCTACATCCGGCCCGTGAATGGTCCAGGAATCAGTGTGTTTTTACATGAGTAGAATGTGCCCTTTTATTTAAAATGCAGCTCTGGGTTATTTGTGGGGCATAGGAATTCATTCATTCCACCCGCCCCCCAATATAGTCCGGCTCCCCACAAGTTCTGAGGGACAGTGGACTGGCCCCCTCCTGAAAAAGTTTGCTGACCCCTGTTTTAAAGCATTGGTTGCTTCTTTTGAAACCTGGCCTTTTGCCTATATTGGACTACTACCTGCCCGTGGCTGCTTGTTTGCAATCTCTGGATCTATGCCTGCCCTGGATTCATTCAGTCATCTCTAGTTCTTTGGACTGACAGCCAGTATCCCAATGCCACACACACACACACACACACACACACACCCCGGGTTGCAACATTTGACCACTTGTGGTTATAACCACACTGGGAATAATAATAATAATAATAATAATAATAATAATAATACTGCAATAATAATACTGCAATAATAATACACCAAATCATAGTTTGGACTATTCCATTAGAGGCACAGCCACTTCTGCTGTGTTGTTAATGTGAAAAGATGAACAGGAGATACACTGGGCAGTTATATGGACTTTTGTGTATACATTCAGGCTAGATACCAACACCTCAACCAAGTGTCATTTTGTTGGAAACTCTTATAAAACATAAGACTGTTGTTTATATAGTTGTCCTGTTGTACTGCCTGGGATGAATTACTTTTTTGTATAACTGCAATCAGATTGAACCACTGATTCCAAAGAGATAATGGTAATTTCTGTACTTACCCAGCCATGAATTTATATTTTTCTGACCTCGTTTTGGGGCAATCTATATCTGGAGACCATTTTGCTGTTAGAGAGGAGCCAATGGAGAGGGTGTTGGTTTAATGTATCCATGCAGGTCGTACATAGCACCTCCCCTGTGTACACAGTTTACTTGGTTTTAATTATTTTTATCTTGGAAGGTTATGATCAGTCTATGATTTTGGGAAGTTGATTTAGACTCTAAACATTAGAGATTGCCTCTTCAGAGTAAATATTTTTACAGTATTATTCTCTCAGAAGAAAATAAACGCAAAGGTAATCCTGGAATTTTTCATTTTTTTTTTTGTTCCCTTTTGTGAAAATGCAGATTGTAGGTTGCTTCAAATACAGGAACATAGGAATATACAAAGCCATTTTATACCAAATCAGGCCATTGGTCCAGACACTACTTTGCTACTACTTAGCAGCTCTCCAGGGTTTCAGGCAAGAACCCTTTCCCAGTCCTACCTGGAGATGGTGGGGCTTGAATGAACCTGAGACCTTTTGCCTACAGAGTAGATGCTCTACCACAGGGGTAGGCAACCTAAGGCCCATGGGCCACAAGTGGCCCACAGGGGTCATTTAACCGGCCCACGAACCACCCACGAACTGAGCTGCCTGCTCGGCGAGTCCCTGCGTGCTGCGCTAAACCGGTGCAGTGCAGCATGGTGCGGGGACTCACTTCCATGGTGCCGGAAGTCGCACATGCACAGACGCTGGAAATTGCGGACGGGCGGTCACACACACACATGATCTGGCCCACGGAGGGATCTCTGCTGGAGTGAACCAGCCCAGGCGAGGTAAACCTTGCCGACCCCTGCTCTACCAGCCCTTCCCATGTTCCAGAACTGCTCTCTCTTTACCACAATACACACCTACAGAAACGTGATGCTGTATGATAATCTAAATTAATGATGTTCTTGTTGTTGGTTTAAAAAAAGTGAATAGTGGACTCTCCTTCATTAGAGGTTTTTGAACAGAGGTTGGATGGCCACCTGTCAGGGATTCTTTAGTTGTGGTTCCTGCATTGCTAGGGAGGTTGGACTAGATGACATTTTGAGCCCCTTCCAACTTTATGATTCTATGTTTATTGACCACTTTTGTAACTATACACAAATACTTTTTTCAAATAAGGATTCCCTTATAATCAGTGAATCTATTTGAGTGCTTTTGATTTGCCTCTGAACAGAGTAATGTTTGTTTTTTCTTGTTTAGCCGTAAGATTCATGCTTGAAATCCTTAAACTCACTTGACCCACATGCTAAAATCCCAGCAGAGCTGACTCAGCTGTTCATCTTCCCCACATGGACGTCACTTTTATTGTGTGTGGAAATGTTTGTCAGATAAAAATCTAAAAAGAGAAGACCTACATGATCAGCAAGAAAATAAAATGCTTATATAAAATGTTTATATCCATGTGCCATGTTAAAATTTACTTTCTAGAAGGCTCAGTCTCCAATAGGACATTCCAACTGTGAGCTACGTGTGACAGAGCAGGAACAGGATAGGATAGCTTCTAGGCACTCTTGAGACCGTGGAGCACAGCGCTACACAGGTGGGGGAGATTAACATTAGAGGAGATATATTCTTGCACTACCAGAATGCCCATGAAGCATTCCCAATGCCAAAGCCAAAAAGGGCAAGAGCAGGGGAAGAATAGAGCTTAAGAAAAATCATTGGCTTATTTAAAGCTTGTTTCCAAGCTCTGCAATGTGTAATATCACACTTGCAAAGGAGACAGTATTAAAACATTCCTGCTGGAGTCAAAGGACAGGCCAAGATGGCTTCCCTCTACCCACTTTCAGCCCTCACATCGTGCAACAGAGGACGGGATCTTGGATAACTCTGAAGCCAATAAACTCACAAAGCTGTGTAATTCAATAAGGTATACGGAAAGGGTCTACATCTGTCAGTCCACACATGTCCACAAACTTAGAGCACCTAAGCAGAAACCAGTTAAAGGGCATTTTGTACAAACGGCGAAGACTTCCAACAAAGAGGGAAGGACAGATTATCAAGATTTGTCATGTCAATTGTGCATAGCATATTCCTGCACAATGATTGCTAATCATAACTATGTGACAGATATATAAGTATATAAATATTGAATGGCAATGCCCATCAACTTTGGCTGGGGAGCGACGGTGCCGATGGCAGGTGTGAGCAGGTGGGGGCAGCAACATGGTGGGAGGGGTGCCCTGGATTTAGGGGGGCCCCAATGTGAGTCATGTGCATGACTGTCACGCTCGGCCTCCTCTGCTCCCTCAAGAATGGGGGCTCAGCCCCATCCCAACAGAAATGGGGGGCTCATGGGAGGGGCTGAAGACACCTCAGCCCTATAGAGTTGGTGCCTATGACTGGAGTTTAGTCCCCTAAACCCAGGGCCAGATTTAGCTTTCATGAGACCCTAAGCTACTGAAGGTAATGGGGCCCTTTATATATCCAGCTGTCCTTTGTCAACAACAAATTGTCGCTGTTTTCTTGTGTTGAATATATACTATATGGTAATTTATGGACCTAACAGGTATCTAAAGACATTTGCACTTGCAGAATGTAGGCACCCTATACATATATAGAAACATGCAAACCAATGATATTTTAGGGAGCAGGCTAGCAGGCGGGGCCCATTACTAACATCATAGGAGCCTACACAACACAAAACACTGTTGCTGTATGTAGGTTTTATTTTATTTGTTTTTTATCTTATATTTTGGAAATGTACATCCAGGTTTTTTTGTCCTTTAAAATTTTTGGGGGGCCCCAAGAGACCGGGGCCATAAGCTATAGTTTGTTTAGCTTATACATACATCCGGATTCCTCAGCCCTACAGAGTTGGCGCCTATGACTGGAGTTTCGTCCCTTAAACCCCAAGCACAGGGTATATTCGGAAAGGGTTATCGTGCAGTTCGGGTGATGCGTGCGAAATTCCTGTTGAACTCAGTAGGGCTTAACGTCCGAGCAAGCATGGCAAAGCTTAGGCACAGATATTTAGCCACGCGGCTCGATCCTGTGGCATGTTTACTTGCAAGAAACCTCCACTGTGCTTTAAGGGGGCTTATTCCCTCCCGCGCCAGCGTGCCTTTGGACATGAGCCTTCCTCAGAGAGTCGCCTGGAACTGGTCGCCGTCGCCTCTCTGGGCTCTTGCTAACCCCTTTCCCCTCCCTCGCGCCGCTCAGCTTTCCAGGAGGAGCAAAAGAAAAGGGGGACTCCCCTGGCTGTGACGTGCGTTGCCATGGTGACGTCCGGACAGCGTCTCGCGGAGGGAGGGGGAGGGAATGAAGGGATGAAAACAAACATGGCGGAGAGGAGCAAGACGGCAGAAACGGGTCAGTTATTCTTCTAGCAGCAGTCCCGGGCGGCGTGGGGTTGAGGGGCGGGGGGCGAGGGAGGCGAAGGCGGGAAGAGCTGGCTGGAGTCTATGGAAGCGAGCGACGGGCGGTGGAAACAGCCCTGGTTTAGGCGGCAGGGAGGTGCGGCCTTGGCGGAGGGAACCACCGAGGGAACTTGGGGCCCCGCTGAGGCTTTGGCGGGGGACGACCTTGTGGGGGGACAGGAGGAGCTGTGTGCGGAAGCCCAGCCCAGAAGGCAAGGGAAGCGTCGCCCTGCTGGAATGCAGGGGTCGGAAGGAAGCCTGCTCATAAAGGGGATATCTGAGGGGTCAGACCCCACTTTGGTGAGGCAGAAAAGGAGGCCCCCGCTAGCCTAAGCACAAACACCCAGCTGAGGAGAACGGAGGTTTAGGGCGCAGGGAGGTTTAGGGCACATTTCACAAGGTATGAGGTAATGGTGGTGGGGAGTCGACGAGGGCCGGAAAACAGCCAGAAAAGCAATTCGGGGATCGGCTGGGATTGCAATCCTGTGGAGACGTACAGGGGAGCTGAGCAAACATGTTTAGGGTTGCTCCGTCCTTCAGAAATCGCAGCCCACTCTGGAGGAGTTTGATTGCGTGGCTAGACCCCTCCCCCATGTGAAATGAAGACACTGGACACATTATTTAAGGTTAATGGGCATAAATAGGCCACAACTTTATTGATTACAGGTTTGAAAGGTATTGGCCTTAGGCATTGGCTCCTATCAACTACCCGGCACGCGGACCGGGGAGGGTTAACCACGAACCGTGGGGGTCCTGTTGAAGTACGCCAGACTAGGGCATTTTGAATGAGAGAAAGACATCTTGCTCTGTTGGGTGCTGCATATAAATATGCAAAGAGGTGTGAAAATTAGTAAAAGCATGAGAGGGAGGAGAGCTGTTCACACAACTTTGTAAATCTCATATTTAGCATCAGATCTATTTTGCACCATCTTCACGCTTTGGGAGCAGTGCCTAATCATACCTATGCTGCCATGAATAAAATGCATTTTGACCCTCCTGAATTCTAGTTTTTCTCGAAGGCCCCACGTATTTCACTAATTTAGTACAGTTTACATTTCTAGATGTATATTAGAATATCAAACTGGCAGACACCACAATCCTTGACATGTCTATTTAGAAATACCGGTAAGTCCTGCTTTGTTCAAAGGTTAATGTCTGCAGGACTGCACCCTAAAGAGCTTTGTTCAGATCTTACATCACTGTACATAAAATAGATTTTCATTTTTTGTAAAAAAAAAATCTGAAGCAAGGGAGGTGAGTTGGGCCCTTAAAAATGATATCGACATGTGCAGTAAATGTAGAGAGAGTCCCATATTTCAAGGGGATCTAATCTATTTTACCAAGATAACACTTCTTTTGTGGGGCTATTGCATTTTCCTTGCAATAGAATATTGTGTTTTGTGTGCTGGAATTATAGAGGTTTTCCCCCAATACCATGTAAATTGTGAAAGCTGTATATAGAATGCAGTTGTATGAGTGTCACTGGGACCTCTTTGACTGTGTCTAGGCCATTATTGTAGTGCAGTTTCCCCATTCATTGCTATTATGTGCTTTTAAATAATTTCCTTCTCATTCTACTGAGGTAAGCATTGCCCTACAGTGCCAATTAAGCATAGCAGTGTTAACATGACACTTTGGCACTTTTTGTAGTTGCTATATATCAGGGCTATTCTCCTTCACATTTGGAGGAATGTCTTAGAATTTCATTAACTTGAAGTGGGGGTAGAACTTTAGTTATCTGCAGTTTCTTTGGATTTTTTTAAAAAAATAAAGCGGAGAACACAGTCTACCTGCAGTGAGGTCATACTCCACCTCAGTTATACAGGGATGAGTTTCATGATGCTGTCTTTTAAAAGAGACTTGTGGGAGTATACTGCTTGAAGCCTGTTTTTGGTAGCAGCTCACTTTCTTTTATCATATGGAAGAAGATTGACATTTTGCTTGTGGAATCAAGACTTTGATTTATTTATCTGAAGCATTTTTAACCTGCTCTTCAGCCAAAAAAGGTTCCCAGAGAGACTTACAAAGATCAGTAATAAGACAGTCCCTGCACTCAGGCTTATCATCTTAATGACATGACACAAAAGGAAATGTGTCTGGAAGGGAGGAGGAAAAAAGCAAAGTCAAGCAGAAGGTTTTGTAAGGACCACTTGAAATGGAGATAATGTGAGGAGTGGGAAACATAGTTTCTGGTACCTCAGAGCAGAGCTAATGGAGTGAACCTTTTAATTTCTTTTGCATCATGGTGAAATGTCTGCTGCTAGATGACAATTGATAGAAATAGGAGCTGGCTTGTCAGCAGAGATGATGGTGGTGTGCTTTCTCTCCTCTCCATCTCTGCTGCAGCCTTTATAGCAAGAATAGTGAATCTATGACTCTAGATGTGGTTGCACATCAACTCTCATCAGCACCAGCCAGCATAGCTAATGGTCAAGGGTGGTGGGAGTTGTAATCCAACAACATTGGGGAGCCATAGGTTCTCCATCATTTCAGGAAGATCTAAAGAAGATCTTCTTGGTTTGATACCTTGCTGGGGAAGTTACCTTCTTTGTGTATTACTACTCTCAGTGTCTGCTAGTTGTACTCTCCTGGACACCATGTCTCCTTATGTGAAATTGTACTTTGTTACCTTCCATAGATTTTGTGTCCATGTGTTTTATAGTATCCATGCATCACACAGAAACACAGTACTAGCTGGTATCTGTATTGGAAATTGATTTTAAGTATATGTTGTTTTTATTTTAAACTAGATAGATAGATAAATAGATAGACAGACACACAATTGTTTTTAACTATTTATATATATGTATCTGTTTTAAATATTTATATATTTATTATAGTGTAAATTTCTTTGAAATACCACATAGGAAGCATATAAGGAAATAAATAACAATAAAATGATAGCCAGAACTAGGATTTTGGAAACTACTATTGTAAACAGCACAGTGTGCAGGGATTATAGACTGGTCAGAAGAAGGGACAAAGTCTGGATTGTTGCCTATAGGGACTGACATTCTTATTTATCCCTCTCTCACTCAAAACAAAAAAGGCCTCTTGTGAGGCCAGTAACAGTCTGGGGATCTAATTTTCACCAAGTAAGTAACTTTTTAAACCAGCTGATTTTTGTAGTTGCAGTAGGGGTAGTAACAACCATAAGAAATGTGGATTTCAAAGTAACTGACATCTGTCCTCTTGTCTGGCTATCATTTGGGATACTTTCCAAACCTGTTGGAACTTTTCAAGCCACACATTTACCCTCCCTTATCTTAATGTTTCATTGTTCCTTTGAAGTGGTAAACTCTGCTGGCTAGATTGTTTTGTTGTATAAAAACAACAGCAAAGAGTCTTGTGGCACATTAAGGACTAACAAATTTATTAAGGCATAAACTTTTATGGGCTGAAGTACACTTCATCAGCTGCATCAAATGTTATCTTTAGTTGGTAGGTTCTGTCCACATGGGTGTAGAAAAAAGTAACAAAACTTGTACCACCATCTTCAAATGGCATAATATAAATTATTGAATTTAGCTATTCAACAGTGGGATCCTAAACTGGAGGGAAAGGATTTTATACTACCTGAAGATTCTATTTTATTCTCAGAGGAACATTTTCTCCAATTTCTAGATAAAGCTACTGAATTCAGTTTTCTTTTGTGTATGTGTTGTTGCACGCCAGCCACCCCAATTGCTGAGTGGTGCAAGATTCCAGGGGTTCTCGGCCCTTACCCAAGGTTTGTGTTTCCTTTTGGAAATGAGGCACAGCAGAGACCATGGGTGTTTATGATACATGGTTTATTACACCCTAAGCCTGTGATGGAGGTGTTCACCGCATTAACACCCCAAATGGGTCTTATTTCTTCCTTAGTCACAGCGTGGCTCGTTCTCTGTGCTTGCTGCTTTGCTTCTGGCCCACAACACTGCAAACTCAGCTCTAAACTCTGCCTTTTGTCCTTCTCACTAACTTCAGGCTGGGGGAGCAGCCCCACAGAGCTCCATTCCTTTGTTTCCCTTGTTGGCCCATCCCCCAGGCAGTCACCTCATGAGGAAGCTAACCTGGTTTGTATTTTAACACTTGCTGGATCCAGGGGTTCAGGAAGCTAGCCTAACCTGATTAGCTTTTAACACTTGCTGGGTCCAAGGATTAGAGGGGCCTGGCACATAGGCATAGGATTTTTGTTAGGATTTTTAAAAAAAAAAAATCACGGGTAAAGATACCACCAAATCGGTGACATTAAGAGGGGCACACTTGGGTTGGGAGGCTGGCTTCTGCTGGGGTGTGTGTGTAGAACCTCAGTTAACTGAGTACTTTCAATGCTTTTCAATAATTTTTGTGGCTCGGGGGAGGGGGAAGCTGCCCCGCTGCCCTCCCTTGGTTATGCCCATCATCTGGCACCCACAAACCCACACCCACCCCTTTGTATATTTACCTGCCAACTGAGAACAGCATTACATGCATCTGATAAAGTGGGCTCTGATCCACAAAAGTATATCCCATAATATGTAGTCTTTAATGTGAACTAACAAAATTGTTGTTGTGGCTACACTAATGCAGTTAGCCTTCTGGAAGTAATGTTATAAAGGAATCTAAACTGGATAATGCTTTGTACCTACTGTTAACATATTAAGGTTGAGATCATATTCATTGTACATGAGAGTAAGTTAAATTGACCTCTGGGATTTACTTCTGCTTGTATTGTTATCATTTGCTGATCCTAAACAACATCTTAAATTAGCTTAGGGCAAATACTAAATTCCTCCTTCCCTTGAATCCCTTCTCTTGAAGATATGACTATGGAAAAGGGAAATGAACCTTCTTGCTGCTGGAAAGCAGGCCCTTACAGATTACCCAAAGGGAATACAGTGGTACCTCGGGAACTTAATTCGTTCTGGAGGTCCGTTCTTAACCTGAAACTGTTCTTAACCTGAGGTACCACTTTAGCTAATGGGGCCTCCCACTGCTGCCGCACCACCACCGCACAATTTCTGTTCTCATCCTGAAGCAAAGTTCTTAACCCAAGGTACTATTTCTGGGTTAGCGGAGTCTGTAACCTGAAGCGTCTGTAACCCGAGGTACCACTGTATGGTCCTTTACAGAAAAAAGATCTCCCACCCTTGAGTTAGATGTGGGATGATTCATAAGTCCTGCCCAGAGAAAATAACCTCTTCAACCATCTTTCCAATGGTGCTAGGTCTTCACCTCTGAGGCACAATCTGGAGGGATAGTGTTGAGTCAGACCCTGTAAAAAATATGTAGGGTTAACTTACTCAGAGGAACAGTTATGTACAACAACTGGCCCTTGAAACAGTTTCATTCATATTGCTAAAGAACACAGTGTTTCAAGCTCTGTTCCTGAATACCATGCAGACTTAAGCACTTCTCAGTGTTTTCAGTAAAGTACATTTTAGGATAATTTGCCCTGTCTTTTTGCTATTTTAAACCACTTTTCTTTTCCAAAGATTAAGGAAAAGACTGGCGATTGCAGACTTTGGCGAGAGTAATAGTTTAGCAATAGCAGTTCTTTCTGATTTAGTCCTATTAAAGTCTACTTTGCTGTACACTCTCTGCAGAAGGAAATGTTACATTCTTTGTCAGATTAGACTACTGTAGTTTGGATTTTTCTTTTACAGAAAAGTGTAGTGATGTTATAATAAGTATGAGCTAGATAAAATAAAACACAAATGACCAATTTCTCAAGTGATTTCATTAAAGAGGTGCTAGGTTTGCTGCAAAGAAACCATGCATTATATTTACCTAACTAACTTGGTTAAACAAAAACTAACAGATATCAAAGTCTTTCCAAATTCTAATTTGAAGAGGATATAAAAGTAATCAGTCTCAGAAGTATTGAAAGTAATTGTGCTACACTCTTGCTTTTACTGATGTTGAAAAATAATTTTTGGTAGAGCAATTGATGTTGGCATCTGTGCATCAGGTTTGGTATTTTGAGAGCAAGCAAGTAGGAAAATCACCACAGTTTTCTTAAAGGAAATACTATGCTTTCCATAGATATGAACTCCCAGATAATTTGCCTGGGTTTAGGGATGCTTTCAGAATTGTCTTCATTTGGAGTTAGTTGTGCTAGCAAAGTGGAGCTAATGCATTAGAAATCCTGCTCTGTTTTGTTTGTTTCTATTTTATTTTTTATTTTTTTACAAACAACTGCTATGCATGCACTGTTTGCTGCAGCTTTCAGTTCCTTCATGTTTTATTACTGCTGTGCACACATGTATTGATAAAATATTGTGTGATTGTGTATATGATTAAACCAAGATTCTATTTGTATAGTGTTTTACCTATGCACATGTGCACAAGGAGCATTTGTGAAACATTAGAGGAATGAATTAGGTAATCCACTAATTTCTAACCAAAAGCGTATGTGTTCATTTTAAATTAAAAGTTGATTTCCCCACATAATTGAATATAAATGTAACTATATATTTACACGATAAAAGCAGTGTGTCAAATTAACCCAGTATATGTTTTTCTGAAATCAACATTCCCAGTTAGGACTCTGAATCATTTGAGAATGTGAGTTCTTGATTACAAAGGGAGAAGAAAATAGTTAATGTAAGTAAGTAGAGGGCTGCATGCTGCAGCCATATGTTGGCTGACCAGCAGATGGAAAAAGAGGTCTCCCATGGCTGTACTTATTTGACCATGATTGGAATTTTAGCAATTTTATGCAGTGATATGGATGAACCCTATGTGTATTATTCCATTATCAGTTCATTTGGTTAGAACAAAATTCATAGGATTCCAGCATAGGGGTGCACAAATGCTTGGATCCATTCCCTATTACAGTACACTAGCCACCATTAGCAGTCCACTGAAGTTACTGTGCATGGCAGCTGTGAATTTTAAAGCCCATTGTAGGAGCTCTGTTTTAATGTTTGTGTACCACCTTATCTAGTGCACAATTCACTGGTTGAATTTGCTGGCCATCTGATCTGGGAGATGGTGATCAGGTTACCACAGTGTCTTGCTGTGGAAAATGTTTATAATATATGATGAGACTGTCTCTTTAGGGAAAGCTCTGAACTTCATGCTCTGCAGTGCAACTGTGGGTCTATTCTAAATAATAATTAGCCTCACACATGTTGATGGGGTCCTATGCAAAAGACATTATCTAATAAGGCCTTGTTTCTAGACCACCTGTTATTGGGGGTTGTTGAGGCAAGGTAATTGCCATTGCCAGATCATTAGCTCCTGAAATCTCATTGCTACTGGGAAATGCTGTTTATCAGATACTATTATAGAATATACTTGGAAAACATCATAGCATATGAGTGAATATTATGTTTCATCACCTGTACAAACTATTAAAACTGCAAAGGAAGATAATCTCTGTGTTCTATTTTGGTATCAAGTTTACAATAATATCTAATTAACTTATTTTTATTCCAACAGGTAGTGACATAGGAATAGATGAAATTATCACAGGAAACTTAAACAAATGCACTGCTGTTCCACCAGGGTATTTTGGACAACCGAAAAAGGGACATCTCATATTTGATGCCTGCTTTGAGAGTGGTAAGTATAATGTTGTTTATAAAACAATAAGATGTTGCAGACATCTATGAACTTGCCAGCTTAGAACACAAAACGTTTATAAACAGTGATAACCAAGAATTGCATACTTGGTGAACTGATTTCCATTAGTCTATTGTTTTGGATGTTGCCAATGTATACATCATGTGTTGAATGTTGCTTCAACATGCATAGACAGACTTGTACTACTGTGGACATAATCTAGAGATATGGAACACTGATGAATTATTCTGGCCACTGTCATCATCATTTCATTTCTGTTATACTTTTCTCTATATGTTACTCTTAAACCATGACAAAACTTCAAGAGAATAAATACATCAGCAATGCATTGCTATCCTTCATACCTCCATGTATATACAATTTAAAACAGTTTCATAATCAGAAATAATACAATAACCTCAAAATAATTCTTTCATAATTCATTACTAACAGGAAGAAAGTGAGATGCCATGTCACCCAGCAGGTTGTAGCAGCAGAGTAAATCTTTTTAAAGACCCACAGAAAAGGATGGGTCAATCCTTAGTCCTAGATGTTTGCAAGAACAAGATAAAATTGGTTTTGTCTAGAATGGTTTTATCCAGTCTTTTCTATATAAATATTCACAGGACAAGGAACATTGTTCATGCTTTGTAAACAGAAAGTCCTAGGTTCAGTCCTTTATATTGTTGGTTTAAAAAATCAGAGGTGAACTCTCTTTCCAGTTGCAGTATTCATTAGTGGTCTAGAATGACAAGTATAGTATAGGACAGATTTCTATGTCCATAGGGAGTAGTGTAGTTGACTGTTCTTCAGCTCTCTAGGTGTTATTTTGCAAGGTGTTTTCCATTTTGACTTCAGTTGACATCTTTGAGAGATATATGACTAAAATGTTTTGCAACTCTGAACACTTATTAGTGTTTTACTTGTGAGGTAGAGGTTTCATGAAATTATTTTTCTGACATTTAGTTTATTTCTTCCAGAAAACTCTTGCAGCTTCTAAAGTGGAATGTTGTCTCTTTGCCCTATTTGAACATAATGGATTGGGGGTCATAAATAAGTATTGGTTAGGTCATAAGTTTTAGTTTTGATACTTCTGCTCAGAACAGAGTGCTTTCAAAATACTCCGTAATGATGTTGAAAATAGTTGGCCTTTGTAAAGGTTCATTTTTTTCCAGCTTGTTAACTTTAAAATGGTAAGTAACCTTCAGTCATCTTCTAACTTGTATTTATCCATTTTATCTATATAATAGTAAAGTGATAAACAATGTTGCACGTTTAAACTAGTTAATACAGCTAGGTGCTGTTATAATCTCTAGAATATGACCTATCTTTTGTTGGGCAGTACACATGACAAAGTTAACTAGCTATATTTTTGTTTTGAAAGCAATTATAATAGAAGCAAAGAATCTGAGGGACCAACAACAGCAACTAAATGTTCAAAGTGCACCCTTTCCTCACCCATTGTGGGCAACAAAAATGTTATCCACTCCCCTTTTTGTACTTGCTCTAGATATCATTTGGTTCCTATCCTTTTTGAGAAGTAGCATTCTGTTACATGTGTTTGCATGCAATTTTTAGTCAGTATTAGAACTGTGGATTCTAGAATTGTGGGGTGTCTCTTGTTCATAGCCTTGAACTCAATAGGTGTCTCTAGACAATCTCAAGCACAGCCTTCCCACCCAGCATATGCAGAATTCTTGCAGCTGTTTGACGAGCATTTATATAAATTACTCTGAGCACTCAGAAATACTGTATAAACATCAAATGTTGTTTGAAATTTTAATGCAGGCACAACCCTCCATATCTTAGTGGGCAACACTTGAAAAATAGTTTTGGACAAAATTGGTTATTTAGGTTTGAATAACTGCATAGACTTTTCTATGTATCTATTCACACATACACACATGAAAAACAAGCTTATTGTGGGTAGCATCACATCATTTTGACTGAGTGTGTCCTAACGATAATCATTTTTAGCTTAAAATGTTACATCAATGCCGTTGATAGATATCCTTATAGTAGTAGGTTGAAGATATTGTTATGATGGTTGACAAATATTGCAACCGCTACTCAAGGAAATTGTTTTATAACTATTTTTTTGTAGAAACTCATCCTGTTTCCAGATGCCTGATGTTTTATTATTTCAGTGTAAGATAGAACTTACACTGTTATTATATAATCTCACTTTGTGTGTATCACAGAATCATAGAATTGTAGAGTTGGAAGCAATCCTGAGGGCCATCTAGTCCAACCTCCTGCAATGCAGGAATCTTAACTAAAGTATCCATGGCAGATGGACATCCGACCATCTGCTTAAAAACCTTCAATGAAGGAGATTCTACTATCTTCTGAGGGTGTCCATTCCACAGTCAAACAGCAGGATAGGATGTGGAGGATATAGATCTAAACTAGATATTTGTCATAGCCTGTTTCAATAAAATTTGAGACCAATGAAATTTAAAGGAGATTCCAACTAAACATTAGGAAAAACTTTCTGACAGTAAGAGCTGTTCAAGAGTGGAATGGGCTACCTCAGAAGGTGGTGGACACTCCTGTGTTGGAGGTTTCAAAACAGAGTTTGGATGGTCATTTGCCAGAGATCTTTATCTTTGATTCCTGCATTTCAGGGGGTTGGATTATATGACCTTTGGGGTTCCTAAGTAATTCTCTAAGTGAAAACTGTGGCTCATGTAAGCACCATGAAGAAACACACGTTTTGCATCAAGAAATCCATAACACACTTCACTTGAAAATACATACAATCACAGAAATAAATGTGCATGTGCAGTTATTGTTATTTTATTTGGATAATTTATATTCTACTTATAGTTAAACTCTTAAGTGGTTTGCATGTATATTGATGGTGAATATTCCAATAAATATAGCAGTGTTTATTTTGAATTGTTCATGTTCATTTGGACTGTGTAATATATTTGTGCCTATGTATAGCATAATAGATACAGTGGAAGCTAATTAAAAAACTGGAAATGGGGAAGGAAATGTAAAGATTGGTTGTGACTCAGTCTTCATTTAATTTTAGTAACTACCTGAAAGATGATAATATGCTATTAAAATCACTGCTCATAAGTATTTTATGAGACATATTCTGGCAACACTTGTGTAGGAATAAAAAGGGGGAAGAATAATGCTTTTATTTTAAAATTCCTAGATAATGAAAACATTTGTTCAGGAAATGATTTTTGAAAAAATTGAATACTTTATAACCTTTTTGATATGTTAAACCATTTTCTGTTCTCTTGAAATTGCTATTTGTATCACCACAATCAGACCAGAGCACTGAATTTATTTACTCATTTATATTTTTTTATAATAAAAGCAATAGACCTTTCCCTCCCCCTAACCGTCCCCATAGGGACATTTGAAGGGCTATCTTTCCATGAGAGCAGGGGCAGGGGAGAAGAAGCAATGTGACAGCTTTTTCTTAACATGCAAGAATTATGCATGCTATGGTTATGTTCTGCTTGGACTACTGCAATGCACTCTGTGGGGCTTTCTTTGAGGGTGACTCAGAAACTACAACTAATACAGAATGAGACTGCCAGACTGGTGACTGGGAGTGGCCTCCAGGACCATAAAACACGGGTCCTAAAAGATCTGCATTGGCTCCCAATACGTTTCAGAGCACAATTCAGTGTTCATGCTGACCTTTAAAGCCCTAACAGGTAATACCCGTCCCACATAATTGATCACATGATGTGGCACATGCGCATCATTCAAATGGCAGTGCCCATGAACTGGGGGGTGGGGGTGGCCCCCTCAAATATATTATTGTGAGGGCTGAAGGGACCTTGTCCCCTAGGAGTTGGCTGCTGTGCCTGAAGGAGAGCTTCACTCCCATTGTCAAGTCTGCACATTGAGATCTAGCTCTAAGGACCTTCTGGTGGTTCCCTCACTGTGGGAATTGGAGTTACAGGGAACCAGGCAGAGGGCCTTCTTGGTAGTGGCGCCAACCCTGTGGAACGCTGTCCCATCAGTTGTCAAACAGATTAAAAAAAACTTCACAACTTTCTGAAGACATCTGAAGGCAGCCTTTTATCAGGAAATTTTAAATGTTTGATGTTTCACTGTGTTTTTATATTATGTTGGAAACTGTTCAGAGTGTTGGGGCAACCCAGACAGATGGGTGGGGAATAAGCAATAAAATAATAATAATAATAATAATAATAATAATAATAATAATTCTATTGTGGGTGATTCTTTTTTTAAAATGATGCTGGTTGTTGTAATAATTTTATGTAAACCATTTTGTGATGTCTACCTGAAAAGTGCAATAGGAATTCTTCAAGTAATGAATAATAGAAAAGCATACAAAACCATTAAAAGGCTGTACATAACAATCATTAAAATGTCTAGCTACTCAAGTAAATTTTAAAAAGCCACTTAGACCTAGCAACATAAAAAGTTTTTAAGAGATGTTCAAAAGTCAAAAGTGAGTAATTGGGACCCATTGCATGACTTAGCTGTCTGCAGTCTACAGATACATTTTGGGCAGGTTTCATGAAATAAACAATGGTCCATATTTTCTATTTCTTTAAATTATATTGGTTAGAGAACCTATTTAGGAAGATTTGTTGCTGCAAAATCAGCAATTTTACTCTATTTCAAGATGAACATGCTCTGTAATGAGACTCAGAGGGAAATAATTTATTAACATCTTTCCTGATAAGCTCAAAATTCATTTGAATACAAAATGTTACCTTTGAAGCATAATATTCCACTGGTTAAGCACATAAAATTCCTCTGATTAGGCACATAACTCTTCACGTTTGCCTTTATTGATTCTGTTCAGTGGTCTAATTGCATTCTAGGTTTAGCCTTTACCATGCTAATTTTGATTTAGGGTTTGTATTTCTTAAAAACAAACTGGGTGCACACCATCTATTATAGCTGCATGGTCTTGCTAAAGCTAGTGGGAACTTTGGGATCAACTATAATGACACAAAGTGGAGGTAAATTACTACAATATATAAAGGTTTTTTTTTTATATGGTAGCATTTTGCAACAGATTAATAGTCTGAATTGCACCTAGGAAGAATTATTTGTTTTCTGTGGTGTCTGCTGTAGTTGGACTTTTGACATCACAAACACTGTGTATTTTAAAGAATTGTTTTTAGTGTGAATGTATTTACTTGGTAGTCAATCCACCATTCCTGCTCCCTGGAAGTACAGTTGGAAGCTTGCTCATGTTGAAGGTATTTTGTGTCCAAATTAAACATTATTATCACGCTTGTTCATATACCAAAAGGTAATTTGTGTCATATCCATTTCATTGTTGTGGTTTCATCTGCTATTGCACCATCAAGAACATTCTTTTTCTCTTCTTCAGTGCAAGTGTCATTCCATACTCTCCAACATTTCTCCGATGAAAATAGGGACATCCTATTGACCTGGAAGCTGTACGCCGGCTCCCTCGGCCAATAAAGCGAGATGAGCACCGCAACCCCAGAGTTGGCCACGACTGGACCTAATGGTCAGGGGTCCCTTTACCTTTATTCAATAATGATGATGATGATGACAATATTTATACCCTGCCCTTCTGACGGGGTTGCCCTAGCCACTCTGGGTGGCTTTCAACGCATATAAAAACATAATAAAACATTAAACATACCTCAGGTATCTTCTAAAAGTTGTATAGTTCCTTATCTCCATAACCTCCAACATTTCTCTGATGAAAAAGGGATGTCCTACCATACCCATCAATATTTCTCCACTGAAAATAGGGACATCCTAAAGAAAAGCATGACATTCTGGGATCAAATCAGAAATCGGGATACCTTCCAGAAATCTGGGATTCCAGAAAATGGGAGGATCTGCCATTCATGGGACTCAAGCAAAGCCATTCTTCGCATTAGTAACTGAGTCTTGTTATTTTTTTATCAGCAGCTGCTAAGCCTCTTTGCTGTTTCTCTGTAATTTCTCAGCAAATATGTTTGAAGTGTACAATCCATTTCCCATTTCCCATCACAGGTACTTATTCTTACAGCTTTTTAGTATAAAGGTGTTTCAGTGCTCAGATTCACAATATGAGTCTGGGGTTTTCTTGCAACTTGACAATTAAAAATAGTGCAGGAAGTGACCACACATCGATTCCTGTATGATTCAATGCACAAAAGGGGTCTTGGGAGTGGGGGCGATGTGTGTTTGTGTGTGTTTGTGTGTGTGGCTTTGTGTTTGCAAGTATACAGGAAGTGCGGTAATTTTCTGCACCATTTAAAAATCCATTTTTACTTAATGTTGTGGAGGTACCATACTTTGAAGCTGTATGGTATTTACTTTGTTAAAGCAAGATAGCAGTACTTAGTTCACCGTATAAGTACTACGTGTAGTCAAACTAGCTTTCTTGATAGCTCTGCAGAATAAACCACAAATCTAGGTTTTTTCCTGAGGTCTGGTTCAATGGGACAGATGAGGGTGCACTTCAGCAAATTGTGAACTGGACTGAAATCCGCTGACATTTCTACATGTGAGTGTTTAAATCATTAATATGTATTTATGGATGACACAACTAAACAAACATATAGACACTTTGCAGTTAATAATAATAATAATAATAGTAATAATTTATACCCTGCCCATCTGGCTCCAAGTGTCCCTATACAGTGGTACCTCGCAAGACGAATGCCTCGCAAGATGGAAAACTCGCAAAACGAAAGGGTTTTTGGTTTTTTGAGTTGCTTCGCAAGACGATTTTCCCTATGGGCTTGCTTCGCAAGACGGAAACGTCTTGCAAGTTTGTTTCCTTTTTCTTAAAACCGTTAATACAGTTGCGACTTGACTTCGAGGAGCAACTCATAGCACGCGGTGTGGTAGCCTTTTTTGAGGTTTTTGAAGACTTTGGTGATTTTTGAAGCTTTTCCAAAACTTTTCCGACACCGTGCTTCGCAAGACGAAAAAACCGCAAGACGAAAAAACTCGCAGAACGAATTAATTTCGTCTTGCGAGGCACCACTGTATACCTGGGACATCCTTGATTTAGAGAAGCCATTCCGGTTTCTGATTTGATCCCAAAAAGTCCTGCTTTTCCTTAGGACGTACCTATTTTCACCAGAGAAATATTGGAGGGTATGGAGTTATTCAACTCCCAAGCTGTCTGAAGGCAATCTTGTATAGGGAAATTTTTTTAAAAATGTTTAATGTTTTATTATGTTATTGGAAGCTGCCCAGAGTGGCTGGGGCAACCCAGTAAGATGTGGGGGGAATAAATAAAAATTATCATTATGGAATGGGCTGTCCCTATTTTCATCAGATAAATGTTGGAGGGTATGATAAGTAGGCCCCAGAAGCTGCTGCACAGTGATAGAATTCTCTGTCTTTTAAAATTCTACAAAGTTCTACCTTTGGCAAGTTTTGAAAGTGTTTTAAATTGAAAGTTGGTATTTAGGATTTCTCTTTAGCAAGATTTTGAAGCTAACATTGTAGCTGTTAAAAGATTGTTTATTTATCATTTTAAATTGGATTTTATATTTGTTTTATTATATTATTAGGCATCACAAGACTTTGGGGCAGGCTTTGCAGTAAATATGAACAGATTATTTTACCACTGTTGTTGTTGTTGTTATTGTGCCCCACCTTTTCCCTTGACAGGCTGCTTCCTTGAAGTTTTTTTGAAATGTGTAATAATTTCCTGAAGATAGAAATCAAGTTAAATGTAAACCCCTGTCTCCATGTTGTTGTTGTTAAAATATAGGCACTCTGTTTTTCCCTTTGCTATCCTTAAATAATCTTGCCAGTCTTTCAGTATTTTCAGATATAATTCCTGTGTGCTCAGAATTGTTTGCATTTTTTCTTTGAGCAAATGTGGGTGCTTTAATCTTATCCTACCATGCTATCCCCTCTTTTCCTGTCATACGTTTGGGATCAGCTGATGATAACAATGTTTTTCCTTCAAATACTAATGTATGGGATATATTGTGTTTCATTTTCTTTGTAAGAGCTTGTGTTCTCTGTTGATTATGTTACTAGCTGCTACGCCAGTTCCCTACATGAGGTTGGTCAGCTCAGGTAACCTCATAACATAAATCTACAGTTCTCAGAATGATATAAACCTCATATGATATAAATCCATGGTCAAGACAGCCAAAACTGCTGCTGACATCAGCAAGGAACTCCATCAAGGACTTCAAGACTCCTCTACCAGTTGCTATCAAGTCAGCTGTCTGTGCAAAGAAATATATGGCAGCTCTCAACATTGCTACCTGCTCTTTTCCTAATTCTGAAATCACCCAAACTCAAGCACTTTATGCATAGTTTTCTTAAAGTTAAATAATTAAATGGGGGTGGGATGGGGGCTTGCCATGTAGCAATATGCCCTCATAGCTCTGTATCCTGGCCCAACTGCACTGGTAGTAGTTACTGGTAGTAACTACTGGTAGTTTCCGGGCCCAATTCAAAGTGCTCATGTTGACCTATAAAGTCTTACATGGCTCAGGACTTCAATACATTAAGGACCACCTCTCTCCATACAAAACGACCTGGACCCTGCACACAAGTTTGAGGCCCTTCTCAATGTTCCCCCTCCCCAAGAGGTTTGGAGGGTGGCAACACAATAAGGGGCCTTTTTGGTGGAGGCTCCCCATCTATGGAATGCTTGCTGGTGCCATCATTACATGTTTTTAGAAGACAGACAAAAATGTTCATGTTTACCCAGGCCTTTGACCATTAAATAATCTATGGCCTGGTAAAGCTGGGGAGTGGGGGCAGAGACTGTTATGCCATTTATTTTTATGATTTTTAATGTGTTTTTATTATTGTGTTCCATAAAATGTTTTGCACACCACCCTGAGATCACTTAATAAAGGGGCAGTATATAAATAAAATTAAGGACCTTTCAAGGATAAATCAGCTGATATCAAATCTCTTATAAAACCAAGACATGAATATTAAAGAAATGCAAGGCTCCAAAACTAAGCTTGAATTTTGAATTGTAGCTGTCAGGCACTAAAGAATCTGCAGAAGACAGATTCAGGATTCAATATGACCTTAACAGATTGGAGAACTGGGCCCAAACTAACAAAATGAATTTCAATAAGGAGAAATGTAGGGTTCTGTACTAAGGCAGGAGTAATCAGCTGCACAAATATAAAATGGGGGGCACCTAAGCTTACTAGTAGCACATGTGATAGCACAGGATCTATGGGTCTTAGCAGACCACAAGTTTAACATAAGTCAACAGTGTGATGCAGCAGGAAAAAAAGCTAATGATATTCTAGACTGCATCAATAAAAGTATAGTGTCCAAATCGAGGGAAGTAATAAAAGGTAAAGGGACCCCTGACCATTACGTCCAGTCATGGACGACTCTGGGGTTGCAGCGCTCATCTCGCTTTATTGGCCGAGGGAGCCGGCGTACAGCTTCCGGGTCATGTGGCCAGCATAACTAAGCTGCTTCTGGCGAACCAGAGCAGCGCACGGAAATGCCGTTTACCTTCCCACCGGAGCAGTACCTTTTTATCTACTTGCACTTTGATGTGCTTCCGAACTGCTAGGTTGGCAGGAGCAGGAACCAAGCAATGGGATCTCACCCCGTTATGGGGATTCGAATCACGACCTTCTGATCAGCAAGCCCTAGGTACTGTGGTTTAACCCACAGTGCCACCCACGTCCCTAAGGGAAGTAATAGTCCTGCTCTATTCTGCCTTGGTCAGACCACACTTGGAATACTGTGTCCAGTTCTGAGCACCACAGTTTAAGAAGGATATTGACTGTCTGGAACATGTGCAGAGGACGGCAACCAAGATGATCAAGGGTATGGAAACCAATTGAAGGAGCTGGGTATGTTTAGACTGGAAAAGAGGAGACTGACAGGAGATACGATAGCCATCTTCAAATATCTTAAGGGCTGCCACATGGAAGATGAAGCAAGCTTGTTTTCTCCTGCTCTGGAGGATAGGACTCGAAACAGTGGATTCAAGTTACAGGAAAGGAGATTCCCACTAAAAATCAGGAAGAACTTTCTGACAGTAAGAGCTGTTGGATAGTGGAACAGACTCCCTCAGAAGCTTGTGGACTCTCCTTCCTTGGAGGTTTTTAAGCAGATCCAACCTCTGCTTAAAAACCTCTAGTGGTTCTCGGCTCAAGTGATGGGGCTAGGCAAGGAGACACAGACATTCTTGTGGGTGGACTGGGTCTACTTGCATCCTTGCATATTTCTGATGGGGATCATCCCATCTTGCAAGCTGAAATGCTTGCACTGACAGATCAATTGCCATTGCACTACATTAAACTTCTCCCAGTGGGTTCTGCTTCCAACTAAATACGGCTATGGGATGTTTTATAAGTATTAATGTGAGCTTTACATGTATTTTATCACTTATTGCTATCATATGCTTTGTTCCATGGTCAGTGCAATTAAATAAAAATAAAGTGTAAATTAATTTTGACTTTGCTTTGCTGAAGTTCATAGTACTACTTTCATAGCCTTTTGCCTTACTGTGTTGTCCTTGGTGCTGAAATTGCTTTTGCATCTAAACAGCAAATTGTATTTATAGGGCTATAGAATGTGAGATAAATCTAGCTGGTCAAAGAGATTGGAAAGGAAGGTGGAGGTTACATAATTTTTTAAAAATTGATTATTACTACTAGGCTTCGATTCCAAGCCTTGTGTATTTTTGGACTGTTTGCAGATCTGTATATAAAGCTACTTCTGTTTTGACATATGACCTTGCTTGTATAGATTGTGGATCAGATTTTTTTTCTCATTTAGTGCAACAGCAACTAATTATGAGAATGACAATGTGTCTTTCATTATTTTAAAGCAGTCACTGAATTACAAAAAAAAGGTTTAAATTAAAGTGAACTTTACTAAGGCAATTTTGCTGTGAAAGTGATACATTCAATGTGGAAGTGAGACAGAATTTCTCTTTTCTTCTTTCATGATATGAACACAGTTTTCTAAGACTGGCATTTCTTTCTTTCTTTTCTTTTCTGTTTTTTAACCTTTCATGCTAATGTGGACTGGATGGTAGATCAATGATTTTTTTTCCTATGGAACTGTTTTGACATTCTTAGTATTTTTGTAAATATCAAAGAAAGGACAAAAACTGCAATTTTATTGCATTAATATTAATAATAATTTATCTGCCAGGAAAACATTTAAATATCACTTGACATTTACAGAGAAAGATTAATGTTTAATTTGCCACAAACCCTCAAATACATTGAAATAAAAGAAACTGCTTCTGTATTTGGTAAAAGGAAATAACAGAAAAAAGCTAGTCACTTGAAAATAGTCTAATCATAAGGGAGGACCAAAATATATTTCAAAATGTCAGTATTTTAAAAGTATATGGGTGGAATGGAGGGAAAGAGGATCTCACTAATGTGATAAGCATTTAGAAATAATGAAAAATATCACATAAGAAGAGCAAAGGGGATACAACTAAGGAAATAAATTGTAAATATCATCTATTATGTAAAGAAACCAGCCAAATGTGACTATTCCAATGCCATATGATATTTTAAACTACAATGCAATATATCAAGCATCCAAACAAATTTAGCAACACCAGCAAGAAAATATTCCATTATAAATTCCTGGAACAGAGACTAGGGTGCAGATAAAAAGAAGGGTCCCTTATGCACCTGTTATTTAGTCTGTGCTACTACACTCCACCCCTAGGTCACCTCATCAAATCCCATGGCTCTTTGTACCACCTGATACTTGGTATGCCGAGAACTTTAGTCTAATCCAGTTCAGTATCTCTAGCTGCCTACTGGATAATTTTCCTTAGATATTTCATCACTTTGTCAAGTTCACTATGTTCAGCAATGAAATACTTATCTTTTCTCCCAAGCCTCCCTTCTCTTTATACTCTGTGTATCAATTAATATCATGACCCACTCTGCTAAACATGCACAAAGCCTTGGCTTTGCCCACAGTTCCTTTCTCTTCTTTGTTCGTTATATTCATATAGTCATGTCACATCATCCTTTTCAACACTGCAAAAAATACAGCCTCATGCACATGTCATCTTTCACATTGACTAGTGTCCTTCTGCTTTCTTCAGAGGAAGCTTGTCAGATGGTTAATGGGTGCCCCCATGTCCTGTGCACACCCAGCCAAGGAAGGCAAATGGCAGATAGTTAATTCTTTCTTGACAAAAACATGCACACCTATACAGCAGCTTCTAAGGTCTACCACATGCACGCACAATTTTAACTTCTATGTAGCTGTCTTCCGGGACACGGGTGGCGCTGTGGGTTAAACTACAGAGCCTAGGACTTGCCAATCAGAAGGTCGGCGGTTCAAATCCCCATAACGGGGTGAGCTCCCGTTGCTCGGTCCCTGCTCCTGCCAACCTAGCAGTTCAAAAGCACATCAAAGTGCAAGTAGATAAATAGGTACCGCTCCGGCAGGAAGGTAAACGGCATTTCCGTGTGCTGCTCTGGTTCGCCAGAAGCAGCTTAGTCATGCTGGCCACATGACCCGGAAGCTGTACGCCGGCTCCCTTGGCCAATAAAGCGAGATGAGCGCCGCAACCCCAGAGTCGGTCACGACTGGACCTAATGGTCAGGGGTCCCTTTACCTTTTAGCTGTTTTCCAGGTTTGTGTCTGCTAAAGCAGTTTTAAAAGCAACAGTGGGTCCCTGCCCCAGGCTTCTGTACCCTTGTCTGATGGAGTGCACACATGCAACCTGAGACTTCTGCACAGAAATCATTGTTGTGCCTCCCTCTTCAAGCCCCTCCTGGTTCTAAGAAATAACTGTCACGATCCATTCCAGATAAGGAAGACACACGTCTGATAGTTAACTCTTTATTAGCAAGAGAAACACTGCAGCTTCCATGGTGCTCTGGATACACACACTCACACGCTTCTAGCCTGAATGCAGCTGTCCACAGGTCTGGGCCCTATGAAGCAGTTGCAGCAACAGTGTGGCACCACCTCCCCTCCTCTGGCTTATATACCCTTCTCTGACAGGTTGCGTGTCCACAACCTGAGACTTATCCTGCATTGAAGTCATCCATGCTCTTCCCTTTTCCAGTCCTTCCTGTTTCTAGGAGACAGTGGGGTGAGCAAAAATCTACTGACCCTCGCCTGAACCATCCCTTCTTCCTCTGCCACATTCTCTGTGTCTTCCTCTGCCTCAGACTGCCCTGATTCTCTCTCCTTCCCCAGGCTCTTGTCTTGTGGGTTGTGTGACACTCCATAAATCACTGGTCCCCTCTCCTGGGTCACTCCCCTGGTTCCCTGCCTCCACCACACTCTCTTTAGAACCCTGCCAGTCCCTGACAACAGTGGGGCCGGATACAGTTGAGATTTGACAGGCCTGCCCCCCACCTGGACAGCCTCTTCCTCTGCTTCCAACCCACCCTGTGCCCCTAGCTCCATCTTTGACTGCTTGACCTTTCCCCTTCCCTGTCCCCTTCCCCAAGGGCATGAAATGGGAAAGGAATGGTGGGAGGCCTGTTGAATGTCAGGGATGAGGGGATAGTCCTATTCCTGCTTTGATGGTTGGGGTGAATGAGCAGTAGAGCTAAATCAGGGACCAAAAAGACGAATGAACTGGCAGCTGCTTTGCTTTCCTTGGTTGCTGCAGCCACCATTCTGTGGATCCATCCTTTCACATGTTTAAGGATCTGTAAGGATCATGGGCAGTGGGAACAGGGCTCCAGGAGGCAGTTGATGGTTTGGAGAGCTGGCAGAGAGAATGGGCTACCCCATTTGTATAAAAGTCAGGGAACCACATTCTTTTTTAAAAGTACCTCATTTATAATTCTCATCAAACAGTAAGAACAATAGGAGTGTAAGATAAAAACCAAGGGCCTTCAGCCACTTTCTCCAAAGGCCTGTGAAAACAGATAAATTTTAACTTGACAGAATCCCCAAATTATAGTTGCGCCCTATACCTTCTGGCTGGGTGCCACAATTTTATTCATTTATTTATATAACAAATATACTGCCTATAGTGAAAATCTTAAAACAGTTTCATGTAAATTGCTTGATCACACAATTGCAGCATTTGGAACAACTGGTCCCCTTTTTCAGCAACTTAGATGCATGTTCGTTGAATACTTACTAATGTTTTCCCTCCCTTTTGTAGGAGTGTTGGTGGTGAAGCAGTTAGGCTTTTACTGGGAAAACAACACTTTGTAGGACCCCAGAGGGGGAAACAAAGTGGGACAGAAGCTTTTAGATGTTTAGCTGGATCTATGACTTCCAAGATTTTGTCTCCATTACAGACTTGGCTGTACTTGGTTCATAAGAATGTTTTGTGACTTAAGAGCAACAGAAAGCTCCAAATATACTCTATGCACCTCAAGAGAGCATGGTGATAATGGTGACAGTATCTGCATCCCCATAGGGGACAACTCCATCTACTTATGTACACCAAGAATAGGTGTTTTGTTTTGTTTTTTACAGATGCTTTCTGAATAGTGGTGTATATGGTGAATATGATTTTTTTAAAAAGTTTTATTCCTTTTTGTAATTTTGTTGTCTGAAAAAATGGATTTGACTGCTTCCCATCACTGTATTTATCTTTTTTCATGAGTAAAAAAATGAAATGTGTCACATGGTTCTCTGGGAAAATATTTTTAAAGACTTTTTTTTGAGAAGTTTCCGCTTTCACTTAGAATATAATCTATATAATTGCTTCATTTTATCATCTCAGTTTTGTTATCTTTTCAGTAGCATTCAGCTGATGGCCCATTCTAGAATGAACATTAAAGTTCAATGCTTTTTTAAAAAGTTTATTTGAAAACATAGATTAATTCTGCTTGGCTATCTTGAGCACAATTTCAGACTCCGAGCTCTGTAAATGATGTATGTATTATGCAGTTCTGCACATTTGTTCCCAGGTTGTTTTTATTTAAGGGTTTTGTATAGATTGAAATGCAGCTGCAAGTGTATTAATGATTTTCTATTGCCATCTTGTCCAGATTTTTATTGTTCAGATGAAAAATAGTATTTTGAGGCCTGGCAATGTATTGACAAAAACAGAGGAGTACTTTATATATTTCTTTTGAAAAACTACTCAAAATTGCCTTGGCTAATTCTATTCACGTGTATTTTAAAGAATGGATTAACTGTGAGCTTTCAGTTAAGGTTTAATTCTTTTTTCTTCTGTTCACCATGGTGCTCACTTTTCTCTATTTAGTCAAACCAGAATTATATTCCTGCAAGCAAGGCACACAATAGCCAAATGTTCTAGGTGCAAAAGAGGGCATCTGACCTTTTGTTACTAAGCTTTGACAGGTGCAACCTATTTTCGTCCAAATGGTGTTAATTTGCGTGTGCAAATTCATCCCCTGAAATCTGTATTCTGTATAGCAACCACAGGGGAATTGATCATAATCATGAATAGTGTAATGGACAGCTGAGAGAGATAATTACTGATATTTCAACACATTCATGCCTGCAAGTTGGATTTTTGAGTACACTCCTGTTTTCATTGCTTGTTAGGGAAGCTGAAGTTAGTTATTCATTGCTGGACAAAAAAAAGGTGTCTGCAAAAGTTCATGTGCAAGGAATAGCACATTGTTACAAATTAGTTTCCTTTACCATTTCTGGCAAACTCATTACAAAGTAATCGTGACCTGTGTTGAAGTGCACTTCCTCTGGGACCAATAACTGTAAATAAGCAGGGCTGCAAGCTGGCTGATAAGTTGTTGTTCTGAAGATAACAGTCCTTTTTAGCAGTGTGTTTGACCTTTTTCCTTTATATTGCCTGAGGCTTGTCAAAGACCCTCAAGGTCTATTTTTCATCTTAAAATTCTCTGTAGAAAAGCACAATGTGTGGTTTAAGAAGATTTTAGGATTGCTTAACATATCTGTGTTTTCTTGCATTTTTATAATAATTGTTGGCATACTTAAAAACTCCAGCTAGCATTTACTGGAACAGGATTTCTTTTGTCCTGAAATGCAGCCTTTCTTATTGATCTAGGATGCACCATGTTTTAGTATTTGATGAAGAGTTAAGTTCATATTGTAGGTTAAATAAAGTGGTAGTAATCATGTGTGTGTGTGTATTCCTAGTGACATTCATCTTTAGAATTAGTTTACAGTGTTTGTATTTTAAATATGTTACAGAACATTATTCTGAGGAAGTTGTTCTTTGTGAATTCCAATGTGAACTGACCTGATCCACACCTCAGAGACTAATGTGCAAATCAGAGTGCAGTTATCCCTCATATTTCACATTTTCCTGAATTTTGTAGTGCAGTTATTGACTCAAAAAAGTACCAAAATGCATATGAAATGCATATTATATGATAAAATGCATCTAGAAATGTAAGAAATGTTCATAAATATTTATTTAGACACAGACCTGTATGCAGTTAGGAGTAAAGTTGAACTTAGTCCTAAGTAAACATGCATTAAATAGTACTATAAATTATTAACCTCTTATTGCAGAACAGATTGATATTCTTTTTTTACAAAAAATTTATCCTCGATACAATAGACATATGGAATAAAATATTAATCTTTTAATACATATATGTTGTTGTTGTTTAGTCGTTTAGTCGTGTCTGACTCTTCGTGACCCCATGGAGCAGAGCATGCCAGGCATTCCTGTCTTCCACTGCCTCCCGCAGTTTGGTCAAACAATACATATATAGTTTCTGTTTAATAGTTTTTAATGCATTTCAGTAAAAATAACTATTTTATTCTGTTCCGGGTACCATTATTTTTTTTACAATTCTTTTAAAATTAAAAGATGAAAATTAAAACCTAGTTTTAAAAATCCCACTATATGCTAAACAAGATTTTATTTAAAAACTACTTTCTAACTTTATATCATAAGCTTAGTATAGGTATTCGTGATCCTTTCAGTTAATTAATCTACAGTTATTGGCCACTCTATTTCTGCCACCAGCAGAATGATTCTTTATTACGGGTGATGTTTATGGGCACAGCCAAGGTGGGACAGGGGGCAATCAAGTAAAACAACGAACAAACTTTACTGAGGTTCTGCCCCCCAACGTAAAGCCTGCCCCCCCCAACATAAATCCTGGCTATGCCCATGACAATGTGCTGAACTTTGTCATTACTTTTCTTTTGAATATGAATTTACCTAACAGAATGCTCAGATGTACTAAAAATTAAATGTCATTTCCTGCAAAAGTAGTTGCGTGGACAAGCGGAGTCCCCAGATCCTGAGCGGTCCTGTCCCCCCCCGTCATGTGAAATAACGACTCAAGACAATGTGCTATGACATGGCCAGGAGGTGCTCCCCTGTATACAATGAATAAACTCATCTGCCCTCACTTATTAATTGGCTCTTGATTTGCTGATCTTATATTTCAATAAATATAACCATTCTGCCAATATGTTGGCTCTAGAGGCTTCTTCAGGAATGTGTGGGCTGTCCTGAGTAAGGCATTGTGAACATTGTTATACTGTAAACAGCTCATCTGGAAAGACAAATACACTTTATTTTATATTTTAGAAATGAAACAGCCAACAGTTGTGGATTAGAATTTGCCATACAACTTTACTGAGTCTTTTGGTAGAATATTTCTCTAAGAGAGGTATCACTGATCAAAGGGCTTTTCTGGAATGTGTTAACATAGCATTCTGTTTTCTAATATTTTTTTAGGTAACCTTGGACGTGTGGACTATATTACTGAATTTGAGTATGACCTGTTTATCAGACCAGATACATGTAATCCCCGTTTTCGAGTCTGGTTCAATTTCACAGTTGAAAATGTGAAAGAATCTCAGGTAAGTGCAATTTAAATGAGAATGAAGTAAACTTTTGCTTGACAACTAGAAATGTTCTGAATATTTAGATAGCTGTTATTTTCTGGCTGTTCTGTAGCTGAATTAGAGATGGCCTGTACTAAATTGTTGCTATTTAGACATGTTAATTTGACAAGAAACTTGTTTCCTAGGTGGTAAAACGTGTCTCTCTCATATATGCTGGGCTGAGTAAGATATTTGGCTAAAAGATACCTTAAACTGGGGCTGAAGATCTCATGCTATGGTTACTGCTAATCTGTCACTCCTAGCTGCTTGCCTCAAACCAGTGTACCAGCTGTCTAGGAGATAAGTTAACTGATCTACTTTTAAACCAGTTTTTCCTATTTATACTTCTGTCTGTTGGTAACTAGCTTGTTGTACTCCAATACACATTATAATGGGATGTAGGATGCATTCTCAGCTTCCTTTTATGGTTCACCTCTTATCTCTGCCTTGGTTGTCCCCTAACGAACAGATATGTGCATTCACAAACAGCCAAAGTACATGGGTTGTATTCCGCTCCTTTGTGGGCATGTTTGTGCTTGGCTCCAAGAGAGTTTTTGTTTTGCTATGTTTAAGATTTAAGACACCATTTTAGCAGAGCACCTAGTTGAGCACTTTGCCATTTCTTATTGAGCACAGATGAAATGTCATCTTGGTAAAAAATTCCAGTAACATTTTTAGAAAGGAACTATAAACAATCCACATATGGATGCCTTTGTGAACTTTTTCTGTAATGTTTTCTTTTTGTACAGTTACTGGATTTTAAAAACACACATAATATTTTAATAGAAAGACACCATTTTCCTTACGCTTCCAAGAAGCATAAGACTATCCTAGCACAAATTCTTATGAAAGATCAATTGCATGTCGACAACCTTGCCTTCATGCTCATCTAGTAGCTGTATGTTATAGAAAGTGTGTCTGTGGATAGTGGTGGAGGCAGATCATAGGGCACATGAGTTAAGGTTAAGAAATGTCTCCTTGGACTGCACAAGAGCCAATGGACAACTAATTGTAAGGGGTGAAAATGGGAGAAAGATGTTTGATTAGAGAACAAGAGCAACACAGTGTAATAGTATAAATAAAACCCAGGAAAATGTGACGGATCTTAAATATTGTCTGTCTGCTTGGCATGTAGAGGTCCTTCAGTTGGGAAAAATTCCTCCCCGGCCCTGAATTCATCAACCATAAAACCATAGCAAAGTCAAGCAAAGCACAACACAAGTAAAAGGGGCGCCAACCATGAGATAAGGGAGGGTGGATGGAAGATCCTAAAAGCCCATTGCAGTCCCTAGCAAAGGTCAGGGCAGTTTTTATGCCCAGGGAGCAGACCTGAATGAAGTCTTCTGAGAGTCTTTGTCAGACCCGCCCCCCAGGCTCAACCCCTTCACCCACCTGTGATTGGCCAGTTGTGCCCAGTGGACAAATTTGAATCCAATAGCTGGTGGGAGAGGTTGTTGCTTCTCCCGTCAGCTGTTGGAGCCTGGGACTGAAGAGCCTGGGACCACTGGATGGCAGTGGGGCTGTGCCAGGCCATATATACCACTTCACCTTCAAGCAGGTGAGTGGATGTTGTCCAGATTTAACCCAGTGATACTACTTTGCTTTTATTCCACAGTTCTTTCCTTAATGTACATTTTGTCAGTACTAATATGGCCCAGCTGTTCACAATATGTAGGTCTGTATACATGTATGTCTGTGCATGATTTTGTATCATTATGTCTCGCCTGAAAAAATCCCATAACTAAAATAACATTTTAATGGAAGAATTATTCAATAATAATTCCTCTATTATATGACTATTCTATGTTACAAGGAAAAAACCATGAAATGTGTTATCAAAATTTGTGGCGCTGCATAGATGATTGGTCCCATTCCCCTGTTTTGTTCCTTAGTCAACAATGATGAGATTGTAAAGCCATGAGATGATTGAGTACCTGTCTCAATGAGCACCAAGATCTCATGTAGAGATACAATATATATCTAGAGTTCACAGGATATTTGTTTTCATGGTTGTATACATGAAAAAGAATGGGTTTACTATTAACTTTGACTTGTGAGGTCTGTTTTTATAATATGTCTTCCTGCAATCTGCTTTTTTTATCTCTCAAATTTCCGTTAAAATGAGTCCTACATGAATATAATGAAATCTTAAGCATCTCTCAGACTGGGCACCACCAGACACTGCAACCTTAGTGTATTAAATAAATGCTACAAATTGTTGTATCAAATGTATGTGGTGTGTTTTTTATTAACTATATTGTGTCATATAAGAAACATATTGTAAAAGTCTCTTTGTTGTATTCTGAACAGGTTGTAAAATCATTTTAAGTGATTTATTTAAGATTATAAAATATAATTGCACCTTCTTCATAACCCCTCCTTAATGGCATTAGAGCTGCAGTCCAGTTCATAGTTAAGCATGTTTATATGTCATTATTTCAGTGTAGTAGGTCTTGATTAACTTGATATAACATACTTACGATAAGCTTACTTATTGATGTTACATTTATTATTGTTATTGATGTGGCACAGAGAATGTAAAGAAAGCAAACTATGTTTTCAATATCATTAATCCACCTGTGATACCCGTATACAATTGTATGGCCTGCTACAGTGATTTGATGAGATTCTATCATGAAGAGTTTGCAGTCCTTTGACAAGGATAGCTTTGCATAGATTTTTGTTTGTTGCAAAGGGCTGAACTCCACAAGATCCCTTTACAACTCCAAGTCTATAATTGTTTAATTGCAAAATTAAACCTACAAAGCGATTACTTAAAAGAAAAACTTTTTCACAAATATACTGCCCTGGGTTTTAACATAAGGAAGTTTCCTGCCCCCTCCTCCCCTCTGCATCTATTTGTGCCCTTGAAACAGCTGATAAACAAAGGTCTCTGTGCCTAAACTGACTTTTACAGTTATTCCTGGTGTGGCTAGAGAAAAGCTTTTCTCCCTTTCCCACAACAGTAGAACATGTGGACATCCAGTGAAGCAGAATGTTAGAAGACCTGAGACGGTCAATCCAGAGCATCATCTACTCTGATTGCCCATCACCAGCATGTGTCCTGACAGATTCACCTAGATTTGTTTGCTTTGTTTTCTTACCAAAAATTTAAGCTGTTTCAAGCTGAAATTGAAAAGTGTTTGGAAATAGTTTCTGTATATTACATTCACATGTTATGAAAAACTATCCTTTTATTACGTCTCAACACTGGAGGATGGACAAACAAACAAACGAATGAATGAATGAATGAATGTAATTAGTGTTCATTATGAGCAGTTTTGTCCCTTGTAACCTTCTATTCCTGAATTGATAAATGTTGTATATGATTGCATTATTTGTTTGCTACTCTGTGTGAAATGTAAATTAAATGCAGAATGAAGCAGTGATATCTAAGAGTTTTAGACATGCCTCATATTTTATATAGAAATATCAGTTCCATACATACACCATTGTTCTAAAATGAGTAACTTTGCAGTTGTGGAAACTTTTGCAGATTAATAATCTTCCAAGTAGGATTCTTTCAAGTAGAGACATTTCTTTTGAATCATTACAATGTAATGCACAGTAAGCATTTTATGTAATGCTTCCTTAACATGTTCCAGCTTTTAGAATATAATTAATATGGATTGACATAGACAAAATTGTGTTAAATTTATACACTTAATTTCTAATGTCTATGAAACCATCTTAGTTGCCAATTTTTTGAAATTACAGCAAGCATATTCATACTTTTGATTGTTACACTGATGTTTCTTGAGTAGAATCTAAATAGCCAGGTGTGTTTACTTACTTAATGTGATGACATCTGTCAATCAGAATGTCAATATTCTGAATAGTACAAACAAGAAGGATGCTTTGTTGTAATTATCATGATATTAGTGATGTGACACATTTAGTTTTGCTTCTATTTAGGAACTTATTTGTAGCATGCTTTTCAAGTCACACTTGTTTTTGGCAACTGGCAGACCTTAGGACAAATCCAGCATACAGAAAATACTGCTGCAATATCCCACTTTAAGCATTCACAATTTCTCTTTCTCTTTTCTTACTACTTCTCTCATATTCTTCTTTCTAGGGGTTTGGTACCACCTACGGTATATATGAGTTTTAGAGTCTTAATAATGGCTAAAGTTTTCTGAAGCACTGACCTTAACTATGGTTAATTCTAACCAGGCTTCATTATTATTCAGAGTTTGAAATCATGTTTGAAGAATAGAGAGTGGGAGTATGTAGCTATTACCTGTAAGTGCCTTACATTCACTTTGGATCACAGGACAATTTTTAGTGGTGGGGAACCTTTCCTTTCCTTTCCTTTTCCCCCTTGAATCTGCATTCGACTTTGGACAAGTCTCTGAGGGCTGTGAGCCAGCAGTGGGTAGAAGTGGGGGCATATTCCAGGGGAAATTGCCTTGTGGGCCAAATTAGGACCCATACTAAGCTTAATTTGGCGCACTGGCCAAAGTTTTCTACACTTAGCAGATACATCTGCTGGGTCAAAAGTCCTTGCAATCATGGAAGGGCACCATTTGGATACAAGTCAGTGACTTTTTTGGGGGGGGGTACAGCCCTCAGAAGAGGTTGTGCATTTATCAGTATAATTTTCAGTTCTAAAATGTATAATATTACTTCTGAAATATTTAGTTTATTTAAAATGTAAAGTTTCTTGCCATTTTAGAAGGATAACAGCTATCATGAATATATATGCATTATTCTTATGCTGTCATACACTTTCAAGTAACGCCTTTCCTAATGTACATATAGTCACAATATTCTAACTTTAAAATAACATGGAGAAGCTTTCCCCTTTTTGGTAAATTGCAAGGGCTTATACAAAAGGGATGTATTTTATTGCAGAAAACTTAACACGGTATCACCACAGGGTTTTTATTTTTTATTTTTTTTAATCATTTCTTTGACATTTTTGGCTTACACAACAGGGTGCCAAACATTTATGACAGCTTACAGTGGAAAAACAATATTGCTTTTAGTTAACAACGTTAGCTATGAATATATATTGACAGCATTTTCACTACAGATTTGTTACCAACATAATACAAAGCAAATAGCATTCAATATGTTGGAATACTCAAGGGAATTAAAGAATTTCAGAAACAACTTTATGGTATTAGGTGCTGAATGTTGAAATCTAATGAAAATGCAAATCTAGAAGCATCAGCAGAACATACTTTATGCAAAGGAATATAGTTTATCCAACTGATAAAATTAAGATTAAGCTGAAAAGAATTACTTTAGAATATCTCTACTTGTTTTAGTAAACTAAAGAGTGAAAATCAGCATCAATGTCTGAAACTTTCTTGCTGACTTTTTAAACAGCCAAACCCAGGTGAGATGAAAACGACAGCCAAAACAGGCCCTCCCCCATTTTGTTTTCAAGGTCTTGCATCCCCCCCCCATTAATACCATAGAGCAGGCTTGCTCAACCTCAGCCCTCCAGATGTTTTGAGACTACAATTCCCATCATCCCTGACCACTGGTCCTGCTAGCTAGGGATCATGGGATTTGTAGGCCAAAAAACATCTGGAGGGCCAAGGTTGAGGAAGCCTGCCATAGGGGAAGCAAAGCAACTACAGAGAGCCTAAAATGCTGAGTACTAGCCAAACATTCTGAATGATGCTCTGCCGAGGCATGGAATCCATATGTGGTACTGCACAAAGAAGGATACTGTGCTGCATCATACAGTATGTGGTGTGGTCTTAATTCTAAACTATCAAGTGATCTGTTCAAGACAGACCTTTTTCCAGACCCAAATATCAATATGACCATTAAGAAAAGCAGAAATTAATAGTTTCCTAAATCAACATGTTATTTGCTGGATAAGGTCGCAAGATATTCTGTTTACAGGATAATGCTTCCCTCTAGACTTGATTGGCAGAGTCTTTTATCTCCTCTTCCAGGGGATAGTAGTGGTGCAGGGTATTTGTCCAGATATACCCTGCTTATGTGGGATGCGGGTGGCGCTGTGGGTTAAACCACAGAGCCTAGGACTTGCTGATCAGAAGGTTGGCGGTTCGAATCCCCGCAACGGGGTGAGCTCCCGTTGCTCTGTCCCTGCTCCTGCCAACCTAGCAGTTTGAAAGCACGTCAAGGTGCAAGTAGATAAATAGGTACTGCTCCAGTGGGAAGGTAAAATGGCGTTTCCGTGCGCTGCTCTGGTTCGCCAGAAGCGGCTTAGTCATGCTGGCCACATGACCTGGAAGCTGTATGCTGGCTCCCTCGGCCAATAAAGCGAGATGAGCGCCGCAACCTCAGAGTTGTCCACGACTGAACCTAATGGTCAGAGGTCCCTTTACCCTTTACCTTTTTACCCTGCTTATGGTTATGTTTGGTCTGGTATTTTCTTCTCTTGTGAAAATCCCTTTGTTTGAGCCAATATGTTGAATTGTGTGTGTGCCTCCTTAGTTTTTCTTTCTAGTGTTTTTCCTTCTCTTTTTTTGTGTATATTTGGGACCATATATGGTTATTTAACTACCATCTACCTCCCCCCCCCGTCAGTTTCCTTAGGGGCTTTCTCTTAAACTTTCTCTTAAAAGTAAAAAAGAAAACTTAATTTCCTTTTGGGGGGCATTTTCTGTTAGCCTTGGTACCCTTTTCTTCCCCCTCTCTTTCTCAATACTGTTTTCCCAAGCCACTCCACAACTGGCTCATGGAAGGCAGCTTCTGCAACTGATATTTCTTTGCCCTTCCTCCTCCTCTACAGCTCCTGCAAAGGACCTCCCAAGTCCTGAACAGTTTGACCTGAGTTGCATGGATTCCTCTGCCCAATTTCAGGCGCTTCCTCCTTTCCACTGTAGCCCCATGCAACACAGCCAACATTGTTCAAGAGAGCTCCCACAACCCCCGGGAAAGTCTTTTTAGAGGATGCAAATGAAAAGGCGAGAAGAGAAATACCATATGTTTGTGCAAATTGCTTTCCACTTGCACAACTGCTGGGTGCAAACCTTAAAATTTAAAATGTCTGGCTCAATATCTATTTGGACACCCCAGTCTCCCCAATTATAGTTAATCAGAGACCCATCATGGAGCTTTCCCAATTTGGTTTGTGTTTGTTCAAAACACTGTCCTCACATATATGACCAAGTAACATAAGCAAAATGCCATGTATTTGCCAACCTAAATACAGTCCAGGGAAAAGGCAAGAGGAAAAAGGAGGAGGATCAGAAGCAAAAGTAAGAAGGGATTATGGAAGGGAAGGTTTAAAACTCATCTGCTTGTGATTCCTCCACTCTGTTGCTTATCTGACAGGAGTACAGCTGACACTGAGGAAAAGGAGTCGGGGGTGCAGAAAAAAGTTAATATTTTTACCTGAAGCCCCACCTCCACTCCCTGCTGCTCAGTGGGAAGGTATGAGGTGGATCACATAAGATTAGGCTGGTCAGAAGCAGCCTGCAGAATGCAGATTGAACATTTCTAAATGACAGATAGAAAACGGGCATATTTCCTGAAGGCTATGAGTGTAGAATGTATAAAGTTCAAATGAGATACAGTGGTACCTCGGGTTAAGTACTTAATTCGTTCCGGAGGTTCGTTCTTAACCTGAAACTCTTCTTAGCCTGAAGCACCACTTTAGCTAATGGGGCCTCTTGCTGCCGCCGTGCCGCCGGAGCACGATTTCTGTTCTCATCCTGAAGCAAAGCTCTTAACCCGAGGTACTATTTCTGGGTTAGTGGAGTCTGTAACCTGAAGCGTATGTAACCCGAGGTACCACTGTATACATACTTTCTAAAACCTGCTAACGATTGTGCATATTAACTGGAGAATGTACAAAATGCAGTTGCGATATGCACATTCCTCAAGGCTTGTTGGAAATTATGTATATTGACTGAGAAATGTGACAAAATTCCTTCTTCATGGACAGATTATATGCATATTCTCTATGAGGCCTGGTGAATATGCACAGTGTTTGGATGTTGTGCACATGAACTGTTCAACATACATTATATGCCTTCCCTCATATTATCCAAACCATCATAATTATTGACACCTTTCTAATTCATAAAATTCCTTAGTTCTGTTTAGTTCTGTGAGTTTTGGTACAGTAAGGTGATTTCTTTGTGAGCTACCCATAGGGAAATTAATATTTTTTAAAATAGTAAAACTATTTAATAATCCAACATCGAGAACTGGATTTAGGGCTGTTTGGGAGGTTCCACTGCACAGGGTACCAAGCCAAGTGGGTGCAAAATAATAAAAACAAAAACACAAAACCCTGTATTTATACAGGTAGCTACTGAGAAGATCCATAAAAAACTGTACTTAAAGGAATTATTGTGAAAATAAGAAATATTTAGGGAAGGGCACCAAATTTTCTCATTGCTCAGGTTTCCATATTATCAAAGTCTGCCCTTTCAACATAGTCACTATAGTTTACTGGTACTATCCTCCCCCACATACCATACTATGAACTACATTGGTTTCTTCCTTTGTTTATGCTTCAAAATGTTGAGTTTATAAGTGAGGGAGACTCTTTTTTCCTTGGAAGAATGAAGTCACAGAATTCAATAGGACTTTTGAGAAGGCTGTTTCTAGACTGTTGGAATTAAACTATTGGTACCGAGAAATATGCACTTAGGAAAGGCCTCCTCCCTGATGAGTTATCCCCCTTTTCAGCAGAAAACAATTACTTGGAATTGTCCCATGAGTGACTAATACAGAGGCTGAGAAGTGAATATAGTAAATAAGAAAGATAGTAAATATAGATCAAAACATCCTCATTTACTGTCAGAAATAAGATAGGAGCAGTATTAAGGCACATCGATGAAACAAACCAGCACTTATTCACGGTGAAATCTGTAAAGTGTCTTCGATTGCTCAAGGGATCTTTAGATATAGCATTATTTTCTCTGTCTTATGGATGACTTGACCACCTTTGCTATGAATTTTTCATGATTTTCCTGACCCAGCATCTCTTGCCTGTGGAGAGAGTAATACAGTATTGATTTGGGTGTTAGATTTCTACCTTTTTCTTTTCTTTTGCGACAACAAGATTTTGTAGCCTAGAAACCTCAATCCCTGATTACTCATTAGAGAATTGAGCAGTTCTTTTTAGATCTAGAATGAAAAAGAGAGGTTTGAGTGCTTGTGTTGTAGGCAGTCTTTACTGGAATTTCAAATGATCTCCGTGCTAAGGTTTAATGTTGTTAAAAGCTTCCTTAATTGAACCAGGAGTGCAAGGAATACAGATTAAAGAGACAAGACCTCTATCTGACAATTAGAATGTTGTGGGTGATGTTTGTGAACATGCTCATTTAAAAGCATACCACAAGCTAGAAAACTAGGGGGAAAAGGCCCAACTGCTGCATTTTTTCCAGTCAATGACTTCTGCTGGCTTATTTTCTGTGCCTCTCAGGCATATTAGAAAATTGAAAAGAGTCCATGATGCTGCCACTTTTCAGCTAAATTGTTTTGTAAGAGAAAAGGGAAAAAGCCGTATCTTACATCCCATGCAAACTTACTGTCAGCATTGCCATGGAAACAAGATTTTTAAAAAGGAGTTAACTGAAATTTAGCAGCATTTTCATTTCTTTGTGATTCATACTTCATAAAAATGCAAATCTCACACTAATACATGTTTTACCTTAATATTTTATACTACCGTTTAGATTTAACTGATCTAATATTTTGCTTAATTAAATTTTGAGCTTCTTTGAATGCTTTACATTTATATTTTTAAAAAGTACTCTGGTCCTATCAAGCTTCAGATTTTGACAGTGTGACACACTATTTAAAATACTGTCATTGAGAAAATCATTCGTTTCAACCTGTAATCATAAGCAGAACAAAGTATTGTAAAAGCATGACTGATTTTTTTTTTGCCATTATAGTCTTTATTTATGCTGCTTTATCAGATTAGAAAGTATTGTATTACTTCAGTTTCTTTCTCTTTTGTTTCATTCCATGCTAAGGAAGAAGAAGAAAAATAGTCAAACTTATTTTTCTTTTCTAGAAATCAAACCGTGTGTGTGTGTGTGTGTGTGTGTGTGTGTGTGAATATTTGGGTGGGCACCTAACGACTCTAGCAGATTGATAATATTTTGAACTGTTTTCTGATATCTTTTTCCACAGTGTGGCTGCTTGGTTTACCAGATGCTGGTTCAAGGACATTCCTCATCTGTAAACAGATTATCACAAATAAGGCAAACTCCATTTTTAATCATTGCCTTTGTGGTTATCTATAAATGGTGCCTTCAGGTGGATTGATGCTTCTGTTATGCCTGTAAAACAAGGGTGGGCTATATTTAGCCCTTCAGATGTTGGAATACAACTCCCACCAGCCCCAGCAAGCATGGCTGGAGATCAGGGATGGTGAGGGTTGCAGCCCAAGAACTACTGGAGGGTCATAGTTTCCCAGTCTTGGTGTAAAAAATGTTAACCAAGTGTAATTTCCAACATCCTAAACTAGCCTAGCCAAACATTTTCTTTATGTGCTTTACTATTGTATGGAATGACCAAGGAATACTAGGGGAAGGTTGGGTTTGGTATCTAGAAAGATACAGTTTCATTGTTATGGCTCATATAGTCCCAGTGCAAGAGCTTGAAGAATGACAGCAGAGTCCATTATTTTAAAAGAGTAGTTATTCAGATAATTTCTTTTTAATGAATAATATAAACAGACAATTGGGAGCCCTTTAGTTCCATTACCTAACATTTAGTTCCATTACCTAACATCTTTACACTGTAGTAGCAATTTGGCAGCATTGATTCAAATATCATGTATAGGCAGAGTGTTTATTTTCTATTATATTTTTCTAACCTCCTCTACAGAAAATATTCATCATGTTTTGTTGTGTATTTTATGCATTGTAATAATAATTTTCAAAATCTGTCTGCACAACAAACTACCAGACTCCATCCTTCCTTTAAAAAACCCAAACCAAACTGCCAATTATTCTGCCAAAAATGAAATTCAGAACTAACTCAGGATCCAGTTAGATAGTGGCAGGGTACCCAACATGTTGCACTCCAGATGTTGCTAACTACAACTTCCATCATGCCTGATAATTGAACGTACTGGCTGGAGCTGATGGGAGTTGCAGTCTCTGAATCTCTGAGTCTCTGAATCTTTACGTGGTTTCAATATTACCACTATTCTAGACTCTTTCCAGGATCTCAGGACAATTGCCCCTGTTAGAATCCATATTTCAGAATTTTTTAAAAATAAAATTTATCTGTCAGATCATCTATACCAGGGGCTTTATGCAGTTTAAACTTTTCCATATATTTTCTAGTTGTATACTAGCTTTCACAGAAATTAAAAACCTTTTAAACATGGCTGCACTGTACATTTATATAATGACACTAAAAAAAAATATTTCTAGCCCATTTCCTAATCATTTGCAAAACTGAATTTTCCTGTTTCACTGGTATAGCAGTGAGCTCTGCACTATGCCTGCAACCTCTGTTTCTTTGTGTAGTAACAGCAAATTTAGACCTTATCAGTGTATATGTGAAGAAGGGAAATTTTCTTGTCCCATGTGCATCACTCTTTATTTAAGGAAGGAAGAGGGCTGAAGCGTGTGATAGAAATTATGTAGATTAGCCACCATAATTAGCTCAGCATATTTGCATGTTATGCTAGTTATCTTGATTTAGGGGTTGGGTTATGGCAACCCTACTTCAGCTGATTAAATAGTGGTTCTTGCTTGAATAAAGAAGGCAACCATTTTGAAGTCTTGAACTAATTTAAATAAAATTACACTGTTTTACAATGTTTATCTTCCTAGTTTCTTTTCCTCTGAACATGTAAATTACGGCTCCTTTGGCAAAGTCTTCGTTGTTTTTGCTTTTATAAAGAAATGGGTGGGAGGAAGAAGAGTTAATTATTGGGTTATGTCCTCTTACTGAAAGGTTAAAAATTGTTCCTCACTTTCATTGGAATGACAGATTATAGAGCATGAGAACAGAAGACAATAATTTTAGCTAGGGGTTGTAATTCTCAGGAGAATGTAATTCCCAACACAGAAGGAAAACAAATTAGGATAATATTACAGTTGTGTGTATATTTTTGGGATCTTAGTAGCCATTCTCAACATACACACCTTTCTCATATTGCTGAAAACAGAAACAAAGAAGATTTGACTATATCCTATATACTCCTACAAAGTTCCTAGCAGTAGCATTTAAGTTTATAGTTTTTGTGGTTTTTAAATTATCCACCAATATTCCTAAAACTGGGAGTCTAAATGTTTCCAAACTGAGCCTCTACTTTAAGAATGCACAGACTGATGGAGACCCAAGCACCATGCCACTCATCTTAAAATCCTATAGCTAATCTACAAAGAGTTTTCTGGGTCCTTGGGAGAAGAGGTTGGAAAAAGCATGAAATGAAATGAACTGGCTGCTGTTGGCGACCAGATATATTTTGCCTTTGATACACCTCCATTATTTACTTATTTAAAATATTTTTATGCCACTCTTCTTCAAAGGTATGAGGGTTTCCCCCAATAGGCATGAAGAAACAATCATATCAAAAGTAAAATACAGCGAATCACTTAAACTACATTATTAAAATCCTATAGAGAGGTAGCTAAAAGAAGTGAATGCCTCTCTAAATGCCTGGACAAAAAAAAAAGTTTGGATCTGGCACAACAATGATTCTAACATTGGTTCTAGCCATAATCCTTTGGGAAGGGCATCCCAGAGAATGGGCAGCAGCATAGTACAAGCTTCCTCTAACACATGGGAAAGTGTTTCCATTGAATTCACAGGTAGGTTGGTGTAGAGAAGGCACTTCTTCAGATATCTGAGTTCTTTTAAAGGTTGTAATGGTAAGTACCAAGAGATTAAGAGTCCCTACCGATGATCCCATCCCATACATACAGTCTTGTGAATGATGAAAGAAATGGTTTGAGTTTGATTCTAAAGTTACACACTGGGGCTTTCCTACAATTCCTCTCCCATTTTTGTTGGTGAAAACAAATCTTAAACTTGCTTATAATTTTATTAATTGGATTGGTCCTTTAAAAATAGTCTTCTGTTAGGAGCGAGCCAGCAATAAATCACATGGAATCAGTGAAGTTATCACTTTATTAGAAGAAGCAGGATCTGCTCAAGAATGCCAGACCTAATGAGCACAGTATCTCTCTTCGGTAGGTCTTGCTCCTATGAGGCAGTTGTGGAGACTGAAGGTTCTTGCCTTCCCACAGCTGCCTAAGTATCCTCTTCTTCTGGGTCTTTCCCAAGCAATCCGAGGCTACATCAGCATGTCTGCCTTTGCTCCTCCTGCTTCATACCAGGGAGGGAGGGGAGTTTGGTGCAGCAGAGCAGAGAAGACACTCGTGCTTCTTTATCTCTGCCTCATAACCTCCTTCCTCTCCTGCTTCCATTTCTGATTCTGATTCTGGACTTCTCTCTCTCTGCCACAGATCCCTGTTCACTGAAACCTGTTACCTCTTCAGGTTTTGACACCTCTTCCTCCCAGTCTTCTCTCTGACCACTCATCTTTGTCCCACCACCAATCCCTGGGCTCTAAGCCTTCCTTTGAGAAGAATGGGGGTGCCTCCCACCATTCCTCTGTGTCCAGACAGTCTGTGACATCATCTAAAAGACTAACATGGCTGCAAACATTTGCTAAATAAACTACTTCTCTTTAAATCTTTTTTCTGGGTGTTTTCATTGCAAAATCATGAATTAGCTTCCCAAAGTCAATTTCTTATGAAAGTTCAACTCAATAGACAATATAATGATGAAAATGAAGATGATTTATATCACCTTTTCCCCAGGCCAGAACTTGACTTTCAGATAAAATAAAAACAACTAAAAACATAGAAAATAATAATTAAAAAGCAATTAAATATGAATAGAATTAAAACAAAATATACTTATTACAATAAAAACATAACAGTACCATCCCTTTCCTTCACAGCCATTAGTTCCCAAAATAACTACTATAGTTGGCTTAGTAGTTCTTGCCCCATAGTAAACTCCTGCAGTTCTTACAAGGAAACTTATCAGAAAAATCTGTAGGATACTTGTGAAGCTTCTTTCAGTTCTTCTGGAACATAAAACAAATGTTATTGATTACTCTGAATCTTTGCAACAGCTTTCTTTCCATTTGTGATTCCCACCAACTGGTATAAATAGATCATTTTGGTTTCTCAGTAGCCCATGCTTTTTTGCAAATATTTCGTTTTGTATTCTTTACTTTTCAAATTCTCTGTTGGTTGTTTACAATGTAATCTGTTCTTATGTGAACACATTGAAAAACAGATGGTTTGCTCTCTATATCGTGTATGGCTTGCTCATATGTTTTAAGTCATACCTAATTTTGATACAGATATAACCTGCTGGTTATCTATGTCTGGAAATTTCCTAGTTGTCCATTTAACTTAGGTTTCTTATTGTTAATTACTGATGCTATTTTGTTAATTTCTAGTTATAAAACTTTCTTATATCTATCTCAGGTTTTAAACATATATTGATCACGTAACTGTGCCCATTTTAATGTTGTTTTCCTGGTGAGTTTAGATAACCATAATAGATTCCTGGTGTAGTTCTCAGTATAGACCCTTCTGTTGGTCTAAAATATTTATTTGCTTCTTTGAACAACTGATATTCACTGCAGAACTCCAGCACTGTAGTAGCTAAATATATCGGGAATGCCCAGCCCCCTTTCTTTTCATGTCTTGTAGCTTACATTCTTGTCAGCTTTAGCTCTTTTCTCATCCCAAATGAATGAATTTGTTTCTGGTATTCCTTCGTATGTGTTTATGTCAGATATGTATATTACTATAGTATCTGCATATAGTCTCAACTTGTGTTCAGTATTCTGACTTGCTATTTCTGTAATGCCTTCATGTTACCTTATAACAGTAGTCACTGGCTCTAATGCACCCTTTCTGTGTGCCTCATTCAAGTGTAGTTTCCTGGAAATTCTTCTATTAATTAGTATCCTGGCAGTTGGTTCCACATACATTAACACTATCTATCTGCAGAAACTGCTGCCAAACATCCAGGTTTGCCATACATCCGGGTTTTCCTTGACGTTTTGCCGATTCAGCAAAATTTTCCCCATATACCATTTTTGAACCCCCAAACCAGGACATGTCAGGAATTTTCCTGATGTATGGCAAGCCTATTAATAACACAAAGTTTTACATAGCCCTTTATACCTGGGGACCAGTATACCTTAAAAAATATTCTCATACCTTAACTTATATAGGCTTTATAATCTCTATCACTGCAATCTGCAGGATAGCATGTTATCAGGAGTTCCATTGCATATGATATAGCAGTCGATCCCATAGGGTGGTGGCACCTACCCACTGGAATTCACTCTTGTTACTTATTGGACAGACACCATCTCTGTTGTCTTTTTGGCACCCGCTGAAGAGCTTCCTTTTTCAACAAGCCTTCTAAGTTTGTGTTTGTATTCAAATTTTTTTTTAGATGTTCTGATTGTCTTATTGTTTGTGTGTTTGCCACATTGGACTCCTTTAGAAAGAAGGGCAGAAAATAAATAAATAAATAAATAAATAGTTTTAGTCTTGCTGATTGTTGTATTTCCTCCCTTAAAGAATAACTAAACAAAAACTCATTGTTCTCCCCCCCCCCCGTGGTCCTTGTGTTTTATATAATTTATATATTCACGGATCTCATCCCATCCTGTCAGGTTAATTAACCTATCTTCTTAGTAATCAACTTATTTTTGTACGTTTTATTTATATGTATCTATACTATTTAGTTTATTCCATGCTTCTTTCACTTTTAATTTTATTTCATATGATCACTTATCCTTACAAATCTTTTCTAATCTGCTTGGAAAATGTATCTAAAACTTAATCTGGGTTGCACATAAACCTATATTAGATGGAGGAGTTAGGAGGAATTGCATCTCATTTCATAACATACTAATGTCCTTGTATTTCTGTTGCTGCCAAACATTTTGGATGTCTAAGTGCAAGCAGATAAAAGTTTTTGGCTTTGAGGGAACTGGAGTTTGTTTTCTTGGAAGGATAGGAGTATGGGTAATCTATTTTATTAACAGATAAATAAAATTTCTGATAATTAAGTTAGTATCTTTTTAGATCACTCAAGCAATTCATTGGGAGTAATAAATTCTGTACTGTTTTTGAACAAAACCATCAGCCCAAAGTTGTAATTGATGTTCAAGGACATAACTTTATATCTTAAATTCTATGGACATTGTCATATTCTGCAGAACTTGTCTTTTTGCCATTTTATTTGGAAATTTATTTCCCTCAAGGGAAGAGGCATTTGATTGATTGAGATGTCCAGGGTTGTTGTTGTTGTTGCTGCTGCTGCTGTTGCTGTTGCTGTTGTTATGAAAGCTAAGGATCTACCTCCTGCTTGGTGTGTGTGGTGTGAACATGAAGATAGAAATTATTCAAATTGAATGATATAACTCAGTTCACCTTTAGTTCACCTGGGAACTTACGGGAACTTTTTTCTGGTGCAATTCAGAGATTTTTCAAAACAGTTCAGTGCACTTCATTCAACTGAACTAGTTTGTTCCACTGTAAATATTTGCCAGCTGTACTCAGAGTAGACTCACTGAAATTAATGAACCTTAGATAGTAATGTACATTAATTACAATGGGGTTTTTCAGAGTAGGACTAGGATTGGATACAACTTTTAATGAACCGTTGTGAACCATGCATATACAATAGATGACAATATAAAGTAACGGGGGGATATCTGAATTTATAAATACCTGTAGCGTTAGTTTCATTCACATGCATTTTTTGCTATTGAATTTCCAGATTACTTTGATAAAGCACAAGATTGTACATGCTACTATGTTAGAAGAAAAATAAAGTTTGCATCCATGCCTGCATATGTGTCAATTTAAATAGGTACTTAACTGCCATGACGATACAATTGAATTTGTCAGTATGGTAATAAAGTAGCTCAATAATAAAAAGTCAGTCCAAGGAGAATGGGACAAATTTTGCAATAAGTAAGCTGGTTTTAGTATTAGAGGTTTTTTTTCTAAATGGTGAATGTGGAAAACACACTTTCTTGGTGTGTGCTTGGTGGCTGAATTTCTATACTCATGGGGATTTCTTTTATCAGACCTTCAGCACTTTGCTGCTGGGATCAGGTTTAAAGCAAAATTATTCCATCTATACGGTAATGTATTCCAAACCAACATTAAAAATAAATTAAACTGAGACAAGCAAACCCCTTGGGTAAGTTTTCTTCTAAGTCTAATGTCCCTTTCTACAGTCAACTTATGCCCTTCGGTAGCTGTACACACTTCCTGCACCGCTAGATGCGACTGTGCCCTCCCCAGTTTTCCATTACACAGACTGCCGAGCTTAGCAGTTTCTGTTGACTCTGAAGTAACTTCGATCACCAATTGCATCTCTGCTTTGTGTTAACATTTTGACTGTGTGTGTTCGTCAATTTTCTATACTATGCGTGCGTTAGCAGGTTACACAGCTTTTAAAACTGCAGTGCTGTGGAACATAATTGGATTCTTCATAAATAGTGAAGAAAGAAAGTTCTAAGAAAAACTAGTTACCTTTGAACTACATTTTTTAAAACTTGACTTATGTTATTGCTCACACAAAAATAGTGCAATCTTAGTGTATCATTTTTACCACTAGAGTGGAACTATTTTTATAACCTTTTTGTCTCCACTTTCCCCTTAAACTAAGATTTTGTTCTTACTGCATGGAACTGAAAGTATTAAACTACCATTGCCCTTGATTTAGTTTGCTGCTTCTTCATGGCAGAAATTGCCCTTCATGCATAGCTGAGCTTGTAATGTGTGCCCTAGATGCTGAGTAAACGCTTTTGCTGTCTGTCCCTGGTTTACTTACTCAGGCAGTCTGAGTCACCTTCAAAGCATCAAGATTATGTGTGTATACACTGTAATAAATAACCACCTGTGCCAGACTAATGCAAATTGAATTCATTGAAATATAGCCTCTTACACAAAAATTTATGTTTCTATTATAATTTTTATTATATAAAACAAGTTGAGCAGTAAAAATAGAGATCTAAATTCATGTTTCAAAAACTGTTAAACAATATAATCCTACTAATCCTGTCTTTTTAACACACACATTTTTAAAATTTTAAATACAAGTTGTAGAACTGCGAAGGGTATTCTTAAACATAATAGTTTAAGTATGTTCCAATAAACTGAGAGAAGATTGCTATCACATTTCTGCTTCTGTAACTTCAAATTTTTTTATTTTAAGTAGCGTATTTTTCTGTGTATAAGACTAGGGTTTTTTTTTTACCAAAAAAACAGGGGCTTGTCTTATACATGGGTAGTGCTGAGGGGTGTTTTCTTAATTTGGAGTCCCCCAAAATAGGGGGCGTCTTATACATGGGGCATCTTATACACGGAAAAATATGATAGTTATTATTTGTTAAACTTTTATATTGTCTATCTAACTGCGTTGTCTAGGCAGTTCATAACATGAATTATTGAATAAGCACGAAGACTAAGGTAAACAGAACTATAGAGGATGGGATGGTTCAGTGGACTTCTACTTCCAAATGAATAGATGTGGGCTAAAGTAAAGGTCTTTGTTTGCATCTCAATATTTTGGTAAATGCACAGGGAAAATAATTAGAGATTTTATGAATTTTCTATAGATTGGCTCTGCTACACAAACTCCATCTGTCTTCCAACTTTACATAGACAGTTTCCGTAATTAATATTAGAAATCATGCATGTTCAGCTTTGATCTGAATCTTGCTGCACTTTCTGCTGTGTGATTTACTACTTTTGTTACATTTAGCAAAGCGATGTGCTGAAGCAATTTTATGGGGTATCCCCCCCCCCCCCGCATTATGCAGTGATTTGCACAATCGCATTAACAACATTCATTTTGGTTAATGAAAAGGTCCCCAACTGTAAGTAGTTAGGTGCCTTTATATACTTTTTATTTTAAATTGAATTTACTTGTTCTGATACTAAGGAGCAGATTAGAAAACTTCTAAACTATATTATAAATAACATAGCAAAATGATACAACAAAGACAGGCATTAAACATGTTTTAAATACAGTGGTAAATATGCAGGCTTTGCATTAACATTCATTTCATGCTAGTTCAGGATTATTGAATTAAACTACTCTTTAAAAAGCTGTTTCTCCTGTTCAAAGTAATATACAGTATATCCCAATTAGCATTCTTCCATTTTGGCTGTGAGAGTAAAGCCGAAAAGATGATCAAAAGCAGTGGAACAAAAATGCTCAGAATCATAGAATTAAAAAATTGTAGAGTTGGGACAAACCCCAAGTGCCATCTAGTCCAACTCCCTGCAATGCAGGAATCTCAACTAAAGCATTCATGACAAATGGCCATCCAGTCTCTACAATGTATTATAACACACGAATGCACTTGCATGTGTGAACAGTGCTGACTTTGTCCCTATAAATCTCAGACATTTCCCATCTTCCCTGCATCTTATTGTGATCACCAATCCTGAGAATGAATGACAAAGGTATTCCCAACCATGGTGAAGGGGATGCAGCCTAGACCAGTGAGACAGGTATATTGGTTGCTGAATAATATCCTCCGTGCATAAATCCTAACTTCCTGCCATTTTATTTATTTATGTTGCTGATGATATGATGCAAGATTGCCATTTTATTTTGCCTTTACAATCTAATTTCCACGTACCAGTGGGGAAGTGAAAGGTCATGCTTCCATTTCTCTCTAAAGAGTTCACTTTGAAAACTGCATGGGCATAAGAAAATGTATCCCTTTCATTTCCTACTGTCTTTCAGATGTCTAGAAGTCACAAAAGACAGTTTCAGTTACACTCCCAAAGCAGGTAGTGCAGTCTGTATTATGCTGTGCCCTTTGCTAGTATGTAAATATTTATTTTATTCAGTTCTCAGGGATAAGCATGTTAATGGATAAATTAATGATGAAGAATATTTCCATCGGAGTAACATACACACAAATACAAATGTGCACACCTCCTTTCCTTTGAGCTGGTGTTACAGACACCTTTTGGAAAGCAAGGGCCTTCCAAGCCTTTGGCATATATAGATTTCTCTGCACCTGCAAAGGGACTGCTCATAGCGCCCATCAGCTTAATCAGAGAGCAAACCCATTTAAAGTCTGATTGCAGGCATGGTTCGGATTCACTTCCTGCCTGTAAAGACACATTTATTTTCCTTCTGCACAGCAGCAGTTTGAATCAGCAACCTGCTGATTGATGCCAAGGGGCAGCCCCATCAGGTGCACTCGATCACAGCCATGCCTTTGCCTGTCCCACACCTGACATCACATATGACAGGTGGGCATGCTTTGGGCGGGGGGAGCTTCAGGAGCCTAATTATGTAAGTTCCCCACTTCTGATTTAAAGCCCTGAACATATTGAGACCAAGTTGCCTAAGGATTGCCCCACTCAGCTTGGATGGGGCACTACTAAGAGTACCACATGCCCTGGAGGTACATTCGGTATGTACTAGAGCCTGGGATTTTGGTGTTGCATCTCCAGCCTTCTGGAGCAGTTACCAGCCAACATTAGACAAATCCCTACTGTTTTGACGTTTAGGCAGCCATTTAATGCTTATTATTATGGAATAATAATCGATTGTTTTAGTGCTTTAGTTTACTGTGTTTGTAATCTTATTATTTTGTTTGTATTTTGTTTTACTGTATAGCACTTCAGAAACTTTTGATTGTGAAGCAGTTTATATATCTGCAAATGAATAATATTTATTTATTTAGAAATATAGAGGGCTGCTCTCTTTCCCTCCTTTGCCAGCCCCCAGTGGTAATCTTTGTGTGCTTATTTATAAGCCTGACAATAAGCATGAGCCTATGACTTGCATTTTGGCATGGATGATCTGGTTCAGATCTCAACAAGCACATAGAAGTTTCTGCACAACCTCAGTGATTGGATGTGGCAAACTGGGCTTTCTTCCAGCTTACTCTTTTCTGTTTGTGAATCAAGATCAATATCACAAGACACAGCAGCTGCAGAGCCATGGTCTTAAAGAAATGGGCACTATTTGGAAGAACTCTTTGGTTTACCACTCCTTGGATTTTTCACTGACAATATACACAATTATCTTAAACTAGTTTTTAGGATTTAACAATTTACAATCCAGGTATTGACTTCTGGATTTTTATTTAACCATCTCAGATTATTTCAACGAAAGTAATTTGCAATTTTTAACTTCTACCATTTATTACTCTTCCAAAATAATTATCTCAAACTCTCATTAGTCTAAGTACCAAACGCTTAATCATGAGCCCTAAAAGAAGTCCTAAAGTCATAAAAGAAGTAAATTGTACACTTGAGAAGTATTGTACACTTCTTGTGTTTCAGCCCAACATTAGCCCCATGCAGGTGTTACCAGTAGGTAGTATGGATGCACGAGGGGAGGATGGCATAGACAAGTGTGCAAGTTTCAGCTCATGGAAGGTGACATCTTTTGACATCTTTAACTCATGGAAAATTACTGAAGTGAGGAGCCTTTTGTATTCATGTAGGCTCCCATGTATTTTAGAACCCTGATTTTCCAGATTTCTAAAATCTTCAGAGAACCTCCACAGATTTGGAATGTCGTATTCCATGAGTTAAAATATGTCACACTGATGTGGGGTGGAACCCTTCACCTATTTATATTTTTCCTATTGGTAATTCTTGCATAGGGCTGTGATCTGGGATAAAAAAAGATTATAATATATTGCTACAAGATTATCACCTAAATGAGCAAAGGAAGCACCCTGTAATGCAGTCTTTCAACTATTCCACATGGTTATTGATGGTTTTCATATGCGGAATTTTAGAATTATGCTTAGACAATATATTGTTATGAATTCATTTTAATGAACATAGTAGAGTGTGCTTATTTTAGATCCAAGAGGGGCATCACTTTTAGGCAAGCAATGCTCTGATGGTCCTTTTCAGAATGACTGACACCCATATGCCCCCTGCTAAGAGAGTTTGTTCCTTAGTTTAAGGAAGGTTTCAGGGTACTCTGACACTTGAAACTTATTGATGTGAACTCTGTGTTGAATTGTGGCTGTTGTGTCAAAGACATGGGTTGGTTATTTCAGTTCATGATGAGTGCTGTTGTTTAATTTAATGTTGTTATTTGTTTATTAATTTATATTCTGCCTTATCAACAAGTGCTCAAGACAACTTACATTCAGTCACATTATAACCATGTGTGAAGCAGGCTGGGCTAACCTTGGGCAGGCTGCCCAAGGCTGCTAACTCAAGTATCAGAAGCATTAATTGTCCACATGCTTTAAAATAATGTTTCCTGTTTCTTTCTTGCATTTTCAATTATTTTAATGTTGCTGAAAATGACAGCATGCATGTTGGAATATTTTCAAGGTTTTTCTATGTATACCATGCCCTTTTTAAAACACAGCTTTCTCTTTCAGGCTATTGCTTTAAGTATACCTTAACAACCACAATACCATCCTTCAGTTCCTTGAGAATGGTGCTTGTTGACTCACACAAGTATGAGGAGTTTATATCAATATAGTATGATAAAAGCATATTCTTTATGGATGACATCTGCTGTTACCCCATCTTCTTTCATTAGGAGTGGGTATTCATTTAAAAGATCAGATACAAGCATTCAGGCTTATCAAAGAAAGTGTGTATAATTTCCTATTGAACTGCATCCTTTAGCTAAACATTCTACTGAATCATTCTAAATTTCATGTGATTATTCCCACTTAAAAGCTCAAACCTTAGTTTCATACTTAGATGTCTCAGCTATTGTTACCTTTTGATATTACTACCTCCATTGTGGTCATCTTCCAAAGGAAGTGTTTTAGTTCTGACCACTCTTGTCAAGTGGCAAAATAAATAATGTCCTAGTGTTTTCTGTTTATCTTTTTTTGCCAAGGCCTTGAGAAGCATACTCTCAGAGTTAACATGAAAGGAAGATTTACCAAACAATTCTTCACTCTGGCATTTGGTCCAATCTAAATTTTGATGAGAACCTTTTCCAGGCTTTTTGTGGCAGCGCAGGCAAATTATGGCACGTTTCCCACCAAGAGCACACAATTTCTTTTTGTGTTTCTAGAATCTAATTTTTCTTATAGTCTAGTAAATACCAATGAAACATCATGGAGGTAATTTTTTATTATAGGTTGTTAGATTTGTTATAGATTAAAGTTTTAGGCAGAATATAAGGAAGAAGCACAGTGTACTCTGATTGAGGAGGGGCTCACTCGGATTGAGGTAGGTTTATTAGCCGCATTACTTCCACGGTCCTTAATACATACTTCTTGCTACTTTTCTCAGTGTCTGGAAAGCACATGGGAAAGTGGGTTACATATCAGGGTATGAGAATTGCTGGTGCCCAAGTACTGACACTGGTTGTGGGATAATTCCCTTTGTTTGTTGTAATCTGACCATTTCCTAGACACAAAAGCATTTAAGGTGGATATAAACCAACTAACTAACTGGTTATTTTAAAACCACCCCATAAAGTTGAAGCTGGTCAGTAAATTTGATTAATTGCATTTAAATTAAATCAGTTTTCCTGGAAGCCCAGTTTCTATAAAAACTGGATTCTATAAAAACAATAGCGTCAGATCCAAAGAAAATAGAGATAGTTCAGTATGGAAGATATGGAGTACAATTGCTACTGTTCTGTTGTCAAATCTAATAATACCTAGTAATTCAGCCTTCCTGTTTCTTGTACCTTAGTTTGGTGGTCCATAGATGGAAAGCCAGTTTATATATAGCCAAGGTATGAAGGCTATACATATAGCAATATGCAGAAGCAAACCCACCATACATATACTCTTTAGTGTCAATGACCTATGCAAATAAATGCGCACATGAGAATGCTTTACTCATGCAGTCTATCCATCTTTTTTTTCTTGGTTCCTGGACTAACTCTTTAAAAGTCATTAATAGTTTTGATGGACTCAGCAACCATGGAAATTGCTTTCTCATTCGAGAAACGAATTATCTCATTTTAGATGTCAATACTATCTTCTTTTGCTGTGCTGATTTATCACCTATGACCACTAGGGAGTGTGTCACACCAAGTCATCTTTTCACTGCACCTATGCATCCCCTTATGCAATACAAAATTAAAGTTAGCATCCCAGGTTTCCTTACAAGGGCATAAATAACATTGAACTTAATGGGGTTTACTTCTGAGTAAACATGCATAGGAATGGGCTGTAAGGCTACACTGTTTTACGTATAACCCCGATTGAACGCTGTGGACTTACTTCTAAGTAAACATATGCAGGCCATGCCACATCAACTGGTGGATATTAGCAGTAAAGCCTAAAAGGTTTCAAGTACAAACATGTATTTTTAAAACAACCTACAAGGGGGGAAATCCCCTGAACCATTCAACAAGGAGTGAACATGCTCAGTATGCAAAGAACACTGAATCAGTTGGAAAAGAAAAAAGGGAGAATGGCGTCAGCTGGCTGTCTGGCTGGCAGTGGCTGATGAGGAGGAGAATATTGCTACAGCACCCTCAGAGACTTCAGAACACTGGCTGGAGAGGCTGGCTGGCTAGAGAAGCTATCTGACAGGAACACATAGTCAAGGAGTATGTTGGTGGTAAGGATGAGAGGAGAAGGTCAGTGGTATCTCTTGTCTCTTCCTCTGTTGCTTCTTGTTCCATTTTCTTCTTCCTCTTTTTCCTCCTCCAAGAGGAAAAGTATTTTGAGAGCAAAAGAGAATGATTACTGTAGTTTACATTATACTGTATGGTATGAGGGTCAGACTCTGAGTGGTTTACAGCACCCCATGCAGTGTTGTCCAGAGATACTAAATCCATGTTGCAGGTTGGAGGCTGGGCTGAATCTGATAGAATAGCTTCCCACAATTCTGCAATGCACCATGTTGCAGGTCAGACTAAGAGAATAGTATGCTACAATCCTGCAGTGTAGTTCACAGTTTTAGTCCTGTTGTGGGTGGAGAGAGGGGAGGGGAGAGGGAAAGACTCCACTGTTGATCTTGCTGGTCACAGGTGGTCCTGTGTCTGGCCAGGGGCGTACGAAGGGGGGGGGGGTGACGGAAAAGTTGGTTCCACAAGTGTTTCTTTTTACTTTTTTCTCCTGCCAGCAAATGGTTAAAGAATGGCAGCCTCTGATTGGCTGTGGTTCCAGGAGGGAGAGTTTAAAAGGAGAGGTTTTGTAGGGAGATAGTGTTAGTTGGGGAGTTTAAGGTGGTTGGGTTGAGGAGGGAGGTTGGGAGTTAGGTAGGGAGATAGGATAGGAGTCAGGTTGGAATACAGAGTGTTAAGGAGGGAGAGTTGGTTCTGGAGAAAACATCCACTCTGAGTGTACAGTGAAGGACTGAGTGTAGTGTCCTGCAGGATCATAGAATCATAGAGTTGGAAGAGACCACAAGGGCCATCGAGTCCAACCCCCTGCCAAGCAGGAAACACCATCAGAGCACTCCTGACATATGTTTGTCAAGCCTCTGCTTAAAGACCTCCAAAGAAGGAGACTCCATCACACTCCTTGGCAGCAAATTCCACTGTCGAACAGCTCTTACTGTCAGGAAGTTCTTCCTAATGTTTAGGTGGAATCTTCTTTCTTGTAGTTTGGATCCATTGCTCCGTGTCTGCTTCTCTGGAGCAGCAGAAAACAACCTTTCTCCCTCCTCTATGTGACATCCTTTTATATATTTGAACATGGCTATCATATCACCCCTTAACCTCCTCTTCTCCAGGCTAAACATGCCCAGCTCCCTTAGCCGTTCCTCATAAGGCATCGTTTCCAGGCCTTTGACCATTTTGGTTGCCCTCCTGTGGACACGTTCCAGTTTGTCAGTGTCCTTCTTGAACTGTGGTGCCCAGAACTGGACACAGTACTCCAGGTGAGGTCTGACCAGAGCAGAATATAGTGGCACTATTACTTCCCTTGATCTAGATGCTATACTCCTATTGATGAGGCCCAGAATAGCATTGGCTTTTTTAGCTGCCGCGTCACACTGTTGGCTCATGTCAAGTTTGTGGTCAACCAAGACTCCTAGATCTAATAGGACCGGATCTTGCTAGGAGACTGAGGGTGAGACAGGAAAAGTAGGAGCTGAAAAAGATCAATCTACTTAGGCCTCAACCTAGTCTGGGGCGGAGAGACTTCTGAGGAAAGAAGAGACTCCCAAAACCCAGTGAAGGAAGGGGTGTGTGGTGAGCCCTTAAGACTGTTACTGAAAGTACCTCAGGAGCTGGATTTGTTAAAGGGGTGGGTGGTGAAGGAAAGTACCGCCTTGGAAAGGAACTAACCTATAAAGTCGAAACCTCTGAAAACGAATTGAACTGAACTAGCATATTACAATGGTACCTTGAGTTACAAACGCCTCAGGTTACAAATGCCACAGGTTACAAACTCCGCTAACCTGGAACAGTTACCTTGAGTTGAGAACTTTGCCCCAGGGTGAGAATGGAAATCGTGTGCCAGCGGTGCAGTGGCAGCAAGAGGCCCCATTAGCGAAAGCGCACCTCTAGTTAAGAACAGTTTCAGGTTCGTAACTAGAGGTACCACAGTATTATTGAAGTAGCCTAAGTTTCTCCACTTGTAATATACTACTTTGTTTTAAAAATAAATATTTATTGTTTATTTAAAGAACACCTGCTTGAGACTCCCAACTTATTGGTTATCCCCCTCACAAAGATCCCCCACCGGATACTCTGGGGTAGTTAGGTTTTGTTTTCAAGCCTTCGGGTAAAAGGTTGTTCAGTGAAGTGGGAGCAGTATATTTAAGTGAGAGTGGGCACATCGGTGTGAGCGGTAAGTGAGGTGCCAAGCCTGTTGCAGGGGGTGGTCTGCCCCGGGTGCCACCCTTGGGGGGGTGACAAGATCACCTGCTGCCTTCCTCCCAGCTGTAGAGTGGCCGAGGGCGCGCAGCGCCCATACGGGCTGCCGCTAAAGCACTGTCTGTATAGGCAGCGCGTGTGCGCTGCCGGACAGTTTGCCCCACCCCTCAGTGCCCCCACCTTGGGTGCAGGAGAGGCTTCCTTCGCCACTGTGTCTGGCTTCTGTGCCCAGTCAAAAATTTCCCACATCCTTTGTGTTGCAGTAAAGGTCAATCTAATTAAACTGGTCCCTCAGACAACTCAGTACAAATCGAGGACTCAGTTGTATGCACCACTGACCTATGTTTTAAACTGGTTGTACCTTAAATGTCCAAAAACAAATAGTAATTAAACTTTGCACATAAAGTGAGACCTGAGTTAGAGCATCCTGGCTTTGATGTCAATGTTTTTTCTTCTTCAGCTTTTTATCACTGGCTCAAGTGGCACATGCTCACCAGGGATATACTGCAGTGAAGGTGGAAAGAATGCAGTTGTTTTCATTTAAACTCTCTATTCTTTTTCTTTGGTGTTTTTTTTTGCAATCTATCTTAACTTCTATTTTAATGTCTCTGAGGCATTCATTTGTGACAGCCACAGAAGCATGCACCCCGATACCCACAAGTGCAGGTAAATCTGCTGTAGTGATATATTTTAATTACAGATGGTGAATCAGAAGTAATTAATGCTTTTTGTTCAAAGGATGGTGCAGAAATTCAAAATATGTGATTTTAGGCTTTTGGAGTGCAGAGTTTGTGACATGTTGCTATGCAAGATAACACTATACCCTTGGTGTTAGATAAATTAATACAAAGAAAATGAACTTAATGGGGCTGGAAAGGGGGGAAATGTGTGCCCCTCCCTTGTATATCACACAGATGGAATGATCATCCTGGGATTGTGATGGGGGACAGTAATTGCATTTTAATTACAATGCTGATGGCTTATGCTTCCTACCAGATGGAAGGCCCTTCTAAAATAGCAACACAATAGCAACCCTCTGCTTATTTTCTCCTCTGATGCTGGCTAACATATACTGACACAGGACAAAAGCTATTATGTTATTATTTGATCAGAGAGACTGTCAAACTTCTAGTACATTTCGTTTTGAAGCAAATATATTCTCAGCATAGATATTAAAAGGGCATTTCTTCAATTTTCAGATTTTTTTAATCTAGGAATTATCTATTGCTTTTATTAGCAGCATCCCTATTTAATTACACTAGTTCCAGGTTGGTAATTTTTTTTAGATGGCAAGATTGATGATGGGGACTGCCTTTTTGAATGGAAAAGTACTTTAATGATTCCAGTATACTGAGCAAGGTGATTATACTGGCTCAGAATTTTAACAAATGCCAAGTTTATTCATATAGCTGTGGTTTTGGGTGGTTTCATAATACCATTTAGTTTATGTTTTTTTCATAATAAATGTGCATTTATTTCCTACATTCCACATATCTTTGTTTAACTAATTCTTTGGATGTAGGAATGCACACTTTTTGAAGAGCCATGGTAAAGTAAGAGTGGCCATTAAAAAAAGCATTATATTTCATTCAAGTCTCCAAACTGAAAAGTGGGAGTAAAAATAATCTGGCTATCACAGATCATGTGAGGATAAAAAAGGGGAGGGATTATGATTATGTGCCCTTTTTAGTAAGCTTTATTACCTACGTCTTCCTTCTGGGAACCTGTTATTTAGTCCAAACTAGCCTTTCGTCACAGTCTCTTTACTTCTGAATTGCCTGTTCCTTAATTTCCCTAAGTTTCAGGTTCTTTTTTCATTCATCAGCTGTGTGAGGTTTTAATCCTTGCAAACAACTTTTCTTAAGTGAAGCTAGACTAGTTTTGTTCCCTGGACATTGATCCAAGTGGGAGAAACTTGGATGCCACCACAACGGCTTAGCCAGTTGGTGCCAGAGGCTTCCCAGCTGCAAATGCAATATCATAGAGATTTGGAGGTGGCAAGAAGATGATATTTCACATGAAAGTTTGGTGTCCTAAAATAAGGCCTAGTAGGTCATGAAGAGTCGGACACGACTAAACAACAACAACAATGTGGAAAGTAAGCTATGATGTGGCTTTATGTGTCTGCAAGCAAACTATGTTAACAATGTTCAGGTGGACATACAACTTTTCCAACCATGCCACTACTGCACAACATGCTTAGACATCTCAGCATTGTGCTCTGTGCTTAGCAGTCTCAGCTACAGCAATAATTTTGTGCTTTCTGGATTCCATCAGGAATGATAAGATCATGGCCTAAATTTCTATATTATATACAAATTTGTTAGCTAGGAACAGAAGAATATTGATTTTCCAGGAATGACCTTTCAGTCAAAATAAATTATAGTAGCAAGTACATTTATTTGCTTGTATACTTATTAGATTTGTATGTGGTTCAATAGTGTGATTCACACTAAGTAATATTATTGACATGAAAACAACACTTGTAGATTGAAACAAAAAAAAACTAGCTTTTCAGTATTAGGATGGTACTTGACAGAAAGGTAAGAGTTAAGATTATTAAAGCAAATTAATGGAACACATGATTCACTGAACATTTCTCTAATCATTCATGTTCAAATTGTTGAACTGCTGAAAGGTAGTCTGTTTATTTCATTGAATATTGAATATCTTGTTTGTGTAGAAAACCATTTATATCTTGATTCACTATGCATTGAAGAAAAATGTTTTAGGATTTATTGATTATTTTAAAAAGCACCAGCAAATTTCTAGGTAAATTTAGAGTATTGACTTTTCACAATAAAAATGACAATTACCCAGTTAAAATAGAACTCATCCCTTTTGCAGCTTTGTGCAGTTGAAGAAGGCATGAGTGGAATGGTGATATGCATATAAAATAAACATCACTATCTACATGCTCCTGAGGTTAACACAAACAGCCTTTCCCAGACAACTTATATATATGAATTTATTCAAGTAAAAACCGATGATAAAGAGAACAGATGACTCAATTGTTAAGAAAGCTTTTGGTTCTTTAAATTAAGTGTGCACAACATATTTGCATTGGTGGCCCACCAAGTGCTGGATAACCCTTGCCTGTGCCTGTGGGTTGTCAGCGCCCAGAGTAAGGCAAGTATTGTGCCTCCTCTGCGGCAACTCCCCCAACACACAAACACATCCCTCACACATCCCTACATATTGGGGTAGGGGGAGAGCCAGGCCCCCTTAAGGCTGCATACAAAGTTCTGGAGTTGTGGTGCTTTCCCTGCAAAAGTGCTGAAGGGATTTTTCTAGTCACATTGCCGGGGGATGGCTGAAGGGTGGGGGAGAGGAGGGGTTGGGGTGAGCAGCAACCTTCCTCCACAAGAGGGTGTGAGAAGAGAAGAGGAAGTTAAAAGGGGGGTTCCTTCTGCACCACCTTATATGCTGTGCGGGTGCCTCCGCACAGCTTCAATTCTGAGGCAGAAGCAGGTCTCCGTAGCCAGGGTGGGGCAGAGGGGAAGGGAGGACCCCTCACCAGAGAAGGAGGGTGTTGAATGGCTTCTCTCTCCCCTCAACCCCTGCCCAGTCCATTAACTCCCCCCTCCAAAGAGAGTGAGGGGGCAACGGCTCCTACACCCCACACCCATTCAGCTAACTGAATGGGTGCCACAGCCTCTTCCATCTCTTAGGGATGGCAGTTTTGAGCGGGAGAAGCATAGCCTCAGCTCTCACCAGTCACTGCCACTGCCACCAGCTATTATCTCTCCCACTCTCCTCCCCACTTTTATATAAGCATAAGGCAAGGAGAACAAAACGAAAGATGGAGAAACAGAATGAATTGGCTGCGGTGAGCAAGGGCACATCTCTCCGTCACGAGCTCCTTCTTGCTCTGTTTCACCCCTGTTACAATCCTTCCTGCCTACTGCTCCCCACTTTTGTTCTGTCCCCTATCTTTCTGAGCCTAACTAGCAGCTGCTTCCATTATAGTAGAACCTGTAGTCCCTTGCTTACAAGCACAAACCAGGTCTAGGTCCCGGCCTTTCTGCCCTGCCATTGGCTGATGGAGCCAGTGCTCTGCAGAACTGGCTGTGGGTGCTGCTGAGAAAATTTCTGAGGTGCGGCTGCAGTTCAGGGGCAGTTCAGATGAGTGAGGAGCAGAAATTTTGCACCCCTAAGAATTTTGTAACAGCGTCTGTGCCCCTCCCATGCTCTGCATGGAATGAGCAGTCTATACAGAACAGAGGAAATACTAATGTCTTGCACACAATCATATTTCTTGATATTCACACAAAAAAAAGTTCCTGAAATTTTAGGTAATTGTGTTTGCTAATTGCTCTTGGGGGATTCTTAGAGGCAGTAAATCAGAGGTAGATAACCTTTGTTCTATGACATCATTCGAGAGCTGGAATAAATGCCAGAGTTGTTGATCAGCAAAGCTACTCTCCTCCTCCTCTTCTTTTTTTTTATAATAAAGTTTTATTAACCACAGTTTTGCCAATTATACAGATTCCAATTAATATCAAAATAATTCCAATTATTTCCAAATTTATACAATTTAATCAAAGTGGTTTCCTGTGCTCCTTGATCAATGTTTTTTTTCCAGTTCTTATATTGCTGCAGCATATTTTTTATTAATATTTAATTACCTTTCAGTTGGTATATTAATCATTTAGATAACAGCTGCATTTTTAGTGATTACTATTCGTGTCAATAAATGTCCAATTATCAAGTCCTTGGACTTTGTCTGCTGTCCCATTCTTGAAATTCCTCCAGCTGATGTTGTCTCTTAGCTTAGGAATGAGAGGTGGGGCTGTAATCCTGGAGAATTCTCAAAATATCTCATTAGCTCCCTCCTATCATGCTCTCATCTTGCTTGGTGTTTCCAAACAACAACATACACCATCAGTCCACTCTTTCTCACTACTCATTCAACATTTAGAAATTTTGACAGCCCAAGAAAGTGGGATCCAGCTTCCACTGCATGGGATATTGGAGTACTTTCGTTTTAATTAATCACCAGTTAACAGGAGAACCTCTGCTTCTTAATGATGGTGTAGGAGGGTTTTCACCAGGTGAAGTGCTTTTACACTCAGTGCCTCCCTGATCCCCTCATTCACTGCCGGCTACTGAGATGGACTGCAAGTGAAGCCTGTTCCTCCCTTCCCTGGGAGGAATTTCCAAGACTGATTTACCCTCTATCATTCTTGTTTTTCTCCGCCTTTGATCCCTGTGATGTCATGGGGGCTGCCTCCACTAAGGCAGATAGGAACCAGAAACCCTCCTCTCCCTCATTCTTCAACCCTCATTTCTCTGTGAGGTATTTCTTTTGCCTTCCCTCTTTCTCCAGGTTCCTTAACATTCCTCTGCATTGCCTCATTTCTTGGAACTTCAGAAAGTGATTGGGCTTCTTGCTGTCTGTATGGAGCTTGAAAAAATAGGGTTTTGATTATTAGGAGCGTGTCAGAATTCAAATGTTCACAGGCAGACTGCAGCCCCCCCCCCTTTTCTGAGGGGAGGTATGACGTAAGAGGGGCAAGTGCTTCCCCCTTCATTCCTTCCCTGGTTTTGTGCCTTTCCTTCACCTTCTCCCCAGCTTTCCTTCTCCTCTCTAGAACTTCTATTCATCTTTCTCTATCTCAGCTTCTTCAGGAGCATCCCCTATTCCTCTGGCTACCTTCCTAGAATTCCAGCTAGCTGGGAAGTTACGACAAGCTGTAGCACAAGGTGCATATATATATATAGAGAGAGAGAGAGAGAGAGAGAGAGAGAGAGACCCCTCATTCCCCTTCCTGTTTCACTCTTATTTTAGTAGTCTGAAAGAAGGGCATATTACTGAAAACAATGAATATTAAAATAATGTCTCTGTTATGTAAGAGGAGGATAGTGTTTAAGCAGTTCAAAGCTGACAGATCCCTTAATCAAAACAAATGGATTATTTTTATCCTGCAACTGCTCATCTAGGACAAATAGACTATTCTTAGTTGTGAATGTTAATTCATTATCTTTCTTTTCAAACTGAACATTATAAGGAATGTTTGGAGAAGTTTCCATAGTACAATGAAAATAAATATTTTAAGGAGAAGGCAATTGTTTCCATTATTAGCATAAATATTAAAAAAAAATTATGTAGTCCCTGATAACCTGAATCATCAGCAATAGTTTGTTTAGGCTATAATCCTGTGCCATTGCAGATATTAAATGTAGAAAATTCAGATTTTACTTTATTAGGATATAGCTATACTTCTTCATCAGTGAAATTACGTAAAAAATTCCTATACCTTTTTAAAGAACAGTATTCCATCTCTTGAGTAAGTTTTTAAAATACCCAGCTTCTGTGCATATTTTATGCTGTCTTGCTTAACACCACATAATAATGGATTGCTTTCTTTGTTGAGTATAATTTGTTTCTTCCATACTTTATGAAATCTTGATACGAATAGGAAAATGATGGGAAACAGTAAAGATACACTTGCAGTAAACTGATGTGTACTCTGACACCTAAAGTATTTTGTTTTACAGTAGGTTGGATTTTTTTATTGTAAGTAACATTGATATAATAAATTTGAAAGGGTATAAATCTAAAGAATAAGTAAATAATAAAATACATCTAGGGGAATGGGGAAATGATATATTTATATTGACTAGAGATACCTGATATGCTACAATGGTTTTAATTGGGCTGTCTGCACTACTACATGTGCCACATAACACCTGTTTTGCATTTGTGAGAAACCAATCATTTAATGTGGCAGCACCTACACTTTGGAACTCCCTTCCTATTGATATCCAGCAGGTGTCTTCACTGTAATTTTTGGTACCTGCTAAAAACATTATTGTATAGACAAGCCTAACCAGATGCTTAGTATTTTCAATCAAGCGGTGTATAATTTTTATGAAATAAATAACTAATATCAGATTATGCTGAGTTCACTGATGCCATGAACTACAGAAATAAAGCATGTAAAATGGCACCATCTTCACAGTACCACTGCCTTTAGCCATGCCGTTTCTTTTTGAATCTATATATATATCTGCATTTAAACACTTTAAATGGTTGGCATCCATTCTCTAAGAACAATCTCCTCCCAGGTTTAATGGAAAGGCCCTGTTACCTCCTTCTGCTGGCAACAGTATGATTATATTTCAATCACAGCCTTTCCTAAAGCCTTGTAGCTTTCACAACCTGTTATAAACTCTCAAACACTGAGCCCCAGAGATTCTTGTTCTGAAGGTCAGTCCCTAAAGACAAATTTGTAGCACCCAAGTCACTAAACCTATGAAAGAAAGGCTCTCTGTCTTCCATATACAGCAAACAATCCCATAGAACATAAGCAACCATTTAGAGTAAATTCTGCTTACCCTGTACAAGCCACTGCAAGGAGCACAATGCTTCCTCAAAACTGAACAGACTAACTTGTCTCTGCTGGCCTTTCGGTTTAGAAAATCAAAAATCCTCCATCTGTGAACAAAAGAAGAGTATTGTCCTACCTGTAGACCCTATCTCTCCCTGTCTTTGTTTTTCATCCAAGTCTGTTTAACACAACTTTTAATATTCAAACAGGACAGTGACACCAGAAGAAAAATGTCCCTCTGTCCAGAGACTTCCTGGCCAGAATAATCTGAACTATATTTCCATTCTACATTTGTCACAGAATTGTTTACATTCAGTTATAAATTTCTGTTGCTAGCTATTTCAGCTAGGAGGAGCCCAGATTGTTGAAAAGATGCCATTTTGTGTTTGCCTGGCTGTGAACTAGAGCAGTCATAATTTTAGCTGTAAAAAGGACAAATTGGTGCTAAAAAGCATTGAGAGATAATAAACATTAGCTCCACAATTCTGTGTTGCTGTCATATTCTTAAAAATTGGTTATAGTTTGAAAATGCAGAACAAACTGATATGAATAAATAGTAGATACTAATCATTCATATACATGATGCCTCTTATATTGCAGATACGTTTTAAATATTGGGCTCTTTCATTCTGTGAACAGAGTGGGTGGGAAGAAAGACAAAGTTTGTGTTGCTTCAAGTAGATTTCATAAAATGTCACATTTCAAATATATCAAACTGAAAAATATGTCACCAGTGGAAATAGAGGTGGCTGATTCTAAAGAGCTCCTCATAAATCATAGGACTGGAAAGAATCAACAGCAATCTGTTCTAGATAAAGGTATACCAAAAATGGCTCCCAGTTTTGCAGTCTATTCCACACACAAAATGGGGGATGGCATTTTTTCCACATACACTTTTGTATGGAAGGAAAATAGGAAGGAGAGACTTTAATATCAGTTCATACACAAATGGCTTATCTCTATTTATGCATGGTCCCAAGACCTCATGTGGAAGCTTATTCACATATAGCATGAGGAACATGTTGGCGAAGCACACCCCTGCACCCACAGCCAAACTGAGCAGAACTGCATTGTTCACTTACCAGCTGGTGAATGGAGGGTTCAGTCCTGCAGGGTTCTGCTTCACCAGTGCATTCCATGTGAGGAGCAAACTAGCGAAGTAGCTCCCTGCAACAAGCTGGTGAGCAGAGCGTTCAATCCTGCTCAGTTTGACCATGTGTGCAGTTTCCCTGCTGGGAAGAGGCATGTACAGCTAAAGGGCTGCTAGAAAGCCCTCTTGTAAACAGTTTCATGCTGCTCTTTCTGCAGACTCCATGTGTCTCTCTTCCTTCCTGCTCACTGCCCTGCCCCTTGACCCTGGATTGTTCCTGGCTGCTTGATCAGGGGCAATCTGGTGAGGCACTTAAATAATATTTACATTGAAAAATTAAGTACCTTCATTATGTATTGGTGCAATAAATGGCAAGAACATGTAGAACTATCTACACTTTTAAGAATACTGAAAACAAAAGAGGACAACAAATCTGTATTATGAAAATACCATAAATATATCTTTTAAAAACAATATTAATTGTAGCACATAAATGATCACATCACCTGATTAATCTGTGGGGTGTGTTTGTATTAACAGCACCGCTGGAAACTTTGACACAAATATAGATGAACAAGTTGTGATGCTAAAAGAAGAAAACAAGTGAGCAATTTTAGATCAAAACTGATGCATTTGAGAAAGAGAACAAACAGAAAGAACAAATATTCTGCAAAAATGAATTGATTGTTCCCTCCAATATCACCACTAGGATGGAAGCCAGAAATAACATTGATTTGTTTAATCTGGTCAGTCCCCTGTTATTCAGGATAAACCAGTTTTATTTCAGTGCATATTGTTATTATTATTTTATGAGTTGCTCTTAATGTTTTAGACTGTGCAGAGACCATGAAATCAAGAACAATAGCCATGATTATGACCGCCAAGCTTTTCCTTTTTACTGTATTCTTTTTCATTTTATTATTGCACTTTGACCAAGTTCCATTTCAATGATCTCACCTGTAACAATGGACTTTCTTCACTGGGTTTCAAAATACGGAGCAAGATAATGGGTGAAAAATTACCGTGGCAAAGCAGTAGTAGTGGCTTGTAAAATAGTAAAATAAATGCCTATGGTTCACAGTCCAGATGTTTTGATTGTAACAAGGTTATGCCCATGAATTAATCAATGGTAAAGTTTGTTAAATTCTTATTAAATTGTGGCATACTGTTCCGTCAAGGCTGATACATTAGTGCCCCCCCAATCCTGTTATATGCCTAGTTATATAAATAAAACATACAAATAAAATGGGTGCAATCACTATATAATAAAGGAGGGGGAAGAAGGAAGTTATGAGGCAGGCAGGGCCCAGCAGCTCTGCATGGATTCATGTGTCTGCCTTCCTCATTCTCCACTCGCGGGCCTTTGAGAGGTGAAAGGCATGCTTTCACTCAATTTTCATGCCTCTCTGTGAAAAACTTGATATTCAATGAGTGCTACAGTAGGGACTGATCATTGCTCTCTTTGCACATGTACAATCCAATAAATGGAATTCCCCAGGCAAGCGCTCAAGGAGTAACATTTACAGGTAAGTGGAATTCTGCTTATTACATTACAGGGAAGAGTATTTTATCTGTCTGTTTGGACAGTTTGAGTTCCATAAATAAAAGGGGCCTGCTTCACAAAAAGAATGCATTTTTATTGCATTCTAAATGCCAGATCCAAAGTTCATTTTTGTTTGCACATCTTGATTCTGGGCATATTGTTCATTGTGTAATATACTGTGATGAGAGCCATATGCCAGTTCAGCACAGGTGCAGAGGTAGACCAAAATGTTTTTTTAAGAGACATAAACGATATAACAACTTACAGACCAATTCTTAAAATATTTGGTCAAAAAGAAACTCCATTACATTCACTCTTTCTGTGGTAAGTATATTTCACATTTCTGCAACTATTTTAGATGAACTATTTTCATCTGGCAATACCTGTATTCAGAAAACCTTGTTCACACTCATTAATGACATAAATGGGAACTAAATACACATTTTTGTCCTGCTTTACATGTTAATAGTGTGTCATCACATAATTCTTGCAATAGGTATACAGAGATGGGGTGGTTTGAACTTTCAAATAACATTAAACATGTTTATATTTCTAGTTATCATACATTGTGCAAATTCAGCAGAAGATTTTTTAGTTACCAAGTCAATAGGCAGTCTAATAATAATAATAATAATAATAATAATAATAACAACAGCTACAATAGCTGCAATAAGTGTCACATTTTGGCCAGTGTGTCTTTATTCATTTTAGAGTAGCATTTTACCTTTCAGTTTGCAATTCTGTATGTTTACTTGAGTACAAGTACCGCTGAAATAAGTGCAATTACTTTTGAGTAAATGAGGATCAGGCTACATGCATGTGAATGTAATTCTCATTCTATCAATTCTGTATTATTTTTTAAGAAAATAATAATTTTTTTATGAGAGCTCCCACAGATAATCTGTTCTTGCTGTACTTTGCTGTAGAATCATTAGATGTTTGTTAGGAGAACAACAGAGAGCCGCATAAGGCTGCTTGTGTGTTGCAGAAGGTAGAATGTTTGTTCATTTGTTCATTTGTTAAGCAAAACAGTGCCTTCCCTGCCAGATGAACTATAATGCACACTCCCAGATTATTATTTTGTAAAAATTACTTTTCTAGCATTTGTAAATCTGATATATGAAACAAAATGTATCCTCCCCATTTGCTTTGCAACAAATGAGCTTGTACCAGCCTTTGAGTGTTTTTGCCATTAAATGAAGTTTACTATATAGCTAAAGACTGCAGAAAGCTGAAAACAAGCACTTTTGCATTTCCCCCCCTAGAGGCAGCAAATTGTTTCTGACATGGGGCTGTCGAGTGATTAGTCAAAGAATCTGGCTGCAGCTGTATCAGAGATGTACTCCTGTCTTGTTGACACTTTGTGCAGCCTCAGGCTGGTGATTCTTTGCAGCTTTTCCATCATCTCCCACACTTCATTTAGGGAGGAAGCACTCAATTATTTCTGCTTTGTGCTTAGCATCTCCAGTCTCCATGTCTATTAACTCCTGGTGACAGCAGGAGCAATTCTAAGCAGTGCCTGCATGGTTAGTTGCTGCAAAAGGAGTTGAAAATGTATTTTGCACTGCCATGTGAAAACAACTTAAGAAGAACCTACCCACTTGGCTTTTGGGCTCATTAGACACATACTTTCTCGGGGGTATACTACCACAGAGGCTAACTTCATAATAAGGAAATACTATTGCCGCTGAAACTTAATTTTCATCATTTTTTGTTAAATTACATTCCAGTCAAACCAATTTAAGTTAACTCGTTTAGACAAATTTCACATGGAAATTTATAGAACTGGTAAGGATTTTGAAGGTCAACTAGTGCAATGTCCTGCTTGATGCAGGACCTGCAATACAATGTGCAACTACAGTATCCCTGACAAATGTCCACCCAGCCCCTATGGAAAAATACCTCTGGCAAAGGATTGCCCACCATATCCTGGAACTGTTTGCATATTAGGTGACTTGGCTTGGCAAGGAATGGGAGATTCTGATTCAAATTGCTGGTCATTTAATGGAGTAGTTTTGGAAATGTCAGTATCTCTTTTTAATACCACATATATAGCAACGGGAATAACTAGATAAGTTTGTGGGGCTTGGATTGTAACAAGTGGAGACCTATGAAATTGGCTGGAAGTCTGTAAAGTTGAAGAAATAGAGCTCTTGTATTTATACTTCCTAAATATTGGGTGCCATGTCCTTCAGACAGTTCTAATGAGAGGATTTGGAGCGAAAATAACCAGTCTGGTTTGATTTCCCAGAGTTTGAAAAACGACTAAGATATAGATGTGTGAAATTTTCTGCAAAAGGTTCTGTCTGTAGAGAATATTGTTATGGGCTACTCTAATCTCTGCCAAGCTGTAGCAAAATTCCAGGGGTCTTGGTACTTAACCGAGTTTGCATTTCTTTGAAATAAAGCACAGCAGAGACTACGTTCTGTAAGAAATATGGTTTACTTTGCATATATTCTCCTTTTTTATTTTTATTTTCTCAATTTACAAATATTTTAAGAAAGAAAAAAGAAATTACACAATCAATCCAAAATCTTTCCAACTCTCTTTCTGCAGTTACATGTTATATCTTTTACCACTGTACTGTATATCCAGTTCAAGCCTATTTACTAATTTTCCTTTTATATTCCTTTTAATTTATTTACTTTTAATGTCAATCCTGCTAATGATTTGTTTACAAAAAAAATTCAAATAGTCCATGATTTCCCCCCATTCTATATTAAATAATCTTTCTTCTTGATTTTTTACCCTTCCAGTAAGTTTCACCATTTCTGCGTACTCCATCAGTTTTAGTTGCTAGTCCTTAGTTGGAACTGCTTCTTCTTTCCATTTCTGGGCAGATATCATTTGGGAAGTAGTAGTAGCATACATAAACAATGTTTTCCTAATAGAAAACCTTGTTTTTTTTAACAACAGTTATCTTCAACATTTTTTTCAACTCATAAATCATTTCCCAGAATGCTTTTGTTACCCTACATGGCCACCACATATGGAAAAAGGTATCCTCCTTCTCTTTACACTTCCAGAAGGTATCTGATTCTGACTTAAACATTTTTGCTAATTTAGTAGGTGTCAGATACCATCTATAGATCATTTTCATATAGTTTTCTTTTATCTCATAACATGCTGTCAGTTTCAAATCCACATTCCGCAATCGTTCCCACACAGCCATTTCAATATTATGTCCTATTTCTATTGCCCAGTGTCTCATTGATTATTTCACCTGTTGGTCTTTTGTTTGCCATTCTAATAGCATCTTATGCATTTTAAGCATTACTTTTTGATTATTCTCTAGCAGGTCTCTTTCTAGCTGAAAGATTGATTCGTAAAGATTTTTTAAACAAATTAAATAGCTCATTAAACTGATAATATTGTAAAGAACTTGTTACTGTTTCTGTTACCTCCTCAAACCTCTTTAGTCTAATCTCACACTCCACCCCTGTTAACAAATCTCTACATGTTGCCCAATCATCTCTCATATTTCTTTTTTTCAACGATATGGTTTCTGTGAGTGAAATCCATAGTGGTATTCTCCTTTCCAGCAAGTTTTTGTATTTATCCCGCACTATATTCCCCCCCCCCCCATTGCATGATTTATGAAACCTTTATGCATTCCAGTTTTCCCATACCACAGATATGTATGCCAGCCAAATTTGTTATTGTGTCCCCTAGATGTAATACCTGTGTATTTTTCAATGTTAACCACTCATTTAACCAACTAAGATGATGTCTCATTGTATAATCTTAAATCTGGCAGGGAGAATCCACCTCTTTCTTTAACATCTATTTAAATTTTATATTTTATCCTTAGCGTCTTCCCCTGCCAGATAAACCTAGAAATGCCCTTTCACCACTCTTTGAAGCTTCCTACATTGCTGATCTCTGGAGCTGTTCGGAATAAGAAAAGCATATTCGGTAATACATTTTTATGACTGACATCCGACCCATTGACAAAAGTTTCATCCTTCCCCATATTTCAATATTTTTCTTAATTTCTCTACAAGTTTTAACATAGTTGTCTTGAAATAGATTAATATTTCTTGCTGTGAACAATATTCCTAGGTATTTAATCTTTTTCTCTACCATTAGTCCAGTACTTATCTGTAAATCATTCTTTACATTAGCTTTCTCATTCTTCACCAGCATTTTAGTTTAACTCTTATTTTTTCTGAAACCTGCTACTTCTCCAAATTTCTTAATATCTTCCAGTGCCTTTGGGATAGATTCCAATGGTTCCTCCGCAGATTGCATCAAGTCATCTGCAAGAGCCTTCAGTTTGTAGGCTTGTTGCCCCACTGTTATCCCTATTTTACACATATTTACATCCTGGATTTGGAGTGAGTGAATTCAGAACAGTACACCCCAAGAGTGTCTCTTGTTGCTCCTCTCATAGCTTCAGCAAGCTTGGGTGCAAAGCAGCTGCCTGTCATGCCCCCTGATCTCTTGGTGCAGCCTCTTCTAACTACTGTGCATGTAGTTCTGGCTTTAAAAGCCTCAGACACACTTTTCCTGTGGTGACATCACACCCCCTGTTACCCTGGCATCCGCCTCCTCCATGCCGGGATCCTGTTTGGCTGATGGCTCCCATTATCAAACAAACCAAGACATCATAAGCCTTTCTGAGCCATCACCTGGATGAACTTATGAGGAAGCTGGTTGGTGTTATTTCATGAATTTAAGAGTTCAAATTCTGACCCTTCACTGAATGTAGAGATTTTGGGGGGTCTGCCCCCCAACTCATAACCAGTGCTATTTTTCTAGAAAAATGAACACCTCCCTTGTTCTCTTATAATAGCAATGGCACCCACTGGAGAGGTGCCAGAACTGAGTTCCAGTGAGTTCTGGCTGGAAAAAAGCCCTGCTTATAGCAATATAATATGCATGTGCTGTAAGTGTGGTTCATGAAAGGATGCACTGAAAGCAGGAGAATTATATGGATCACTGACAGAAGGAACCACAATATCCAACCTGGTTTATTTAAAATTTAGGCAACATTTCTGCTGTTGAAATAAAAACACAGTGGTTCTGTTGTGGATAACCAGAAAGTGCTTCTTCACCCAAAAGGTCTGTATGAACTTTAATGTGCTTTGAGAATGCTGCTGGCTTTAAAGCACTACCTACTATCCTGTCAAAGGAAAAGGAGGAGTTCACATATGAGTATCTTCCAGAACAAAGCACTATATTCCTCATGCTTTGGATCAGTTAAATTTTCTTACACCTTTTCTTTGTATAAATAAAACATTTCAGATGTTCAATTAAGATAAGTACCCTTGATTTAAAACCTCAGCCAGTTATGTGCTATAATTATTCAGAGCACTGTGTTTGATATTTCTCACAATTACTTTCCTTTTGTGCTCCAAGTGAAATTACTGGTAATTTCTGGTTTCCCATTTATTAACAGGACAAAAGCATGGCTTTGCAAAGCTGCCTTATAAAGAGACTAATGCTTTTACTTATTAACAACCACCTCCTGTTGAGTCCTCTGTTTGAGAATTGGAAAAAAGCACAAGACTTGTGTATCATTCATGTGATAAGCAGCACAAATGGGAAACGGTAGTGTTTTGGTAGCCCATTCTGCATTAAATCTGACCAATTCACAAATAGTGTATTTGCATAAAGATTGACTGATATTTTACTTTAAAAAAAAGAAGAAAAAGAATTAGCCATAGGAGCCTTTATTGATACCATTTCTTGCACTAGAACTAAAAAACCAGTAGAGGTTATTGCTGTGTCTAAAGTGTTGCAGAAATACACATTATGATTTCAAGATATACATTTATGTAATAAAAGAGAGTGATATGGCTGGCCCCATGAAGTCCAAATCACCTGGATAGCTATTACAATGATTGTTTGGATTAAATGTGCTGCCTTTTATCTGGGGTAGGGTAGGAAGAGAATTGCTGGATATCCAGCTCCCATAATCAGCAGGGGAAGTTAGTCTTTTTGAAGAGTTTTTATTTTGTATTTTATATTATTCATTTTTTAAAAAACCTTTATATTATATATATTTAATTTAAAGTGCAGTAGCAGGGTATTGCATCATACCATTTACAAAACAAACAATAATAATAAAAAATATATGTGGATATGCACTTAACAGAAGAGTTTGAAATCAGAGAACTTGTAGATACACAAATAAGATTTTTCTTTCCTCTCATATACTGCCTTTTGGCTCAGGGAGGCCCTCAAAGTGGCATTCAGAAATAAAGCAGTGTCATGTCTAATACAAGCAACACCCATAATTCACTGTCCACTGTTCCCTTGTTAGTAAATTGTTCCCAACTGTCAAGTACATGCTGTGCTAATTAAATGAAGTATCTTCTTTCTTTCTTTGTGCATTTCATGAGAATTCTCAAGTTTACCTCACTTAGAAGGCAAGAGCATCTTGCCAAAAATATAGATTGAAATGCCGCCATTTCGAACAGTGTTTAAGCTCTAGCCCTGCAGTGGGATAATTAACTTGATCACCGATGTTACAGAAACTCATGCGTATGTTATTGTCTTCTATAATGGCACTCAGGTCCATGCCTACACACTTTTGTGGAGGTCTAGTGGAGTCTTCCTATTTTTAATCATATGCATATGAACCACCCCAGCTCCTGCCAACCTAGCAGTTCGAAAGCACGTCAAAGTGCAAGTAGATAAATAGGTACTGCTCCGGCGGGAATGTAAATCACGTTTCGGTGCACTGGTCTGGTTTTGCCAGAAGCGGCTTAGTCATGCTGGCCGCATGACCCGGAAAAACTGCCTGCAGACAAACTTCGACTCCCTCGGCCAGTAAAGCGAGATGAGCACCGCAACCCCAGAATCGTTCACAACTGGATTTAACTGTCAGGGGTCCTTTACCTTTTTTTATATATCGGTCCACAGTATAAAACATCTGCAGGGGGGAAGTGTGCATGCCTAAGCCTTTTCAGCAATATTCATAAGGGTGGGTCTGCAACACAATATTCCTGTGTACCTCCATCCCCATGTTTTATAAGGCTGCAACTGGGATAAGGTAGTCCTTTCCTTGATAGAAATGGATGACTTAAACTGTAGGTGCTGCCATAGGATTTGGGTTGTGATGGCCCATTCAGAATCTGAGGGCTGTCACCAGAGACTTCAGTGCCTCTTTAGCCTCCAGACAGTAGCGTAGCTGGGGGGGGGGGGGCTTGCACCCCAGAGCCCAGCACGCTGTTCCCCAAAGCAGCATGGCCTGGGGCTGGTCTTGCAGCACGCCAAAATGCAAAATTTGCAGTGCTCAGAAGCATGTTTGTTATTTTGGCTAGCTAGTTGGTTAGTTACAACGTTTGTAGAGAAGACTGGAGCAAGTTAGATTAAATAATATGGAGTATGAGGAGGCTGAAGTGGACATTAGTATTGTTGACCCAGAAATAAACATTGTAATGGTGAATGAAGAGTCTCCTCCAGGAATGCTGGAATAGAAGAGGGTAGACTCTGCCTGGGTAATGGCAAGAGAGGAAGCCGTGCACATCTGGACGGTGACTCAGAGGCAGAAAGAGAGGACTGTTTAGTGGGAGGTGCCGGGGACGCAGCCAAAGTAGAGGGCATAGAGATGAAGTGGATTGGAGGCAGTGGCTAAAAACTTTCATATCAGCCCATCAGTTAATTAAGGACAATCAACTCAGTCCGACTGTAAATCTGGAGAGGACTGGGGAGGGAAAAATCCCTGCATTTCGTGCTGGAGAAGATGTTTGCACATATTTGAATCGCTTTGAAGTGACTTGTGCCTGAAGATACAATGTGCCTGAAAGGGAGTACAACCAGATCCTTCGCTTGCATATGTCAGGAGAGCTTGCAGAAGTTCTGGGTGAGTTACCCGAAGAGGATGCACAGAACTATCACAAGTTTAAGCAGTTGGCGTTACATCAATTTGCTTTAGTCAAAGACCAACTTAAGTTCAAACTTTGAAGAGCATTCCCTAAGCTAAAAGAGCCTATTACTGTCTATAAGGCAAGGATTAGAAAGACTGTGAATCTATGGACTCATACAGCTGGTGTAACAACCCTAGCTGAATTTCATGATTTGATAGTTAGAACAATTCTGTCAATCACTCCCAGAGGAGGTGGGTGATTTATTCCAGGCTTGAAACCCCCAGGATTTAGAGGAATTGGCCATTTTTACTGAGCAGATTATGGCCAAAAGGAGCAGGCAATACAAGTCTTGTTTTAGTAAATCCACAAGTGAAAGTTATATTCCTCAAAAGGACAATCTGGGAACTAAGCCAAAAAACTGCTTAGATGAGACCTGGTCCAGGGGCAGAGTTGGAAACTCTTCTTGGGGGGAAGAAAGGTTTTCAGCCGGTTCTTCTTCAGGTCCGGTGTGTTTTTATTGATGTCAGATCAATCATATAAAGAGAGACTGCCTTAAATTACATCAGAGACAATTAATAAGGCCAAGAGTGTAACTCACAATGGAGGTGGTAGAGCTCAGAGTCCTGCTTTGAAAGCTAGGAAGATGACTATTGAAGAGAAGAGCCTAATAATATGGTGATGAGAAAAATCACTGAACAGTCCCATATACAGCAATCTGATTGGGCCACAACGGCAGCAAGAACAAGGGTAAACTATGCATCTGGTACCGAAGTGGCCTAGCCTGATGCAGATGGGGGAGTTGTTAGAACTGCTTCAGCTGTAGTAATGAATCAAATGGATTGTGTGGATGTTTCACAACTTATTCCTCCTGAGCAGCAGGCCTGGCTTGATAAATTAAGAACTGAATCTGTTATTTTGGACAGAAGTGTGATCATTAGGGGTTCTATGGACTCTGGGGCTATCAGCTCGGTTAATTGCAAAGTGCTTGAGGGTTTAAAGTGGGAACCAGCCGGCTTTATTAAAGTCAAGCCCTACAAAGGCCAACTTAAATGGGTGGCTCTTGGTAAAGTGCATGTGAAATTTAGAAATGGGGAGGGTGATCTCGTACTCTTGGTTCATCAGAAGTATGGATATGATTTTGTCATGGGGCAGATTTGTTAAAAGTTAGTAAAGTGATGCCAATTCGAACGTGTTCACGAGTCAAAGCGTCTCGGGGAATTCGGCAATAACTTAAAAGGGAGCAGATACTCAGCCACAAACAAGAGTTACCTGTAGTCAGATTGTAACTTCTGAATTGTTTAAAGTTGCAGAGCAAGAGGGTCTCAGTCCGATGACATGTAGAGAAAGGGCTGATGTGATATTCCCTATTTCAATCCAAATTGGACATAAAGAAGAACTTTCTGGATTGGTTCTACTGGTGAATGGTGGGGATGATATTGGTGAAATTTAAATGTCTGATAGCTGATTGTTTAACAACAAGGGGAATTTGGAAGGGAGTTACGATGTTTTAGTCATTATTTGCCACTGTGCCAGATAAATCCAATTTGATTCCACATTATATTGGTAATTATCCTTCCATTAGAATGGATGTCTTTCTCTTTAAAAGAATTGGCAGTTTTGATCCTGTATAAAGCTATAATCGTGTCTATTGCCACTAATTATAGCCTTTAAAAAGGGGGGGAGGGGCTTGTGGTGATATCACCCCTTTAAGACTGGTTTATGGGAATAGGTTAGAACAGGCATAGGCAACCTTGGCCCTCCAGATGTTTTGGGACTACAACTCCCATGATCCCTAGCTAACAGGACCAGTGGTCAGGGATGATGGGAATTGTAGTCCCGAAACACCTGGAGAGCCAAGGTTGCCTATGCCTGGGCTAGAACCTCAGAAATAATGAGCTTACATGCAGCTGTGTCCCCTTAAGGCTTCAAAGCCGGTGTCACAATGTAATTTAGGTGGAAGAGGTTCATGCCCATTGTCTATATTCCCATAAAACCTGGGTTGGTGGGAGCTCTCAGCAGCCAGCCAACTGAAATGTCTATTTGGGCTTTTGACAACATTTTGTTCCATTGCTCAGCCTACTGAGATATAAGTATAAGCGGGATAATTTAGTGTTTGTTGTTTTCTTACCTTCTGAGCCATTTTAATCTGTGTAATTATTGGGAATTTTTCTCTCTTGTAGAGTTTTGCTTTAGTAAAGTCTGTGTATGAATTTATACAATGTGGTTTGGTTCGAGTTCTTGAATGCTTTAATTTTCAGATCAAGGTTCATCCACCACACCCTGTTTCAGCATGCCCCGCCTCCATGGAGCAGTGCACACCTGCCCTGGTGGCAACCAGGGCTCCCTACGCCACTGCCTCCAGATATAGACATAGTTGAAACATTGGTCAACTAAGTGACGAGTGAAAGAACTCTGGATTCTGTCTTTCTGGTCACCTTACTCCCAAAGCATCACCATTAGTTATAAGATTGAGCATCAATGGAAAGAATTACTGAATCAGTCTTTTGGCATGATGAGGAGATAATAAATTCTGTCTTTTCTCAGACATTGAGAACTGTGCTGACTTGACATGTGCATTGCATGCAAGATGGACACAAAGTAAAGGAAAAGTAGTATGATGAGATGGCCAGATCTATGTGTTCCAGGGGTCATTCAAAGTTTTACTATAAGGACATTTGTAAACTTGATTTAGGAGACTTTCACATGAACAAATGGGAAATTCTGGCACGTAGAAGGGACATCTGGTGTTACAGACTCTAGGCTGGCAGACAAACCTATGATGAGAAATGAGTTCGTACAGCTCCACAAGAACTATGAGCATAAGAAGTAGAATGCTTTTGAACTTCCTAGTGAAGTTTATAAATACCATACTATAGCAGTTCCTGCACACCCAACATTAACTCTTTCAGCCACACGTGGAAATATGATACAAAAACTATCCAAAAAGGATGGTTGTCTTACATACCTGCCCCAGAGTGCCTGGGGCAACCCAGTCAGATGGGCAGGGTACAAATCATCATCACCATCATCTATGCAGTCCTAAAAACTGGACACTTACTGTGCAATCATATGCATGTTTATTCAAAAGCAAATACTATTTAGTTCCGTGGAGATCATTTCCAATTTCCGTATTTTTCGCCCTTTAGGGCGCCCTGGCCCATAGGACGCACCTCGTTTTTTGGGGGGGAAATGAATAAAAAAAAAATATTCTCCCCCCAGCCATGGAGCTGTGGCGGGGGAAGCCCGAGCTTCCCCCGACCCCAGCCCCCAGAACAGGCTGCTATCCGCAAGCCTTGCGAGCCCAGCGGCAACTCCCGCCAGGCTCGCAAGGCTTGCGGATAGCTTCCTGAAGCCTGGAGAGCGAGAGGGGTCAGTGCGCACCGACCCCTCTCCCTCTCCAGGCTTCAGCGAAAGCCTGCATTCGCCCCATAGGACGCACACACATTTCCCCTTCATTTTTGGAGGGGAAAAAGTGCGTCCTATAGGGCGAAAAATATGGTAGGTGTGTTTAAGGCTGCAGGTTCAGTTAAGATAGTTTCCCAAGTTTAAATTTACTTTGACCCTCATTTATGTATATAGCTTTGTAGTGTGTACCTCCCCAGTATGTTCCCAATTAGCCTACTTCCACCATATAGCCATCCTATTTTCACCATATACTATGACTTCTAATGTGAATTAATATGTGCTTCTATGAATCACATATGGAGGGTAAGGCTTCCATTGGCTATTTGTCATAATGACTGTGTTCTGGCTCTATCATCGGGGCAGTATATTTCTGAATAACAGTTGCTGGGGATCATAAGTGGGGAGAGTGCAGTTGCACTTAGCTTCTGCTTGTGTGCTTCCTATAGGCGTCTGATTGGCAAGTACTACCACCTTACTGTACACTTGTGAAACATGGACCCCTTACAAACACCATCTCCAACTCCTTGAAAGATTACATCAATGGTGTCTCCAAACAATTTTATGTATCTTTTGGGAAGACATGTGAACAAATGCCAGTGTACTGGAAGAAGCAAAGATCGCCAGTGTCGAAGCAATGATTCTTCAACATCAGCTTTATTGGACTGGTCATGTTGTTCGGGTGCCTGATTATCGTCTTCCAAAGCAACTACTCTATTCCAAACTTAAAAATGGAAAGCGTAATGCTGGTGGTCAACAAAAGAGGTTTAAAGACTCTCAAGACAAATCTAAAAAAAAGTAGTATAAACACCGACAATTGGGAAACACTGGCCTGTGAGTGCTCCAGTTGGAGAACATTTACCAAAGGTGTCATGGACTTTGAAGACACTCAGACTCAGGATGAAAGGGAGAAGCGTGCTAAGAGGAAGGCAAGTTTGGCAAACCCTCACTATGATTAACTCCTGCCTGGAAACCTATGTCCCCACTGTGGAAGAATGTGTGGATCCACAGAACTGGCCTCCACAGTCACTTATGGACTCACTGTTAAGACTGTGTTCATGGAAGACGATCTTACTTGGCAATGAGTGATCGCCAAAGGAGGAGGAGGAGGATTGGCCACTGGGAAAGCAGATTGTTGGACTAGGTGGGCCTTTGGCCTGGCACAGCGTGGCTTTTTTATGTTCTTATGAAAATGTGCCTTGAAAATTATGCCTTGAAAATGTGATAAAATGTTTTGTTTTAAAAGCTTCCTCTTTGGAGAGCACTCCCTTTTTCTTAAAAGCCTAATAACTAATGAAACTGTAAACTGTTGGGAGATTATTATTTTCTTGAGACTTCTGCAGAAGAATATTGTAGCTTTAATTTCTTAATATAAATTGTGCAGACTATAAATAGATGAATATTAATTAGTCTTATAGCACCCTAAATACTTCTATGGTATTGGAGATTTTAATAAAGGAGATATTTTTTATAGAAAAGGCAAAGTAACAAAGCTTCTTTAACAAATTATCCTTGGGAGATTGCTAGAGTTTTAATCGGTTTCTTCTACTTAAACTCATTTTCCCAGCATGATGTACACTATCTGTGGGAGCTTTTTATAAGAAACTCACACTATGATTACAGCACCAGTTATTTCAAGTGAAAACATTGTGAAATGTTACCATTGTTTGGGCAGTTGGAACTGAAATGATTGAGTGAAGGATGATCGTTATGCTGTAGGCTAATTACATGGCTAATGTCTTTGCTTTACATATCAATAGATACTTTCAGAGACAAGCAATATCTGTGGCTCCATTATCAGTCAAATACAATACACTTAAATTAGCTACCATTTAAGAACACTTAAAATAAGAGCTGGCTACTACTTAGTGATGATGTTGCACTTGACATGTTTTTTTTTGTTCTTGTTGTTGGTCTATAGATATAGCATATGGGATATGGAACAGTTTTGACATAAATAGAGGAAATACTTTAAAATATTTTGTGATTAGTTCAGTCTTTAGTTTTCTATAATAAAAATAATCATTCCTGGGTATAAGTAGATATAAAAAGGTACCTAATATATATTCTGTTTGGCCTTTCCTAATTGATTTTTGTAAGATCTGTAAGGTTTATATCCAAATATACAATGAAATATACTGGAGATGTGTCGGAGATGTTCAGTAGTTAGGTTTTACTAGATATATGCTTTTTGTTTTAGCCAAGTAAACTCATACTAAAGGTATGAAAAAGGTAATATTTAGAGCCTTGTCCTAGTGTACATTCAGTTCCAGTACCATTTCCTTCATGGAGCTGCACTCATGTGATGCTCTTAACAGCTGATAATTAATTTGCAAAACACAAGAATATAAATTACCCCAGTTCAATGTATCAGTTCTCTGAGGAACAAACATCCAGATTATGTCAGAAGAGCAGTGATCACAGGCTACCGTTAAGACTGCAGTCCTGTGCTCACTTAAATGGGAATAAGTCCTATTAAACACAGTTGGGCCTACTATTAACCAGGGATGCTGTTAGGTATTCTAAAGACTCAGAATATAGGCCCACAAATTTGCATAAAATTTGCATATGCCAAAGTAAACATAGAGATACAAATTAGGCTGACTTTCAGGGAGAAAAGCATTAGCTCTTGATATCAGGGCTTACTCTGAGCCAGGGGTCAGCAACCTTTTCCAGCCGTGGGCTGGTCCACCGCCCCTCAGAACATGTGGAGGGCCAGACTATATTTGAAAAATAATAATAAATGAATTCCTATTCCCCACAAATAATCCAGAGATGCATTTTAAATAAAAGAACACATTCTACTCATGTAAAAACAGCAGGCAGGCCCCACAAATAACCCAGAGATGCATTTTAAATAAAAGGACACATTCTACTCATGTAAAAACCACACTGATTCCAGGACTATCCGTGGGCCGGATTGAGAAGGCAATTGGGCCGCATCCGGCCCACGGGCCTTAGGTTGCCTACCCCTGCTGAGCTATGGGGTGCCAACAGGATTTTATGGGCCCAATACACTGTGTGTGGAATGGGCCCTCCACCCAATCTTATGGCAATAATTTTATGTACATATTAAAAGTAAGTATCTTACTTAAGAACAGCCTTGTCGGATCAGACCAGTAGTGTCCAAATTTTTTCCAAAGAGGGCCAGATTTGATGAAGTGAAGTCAGACCAAATATCATTTAGTATCTTATTCTCAGTGGCCAGCCAGAAGTCTGAGTGGAAGAGCACTCACTGCATTTGTGATTTCCCACAACTGGTATACAGAGGCATTGTACCTTTAACAGTGGAGGTAGAACAAAGCCTAATGGCTACTAGCCATTTATAGACCTATCTGGCATGAATTAGTCTAATGCTGTTTTAAAGCAATACAAGTTGGTGGCCATCAAATCTTGTGTAAGCAAATTCCAAAGTTTAGCTATGCACTGTGTGAGGAAGTACTTTCTTTTGTTTGTCTTGAATCTTCCAACATTCTGTTTATTTAGGTGGTTCTAGTATTATACTACCATGCATTATTTCATAAAATGTTTCTCTATAACTAGGTCTTTGGCTGATTAAACAATCTTTGACTTTTAAAATGTGTTTGTGGGAGTGGGGTTATTGGTTTGTTTGTGAGGTCTTTTTGGTTATGTGTTTTGTGTTCTCATTTTGTATTTTTATGTTGTGAACCACCTTGTGATATTGATATGAGGGGTGGTACAATCAATCAATCAATTTCCTACATTCTCATATCCCCCCCTTGTTCCCCCCCCCCCGCCCATACCTGCCAGCCAGGATCACTTACGATACAGCTTAATTTACACAGGGGATACATTGGCATATCTGCCTGTTGTCAGTTATCCCAACAGAGCTTTCTGTTTTTAGCTGTTAATGCTTCTTTCAGCAGTTTATCCTGCTTCTAGAAGTTGCATTGTCTTCCCTTTGGCAAGTACCACTTTCATAACAATAATCTGAGGCTGCTTTTTTAGGACTACTCCAGAAGACTGTGCTATCATGATTACAATACCTCAATTACCTTTCAGATTGCAGTGTTGGTATTCTTTATAGCAATGTGGGTTATGCTAGCTGGGTTACAAAGTTTCACAAAGAGCTCTTGTGTTATAAATGAATGAGTAAATTTCTACAGTAGTTTTTGTCATATTTGTTTCAATATCAGTACTAGCAAGAAACAGAAACTTGTTTATGCTTTGCCTTAATATTGCCTCTTGTTGCATCCTATCTGGGCTGTTTGTCGTGTTTATTTACTTATTCATTTTATTATATTTCGTCTATTAAAACTAGGGTCCTTAGAGCATGAATGTTCTTTTAGAAGTGTGTAATAGTATATAAATTACTGCTGTGAACAGTTTTCACTGTAGCAGCAGCAAAAATAAATAAATAAAGGCTTAGTTTTCAGGCAGACTGCTCTGAAAGATAGTATCTTGTTTTTCAAGCACATAAACACACTTAAAATACTTGACCATATGCCATCGACTATATTCTTCTAATTTTAAATGCCAGATCTTCCCTCTTTACCTGTAAAGGGTGTAGCCCCCAGAGGTTCTCAAGCAGATAAATGTTTCTCTTCACTCTGTGCACGTAATGAAATGCTGAGGTAATATCCTCAAAGATTAAAGTTTCCTCAGTGAGTAACTGTTAGTTTAGAAGACTATAGAATTGCTGCAAACACACTTTTACTCCAAGTTTTGTCCGAGTGTGGCAAAGCATTTTCTTCTTTACTTTGTAGCAAGCTTAAATAGGAAAAGATTGGGATCTTGCTGCAAACCTCTAACGGGTTATTTTTTTTGTCTGATCAGTACCAAAGGGGATTCATTACTTAACTTTGAGGATTTCAACAAAATAAAAGCAATTATCCATTTAATTTCCCCTTCACATAGGTCAAAGATGTTGGGTTGTCTTTTAAGTCTAATTTGATTTTGTTTTTATTCATTCAGCCAATTTAAAGTCCCCAATGACCCCAGGAGTTATTGGGAATTTGTATGTTAGTATTTTTGACAGAAAACACATTATTGATTTTCTGTTTCACAGCTGTTTTTCTTTAACACTCTTATATATTTGCCATCACCAGCACCAATATATTTAGAATACAAGCCTGTATTCAGGGCAATGCTTGATTTTTATTCCTGAATCACATCCAGTAAATTTCAGCACCTAAAAAATAATAGATAATTATGCAGCTATCTTTATTGCCTTATACCGTTACTAATAATTGAAACAACCATAGGCCATAGTTAAGACATGGCAGCATTTTCTGCGTAATTTAGCTGTATATTTGAAGATCTGATCATGTGAAAAAATGGTTAAAAATAATTTTTCACTATTTTGTTTTGCATTAAGATGACCTCACAGTATATTTAAATATCTTTAGTCAGTGCTATCTTGACCATTCAAAGCAATAACCTATATCCATAAATAACAATGTGACTAATTTGCATGTATTTGCCTGAATAGCAATAGTCACATTGGCTTGTCTGGAAAGTTGGTTATTTTCAAAAACTTGAGAATAGTTCTGGTTATATTTCAAGCCAAGCCAATGATTCTCCCCCAAACCCCTTCCTGTTAAAGACTTACTGGCCATTTTTAGTAGAGAAGTAGAGGCATGAAGGAACATGTTGTGTAGTTGGGAGATGTGGTCCTCCTGGGCAAATGCAATGGTACTTCTGGTAGCTGGTAAGTCCCTCGCCCCATCCTCCATTTTTGACCTGTGACCTGAGTCCCCCCCCCCCAAGGGATAGATCACTGCCAGTTTTTTATTTTGTGAGTAGATCGCAGTCTCTTGGGAGTTGGATGTCCCTGTTCCAGACACACTGCTTCTCTTTTTTCCAACCATCTGGCCTCTTTTTCTAGTCCTCAACTGCTCTGCAAAACTACTTTATATTGTTAAGGAATGTTTGTGTTCCTTTCATCAAAGAAGTGAGACTGCAAAAAAATACTGACAGCTTTGTGTTTTGTTCATTTAGAATGTTTATGAAAATTCCATGCTATCTCAATAGCTTATCACAAGTGTAACACAATATAGATGTCTTATGTCTTTTTAAAATAAATTTTAGTTCCTAGGATGAAGTGTGATTAATAATTATATGGCTGTACTATTCTTTTAAATGATCAATTTACTTTATATTATTGTTACCTTAACTCTATACTCTGGATTGCTTAAATTCTTATTTTTTATCTTACATTAAAGGAAAATAATATTTATAGCAACATGTATGTCCTACTGAAAAGTATTTATTTCTGCCTATAAAATTGTGAAGTAGTGATAATGCTAAGACCCAGGTCCCTATCAGCCATTGCACAGATATATAGCTCTTCCACCAGACTTACTGCGAAGAAAACAAAATTCATGGTAGATTTCATACATTGTTTTACACTAGCTGTAGGATTGCCTGTGGGAGCCCTGAAGCTACTCACCCCCAAAATTCACCGTTTCTACTGATTTGCTGAGGAATCTTGGGCATTAGACTGACTGCTATCTCATGAGCTTTACTGGCGAAAATAACATGCTTTTAGAAAGCAGGAAGACTCTAAGAACTTTAGTGATAGTCAGTAAGTATTATTTACTATAAATTATTTTAAAAGTTGATTCAGAGGTTTACTTACGCAAGTGCAAACATGCAGAGGTATATATAAGCAACTTTCCGTCACTGTTTTGCAAACTGATTTTAGTATATATGCTGCCGAACTGCGAACTGATTTCATAGAAAGTCATTATCAAGAAATGAAGGACTGTATTCAACCAGTGGTGGAGAAGGCCTTTTGGGCACCTGGGGTGGAGTGCCCAGGGGCGGGGCGAACTGCCCATAGGGGTGGGGCATGGTGCCCATAAGGGTAGGGCGCCCATAGGGACAGAACAGGGTGCCGCACGCTCTGTGCCGTGTCATCACGTGTTGTCCCTATGGGTGCCACGGGGTGCACAGCGCCCATAGGGATGAGATGCTGCGCACGGCACCCATAGGGACGGGGCGTGCAGTGGGATCTCAGCTGCCCTACAGCTGGGGGGGGGGAGGCAGTGGGCAAACAGTGTGGAGCCTGCAGGTGCCGAGACGCGTGGCTTGTGCGTGGTGCAGGCCCTGCGGTGACGAGTGCCACCTGCCATTTTGTCACCCCCCCCGTCAGGGTGGCACCCAGGGCGAAGCGGACCCCCCGCACCCCACTTCCTATGCCCCTGTATTCAACTAACTTTTACTAAGAGTAAACCCACTGAAATTAATTATCATGAGTAACTTAGGTCCATTAATTTCAATGAGTGTACTCTTAGTAATAGTTTAATATAACCTGGAAAGTTTTAGTCTGGTCTAGAATTGTTTTGTGTTAAGAAATATAGCAAATTATGATTCATGCTTGGAATAAAGTTGAGGCATTGTTGATACCTTTAAAGTGTAAGAACTTTTCACTACTTCTGGAACTAGAGCAGCAAAAGACAAGGCATCCAACTCTGATTGGCAAGAAGAAGGCTAACCAGGGACAAGCAGAAAGTTTGGTCGGTATTCAGCTAACACACTCTATCAGTGCAAGAATTTCTGTTTGCACAGCAAAACTTTCCACCCACCTCTCCCTGTATGCATCCCATAAGCTCCTGCAATCTGCTCTGGCATGTTACACAGGTGACATACTTTGTCTGGGTAATATGAAAAATGCTGGTGGTGTCATCAACTGCATATGATTTTCTGTCAAAGTGTTACTAGGCTATTGTGAGTACAGAGCAGCAAATAGGTTTAGGTTGGTTTGCAGATAAATCATGTAATGGATTCCAAACAAATAAAACACGCTCACATTTGGTCCCCAAGCAAAAAGGTAGAGAATCACAAGTATACAGAATGATTAATAATAATTACAGTTTTATAAACTACATTTTTGCATCTGCATTTTCCATCTTTAACGTATTCACTTCTAGTGCAGGGTATATTTTGTACCAGCTGTTACATTGCAACTGAAATTATATATATATGATGTTTTAGTGACAGATCAACTGTTTTTATTTTGTTTATATAAAATGTGCATCTTCTGATAAAGTACTTAGTTTTAATAAAAAGAACTTAACAATCACATTGAAATGTGGATAATATTTAAAAAGGACTTGTTTTCCTTGCATAATTCCTTCTTCCATCCTGGCAAAGAATATTGAGGCAGATAGTCTTTATACTCGTTTTTACTATTAAAAATCCCTGAAGAAGACTCATCTATATTTTATACAGAAACACAGAGAAACAAAGTGCTCACAATGAAGCACGAGTCAAAGAAAAACTGTTTGGGAAAATAAGTCAGCCCATAAGGTCCACCAGCAGCCTTGACCCTAAGGCACTCCCAGAGGCAATTGTGAAGATGCTAACTGCTCTGGAGCCAGTACACATTCAGCTAGAGACATAGTTTAGAAAGCCCTTAGAGACACAACTGCCATTGCTGCTAGGGAAATATTTTCCAGGTGTTAATTCTGTAAAAGAGAAAAGACAATTAAAGCTGCAGTATTCAGTGCAAGAATATGCCAAAACAAGATCTATACTCAATTTGTAGGCTTGTACTAATTTACGCCTGCCAAGCTATTTCAAAAGGGTTCTGCATTCCAGTGCATGCCCATAGCTTTTATTGAGCTCAGATTTCTGTAGCTGTGGTTTGCATGTTCACTGAGCAGCAATATGTAGTGCTTAAATTAGACATTTTCCCATACTACTAAATATGTTTCAACAGTGTATATTTGTTTAAATATTAATAATAATTTCCTCTGTGTGAAAACTGTTTGACTTGTGTTGGAAAACTAGAAATTATCTTATTTGGTGGCTTTAAGATGAATCTAGAAGTCATCTATCAGGGGTATTTTAAGTTTTAAGTTTGTAGCTTTTCAAGTCTTGCCTTGGAAAAAAAGCCTTCCTTTCTCTTCAGTTGCTCTCAGTTCACTGCTGGCATCTAGTGTCTCCCTACAAGGTTTATTCAACCTCCCATGGCCTGGCACACACACTTCAGACTCCATCAATTTCACAGTTTCAGCTGTTCATTGTGTAGTATTTCCATTTTTCATGCACTTCTGTATTTGGTATGCAGCAGTTCTTTAGGTGTAAAAGATTTTCTGTCTACACAATGACCTCTGTACATATAATAGGATTTTGCACTCACTTCAGTGTTGATGTGAGATCTTTGAATGAATGACCCATACTTACATGAAATTGTTCTCTTCTCCCCCCCCCCCACCCCGTAGTGAAGACTACCCAGGAGTTCCTATACCTATGTTAGCTATTTCTAGCTATAGCTGATGCATAGAGCGGTTTTTAGTCTTATATTTTCTTTTTATTACATAACCTGTAATAGTTGAGAACTGACAGTGGAAGAGAGAGGATAAATACAGATGACCAACATCCTCAGTATTGAGAATGGATGCTGGTCCACTCCATCGGTGCAACTGAGAGACCAGCAACATTTGGCCTCTCTTTGAACTTTTCCATCCTACCTGGTCATTCAAGCAACTTGTAATTTAAAACTTGTATTTGCTTATTTTTTCTCTGTCCCAATCCATTTTTCTTTTACATCATGCCCTTTATTACTGTAAGCCTGTAGGGAAAGACTATCTTGTTGGTAGTGATCTGGGCACCCTTTGTGTCTGAAAAGCTGGATAATATATTTTTTTTAGATAAAATTAAAAAAAAAATACAATGTGGTAAGCTTTCTGTAGTTGCTAGGTCATCTGCATTAATACACATTTGGTGTGATTATTCATTTGCTGTATTTATTTATTGCCCCACACTCTAGTGAGTAGTATAGGGTTGCCATATTTCAAAAAGTAAAGCCCCCCAAATTGTTGAGCTTTTTTTATTTTTTTTTACAAAAATGCCCCCAAAAAACGTTTTTGTGAGATGTTCCAAAATTGTTTTTGTTTTTGTGCATTACAAAGAAACTATACTGTGATGTCTCTAAGCCTATTAGTTCACATGGTGTGTGATGAAGCTGCTGGGTGGGCATGGGTCTCCAACTCAATTTGTACATTTAAATGCTTTCTGTCAAACACAGGTGTCTTAACTTAATTACCAAGGGGAAAAGAAGAAAGGGGTCATCTATAAACTCCCAACCAGACAATCCCTTCAGGGAACGTATATAAATTCTATATAATACAGAATTTTATATTGTATTCTATATAATAGAGGTTATTATGTGGAATAATTGAGCTTTCACTCAATTAGTATATCACTTTAAAAAATAAAAACACCTCTTCCTTGAGACCCTGAGGGGTCACCATTTTTAACTTCAAGATCCATTATATTTCTTTATTGATACACACACATAACTTTACTCAGAAAACACCTTTTTGTCCTGGGTCTACAAAGTGAGCAACCTTGCCTTAGATTAAATAAGAACTTAACAACAAGAAAGGGCCCTCTGCCTTATTCCAGAATTCTGATTTTGAACCACTCCACACTTGACAAAATCCAAAGCTCTGGGCCCTCTGAAATATTTATAGAGTAGAACCAAGCTCCATTTAAACTTTCAGATCAGTCAGTGTTCCTACACTGGGTTTATATATTGACTTGACATTCAAAACACTCAACTTTTAATGATATTATTAATTTTTTGCATGTTAAATAGCTCCTATTTTGTCTGTCTCATTTGTAAAGTGAAAGCAGTTACAATTGTTAATGAGTAATATGAGCCTAGACTGGTATCATGAGTATTACATTACTAACTAGTGAAAATGTTTAGAGCATTTAAGAATTTCTCTAATTAGTTCCCAAGTAGCCAATTCCATTGTGAATTAGTGCTGAAACACAGGAAGATACAGCTTTGCTGTTGAGTAATCGACACAGTGAAGTGTAAATTTTTAAAAATGTAAATCCCATGAAGAAGAGCTGAAATATTCCTCTGTAATCCTGAAGAATGTAGTTAAAAGATTTTGTCAGATAAAAGTTTCCAAAACCAATGTCAGTGGCATTTGGTGACAGGATAAATAAATTCCTGTATGTGATGGTGAATAATATATGTTCATGGTTCATTTCACTAGTGTATCTTTTGTGAACTTCATCTTAAAAATTATATCTTAAAACTAAAGAGAATCCAGTACTGAACAATTCCTTGTCAACCAAGTATTTGAGCTAGAAAATGAAATACGGTATTACATTACCATCTACATTTTGATGTAACAAGAAGCCAGGAATGTGTTGCTACTGTTTTCAAATCATGAAAACATTATAAAGTTCTCTGGAATATCAATTGCCATTTACAAAGACTAAGTAGAGTAAGAACAATAAATATTACACAGTGATGGTAAACATTTTATTTTGAAGTATGATTTGTAATGTTTACAAGGGAAGTTTTAATGCCCCCATCCCACCCCATGAATGGCATTTAGGACACAAGTAAGTAGTATTTTTCACTGAAGCTCATTTTCAATAGGAAAAACATTATACAATATAAAATATATTACAGACATAGTATACCCACCTGCAGATATCCACTGTACCTAACTGTGGATAAGGCAGAGTAGGCGAGGGTCTCCACTGATTATAAATACTCCTGCTCTTACAAATGAGGTTGGAATTATTAGACTAATTAGGTGGGAATTATCACTGCCTCCTTCAAACCTCTCAAACTGGTATGGGTCAAAGACTGTGGATGTGTGTGGTCCTTGTGTTGACAGGGGTAGCCTTCATAGCAAAGGGAGCCAGGTAGATGAGCAGTTCATTTCCCTTCAGTCTAGAATCTAAAGGTGGTGGGAGGATGTGGTGAGGCCTTACACCTCATCCAACAAATTTCCAAGGGCTCTTTCAGCATGAAGCAGAGCTGGTTGTTCATTCATGGGTAATTTCTTGTAAGAATATATTGTCCTGATGGTTTTACCGTCATTGATGATATACATAAATGTACTTTGTGTTTTTATATTGTGATTTTATTTTGTAGCTGCCCTGAGACCTGTGGTTATAGGGCGGTATACAAATTTAATAATAAGAATAAGAATAATAGCAACAGCATTACATTTAAAGAGACTGTTAAATGCTTGCTGGATAAAACAAGAACAAAAAATTATAGGTAATTATAGATCAGCTAAGTGGACCGGAATTCCTGGTAAGTCATACACATCAAACAAAATAGGAATTGGTTGTTCCTTCGTTTTGTTAAGATACTGCTCCAAAGCAGTGTACACTGTCTTTAAGATTAATAGCCTAATCATATCTGCGTTTACATTAGTCTCATTTATTTATATGCAACTTCAGTAAAATGAACTTAGTCATACTTGGAACTTTATTGAATAGATACCTGCATTATCATTACCCCCATGTTTTGTTTCATGTTTCTTATTCTTTCGCCTAGTGTTTGTACTGCTTTTGGTTCGTTTCATTGTGCTTCTTCAGATACCATTCAAGTATTAAGGGGGAAAAGAAAAATAAATGTACTGGTTCAAAAAACAAGATGGGACACTTACAAATAAATTTACTTATGGATAGGCACTTAACTGTCTATCCAAAAATGGGCTTATTTACTGCACGGGAAATGGGGTTGCTGGAGCATGGACTCCAGTACTTGCACCTGTCACAAGTACTTGCATGTGGGAGCTGTAGCCTGCCACATGTGAGTGAAAAGAAGTGACAAACATATTGAATCAATGGTGCACTTACATACGTGTTGTACTGATGTTGATGCAAGTAGAAAGAGGAGTCTTACATTAGATCTTCCATAGAATGAAAGGCTAAGTGTTGTCTGTGGCCCCAAACATTGGATTTTTTCTTTTATCAATATGATGCTCAATTGATCAGAATAGGAATGCCTAATGCCCCTGATATTCTTCCTTAATTTCTCATACTTCCCTCCCCTCCCATTCTCTCTTAACTATTATACGCTAGGAAAAGGCTGCATGAATGACCTTGTTGCAACATGTATGAGGTGCCCAAGTGGTTTAAATCATTGTATGTTGATCTTACATATAGCCATTGCATGGGAGTGTTCCCATACTGTTGTGCTCTACTCCATTCTATGATACTATATACTGTAAAATACAAACTTTTCTTGTTGCCATAAATTTGCAGACTGTTGACACTTTTTAATGAAATGTTACTAAGTACCATAATAAATGGACCATAACAGTTTAATGAATAAAAACTAATTATAATTTTGATTCCTTTGTGAGGGGAGGGTATTTTAGACTATCTGAAAGCAAATCAAGCTCTGAATACCTTTTACTTCACATAGAATAACTATATGAAGTAAAATCTCTTATCTGGGCAGGCTGGAGTCACTTGAACCTTCCCCCACTCTTACATATTTTTGTCTGTCATTGTAGTAGCAGTGACTTTTCACAGTGACATCCAACCATCTTTGCACACTGTAGCTGTCTGCAGTCACTGAAGTGTGCCTTGTCTGCTTTTCATGGCTTGATTTAAGAACTGACATACCTGAGTATTGTATTGATTTTAGCAGTCTACTTTAGTCTATATTTGGAACTTAAATACTTTCAAATATCTTTCTTCTTTGATTACAATAATACTGAGTAAGTGCAAATTTGGGCAGTGGGGAGGAACAGAAAATGCAAAGCAGAAGCTAACATTCTATCATTAATTCACCCAATTTGTTTTCTTACAAAGTGTCAAATTCAGCTTCCTGGCTTTTGTCAGTGTCTGTCACAACTCTTTCGGATGCTCTTCTTGGAAATTCAATGCAAAAATAGAAAGCCAAAAGACTTGTCTATTAATCCCAAAGTGTTTTTGTAATTCAACGGGATTTATATATTACACTGGATATAGATAAGTCTTTATTGCCTTGAGGAAACTTTCAAAATGAGGATATAATATTGAATGGAAAGACAACCAAATTAAACTTATTCTGCACCATTAAACTCTAATGATTAAGGCTGCAGTCTTAATCCCATTAACCTGGGAGAAAGCCCTATTGAATTCAGTGGGACTTACATCTGAGAAAACATTTTTAGGATTGCAGTCTTAGATGTCACTTTTTCAATTAGTCATTCCAGAGAAGGATCCAAAATACTGCCTAACCTGGTTTTGGGGACTGTGTTTCAGTTGTGACCTGAGGGTGTGGATAAAGTGCTGTGGGAGTCTGGCACACTAGTTGCGACTTTGGCTCCTGCACTTCATAGCTTCTTTTGTCTAGTGAGACGGACTGACTGGCTGAGTTTCAGAGGTAATAAGTGCCCTGTTACTAGAGTGGGGAGTCCAAGTCACTTCAAAGGAAATAGTTGTAGGACCCCTCATGAAAACACTTCCTTGGACCCTCAGAATATTTTTTTTTACAATTTTAAAAATCAATTTTCCAAATTATTACAGATTAAACCAAATTTAATTTAATACAATTTCTTAATAAAACTGGTTTCCCGCCCCATTACAAAATATGCCCAAGATTTTTCCCAATTTGCTGGGTCCATTGTCACTTCAGTCTCTAGGTGACATCATTTCACTTGCCGTTGTTTTCCATTCTTCAGCTGCCCTTTTTTTTATCACCTTACAAACAGCAACTTCCATTTAATCCTTAATATATATAATCCATCATGCATGTGCAATCCTTTATTTATTTTTTCCAGACATGGTGTGTTTTTACAAGTTCAGTTCCTTGGCTCTTTGAGCACTCATACATCCTTCCCTGGTTAGAGGTTTCACTGCAGTGTTATCTCTTCAAGGCTGCATTCCAGTCCGGTAATAGCAAACAAGCAGGCAAAACCGAATATAGAGTGAATTTTTCTAGGATTTATCTCCGCCATTAATTTCCCTTCTGCATTTCATTCTCAGTCTTTCTCAAATTCAACTTTTTTTGCAGGTCCATACCAGTCCAGTTGGTGCTCATTTTACCATAGCATTTTTCCTCCCCCAGCACCATGTCTGGAGATGGCCATAAATAACATCCATTCACTTTCAGTTGGGGGGGGGGGTTAGGCATAGCAAAACTATAGTAAATTCCTTGTAAAACATAAATCTGAAGCGCATCCCCCCTCTTTTTCAAAGTACCAGAAAAAATAGAAACTGCACACATCTCTTCATTATGTTGTTGTATAGGGGAGGGCAAAGGAAAAATGAACCATCCCGATAAGAAAAACACAAAATACCCTGCCCTCCCCCTTTCCTTCATGGCTGTTGTAAGGATTTTAGAGCTTAGAAAAACCATTCAAGAATCCATCCAAATACCTTCACAAGTCCCAATTCTGTTGGCATCTAATTTATTGCAGCCCATTTGTATATCTTGCTTTGGGGCCCCTCTAAGTTAATGCCAATTATCCAAATTGTGGAGGAACCTTCCACAAGTCATGCTGGTAATGGAGGCTCATCCACTGCAGGAGCCCAGATCACGCCCGTTCTGCCTTCTGAAGTGACAGACACAGGACTGCATGGTGCTGTGGGATGTGGACTCCCCAGAACCCCTGGAGAGTTTAACGGGAGGATTTATGCCTCATTTCCTCCCTACTTCCCTGCCTGAACTCCTTCGCAGCCCTGGAGGGGCTGCAAAAGGCATCCGGCATGAATTGGGGTGTGTAGCCGAAAACGGACCTTCAGAATTGTAACAACAATTGATTGGATGCCAGTCTCCCTTTACTAGGCAATATGGTGGAGTGAGTGCTTGCCAGCCAACTCCAAGCACTAATGAAACTGACTTATTTGAGCCGTTTCAATTGGGATTTGGAACTAAAACTGGCTTGATTGCCCTGATTATCTGATGCCCTGATGAATGACATGTACCAGGGGAAAGAGAATGGTAATTTAACTCCATGATTTCTGTTGGATCTCTTGGCAGCATTCAATACCACTAACAATGGTATTCCCTTGAATAAAGACCGTTTGGAATAGGGGCACAATTTTCCAGTGCTCTACTCCTACCTGGAAAGCAAATTCCAAAAGATAGAATCTGGATACTTTACTTCTGCCTCATGACATTTATATCATTTTGTCCACCACATTGCTAAAAATTTATATGAAGCTTCTAAATGTGCTTCTCAGAGGATTTGCAATTGAGTGTCATCAGTATACAGCCAGCTCATTCTCTTGCAGCAGAGTCAGGCCATGCAGTGTTTTTCTATATAGATCTGTATACAATTAGTTTGTTTTATGAAGGGACAATTATATCTGTGCAGATGGAAGCCATTATAAATTACCACATTAGTTGGAAGCTTCACATCTTTTCATCCAGTGGCCTTATGTACACACTGAACATTGAGGGGGAAACAAAATGGAAAATTTTTAGAAGAAGATGAAATATCTGTGATCAGTGTGTATAAGAACTGCCTGCCAGGAAGTAATGGAATACCAGCCAAGTCCTGCATCAGATTGCTTGCATTGTGATGTAATAGTTTATGAGCATAAATGTAGAAGAGGAGATTATAAGAGGCAGTGGAAGACAGATTATTTTATTAAATGACCCTTTATACGGTTGGTCTATAGCACAATCATAAGGTCATTGTGAATTTGAGCATGTATATTTGCGCTGACACAGTGTTAAACTGTTTTATCCCATAATAGCTAAGGTGGGCAAAATTCAGTGTTGATTTGTTCTGTGTCTCAGGAAATCCTGTTGGTTTCAACAAGAGTCCCACAAGTTGTAAATCAATGCCAAATTTGGAGTAACTGGTTGATTAAATAACTACTTGGAGTAACGTGTCATAGAGCCCCTTGTGCAGTCTTTCATGCAATGGCAAATTCCATGCATCTTGATTTATAACCATGGAAGATGCAGCAAGTTTATGGCAATGTGCATGCAGTAACAACAACATTTTATCCAAAGTGATGAGCACTGCAGTATTAGGTATACTGTTGGTTATTGTTTTTTACTAAAAAAGTCTGATGTGCACTGAAATAAATTAGAATAGCTTTTAAAATGGAACAAAATTATATTTGTGAAAAACGGGTAAAAATATAATCAAGCACAATAAAAGCCATAGGAAGTTGGAAGTTTTAAACCTTCCCTTTCACAATCATGATGGAAATCACCCCCTTAGGAAAAAACCTATTAGCAGCAAAGGGGCAATCATCATTGAAATCCCAGGAGAGGGAAGAATGAGCCAAGTGAGGAAGCATAACCCAGCAGGAGAAAGAAAGGGAAGGAGAAGGGAAGAGTATAAAGAACCTCTGGTCCCACCTATTGCCAATTTGTGGCCCGGTTCACAGCAGGTAGATTACCACCAAGAGAATTTTGCTCATGATAGGAAAATGTTGCCCATTCCTCCTGTCACTGCTGTAGTCTTTCCAAGGCTCACACCAGCTGGGGTGGAAGGTGAGCGGACAGACAAATGGCTGCATGTGCATGTAGACCTATTGGGCCTGGTGGCATCATGTGGTGGCAGTGAGGCTGGCTATGCTCCTTCCACCCACCTATCCCTAGGGATTCGCCTGCCCCAGCAGGCACTAAATGTTCTCGGATTCACTAAAGTGGTGTGGGAGTTAGTTACTATCTGTTAGTTTTTTCACAATGGGATGTAAGCCATAAATCTATAATATTTTGCCCATTTTTAATCTGTTTTGTGGGATGTTAGAAATGTTCTCATATTGATTGGAAGATGAATTTTCCTTCTATCACATGACTTCAGGGATTAGGTATAGGGCCTGTGTCATTTTCTGGCAAGGCCACTGTCACATTTGCAGCCCTCCTGCTCATGCCAGCTGGGCAAAAGCTGACAGTGGGGGAAGCAGTTTGCTTTGAGGGTAGGGCGGAGCTGACTCCATTGCTGCCACATGATGGCCTCAGATTTAAATGGGACAAGGAAACCTTGATAACGTAATAACATTTGAACCCTTACAAACCAAATTCACCAAATATTTTCACCAGTATGGGCTTTACTTTGCAAGATTTTTTTTTTTATATGTCAGTAGCTTTCACCAAAATTGGAAAGAAATATATGACTTGCTGTCTTAATAACTTGAAAATAAGGGGTCAAAGTGTTAATTTTCAGCAGTTTTAAATTTGATGTATCTGTGATGATTCTTATATGCAGCAAAAAGCTCAGTGGCCATGATGGAGCAAACAGTTCAACTCCTCTGCAGAGTGATCAAACTGTTGGACTGGCAGCTCCAAGAGCTTGCTTTGCCTTACATTGGCAAATATAAGCATCTCCCAGAAACAGAAGCAGGAATGAGGGGATACAATGCATGTATTCACTAATTAAAAAATAATAATGGGCAGGGCAGTTCAAACCTCTTGCTGGGAGCAGTGAAGCAGCATATTCAAAATCCTGCTGCTCACAGCCAAGGTGCAAGTTTCAATGTGAGTTTTCACCCTTTTTTGCAGCATCAGCACCAAGACCACACTCTTAACATCTGTGGTGGCTTTCAGTTGGGCTTATGGGGTGCTGCATCACATACCTGGAAGGAACTGGCTCCCATGGATCTAAAGTTTCTGGTGCCCAACCCTGCCCTGAAACACCCCAGGGGGGGAGGAGTTTCCACTGATATCATCATCAGCAGAATCACTGGTGGTAGATTCCTATCTGTGTGGTTGGGGTCTCTGCTGTAGTGGAGCCTCCCCCCCATCCCACCATGGTACTTCTCTCTGCTGGGCAAGGTCAGCAAAGAGGGGCCTGTACACTAGCCTCTCAGTGAGGGGTGAGGGGTTAATTATCTGCCCTTCATGCCAAGGCCCCAGGTTGGGTTGCCACATTAAATCACAGTATTAAAAATAGTTTAAAAATCATTTTAAACAACTTAATATCACAGAAATAAAGTGGGTCCTGAAAACATACATGTCAAGTGTCAAAGGCCAGGTTTTTAAAAAAATGTGGCTTCAAAATTTGATGTACTCTGTATAATGAAGGTACCAGATGCACATCTGTGGGGAGAGAATTCCACAACTTAGGAGCTGCTACAGATAATGCCCTCTCTCAAGCCACACACCCCAACCTCAGCTTCTGAGGGCAGTGGTGGAATAAACCCCTCTGCCAGTCTTAGTACCCAAATGGGACTATAGGGAAGGAGGAAGTCTTTCAGGTATCTGGTGCATGAGTTGCTTAGGGCTTTAGACATTAACATGAGCACCTTGAATTGGGCCTGGAAATGAACTGTGTGTGTAAGTCCTGTGGGTGTTTGGAGAAGCTAGATTATATAAATGATCTTTCTTTGGGCGGAGAGCATAATTTGGCCTTCAATAAACCTCAAGCAGGTGCTGATTTAACTGATGTTATTCTTCAGTAAAATTTTAATTTCTGGTATTATTATGCTTGATGCAACTGTCAGAGCCAATGACAATGCTATCCAGCTTTCCTTTGCACAAAATGCAACTAATTTCTGTATGAAAACAGCAGATGATACTTTCAATGCTGAAAAATATAGGATAAAACAAAGCCATTTTCTCTGTGTAAAGTAGCAATTATGACCTCTTTGACTTAGCACTTACTCTACAGAAATAAGCAATTGCCATTTGGCTCTATTCATTTTGTACTTGTTTCACACTTTCATAAGATGTATCAGCAGGCTTTTAATTATCCTGCAAATGATTCTATTAAGAATTCTCCTTGCATATTAAATGCAGGAGACATTGTTTTAAGCCTCCATTACCTCCTGTGAGTATAATGTGTGCAGACACAGAAAAATGAAATTATTTTGCTAAATGAAAACAACCTAAGCAGAAGAAATCATTTTGAATAATGACAATTTGGGTTATAGTGTCACCATTCCCTATCTGTTTACTCTGATGGAATGTTTAAAAAAACGTGTCTATTAAAAATAAGCAGCAACACTGTCTAAGTAAATGAAATAAATCAGGAAGATTTTCAAAGGGAATAAAAAGTGTCATTTATGATGGTTACAGCTTATACGCCCACTATGATTCTTGTACTGGTACATTTATATTCTCTCATGGTGGATAACATTATTACTTGATCTGTCAAAATGGAGTGACAGAATTTCTGAGTTTAGACAGCTTATTTAAGAACAGTAAAATTCTATTGTGTGTTTTCTAGCTTGCCTCAAAGTACTATTAGTAAGAAAACAAGAAATGAATAAAACCAGTAATTGTCCAGAACGTTGTTTTATAAAACTGAAAACAGAAAGCACTAGCAAAGAAAACTTAAAATCATAGTGTTACTCACAGGAATTTGCCAGGAAAGCAAACACACATTTTCATTTGAAGTGATAGTATTTCAGTGGGCCCTGAGATCTAAATTATAACACTTTTCCTGTGGTTGTAATGAATTTGTTAATTCTTGATGTATTTTTTAAAAAAACAACCACATTCTCTGGATTATAATATACCTACAGTATCATCAAGGGAAAGAGCCTAAAGTTGGGTATCTCTTGACTGGACCCAATTGACAGTTGACGTGATTAGTCCCAAGAGCATGCCTCTGCTGAGCACAGCCCATGCCACTTCTTGGGTATACACTTGAGTTCAGGGCAATGAATCACGTTGTGTGGGTGGTGGGTAAGAGAAGTATCTAATGCAGATGGAGGAAAATGTATGATGAATGTAAAAGGTAAAGGGACCCTTGACCATTAGGTCCAGTTGTGACCGACTCTGGGGTTGCGGTGCTCATCTCACTTTATTGTCCGAGGGAGCCGGCGTACAGCTTCCAGGTCATGTGGCCAGCATGACTAAGCTGCTTCTGGCGAACCACAGCAGTGCACGGAAACGGCATTTACCTTCCCGCCAAAGTGGTACCTATTTATCTACTTGCAGTTTGACATGCTTTCGAACTGCTAGGTTGGCAGGAGCAGGGACCAAGCAACAGGAGCTCACCCCATCGCGGGGATTCGAACAGCTGACCTTCTGATTGGCAAGTCCTAGGCTCTGTGGTTTAACCCACAGCGCCACCCACGTCCCATGTGATGAATGTAGTCAAGATGAAATTAAACCCCAGTATCAGCCTGCACTGTGATGTATGAAGGAGGTAAATTACTATTAATGATTTTTCTCCTTCACTGTTACATTATTTCAGGTTTATGCAGTGGAGCATTTCTGAGTGGTCACAGAGGGGCAGTCTTTGCAGGTTATGGAAAGTAAGTGGCCTGTCACTTGCTTTCCTTTTGTCTGAGACCTTAATGGGTGAGTGGGTGTGATTAGCCTTTAAGGACACGTGTCTTTAACCTAATCCCCCCCTGCCCCCATGAATCCTTTACTTCATGAGGTGGACTGCCTTCTAGCACTCAGAAGTTACCGTAGTTTACTGAGTTCAAGTGAGGTGTACTGCTAGGTAACTGGGAGTAGGATTTTAGCCTAAAATACTATGGAGAACTTGATAGGACTCAGGGTACTTGCACCCTCAGACATTTGACCTCTAAGGTAGTTTCCCTTCCCTACAAAGATGCTGCTGGGTTTCCTTCATAAACAGGAAATCTAGCAGCATCTTCAACAGTTGGCCTCTGGAAGAACATGGAAAAGGAAAGAATGCTAGGCAAGTTGAAGTGGTAGGAGAAAATGTGAAGGTAGGACATGCTGAATTTTTCAACTTTCAGATTCCAAAAATGAGGGGTCCTTAAAAGTTGCAACATAAATTGGGAATTCAAAAGATATTTTGGGTAAATTTATATAATTAGTTTTGCCTGGTAGGTAAAATGTGTGTAAAGTTGCATAGAAATAATGAAAAATGATTGCCAAGTACTTGCAGTTATATATTATATATTAGCATTACCTGACATTTTCAGAAAGTAAAATTAGAATTCTTTGGTTTTCTGAAAGTGGTTTATGTGCTTCTTCATCAAATGTAGACCTACAAAGCTAAATGTTGCCAAATCACCAAAATAATAGCAGATTTGAATTCCTCATACCCAAAACCATACTTTAAGACCCCCACTGAAGAAATCTTCAAAAATTAAGTTTCACACTCTAAAATGACATGCCCACATTGCGGGGGTGGGGTGGGGGTGGGGAGTGTTTGTTCAAGGTATGAGTGAAGGAGGGAAGATGAGCAAGGGAGAAAATGAAGGTATGAGCTCTCAACCCAGTTCCTAAGTATATGTTGTGACTAAGGGTGTAAGAAGGCAGCCTTTCCATTCCACTCTGTATTTGCTGGGTGCAAAACTATTTCCGTTTTGCAGCACTTCATCTTCTACCCAAAACTATGTTATTCACCTCATTGCTCACTGTGGCAAATTTATGTAACTTAGGTAAGTTACATGTCATCACATTATTCCACCCCATTCATTTCAATGCAAATTGTGCACAAATTGTTTGAGGACTGCTAGCAACAACAGTAAATACGAATCATACTCAGCTGACTGCCATTCCAGACATGGGACAACTCAGCAAACACCAGCAATTTCTGTACTCATTTCTCTTCTCCTCAGAACTCTCCAACTTCCCAGCTGTGACTGGCATATGCTTGCATGTGGGTTTGTACTTGTTTTCATTCATCTTAAACCAGTCCAAACCAATATGAGAAAAGCCTGTCCTATATATTTACAGTGGACTCATTCTCCTAGCATGACTTCTATCAGCAAAATAGACAAGGTGGAAGTATCATCAGGCTCAGAAGAACCCCAGTATTGTAAGTTCCTTTGAGCTGTCATGGCAAAAAAGCAACTAGTAAATTTAAATAATAATAATAATAATAATAATAATATCCTGGAGAAAGGTACGAGTAGCAGGCTGAAACCTGAACAAAAGCAACCCAGACCACAGTTTTGTTGCAGGTCCCACATATTAAATATTTGGCTTATTTGGCTTCTGGTAAACTTGAAAATTAGAAATGAACATAAGTACACAGGAAGAATCTGCTGGATCAGGCCAATGGCCTACTAGTCCAGCATCCTGATCTCATGGTGGCCAACCAGATGTCTATGGGAAACTGGCAAACAGGACCTGAGAACAAGAAGAATCTATGTTCCTTTGACTTCCTGCAACTGGTATTCAGAAGTATTACTGCCTCCCACCATGGAAGCAGAGCATTGCGATTAGTAGCCACTGGCAGCCTTATGCTCTATGAATTTGTCCAATACTCTTTTAAAGCCATCCAAGTTGTTGTCCATCACTGCCTTGTGTAGAATCAAGTAACATAGTTTGATTACGGGCTCCTAGTTGGTATTCCACAACTTCAAGAGGGACCTACGAATCTGCATTAGCTTACTTAGCCCCACATGTTGGGAACTAGGAGACATCAACAAAAAATAGTAGTACTTTGCATTTGCTAGCGGCATATTGGTTGCCTCATGTAATGGAAAAAGCATGAAGTCAAACAGACCTCTGCTATATTGAGTGAAGGCTGAAGTGTATGCCGCATTGTGCAAATTCACTGAGTCCTCTCAGACAATATGGTTACAAACAATGCTGACCCCACTATGCATCAGGGTGAAGCAATTTGTTTTGGGTGGCATCATGGGTGTGTATGGGTATAACAGACAAAGTATCTGTTGCAGCAAGGCTTTTTAAAATGTTAGTCCAAGTTGCAGGGGGCAGGTAGTACAATCTAGGCTCTGCTTTTGGCAGCGAAATGGCTTGGGCTGGCCTAGGTTAATTTGTACCTCTTTCAGGTTGCTTTATCTGCATTGGTTTATCTGTATCTGTCTCAGCTTCATCTACACACTGCAGTATGGGTCATTCTTGTAAAGCTTATGTAAAGATTGTGTATGTTGCTTTCCACAAAATGTGCTAGAAATATAAATGAATAAATAGAATCATGAGGACTCTTACGTTTTCAAACAACCATATCCTTTTGGTTTGTTGAGTGTAGTTATTGAAACTTTCACTTCCTGGATTAGTCAACTGTGTGCATCATTCAATCACTGTTATCTGAGGAAAAGTGCCAGGGAAACAGTTAAGTCCACAATTTTGAAATCACTGTGTGGGATAAGCCAAAAGGTCATAACAGAGGAAAATATTTTCCTGAGCTTTTACCCTGGCTTTGCTTCTGTTAGAATTCAGAATGTTTGTTTTTTTAGCTTTGATGATTAGCTTCTTGTTGTTTATGGCAACTGTGCACTCTGTCCTTGAAATAATGGACATTCTAAGGAAATGGGAAAAAAATCCAGTATCCATTAGCACAGCAGATAGTCTTACTTGGCGAATAATAGAATTCATGGTAAAAGTAAGCGACATCAAACATAGTATAGACTTTCATTTTAAAAGCAGTGTCTTCTAAATATAGATTATAGTAATTTACTTTCAAACAACTCATTTTAAGCATGTGACATGTTCATTAACCCCAGGTAGAAAAATTATTGTGGTGCATTAATTTTTCACCAATGAAGACATTAGTCATATTTGCAAGTATCATTAGTGTCTGCCACCGAGGTGGAAAAGTCTTACTGTCTTGGTCCAAATGAAGGAAGCATTTGAATGTTAATGAGAATCTGTTAAGTTCTGTGGGTTATCAGCTCTTGCACACTTTTATGCTTTGAATCTTAATTAGAGACCTCTAAAGCACATCATTAAAGGTATTATAAAGAACAAGGATAAATATGTAATCCTTTAGTGAAATAACATTAAAAAAATTAAAGGATTTGGTGCAGGCGTTCTTCTGTCCTTGTGACCATATTCAAAGTGGGGGTATGTAGATTTCTTCATGGAACAAATGTATTCTGCAGGTTATTTATAAAAATAATAATCTGCCTCTCTTAGTTTTGATGGTGACTCCATCTGCAAAAGTAATCCAGCAAAAAGCAGAAGCATCATATGGCAGTAGTTTCTGACCCAGCCTGTTACTTGGAAGAAAGAAGAACCAAAATACTCATTGGCTAATGTCATCAGAATGTAAACACACACAAATGGTCAGATGCCCTTCTTGCTCTCACAACTAATTTAGCAGTGCCTCTAGTTATGGAAAGGATTCAGGAAGCTTTTAAAGCCCCTGTGAAATCCAACAGATCAAGGAGTTAATTTCTTTAAGTAGATTAGGGAATATTTAACCTGAATACTACAACAAATTTATGCCAAAACATTCCTAATGTCTAGTACTACGCTGTGTCCACAGTTTTAAGTTGCTTTAGTTTTTTAGTAAAAGATCTAGAGATAATTCATCACAGTCACTTCAAAATACAAAAAGAGCAATGTGATAAATTAAAATATACAGAATTATATTCAGCATGATTATGTAGTTTAGTTTTGCACTTAACTGAGCCACACATTTGTTGGGGGAAGGAGGTATCAACTAAAAACTCCTAGATACTATAGTCTTTCCTAGTTGGTACTCTAAGTTCTTGACTATTTTGCCAGGTGTCCACAATATCCTTCTTGGTTCTCAAACTTAATCCATTCCGAAAGTCCATTCCAAAACCAAAGTGTTCCAAAACCAAGGCGCGCTTTCTCATAGAAAGTAATGCAAAATGGATTAACCCATTCCAGACTTTTAAAAACAACCCATAAAACAGCAATTTAACATGAATTTTTCTATCTAACGAGACCATTGTTCCATAAAATGAAAGCAATAAACAATGTACTGCAGTCACACAATCAATCAGTCAATAAATCAGTAGCTGAACTGGGTTCCACACAGTCACAAAAACAAAAAAGAGCCACAAAAATGCAAAATAAATAGCAAAAACAGACAGACCTCAGCGTAACACTCAAAATGGGAGTGTGGCATTCAAATCGGAAGCACAACACTCAAAACGGAGCACATTTGGCTTCCAAAAAAAGTTCACAAACCGGAAGACTTCCGGATTTGTAGCGTTTGGGTTCCAAGTTGTTTTACTATCAAGGTGTTTGAGAACCAAGGTACCACTGTATTGGGTAATCATTGTAGCAGGGCAGCTGGTACACTAGCAGAGCTCCCAGTCTGTCCCTCATTCCCAATGTTACAAACACGTGTCAAAAGTTGGACAAGGTTTGCACGAGATAGTGAGTGAAGGAAAAAATGGTCTTGCTGAAGTTATAAAATAGGAATTAAAAATGGAAGGTTGTTTGTTGGATAGGGGCTTTCCAACAGTGCTCAGGCAAACATAACTAAATGTTGAGTGAGGAGCCCACCATCGTGTATTAGACAGTGTTACTTCTTGTTGTAATCTTTGTCTTGTTTCATTAATTGCATGCATAAACACATTTTTTCCATTCTATTTGCATTGCCTTTTAAAAGAATTAACTAAATTAAAACATTTTTTCCATGAACTTTCCACTATATCAGCCAAGTAAGTTTTTTAAGACGCAAAACCTTAGCTATAAATTTGTAACAATAATCTTGTTTAGTAGCAAATAATGTTTTACTGATATTTACACAACACAAAAGTTGTGTATATCACTTTCATTTGTTTGTCTTTCAGTTCGGATGAAAAAATTATACCTCTCTCTAGACAGTTTTGTTGTATTATTTAAGCACTTTTTGTTTTTGCTGAAAATTACTTTGGTAGGATGAAATTTACCGCTTTGACTGTGATCAGGGCCACAGCTCAGTCTGTAGCATTCAGTGCTGACATGCCTATTTCCTACCTGTCAGAATGAAATACTAATGGTAGGTCCTATCAATTCTGACATTGCCTTCTTATATTTTATATCCAAGGTCACTTTCTTCATGTTTACATTTGACATGGAAATAGAAATGAAACTATACAAAATTTTAAAGCAGTGTTATGCTGGTAGTTCTTATTGCAACAATTGCTGTTGTAGGGGATACATCCTTTGGAGAATACAGTGAAACTTTGCTTGTAGGAAAACAACAGAAAACTTGAAGGATTTTAAAACATTATTATTTAATAGATATCCAATATTGGACTTCTCCATCTATCATAGTATGTCAATAGCTAAATAAAATATTTGAAAAATTATTATTATTATTATTATTATTATTATTATTATTATTATTATTATACCGCCCTATACCCAGGGGTCTCAGGGAGGTTCAGTTCACAGAATAAAATCAAAATATAAAAAACACAAAATAAACAATCAAAATAAAAACAATCCAATAACCCCCCCCCCCCAAAAAAAACACCCCACATTTTAAAAGGGCATAGGATGCCAGTCAGATGCATTTCCCAAGTAATGCCCTCTGGGAACGACCATCCAATTAAGACTGGAACCACTGCAAAGCAGTGCCACCGACCCCTAGTTCTGACAGTCACTCCAGAAGGATACCATGGTTAATGGTATTGAAAGCTGCTGAGAGGTCGAGAAGAATTAACAGGGACATGTTTCCCTTCTCTCTGTCTGTCTCTCATCAGAGATCATCATACAGGGTGGGCAAAGCAGTTTCTGTGCCAAAACTGGGCCTAAACACCGCTTGAAATAGATGCAGAAAACCAATTTCTTCCAAAAGCACATGGATCTGGACTGTGACCACTTGCTTCAGAACCTTGCTCAGGAAAGGGAGATTAGCAACTGGCCAGAAGTTAGTTAGGTTTTCCGAATCCAGGGAAGGTTCCTTAAGGAATGTTTTTACCACTGTCTCCTTCAAACAGGCAGGGACCACCCCCTCTTGTAAAGAGGCTTTGATGATCTCCCTGGCCCAGCCAACTGTTCCCTCCCTGCTGATTTTTATCCAGTGTATTGTGTTTTAAGTCTTCTAACAACAAATTATGCAAATATGAAGATGCTATATTTTTTTAGGTATAGAGAGGTCAGCCTCAGATATCTGAGATCTCAGAACCTTTGCTGTTTAATCATTTTTCATTATTGTTGTTTATCATGTAATATTTATTCTACATTTGGCCCAAATAAGGATGCATGTTTAACAGGAACAGCACAATTTATTTCCTTTGCCTACTCAGGGGTGTTACATAGAAAGCATTCTAACATTATACTATCAATAACCTTAGTCCTAAATTACGATGTCTTCCTCCTTTGCAGATCAAGATGTAATTTAGCATGGTTGCCAAGTCAGCCAAATCGTATTTGGGAAATGTCTAATAAGAATTGTTATTTGTTATGCATTTATTTAGTTTTGACACAAATTGACTGTCACCTACCTTCCTCCCTCTGAGCAGTTCACAGTTTTTCAAAAAAGCAGTAATATATAAGCTATCAAATAAATGTAAACAATAATATCTATAAACTAGTGTTGGGGAAACTAGTGTTGGCTGAACCCACAGGGTATTGAGCATTGAACCCCAAATTTTCCCCAACACTAGCATTAAATTATTCCAAAACAGCATGAAAACCCAGCCAAGAATAAATTGTTCCAAGGACTAAAAAATACCAAAGCATAATTTTAATAAACCTGGAATAATGAAAAGATCTTCACATAACGCCTAAAAGATTTTAAGTGCCATGTAATCTTCAGTGGGGAGGGCATTCCATAACCAGGGTGCTACCACCAAAAAGGACCTCTACTTAGCCACCTGGCTCACCATACTTGGCAGGGGAATATAGAACAGGACCTCTGATTAAGATCTTAATGTTGACAGATGTACATAGGAGGAGATGATCTTTCAGGTAACCTAGCCTCAAGTCATTTAGAGCATTAAAGGTTAATACCGGGCCCAGAAATTGATTGGAAGTCAATGCAGATAACAAAGGTTGAATCTGGCTAGTGCTGTTGTGTTTTAATCAAAATTATTTGCATGTTTTTAATAGATCGTATAATTAATATGTGTGTGTGTGTGTGTGTGTGTGTGTGTGTGTGTGTGTGTTTAGTTGTTGTTTTTATTGCCCCCCCCCCCCAATGTTTTAGCTGTTCTTCTTTTATCTAAGTTGCCTTGAGTCCCAGTCAGGGAAAAATGTGGGGCATAAATTCTTCTTCTTCTTCTTCTTCTTCTTCTTTGATACATTAAACCAGTAGTATGATTCAGTGGGGTTCCTTCAGTGGGGTAAAGGAATAACATTCAGGAGATCAAGTCTTCCAAGTGTTTATATAGAATTATTGAGACCAAGATATTCCATCCCTTCACAGATTGCTTCTTTGTTTTCTTTCTAATACACATCTTCCTTAACTTCTTATACACCACTCAGTTTCTTCCTTTTCCCTCAATTCTACAGGCAAATCATGGTACTCCCAATCATGCCATATGGGTTCACAGTCTAAGCTGAATGAGTGTAAAGACTGAGGCAGTACCTGCTCAGAAGCATAGATCGTATTGCAGTGCACGTGCATGGAGTCTGTCCAAAGCAGCACAATTGTAGGTCTTCTAATAATAGTCTACAGTTATGGATCAGATTTTTAATAGTCATATTTTTTTTAGTATAGGTCCTACTTAAACTCCCATCACTCCTATTTCAGTTATTCATGGTTTTCATTCAATTGTTCTTTTATGACACTAATTTTGAGAAGGCTCTAATTATAGCTACTATTCTTCTTTTCCTTTTCTTTTTTTAAAGAAATGCCTAAATGCATACTCAAAGGGGCTTTGGAAGTGCACAAATGAGAATTAGTGATGTGATAAGCAGGCATCAAAAGCCTGCTGGGGCTTTTTCACTCACCAAATCTCAAATGAGAATTAGAATATTCAGATGCTAACTAGAGACCTGGGAAAGAAAATCAAATGAATAGGATTTTATATAAATAAAAGATAATAGAGATATTTAATTGTGTGGATCGATGCACTGTGTCAAGTTATGCCACATTTTATCTTTGTTTCAACAGAGCTGTGCTTTACTTGGAAACACTGTTTTTTATAGCGCAAGGAGACTGGAAAATAAAAACGAGGAAGTGCTAATAATAGAATGTGTAGGAGTTAAATTGGTGAAGGTGCTGCAGAGAACTGCTTTGTTTTAAAACACACACATACAAACACACAGTTTTGACCCTTGTTATATTGTAAAATAGTTACATTATAACAAATTACACTAATAATGTATTTATTAATTAAAGCAGTACAGATTATAGACACACACAGTATATAAAAAGCCTGTTCTTTTCAAGCCTTGGTTTTCTTTTTCCTTTTAAAAACTTTTCAGTCTGCTGTATATTTTTAGTAGCTGCCTCATATTATTGTTAATGCTTTGATTTTATTGCATTAAAATAGATTAAAAAATAGTGGGGCAGTGATTCATGAGTGGCATTAATACACACACTTCATTTGAGTGGAATTGTGCAGGGCATACCTGTCTGTGCTTCAAGATGAGAGAGCTGGCAGGGTCTCAAGGTAAAGTTAGCTGTGGTTGCAGAATGTCTAACCTCTTAAGGGCAAACTCATTACCCTTGCCATTTCTGCACAAGCCTTCTTAAGGACCAGATATGTCACTGCTGTAGTGATTTTCAAGGCTAAGAATTTGCTGTAGGATGCTTTAAATCCCTGCCTGATAAAACATTTAAAGACTTAGATGCTTTTTTCTTTTTTGCTTCTTTGCTCCCTATAAAAGCATTTGTCCAATTCCCATTATTTACTATCCCTGTAATCTTTGTAATGCATTTTATGTGTTAGCATCACTTTTTACAACAGTATGAATAACGCCCTGTTTGGAGTGGCCTTAGGGCCAAACTACATACTATCTTAAGTGGGGCTAGCAGTGTCCTGGGGACAGGGTGCAGCAAATTTGCTTCAGGAGAAAATAACTTAGGGGAGGATTTTGGACAGAAAACACAACAAGAAAAGGGTTAAAATCCTCATGGTGTGGTCCTGATCTGGAACACACACACTCATCATCAAAGCTGGAATTTAGGAATGAGGCATGGTGGGTCCTAATTGTGTTTTTAACATACAATATACTTTGTACCATCAATGTAGTCAGGATTTGGGGGAGGGGGGCAGAACCAAGTTATCTGTGACGCAATCGGTCAGTTAGTTAACATTTTTATTTATTTTCTTGATGGGGGGGCAGCTCCCTCCCTGCGGCCCCCGGCTATGCCCATGTTTTGTCCCTGAAGTTTGCATGTCTTAGGAACAGCACTCATCTTCTACTTTAAAATTGTTTTTAAAAGTTAAGTATGTTAATTAATGAAAGGAGAATACTGCTAAATGAAGTGCAAAAAACAATGTTCAATAAAAGTTCCTAAAATTAAGTAAAGGAAGAAAACTGTATAAAAATGAGCAATGTTTTTAGAAGTACTTAAAGGTGGCGCTGTGGTCTAAACCACTGAGCCTCTTGGGCTTGCTGATCAGAAGGTCGGCGGTTCGAATCCCTGCGACGGGGTGAGCTCCTTTGCTCGGTCCCAGCCTATGCCAATATAGCAGTTCAAAAGCATGCCAAAAAGTGCAAGTAGATAAATAGGTACCGCTCCGGCAGGAAGGTAAACAGCGTTTCCGTGCGCTGCTGTGGTTCGCCAGAAGCGGCTTAGTCATGCTGGCCACATGACCCAGAAAAACTGTCTGTGGACAAACGCCGGCTCCCTTGGCCTGTAAAGCGAGATGAGTGACGCAACCCCAGAGTCGTCTGTGACTGGACTTACCTGTCAGGGGTCCTTTACCTTTACCTAAAGGTCATTACTTTCTCTGCCTGATGTATTTCCAAGTAAGAGGATTTCTCACCTTCTCCCCACTATAAGTCATAATGTCTTCAGGCAAATGCATGAATAGGGCTTGTGTTGAGTGGGATTTGTTTCTAAGTAGGTGTGCATAGGATTGCAGAGTTAGCCATATAACTTTTTTCCTCCCTGCGTTTCCATATCACAAACATTTACACTCACATAATTCCTTATCTTTCTTTATCTCCTTTTTAGGTCAGTGACCTCTGCTTTTCTTATCCCAGTACACCTAATTTCTCCCTCCTTCTTAATAATAATAATTTATTATTTATACCCCGCCCATCTGGCTGGGTTTCCCCAGCCACTCTGGGCGGCTCCCAACAGAGTATTAAAAACTGTCTCCCTTCATTGTTTTTTATGTTTGAAATGCTTTGTACTGAGAAAACCCATCGGATATTTTGTTTATTTCTCCCTTAGTAATTTATGTGAATTGCTTGCAAAATGGTTACATCATTTATGATTGCACTAGCAGGGCTTTTTATCCATATATTTTAGGGCTTACCCCAATTCATTTTTGGTTTGTCTTGAGAAAAGTGGTTGCAATTCTCTATGGTAGATTTCTCTCAGATTTAGCTTATTAGAGAAAATAAACATTTTGTACATTCTCTTGTAACCATGAAAGTAGCTATTATGTAGACCAATATTATACTCAGCTGACTATCAAACAGAATTTGCAGTACTTGGTTGCTTACATATTAAAAGATTAAATCTGCAATACCTAAAATGTTGTGCTGATATCTTTGGACATAGTTTTCACTGGGACAGTTTGTTTGATGTCACAGCCTTAGGGTGATATCTGACTAAATCATACTTGGAGTAAACATGAGTAACCATCGTATGCAACTCTTAGTGTTAAATTAAACATAGGTCTTCATTCACAATTGCTGTGAAAGCTTCCTGCCAAGCAATCTGTGTGTACCAAATTATTATTTAAGTGTTCCTGCCCTATGTACTGATTTAAAAGCATGGAGCATTAGTGTCACATAGCCCAGGGGGTAGCTCACACCAATGTGAAACTGTTCAGATGCTAAACTGGCACATGCTGAAGAGGCATTTAAGCATTATCCTTGCTAAATGGATTGCATGGACAGGGAAGAGGTTTTTGGTGGGAGTCATGGTGGGAGTAGCATCTTATGTGTCTCTTTGTTACATCAAGCAGGCAGTGGCCTAATTACAAAATCTTTAGCACTTCAAACACCTAGAATTCAATACATTAAGCAGCAGGTAGTGACAGACTGCTGCAGTGATCCAAGATGCGATCATCACTTACAAGCAACAAGGGCTTGAAGTTTAACTCTTGGCCACTTCTTTGAAAGTGTTTCAGGACAAAGTCTTTATAGTAGGATGAACAGTTAGTTATGTTGGGAGAAAAGGTCCACCCTGTGTAGTCTTGTCTATAATAATGCTTTTGTATAATCATATAGCTGTATAATATAATTTGATATCAATTCACTATTACTCACATATTTGCCATTGGGATACAGTAATGGCTTGCAACCCCTTCATGGATCACTGCCTTGCTGTGGTGAAGGGGCTTGAATAACTCAGAGAAGCTATGAGCTATGCCATGCAGGGCCACCCAAGATGGACAGGTCATAGTGGAGAGCTTTGACCAAACGTGATCCACTTGGAGCAGGAACTGGCAAGCCACTCCAGTATCCCTGCCAAGAAAACTCCATGGACAAAGGCAGCAGGCATATAAAAGTTATGACGCTGGAAGATGAGCCCCTCAGGTCGGAAGGCGTCCAACATGCTACTGAGGAAGAGTGGAGGACAAGTACAAGTAGATTCAGAGCTGATGAAGCGGCTGGGCCAAAGCCGAAAGGACGCTCAGTTGCGGATATGCCTGGAAGTGAAAGGAAAGTCCAATGCTGTAAAGAAAAATATTGCATAGGAACCTGGAATGTAAGAACTATGAACCTTGGTAAGTTGGATGTGGTCAAAAATGAGATGGCAAGAATAAATATTGACATCCTGGGCATCAGTGAACTAAAATGGACGGGAATGGGTGAATTCAGTTCGGATGACCATCATATCTACTACTGTGGGCAAGAATCCCGTAAAAGAAATGGTGTGGCCTTCATAGTCAACAAAAGAGTGGCGAAAGCTGTACTGGGATGCAATCTCAAAAATGATAGAATGATCTCGATACGAATCCAAGGCAGACCTTTTAACATCACAGTAATCCAAGTTTATGCACCAACCACTGGTGCTGAAGAAACTGAAATTGACCAATTCTATGAAGACTTACAACACCTTATAGAAATGACACCAAAGAAAGATGTTCTTCTCATTATAGGGGATTGGAATGCTAAAGTAGGGAGTCAAGAGATAAAAGGAACAACTGGCAAGTTGGGCCTCGGAGTTCAAAATGAAGCAGGGCAAAGGCTAATAGAGTTTTGCCAAGAGAACAAGCTGGTCATCACAAACACTCTTTTCCAATAACACAAGAGACGACTCTACACATGGACATCACCAGATGGGCAGCATCGAAATCAGATTGATTATATTCTCTGCAGCCAAAGATGGAGAAGCTCTATAGAGTCAGCAAAAACAAGACCTGGAGCTGACTGTGGCTCAGATCATCAGCTTCTTATAGCAAAATTCAAGCTTAAACTGAAGAAAGTAGGAAAAACCACTGGGCCAGTAAGATACAATCTAAGTCAAATCCCTTATGAATACACAGTGGAAGTGAGGAACAGGTTTAAGGATTTAGATTTGGTGGACAGAGTGCCTGAAGAACTATGGATGGAGGCTCGTAACATTATACAGGAGGCAGCAACTAAAACCATCCCAATTAAAAGGAAATGCAAGAAAGCAAAGTGGCTGTCTAAAGAGGCCTTACAAATAGCGGGGGAGAGAAGGCAAGCAAAATGCGAGGGAGATAGTGAAAGATACAGGAAATTGAATGCAGATTTCCAAAAAATAGCAAGGAGAGAAAGAAGGCCTTCTTAAACAAGCAATGCAAAGAAATAGAGGAAAACAATAGAATGGGAAAAACCAGAGATCTGTTCAAGAAAATTGGAGATATGAAAGGAACATTTCGTACAAAGATTACTGTAATAAAAGACAAAAGTGGAAAGGACCTAACAGAAGCAGAAGACATCAAGAAGAGGTGGCAAGAATACACAGAGGAATTATACCAGAAAGATATGGATGTCTCGTACACCCCAGATAGTGTGGTTGCTGACCTTGAGCCAGACATCCTGGAGAGTGAAGTCAAATGGGCATTGCTAATAACAAGGCCAGTGGAAGTGATGATATTCCAGCTGAGCTATTTAAAATTTTAAATGATGATGCTGTTAAGGTGCTACACTCAATATGTCAGCAAATTTGGAAAACTCAGCAGTGGCCAGAGGATTGGAGAAGATCAGTCTACATCCCAATCCCAAAGAAGGGCAGTGCCAAAGAATGCTCCAACTACCGCACAATTGCACTCATTTCACACGCTAGCAAGGTTATGCTTAAAATTCTACAAGGCAGGCTTAAGAAGTATGTGGACCGAGAACTCCCAGAAGTGCAAGCTGGATTTCGAAGGGGCAGAGGAACCAGAGACCAAATTGCAAACATGTGCTGGATTATGGAGAAAGCTAAAGAGTTCCAAAAAGACATCTACTTCTGCTTCATTGACTATGCAAAAGCCTTTGACTGTGTCGACCATAGCAAACTATGGCAAGTTCTTAAAGAAATGGGAGTGCCTGATCACCTCATCTGTCTCCTGAGAAATCTCTATGTGGGACAAGAAGCTACAGTTAGAACTGGATATGGAACAACTGATTGGTTCAAAATTGGGAAAGGAGTACGGCAAGGCTGTATACTGTCTCCCTGCTTATTTAACTTATATGCAGAATTCATCATGCGAAAGGCTGGGCTGGATGAATCCCCAGCTGGAATTAAGATCGCCGGAAGAAATATCAACAACCTCAGATATGCAGATGACACAACCTTGATGGCGGAAAGTGAGGAGGAATTAAAGAACCTTTTAATGAGGGTGAAAGAGGAGAGCGCAAAATATGGTCTGAAGCTCAACATCAAAAAAACGAAGATCATGGCCACTGGTCCCATCACCTCCTGGCAAATAGAAGGGGAGGAAATGGAGGCAGTGAGAGATTTTACTTTCTTGGGCTCCATGATCACTGCAGATAGTGACAGCAGTCACGAAATTAAAAGACGCCTGCTTCTTGGGAGAAAGGCAATGGCAAACCTAGACAGCATATTAAAAAGCAGAGACATCACCTTGCCAACAAAGGTCCATATAGTTAAAGCCATGGTTTTCCCAGTAGTGATGTATGGAAGTGAGAGCTGGACCATAAAGAAGGCTGATCGCCGAAGAATTTATGCTTTTGAATTATGGTGCTGGAGGAGACTCTTGAGAGTCCCATGGACTGCAAGAAGATCAAACGCATCCATTCTTAAGGAAATTAGCCCTGGGTGCTCACTGGAAGGACAGATCGTGAAGCTGAGGCTCCAATACTTTGGCCACCTCATGAGAAGAGAAGACTCCCTGGAAAAGACCCTGATGTTGGGAAAGATGGAGGGCACAAGGAGAAGGGGACGACAGAGGACGAGATGGTTGGTCAGTGTTCTTGAAGCGACAAACATGAGTCTGACCGAGCTGCGGGAGGCAGTGGAAGACAGGGGTGTCTGGCGTGCTCTGGTCCATGGGGTCACGAAGAGTCGGACACGACTAAACAACAATGGCTTGCAAAATGTATTTCTTTGTAAGTAGCCATACTCCTAAAACAGAAGGCTGCAATTTAAAAATAAATTATCATCAGTTGCCTGATGTGGGGAGTTGCTGCTATATAAACATTTTAAAATACAAATATTTTAGTGGTTGGGTTTATGGATGGTCATAGTAGCCTGTCTTCATATGCTTTAGAATGTTTTGGAAAATAAAAACACCTTTTATTCCAGGCAGAGGGCTCTATTGTTCATAATGCATTTTAAATGCACATGTAGTGTGCCTTCTACTACTTTTTACAATGAGACCCATGTGTAATTCAATGGCTATCAGAGCCAATGACTGTAATCAGTGGCTCAGCCAAGCCTCACAACAGAAAAGGATATAATGGGGAACAAAATATATTGAAAACATGGTTATTACATGCTTTCCACTGCCCCCCCCCCGGCTAAAATTCACTTGCTAAAAGAATTCCTCTTTGATTTATAGTGATTAGATACAATTTAAATTGTTTGGGATTAAGGATTCCCCTTCCCCCCACTTCCTAGATTGACCTACCATTTGCCCATTCTAAAGGAAATGATAAGGATTGAATATTGCTCTCTTGCATATGACATGACAGCCTATATTCATTATGTGAATGATTAAAATTCATCCAGGTATACAATTTAAAACAGGGTAAGCTGACTTTTCCTGTGTACTATAATCATATGAAGACATTGTGCATACTTGGGAGCAGTGCCACAACGATAGAAGCTCAGTGCAACTTATAAGTCGGTGTCTTGAGCTAGCAACTGATGTGGGGGGTGTGTGTTTGGGTGTAAAAGTATCTAAGTAACTGGTATCCCTGTAAAACAAGTAGGAAGCTGGAATTTGAGAGGTGTCCATCTTCCAAGAGGGAAGGCATACATGCTGGGGCAGTTAAGAGGGCATGAGGGTTCCAAGGGAATTGATGAGTAGTTTAACTGAAGAGTAGTTCAATTGACTATTTAATTACTATTAAATTGACTTATTTGTTTATTTAACAGCATTAAGGTGCATGTTGCATTACAGGGTACAAGAAATTAGATCTCTGCCTTGTGGAGCTTAAGATTTTAAAAAGTTCACTGGGTACACAACAGAGGAAGAGGAAGGAAGGAAGTTGAGGCAGAAACAAACGGAAAAAATATGTGATGGGTTTGTTTATATATTGTTATAGGCTACCCCAATCTCTGCCGAGTGGTGCAAAATTCTAGGGGTCTTGGCACTTTACTAGGTTGCATTTCCTTTGGAATGAGGCACAATGTAGACTGTGGTGTCTTTAAGATATATGGTTTCATTTACACATCTGAGTCTACTGTGCAGACAGGTCAGAGCATTCACATCTCAAGAGGGATAGGTAGCCGTGTTGGTCTGCCATAGTCAAAATAAAAAAAATCCTTCCAGTAGCACCTTTAAGACCAACTAAGTTAGTTCTTGGTATGAGCTTTCGTGTGCAAGCACACTTCTTCAGATACACTGAAACAGAAGTTGCCAGATCCTTCTATATAGTGAGAAGGTGGGGAGGGGTATTACTCAGAAGGGTGGTGGGAATGGGAGATTGGCAGATAGCTGAGATGAGCCTGCTGACGACTCTTAACGACTGTAATAGGTCTTACAGGAAAAGGCAAGGGGTGAGAAGGTTAGAAATGGCTTAGTCATGTATAATGGGATAAGAATCCAATGTCTTTGTTCAAACCAGGTCTCTCCATGGTTTTAAGTTTGGTAATGAGTTGCAATTCAGCAGCTTCTCTTTCCAGTCTATTTCTGAAATTCCTTTGTAGTAAAACAGCTACTTTGAGATCTTGTATAGAATGTCCTGGGAGATTGAAGTGTTCTCCTACTGGTTTCTCTGTTTTGTGATTCTTGATGTCAGATTTATGTCCATTTATTCTTTGGCGTAAGGTTTGGCCTGTTTGCTGCAAGACAGACCCAAAAAAGAAAATAACAGAACACCTCTAGTCATCACATACAGCTCCCAAGTTAAAACAGTACAACGCATCATCAGAGATCTACAACCTCTCCTGGACAATGACAGTTCTCTTTCTCAAGCTCTGGGAGGAAGACCTTTCATTGCCTACAGACAGCCACCCAATCTTAAACAACTCCTAACCCACAATAATACTACAACCAGACCTAACACGGACACTGGCACCAGAGCCTGCAATAAACCCAGATGCCAACTTTGCTGCCACATACACCCGGACAACACCATTACTGGCCCCAACAACATCACACATACCATCTCGGGACTATTCAATTGCTCATCATCTAACATTGTGTATGGCATCAAATGCCAACAGTGTCCTTCAGCCCTCTATATTGGACAAACAGGCCAAACCTTACGCCAAAGAATAAATGGACATAAATCTGACATCAAGAATCACAAAACAGAGAAACCAGTAGGAGAACACTTCAATCTCCCAGGACATTCTATACAAGATCTCAAAGTAGCTGTTTTACTACAAAGGAATTTCAGAAATAGACTGGAAAGAGAAGCTGCTGAATTGCAACTCATTACCAAACTTAAAACCATGGAGAGACCTGGTTTGAACAAAGACATTGGATTCTTATCCCATTATACATGACTAAGCCATTTCTCACCTTCTCACCCCTTGCCTTTTCCTGTAAGACCTATTACAGTCGTTAAGAGTCGTCAGCAGGCTCATCTCAGCTATCTGCCAATCTCCCATTCCCACCACCCTTCTGAGTAATACCCCTCCCCACCTTCTCACTATATAGAAGGATCTGGCAACTTCTGTTTCAGTGTATCTGAAGAAGTGTGCTTGCACACGAAAGCTCATACCAAGAACTAACTTAGTTGGTCTTAAAGGTGCTACTGGAAGGATTTTTTTTATTTTATCTCAAGAGGGAGTGCAGCATTAGATTCCAGAGTAGCCAGAATGCCACCTCAGTGTCTCTGACCCATCTTGTCTCAGCCAGCCATTCCAAGAGTTCTGCCTTACCCCCACTTTCCAAGCATCTTGCCATGATTTTTCCTGCAGACTACGTCACTGTCCACTGCCAACCTGGAACTCCCCTTCCCAGTTTACACCATCCAATGCTGAAATCCTAATCCCGGCTGTGGTCTCTGCTCAGCATTCCCTCATAGGAGGAGGGACTCACATTCCTCTGCTGCCCAACACAGGGTAACTGTTTTGCCCATTATCTTTCTTTGTACTACATGATTCTTCTCTCCAGCTCTTCTTCTCAGCCTGCATTTTTACACTGTTAACCTGTCTGGCACCCAGGTGAAGACACCCAGCATTTAGTAACTCCAAATATTTAGTAATCTTTGCCATTTGCTAATTATGGATGCCTTTGCACCCACGGACTTCACAACCAAGCATCAAGGGCAGCAAGGGACAAAGGACTGTGTCTTTTGAGAGAGAAGGAGGTGCTGAGGGTGGTGGAGCTGAAGCAGGGAGGGCTATGTGCAACTAAATATTGGTAATTCAAGACCAGAGAGTTAAAGGAAACAAGGCCAGGGAGCGATTTGAAGGTAACAAGGAGCTTGTGCTGAATTCTAGGAGTGCACAAGAAGTCAGTGTAGGAGTTTTATTGGAATAAAGTGTTCCAGTTTTATGTTTCGTTTATCTGTGTAAGCCACCTTGGGATTACTTTGACCAAAAAGGTGGCACACAATTTCTTACATAAACACTTTACTAAGATTTTGTTAAATGCTCTCTTATGTAATGGTAATTCTTTTCTAGAGGCTTCTATCCTCCTCTTCCTTCTGTGGGAAGAGATGAAGGGAGTGAATGCTTACTTCCCCCATTACTCTCCATGATGGAGGTGGCCTAACAACCATTCTGTGCAGATCGCAGCACAATGAGAGGCTAAGTCTCTGTCATTCCTCACCACTTTTCTGAAGTGTGGGGAGAAGAGGAATAATAGCTTAGCTGAACACCCATCTGCTCAAGACACAAATGAGCCTCTAGGACCTCTCAGAAAACAGACAGAAAACATCCCCATCCCCATAAAATACCTTACTAAAGAAGAAGAAGAAGAAAAGTGAAACTGTACTTTTCCCTTGCAGACTTTAGTATGTGGTAACTGAGCAACTGAAATTTCTGTGACAACATCGTGGGATTTTCTTTCCTCCATTACGAGACTGGTTATAATTTGCCACCAAACTACAGTTTTAGCTACAAAGCACACTTTCTAGCATCATTATCTGAAAGCCAATAGCCTAGTTCACAAAAAGGAGACCAGCGAAATAAGTTTTCTTAGCCATTAAAGTGCTATTCACAATCCTTTCAGAAATCACTATTTTATTTTCAGAGTGATACAATATTAATGCCTATCCGCAGAATGAAGAGAGCTATCCCAATTCACACAGAAACAATTTGTTTCATTAAATCTATATTACATAACTATGTGGAGGAAGGAGATACACTAAGTTTCCATATCTACCTATACTACCTATGTCTACTTACTGGCATGCTCCTATTTATTTACTGGGTCTGACCTTGAAGAAAGTGGCCAGTGAGTTGTCCAATATACACTGAAGTAAATTTGTTCTTAGATTCTTGAATCAAAGGAAATAGCTTCCTGCCTGGAAGGCACTCATAAGATTAATTATGAATGAAAGTAAGAGATTCAAATGGTTCCTCTCTCACATGGGAAAGGATTTATGCCACTGCTGAATAGTAAATGATAATTATTGACTGACTTCACAACTGAGGTCAAAATCCTGAATAATATAATCCTTTTTTCAATCTACTATGCAAGGAAGTGGATGCTGCCTTAATATTTCCTGAGAGACGTGATACAGCTAAATATTTCTGAGCCATATAAAAAGGTAGAAAGAATTGCAGAATTATCTAGGATACTTTGGGTTCATTCTTGCCTAATCAATTGTAATTTTGCAAGAATCACATGCCAAGGAGAGCAAAGTATGATTTATAGTTGTTTCTGTTTGACGATATGCAGGCAATTTGTTTGCTAGTGCACATGCTTTGTATTCAGAAGGTCTTAAATTCAATCCATGGAGAGTCAATACCAGTCAATGCAGACAGTACTGAGTTGGACGGATCAATGGTCTGATTCAGTGTTAGGCAGCTTTGTATGTCCCTATGTAATTATAATCCCATCTCCATCCATACCTCAGTTTCCCAACAACTTGAACATGTGATCTAAATGCGGTGCTTTCTTTGCATACTCTTTTGTTCTTTTCTTTATCCTCTCTGGTCTTATCCAGTCTGGTTTCCAACTTTTCTGAATAAAACTGTTGTTTACTCAGGTTTCCAGCTATCATCTTCTGAATATGGAATAGTTCTTACTAAAAGAACTAACCCCTTTTTGTTTTGGCAAGCCTACTCAGGCATGTAATTTTAACATGTAATTTTATTATGTATAATCATTTTTAAATTGTATTTTGTATTTATTTCTATTTTGATATAATTATATGTCAACCTGCTTTTAATATTTGCTTTAATCTGTATCTAAAAAAATTGAAAATTTGTTTATTTTTATCTGTATTTTTAATGAATATTTTAAATTTGTTCTTTGTAAACCACTTGGAGGTTTTCTATCAAGTGAGCAATATAAAAATGTAATTTAAAAATAAATGAAATAGTAAACCGTCTGTGGTCTGCACCACTTCAGACAGCTGTAGGGGCTGCAATTGCACATACCAAATGTTCTTCATGCAAAAATAATAATGAAAACCTGACACACGAAGAGCTAGATTTCAGTGGAAAGGTAAGTGCCATGTTCTTATAAAATAAGTACTTTTTAAAGTTGTCTCCATGCAGCACAGATAATCAGTTGTTGGAAACTGATTTACTAAAATAACAATCGTATCCAACTGAATCATTGCATGCACAAAGTGACTTCTGCAAGTACAACAGAACTTCCCCTCTCTCTCCTCCTTTCACATGCCCCCCCCCCAAACTGCTCTGGGTTTCTTCCCAAGCAGATATGGGGACAGTGCAGGGGGCATAGGGGGTGGGGAATAAAGGGGAGGAAATTCTGTGGGACTTTTGGAAATTGCTCCCCACACAGAACAATTCAGTTCAGGGGTCCTCAAACTATGGTCCGCGGGCCAAATCTGGCCCGCCAGGGTCCTGAACCCGGCCCGCTCGGCAATTGCAGAGCCCGTTGCTGTCTAATGGGTTTATGGCGAAAAGAAGTATGGCGTCCCGTGCACGACTGCGACCTCTGCATCTGGTGTCCATTGATACCATGAGTGGTTGGTTCATTGGTTGCGGGGGGGGGGCAGCGATGCATGCGCAAAAGGAGGGATGATGCGATCCTGCACACGGGCAGCAGGCGGGTTGGTGCTTTTGCGTTCTCATCTCTCTATGGTCCATGGCTGAGAGTTCCTTCAGCTGCTCTGCATAAGGTGAGTGACTCATGTGAGGCAGCCGCGGAGGGGGGGGGGGAAGCTTGGCTGCCCCCCACTTTCTCTTTTCAGCCGTTACGCTCCGAGGCAGGACAGGGAAGTGGCCGTTTTGGGGCTGGGGAGCCTCATTCTACTGCCCAGCAGAGCAGGTGGGAGGAGGCCCCGCCTCAGGATTGAGACTGGCAGCTGCTGAGGCATCTCTCCTCCAGCCTCCTTGGTCGGGGGTCAACCAGCAGTTGCAGGAAAAACCAGCAGTTGCATTCCCAAACAAAACATATGTGGATTTACTAGAAATGTTGAAAAAGGAGTTTCAAATCAGATTTAAAGAGCTTCATCTCCATGAACAGGACATACAGCTTTTCCGGAACCCATGTTCTGTTGATATTGAAATTGTTGATCCGATTTACCAAATGGAATTGGCCGAACTACAGAATTTTGACTCTCTGAAAGACGCATTCAAATCAAGCAGCCTCACTAATTTCTATGCATCTCTTAGCTCTTGAGACATAATCTCAATTCTTAATTTCAGGAACCATGCACTCAAAATTGCAACCATCTTTGGCAGCACCTATGTCTGTGAACAGACTTTTCCCCGAATGAAACATCTGAAATCTCCAACCACATCCAGACTAACTGGTGAACACTTGCATCACTTGCTACGACTAGCAGTGACAAATATGGAACCGGAAGTTGACCATCTCATTAGCCAAAAGCAGGCATATACTTCCGATTGAAATACTTATAAGTTTATGTTGATTAAAATTGTTTTTCAATTTAAATATTGTATTGTTTTTCCTGTTTTTTGTGCACCACAAATAAAATATGTGCAGTGTGCATAGGAATTCATTCATATTTTTTTCAAACTATAGTCCAGCCCCCAACAGTGTCTGAGGGACAGTGAACTGGCTCCTTTTTAAAGAGTTTGAGGATCCCTGATTTAGTTGGATACAACCCATTGTTTGTACAAGCTGGGCTGGCAAACAAATGTGTGAAGGGTTTTAGCCACTCCACTCCCCCCCTTGTTTTATGCCCTCCCCAATATTCACTCAGCATTCTATGCCAACTGAACATGCTCTCTGTTTTTAGGGGATGGGTACATTCTTCGGGTTTTTCTCTGAAATTTTCTTTTACTTTTTGGTAATTCCAGAAACCTTGGGGTTCCCCCAAGCTTGTTGCTACCTTCGTCTTGTGGGTGGTGCCATTTTAGGTACAGAGGGACCAGTACTCAGAGAACTTAGCTTTCTGTTAGTGAAGTATACACGATGAATCCACTTACTTCACATTGCCCACTCTCCATTAAGAACAACTTTTTGGACTTCCGGGGTGGCGCCATCGGTAATGGCGGATTCCCTCTGATCCGAGGGACTGGCTCCACGGAAAACGGGTCTTTCCCGCTACGGCGAAGCGGGGACCCTTTGAAAAATCACAGGCGGATGAAGCCTGTGACCATGGGACTCGGCGGGCACCTTTCGCGCCCCCCCAACTCGTAAAGGAACCCAGTCACGGGCTCCGGAGCGAAGAGGGGCAAGTGGCGCGGTACTGAGAGTCAACTGCTTCTTCCGTGGAGCGAAGCTGCACAGCCGTTGCCGGAGAGCGCTGCCTTTTTCCTGGGACAATTTGACTATTAAAACAACTACCCGTGAGTAGCTTAATTTCAGACAATTGGACTTTAAACAACGACCTGTGAGTAGAAAGGAAAATTGGACTAAGAAATTCTTTTCAATTTGGTACTGAAACGGGAAGGTCTAAACAGGAAGTCAGCCTTCCGTTTCTTGTAGATAGATTAAAGCAAAGACATGGTAAACTAGAGTTAAGAAAATCGTCTGTAAAGGATTAACTTTCATCATCTAAAATTGTTGAACCCCTCTCGGAAGCAGGAGAAGAGGGGGGATTTTTTCTGGACTGTTTAAACCTGCAGAAGAGAGTGTAAAGAAAAGTAATTTTCCACCGTCTTGATCCTGGGAGCGGGGTGTCAAGACTGACGTTTTTGGGACGCTCATTGACTATAGACAAACGTCTTTGACAGACAGTTAAAAGAAGAGAAACATAGTGATTCCATTATTCTCCTTCACATTTTAAAGGAACAAATATTGACAAAATATCTGAAAAAGGAAACTTTGTTGTTAGATCTGCCTTCAAAAGAAAAGAAAAAAAAAGAAAAGATGGATACAAATAGAAGTTCTTCCCCTAGAGGGAGCCTGTGAAACTGTTACTAAATCTGAACCGGGGAGCTCTGCAGCTGCAACAGATTAAGATCGTGGGAATAGACTTCTGACCTTCATAACAATGTATTCAGAAGCTCTGGTGCGTGCTTTCTGTAAAACAAGTGCCCTATTGGAACAGTTACATGAGAAGATGGACTTGATGACTGTTGCGATCAGAAATTTTGGACAGGTTGTGGGTAATTATATAGAATCCACCCAGGAATCAACTCAGGAGTGTGCTCTGACAGATCAGAGGAGGGAAGAGGATGTTGCTGGACCTCGGGTGGCAGAGATGGAGGGAGTTGTGGCCCAGCAGGAACATGAGTTGTTGGATTTGACAAATGAACTAGGAAAAAACCAGATTTGGGGAGATACAGTTTTGCTTGGTTTGGAAATGGGGGGTTGGATAGACCCCCCTATGCAGGGATGTTTTGACTCTTCAAGTCTGGCAATGGGCCGTGAGATGTTTGGGGATGTGGTGGTTCTTAATTCTGGAGGGACTTTGAAATATGTTTTTAAATACCACATGGAGTTTAGTGTGGAATATGGAAAAGGGGCTGATTTGTCGAGAAGGGACAAAAATATTGTCAAGTTGGAGTTTCCATGAGTAAAAGGAGCAGGAGACAAAGTAAAGTACAGGTATAAATATGAAGAAGAGCTGCGGAAGGGACATGGAAGAGACTTAAGGGCCTCGGACATAAGATTACCAGGTTAATGAGCTAGATTGATGGGATAGAAAGGACTGACAAAACCCGGGACCAGGAGGAAGAGACGTTGGATGAAGATTGGAAGAAAGTTTTAAATTTTTTTTATTAGGATTGTTTTATAAAATTGATGAATGTTAGAAAAATGTTGGAACGAAATTATTTGACTTTAGCAGAAATGTTAAAAGAATTATGTAAGAATATGTTATGGTTATGAGAAATTGGTATAAATAAGATCTAAGTTTTAAGTTTTAGGGTCTTTTATAGTAAGATAAGGTTAAAATAGATTAAGGTAATTTAAGGACAGAATACTATGAAAAAGGGAAAGGATTTGCTGTGATAATTAACAACTAGAATACAAAAAAAGGGAGGAGTGAGGAGGTCGATGAAATAAGGTAATGACAGTTAAGGATTTGGGAATATTGGATTTGTTTTTAAATTTTTGTGGTTTATCTTTGCTTTTTGATTGTGTTGTGTTATGTGTTTTGTTGTTATTTTTTGATTTTGATCTTTATTAATTTGTATTGTTTAATTGTGGCTTGCGGCTTGTTTTTCTTTTGTTTGTTTTTTTACTTCTTTTTCTCTTTGTCTTTTCTGTAACTTTAAAATTCTTAATAAATATCATTTTTAAAAAAGAACAAGAAAAAAAAGAACAACTTTTTGACATAATATTATTTAATTTAACTGCTTTCAGTGGGCAGTACTTCTCTGATCCCAGTCGCCAGAAATATTGTTAATAGCTGCTTCTACTGATATGTTTTTGGTCTGTGGTCAGAGAGCTTCACTTTTTTGGTGGTAGTGGGAGACCTAAAGCATTCTGAAATGATACCAAAAATCATTTGCTGAGCGATAAGAATTTTTCCTATCTATAGCCTGCCCATATAGAAAATTCTGTAATTGTACTAGACATACTTTGGAAACTTTCCCAGAGGAATAATAGATAAGTTAACAGAGCACTTTTTAATTCTGCAAAGTGCACTCTTCCTTATAATTTACTTAATATAAAAATTTAATGTACTTCAGTTTACTGAACAAATTGCATTTAAAGTATTTTAGAGTTAGCAAGGGAGTTCTGCTTTGGTGCCCAGTTGGACTTTATGATTTGATTATCTAGATAACAACAAGCAGTAACAGAGTTCTCTCAATAAGTGGGTATGGAGATTGTCTCTCAGTGATGTTACTACTAAAGCAGAATTAGAATCCATAAAAGCAGGAAGAAAATTGTGCATGTCATGTGTGATTTCACACACTTTGGCTTATATTCCTAAGGGAAATGCCATATGAACAAAGTCTTTTAGAGATATTCCCTTGGTTACCTCCTTCCTCATCCTGGGACCAGATTTGAAGGAGGGGTTTCAACAGTAGTATAGTTTCATGCAGAGTGTGATATTCCAGTTCAGTCCCTGGCATCTCCATCTAAAATGCTCCCAGGTACCATAGCAGGCTAGGGGAGACCTCAGCCAGAGATTTTGAAACACCACTAACAATCAGTTAATGTGTAGGCTAAATAGATCATTCCAATTTTAGTATATGTGCTGCCGAAGCGAGCACAGATCAATGGGTGGAATTGGTATTAGACAGTTTCAAATATTTAAATAAATGGGTCATTGTTTAGGCACTTTGACAATGTTTAAGAAGGGGAAAGTACTGTAGATTGTTGCATTATGAATGGATAAACCAGTTTTTTCCACAGGTAATAACTATATTACTTAATACTTCATTCAGTGAGTATACTAGTATAATGTTGAATTTACTCCAGGGCAGTGTTTCCCAACGTGTGGGCCATTTTCCAATGCAGGTTGTGAAGCCTGTCTAAATGGCTCACAGGCTTTAGAAGTAAACCCCAAATAATTATTGGTTACAATCCTTAACTGGTATGATAAAAACCAACTTTGTTTTGTTGGCATATTATAAAGCTGTATTGACACTTGTAACTGATCATCAAAAAGTCTGAATTTTAACATTTGCAAATTGCTCTCTGGAGGCTGGCAGCAGAGCTGGTGACAGTTCACCGCAAGTTGCTTACCATCAGAACTGAGCTGTAATAGTAATTCAGAACAACACCCTGTACAAGCACCTTGTGGTGAACCATCACTGGATCTGCCAACTAGTTAATAGTTAAGCCAAGGGTGATAGAAGTTTGCTTAGTTGAAATAAGGAATAATATATCAACATTACATATCGATAATTATGTGAGACTATCTCTGACAACCATCAAATCCTGCATTGACTTCCCTATTGGCAAAATACAAGTTCAGGCACCCCACTGATACTTGCTAAAATGACTTTATCATGAATTAAACTATAAAAGATAGCCACAGTTAATTATATCTAACACTGCTCGTTTAAGCATTTGTTTTTAGAATGCATTGTTATAGCTTATGAAGCAATATCCTGTAATCATATGGTTGGTGTACTTACATTCCCATAAACAAAACTGTGAATAACTTTACAGATAGGTAGCCGTGTTGGTCTGCCATAGTCAAAATAAAAAAATAAAAAAAATAAAAAATAAAAAAATCCTTCCAGTAGCACCTTTAAGACCAACTAAGTTAGTTCTTGGTATGAGCTTTCGTGTGCAAGCACACTTCTTCAGATACACTGAAACAGAAGTTGCCAGATCCTTCTATATAGTGAGAAGGTGGGGAGGGGTATTACTCAGAAGGGTGGTGGGAATTGGAGATTGGCAGATAGCTGAGATGAGCCAGCTGACGACTCTTAACGACTGTAATAGGTCTTACAGAAAAAGGCAAGGGGTGAGAAGGTGAGAAATGGCTTAGTCATGTATAATGGGATAAGAATCCAATGTCTTTGTTCAAACCAGGTCTCTCCATGGTTTTATGTTTGGTAATGAGTTGCAATTCAGCAGCTTCTCTTTCCAGTCTATTTCTGAAATTCCTTTGTAGTAAAACAGTTACTTTGAGATCTTGTATAGAATGTCCTGGGAGATTGAAGTGTTCTCCTACTGGTTTCTCTTTTTTGTGATTCTTGATGTCAGATTTATGTCCATTTATTCTTTGGCGTAAGGTTTGGCCTGTTTGTCCAATATAGAGAGCTGAAGGACACTGTTGGCATTTGATGCCATACACAATGTTAGATGATGAGCAATTGAATAGTCCCGAGATGGTATGTGTGATGTTGTTGGGGCCAGTAATGGTGTTGTCCGGGTGTATGTGGCAGCAAAGTTGGCATCTGGGTTTATTGCAGGCTCTGGTGCCAGTGTCCGTGTTAAGTCTGGTTGTAGTATTATTGTGGGTTAGGAGTTGTTTAAGATTGGGTGGCTGTCTGTAGGCAATGAAAGGTCTTCCTCCCAGAGCTTGAGAAAGAGAACTGTCATTGTCCAGGAGAGGTTGTAGATCTCTGATGATGCGTTGTACTGTTTTAACTTGGGAGCTGTATGTGATGACTAGAGGTGTTCTGTTATTTTCTTTTTTGGGTCTGTCTTGCAGCAAGTTCTCTCTGGGTATAAGTCTGGCTCTGTTGATCTGTTGTCTAACTTCATCTGCTGGGTATTTTAGTTCTGAAAAGGTTTGCTGTAGATCTCTTAGGTGAGAGTCTCTGTCTGTAGAATTGGAACAGATGCGGCTGTAACGTAGTGCCTGGCTATATACAATGGACTGTTTGGTATGTTTGGGATGGTAGCTAGAGGCATGTAGATATGTTTGTCGGTCAGTTGGTTTACGGTATAAGGTGGTGTCTATGCGCCCATCCTGTATTTTTATAGTAGTGTCCCAAAAATGTATTTCTTGCATAGATTGATTCATTGTAAGGTTGATTGTGGGGTGAAAATCATTAAATTTCTGGTGAAAGGTGTCCAGGGTCTGTTGACCATGTGTCCAGATGATAAAAATATCGTCAATGTATCGTAGGTACAAGAGAGGTTTGAGTGGGTAGGAGTTTAGGAAACGTTGTTCTAAATCTGCCATGAAGATGTTGGCATACTGTGGGGCCATGCGGGTGCCCATTGCTGTGCCGCTGATCTGAAGGAACAGGTCATCACCGAATTTGAAGTTGTTGTGGGTAAGGACAAATTGGCAGAGTTTGGTGGCAAGGTCCGCTGTGGTTTTATCTGAAATGGTGTTCCTTATAGCTTGTAAACCATCGTTGTGTGGGATGTTGGTATACAGAGATTCCACATCCATAGTAGCTAGTATAGTATTGTTGGGAAGATTATTTAAAGATTGTATTTTCTACTGGAAAATACTACTGCTACTGGAAGGATTTTTTTATTGTGAATAACTTTGTAAGTACTATAAATATTTCAACAAATTCCACATGAATAGGGATGTTAAGTATTTTTTTGTTTGGATGCCTCATGTAATGGCTGTGAAATAGGCAAACACGTAGTTAAAAATTAAATGCAATGTCTATCAGAGACCCACGTTCCAAAATTCATGTGTCAATAAAGTGATGAATCATCATACCAAGTACATCTGGACTTGTGGGTCACCATCAAAAAAAGTTGGGAACTATTGCTGTACAGAATGCCTTTGACAAAATAATTATTGGTGCTTGTGGCATTTGTCAAGTGTAAAAGGCCTCTACAAAGTACATGTGTGTCTTCGTTGACACTCAAATAACAGCAGTTCCATGTACAGACAGTTGTTTCAATGCCTGTCATTTCCACTCCTAGTCACATAGCCTCCATCCTACATCAGACCTGTTCCTAATGCACATGCCCTAACCTGGTGGTTTAAGCATAACTGTAGGCCAAGAGCCCAACTTTGTATCCTCTTTCTTTTCCCCATATTCCGTTCCCTTCCTTTCACTTGTCATTCATTCTCTGACATCATTGATGTATAGAAATAGGCATTTGCACTTACCTCATTAACTGTAATAGATGGCCAAGGGATCTTTAGGCTGTTAAAACTTTAGGAAAGTCCTGTGCATGTTTGCAGCACACGGTTCTCTCCTGCAGATTCCCAGCTTGGCAGCATTTCCAGGAATGTGCATGACATCACATGTTACTGTCTGGTCCCATAGGCATGTCAGGAAGTTCTGCCACACTGGAGAACCTCAGGCCACTTGAGCACTCATGGGGTTTTTCTAAAGTTTCAAGAGCCGTAAAGACCTCTCAGTCACTTCATACACTTAATAGGCTAATTACGGTAACTCATATTAAATAAGTTAATTAATCTACAGTTAATAAGGCAAGCACCAACCTACCCTCTTCAAGGACATCTTCAATATCCCCCCATCCCAGTCTTGATCCAAAGGAAATTGATTGCCTTAGCAAGATGTAAATCAGTAGGCCTAGAGTTTTGGAACAGGGCTTATTCACAATTGCTATTTGTTGCGCTTCAGCTTTAAAGAGTGGGTTTTTGTGGGGAAAGCTCTGGGGTGGAAAAAAAAGGTGCTCAGGGAGGAAACTTTAAAGCACAGCCCTGTGCCCGGAACCTGCAGGGCAAAAGCTAAGTGTGGATAAGCCCTAAGGCAAAGAGAGGTTATGGTCCTTGTCCAAGGTTCTGAATGCTTGTTCAGGACTGTAGTTAGCAGTCCTGCAGCTGAGGCAGAAGATAAAATTTGTCAGCTGAGTCTTGCAGCAATTTGCAGAGCTATACAGTCTAGTTTGGGTAGTCAGGATGGAAGACCCACCCCTGAGTGTTGCAACTGGCCATTTTCTAATAGTTCTTGACTGTTTTCTAGGCTCTGGCAACTGGTTTGAGGGACACTCATCAATATTTTTTTTATCCTCCAAGACAAGGAGTCTATGACCTAGTCATAGAATCATTGAGTTGGAAGGTGTCCTGAGGATCATCTACATATTATTAATATTAATATTTCATATTCCACCCTTTCTACCAAAGGAGTTCAGTGACATAGATTTTTCCTCAGACTTCAAGAGACAAGATGCAGGCTTTTTTTTTAGTCAGTGGATCCACATGGGAAGGACAGCAGAGTGGATTCATCTTCTCAGGGCTGCCATCATAGGATTCTGTAGCTGAAGAATTCCTGTTTGGGGACCACGACCACCCCTTTCAAATGGGTGGAAAACATTAGTTGAAAGATTTGGCTGTGCACTAGTTTTGTGAGTGTTCCTATTATCGGGCCCCAAACACGGTGCATAGGGGCTGTCATCTCCTAAACACCCCATCTGCCATGACAGTTATGGGGGTAACTTAAAACTGCTAAATGTCTGTTCCATAAGTGGTAGTTATCTTGGCATGGCTCCATAGACTAATAGGTTTTGCTTTCAGAGTGGGATGTGGTTTGTCCTAGTTTTCAGCAAGCCTAAATGGTCTCTGTCTACCTAGGTATGCAATCTTGATGTGAAATGTGTGCTCCAGAATCAAATTTAGATGTTATAACTCTTTTTTGTATGTATGGGTTCTTAGTGATTATGAAAATTCATGATTCAAATTAGATGCATTTATTATTTTTCAGTACATGTTGTGCTGATTGAGCAGTGTGCACTTGATTTCCAGAGGGCGAGTATAGCAGCCTTATTACCAAATAAATAGCTGCACCAGGTTTAGAAATGGTTTTAGCTGTCCTCCTATGAGCAGCAGGATGGATAGCACTGAAGTGGGGCAAATTGCTTAAAATTCTTAAAAGTGACATTTTTGTCTCCGTTCTGTTCATAAAAGTTCAGGGTAGTGTGATGCAATTTTGCTGATATGGTAAAAGTTTGACAACCTGCTGGTTTCATAGAATGCATCATTAATATACATTAAATTCTTCTGAAATGCATTTTAAACACTTTCTCTCTTTTCTATACAGCTGCTTACTAACTGCAATGCATCCTTCTTTGCCCTCCTCCTTCCTTCCCCAGCCAATATTTTTCTCACTTATCTCCATTGGGAAATTAATATTTCTCAACTTCTGTACATTGAAGACAGCGCTCTGAAAAAAGACTTTCAGATGTTTAGAAATGTCACCCATTGCAAGAGCCTTTTGAATTAATATCTACGCAAAAGGTGGTGGAGTGAAGGGTGAACAGATTGGAGAGATCACAGCCCAGTAAATTCTAAAAACCTGTTCTCCCTTTGTTTTAATGGAAATTTCAAAGACTGGATAGCAGATCAACTGTGAGATAAATGTGAGGTGTGAGCTAGCTCAGTCTCTCCCCCACCCCATCCGTGCTTTTCTGCACATCTTCTGTACGTTATTCAGGTACCATTGCAGAGAAGCCTCTTATCAAATTTATGCTTACAGTTGAAAATGACACACCTGCCCAGTATCTATGGTAACAAAGGTTCTCTTCAGTCTCAGCTTTCTTATTCCTCTTTCATTAAAAAAAAAAACAAAACTCCAGAAATAGTAGCATTTAATAGCAGTTTTAAATCTGTTTTCATTTTTTTAAAGAAGTATTGCCATTTCTTAGTATCACTTCAAAAAGGATGGGATAATCTTTTCACTTAGAAGCATTTCAGTGCTGCTTAAAGAAGTTTGCATTTGTCATCTAGATTGTTACAAAACAGAAATGTGCTCAGACATGCTCACCAATGCAAAACCTAGAGAATAAACCAAAATCTTTATAGGCCACCATCATAAAAATCATTAGAAATTGAACTTTTCTGCATAGTAGAAGCAACCTGAGTTGCTGTGAAATTTTGCCAACATCAAATTTGCAAGGTAAAATTGGAGATTTCTGCTTAGGCAAGGAATTTCAAGGAATGTAAAGGTTGTTTTTAAATACAGTGTGAACTTTTCTGGGGAATTCTGATAAACCCTGGTAGGTGCAAGCTATCATTGCAATACCAGTTTCTGGGGAACAGTGCAGTTACATTTATGTTCCGCTTATGGTCTTCCAAAGGGCATCTGGTTGGCCACAGTGGGGAAAGAATGCTGGACTAGATGGGGCTTTGGTTTTGTCCAGCTGGGCTCTTCTTATGTGTCTCTCCTGTGAGTCAGGAAGTAATCCTAAAAACAGTTCCTTGGCAAAAACTGTAATTGTGTTGTTATTGTTCTTTTTTTTGCAATACACTCTTTCAAGGATTTTTGTTATAAAGCTTAATATTCTTTAGTTCTGTAGTGATTTTTTACCAGAAACAAAAGCTTTTAAATGGTTTGATGTGTGTTCCAAAAGGAAAGCAGATATAAAATATTAGGGCAAAATAGAAACCTAAAGCATAACCTTATGATGATGGAGAGTGCTTCTGTCTTTGCTGTACATAGCTCCATTTCCATTAAATAACTGCAATTCTTGTTCTTCAGTAAACCCATTTCTTGGCACAGTCCTTGAGCGTAGAGTTAGAGCCAGGGGAAATAATGTCATATACTGATTCCTCCTGATGATATAAGAGTCCTTGTAACTTTTCCTAGAATCTTTTTTTAAGGAGGGATGTAAATGGTCAGTTATCAATTTGCACCCCTGAGGTGTGGCATAATAGTTGTTCCAAGAAGTTATTTATTTATTTGTAAGTGCCTCAAAGTAACATACATTAAAACCAATCAAAACTAATTCAACCAGTAAAAGTCTCAAACGACATCTATACTGATAAAAGATGAGTCTTACTGATCTTGCCCAATATTATTCCTCTCAACCTGTTACTTGAAGGGGGTTAATTCCTCACTTTGACAAAATGGTCTTTAGGCCAGATAAGGTCCTTGTCCACAACATGATTTTTTTTCTTCCACAGTGATCAGGAAATAATTTTACCCTCATTCTTAGCTAATTCTACTCATCCTCAAGAACACCGTTGGTATACCTTAGATATTTGTAGAGCACTTTGCTTTTATTTAGTTTGCAGGAAGTCTGGGGTCCATTTATTTGTTTGGATGCAAATGTATTGGAAACAAATTCTCTAAAACAGGGATGTCCAACAGGTCGATCGGGATTGACTGGTCAATCCCTGGGAGGTTGCAGTCGATAGCTGTTGATCATGGGCTCATTTTCCTTTGCTTTTGCCTAAGAGCACCTGGCCCCGCCCCCTCTCCCCTGTCTGGATTTTCTCCTGATATCTGCAACGGAAGACAGAGTTTTTCACAGCGCTGATTTGGTGAGCGACTAATCCTGTTTCCCCTTAAAAGCCCCCCCCCCCATTGAACCCCCCCCCCCAACATAATGGGCATAAAATGGTCCATTCCCCCTCCTTAAAAAACTTTGACCTAGATTTTAATTCTGAAAGTAGCTTGCAGTCCCTCGGGAGTTGGCTGCCCCTGCTCTAAAACTACCATTTCTAGCTGGTTAAATGAGTAGATGTTTCAGATATCATAGGCAACCAGCTGCCAGGAAGTTACAACCCATAATCGAAAAGCCATCCAGAAGTCTTGGAGAACAGAAATTCATGGTAAAGCAATTCCCATCTTGGGAACAACTGCAGTAGTTTTTTCAAATTCTATCCTCGTTTTCTGTTTTGTTTTAGCAAGAATAATGGTACCTTGTCCACATTAAACACAATGGGAGTGCTTGCCCATGACTTCATTGGAGACTAAAATGAAAGTTATATTATAAACCAGAGGAAGCTTTTGTGTGGTGGTGTAATGTGAACAGCTGTTTAGATTGAAGATAATTTAGGTCAACTGTTCTGTGGTGGGTTTTTGTTTGTTTGTTTGTTTCTTGGTAGTGCAACACTTTTCCCCCACTGCAGAAATTTGTCAGAGAAATATATAATCTGTAAGTAAAAGTGTTATTTTGTTTGTTTGTCAAATTACACGTTATGCTTAGCTATAATATTTCTTAGTGAAATTAACTTGAAGAAATACAATTAATTCTGTTTGGAAAATCCCCTAGGAAAAAGCTGTACACAGTTAACTATGATTTTTGATGAAGGTGACATCCTTATCAAATTCTGTTATTGCACACTATATTAAATGTCTGCAGCTTTATAGGTAGGTGTTTCAAATATTTTAATTATCACCCTTAAAGTGAAGAATAGTACAAACCTACAGTTCCATAAATATGGAGCTTGTTCTGATGTATTCGTTTTGATATTGTTCTTTACTTAATAATCATAATAGCACATTTGTGATCAAAAGAAAGTTAAAGCTCCTGGTGTTACTTTATTTTTTAATTGTTGGCTCACATTCTTCTAAGACCTGTGTTGCTTTGGTCCTTTGTTTATCTTGTTCATCCCTATTTTTCCATCCTAGGCACTAAAAGGCTATTTATATAAATCTGAGCATGCTTTCAGAGCATAGACTAAAAGCAATTTTGAACTTAAAATAATTTATCGCTTTGACACTGGCCTGGTTCACATGTAACATAAAGCTGAAATATGCCTTGGGGCAAATGAGCAACTTGTGTGCATTCCTGGAGTGAAGATCATGACCACAGTGCTTCTTTCCTAATCCTGCTCCTGCTATGTTATCCTGGACTAAGTGAAAGTTTGGCTTCGCATGGCATATGAACCCAGGTTCATGGTTTCTCTCACTCTGGACGAGGTTTGTTCTTGGCTTAATGTGTGTGGTTTATTGAAGGGAGACAAATCACAAGAAAAAAAACTGAACCATTGTAGAACTGTGCTCCAAGCCACATGGAAGTAAAACAAGGAACTGTAGCCACCTTGGAGGTTGTATCAACAGAATAGGGAGTGCGGGACATAAAGATTTTGATAACTAAATAATACTACTTCAAGGAAGTATGAGGAAACAGGAAAAGGCACTTCTGTTGAGGAGCAGAGGATCTATGGTTGTTTCTCAGTAGCCATCTCAGTTCAAGAAAAATGTAAATGGCAAACCTTCACATATGAAAACAACAACTGCATGATAATGACGTTATAAAATGAACATGAACAATATGCTAATAAGGATGGTATGAGCAATGATATTGGAGGTGTAAAAGTTATTTAACTACATATTATGAAAAATAAAAATTCACATCGGCACTTAAATGACTGAAAGTGCACATGCTTCAACAATGTACAAAAATACACAACCTTGTTTTTCTTCTTCTTTCCTTTGCTTTGCCAGCAGACCTTCTTTCACCATGGGAAGAGAGGAGGAGACTGGGCAGCACAGACAGAAGGCACACCACCAATTTGATACTCTGGAGGAGCTAAGCAAAGGATCTGGCTGTTAGGATGGGCTAAGTGGAATGGACATTTGTTTCTAAAGAAAGAATGTCAAAAGATAATTCCTTATTTTTGCTAAAGGGAAGCACAACTTTTGTTGGCCAACTTTTGGCTGAAATGATAAGCATATTACAGATGTTTACTTTCTCTTTTTTGTTTTCATGGTCAAAAATAAAGGTCTCTCCTGTTGATATTCTTCATTTTCTCATGTGGTTATTTTTAAAACTAACATACAATAAAAAAATAGACAAACAATGTCTATTTGTGGAAATCTTCATGGGACACAGCTTCTTCAATGTCTTTTTCCTCATGATTCTGTTCATGCTATTCTACACCTGAGACCTCTTCCAAACCCTACTCTTCCTCCTGCATTACAGGTGAGAAAAGAGACTGGGCATTTTATTTTTATTTATTTATCTATTAAATTTCTATAACACCCTTCATCCGCGGATCACAGTGCAGCTTACAATATAAAACCACAACATTTTATAACATAGTAACAAACAAGCAAAATAATGCCCTCACCACCAGTTTAAAAGGCCATATGTTGCTCAATTAGCCAGAAGCTTAGGAGAAGAGAAATGTTTTTGCCTGGCACCTAAAGATTTGCAATGAAGGTGACAGGCTTGCCTCAGGGTCATGTCATGCTACTGTTTCTTGTAAAAGCAAGCATCTCAACATTTGAAGGCAACAGACAAGTTTTCCTGATACCAACAACAAACCCAACTTCCAAACAGCCTCTCTGAAGAAAGTCTTGCTGGTAGGCAAGACAAATGGTAAATTTATAAAGACGTTGAGCTGGCTTATTATCATTATTTTAAAACTTTTAAACTCCAGCATATCCAGATATTCTACAGCTCCATTTCAAGTACCTTACCATTGAATAGACCTTTCACTTTTCCCTCCAAACCAGAGTGTAAAAGGTCAGAGACTTCAAACTGTGTCACCCCACTCCACTCATTTCAGGCTTCCTGGGACTTCTTTTTTCATTTTCATAACTGCATTTTCAAGATTTCTTGTCAAGAGAGATAATATATGTAGTCCTTTATCCTTCTTGCTTTTCCTACAATGTCTCCAGGTGAGCAGACATCAAGGATGGTCTCTGAAGGATAAGGGATGGGTCAAGAAATGCAGCTGTGCAGTAGCTCAGACTCAGTCTGATTTATTGAAGGTGTTTTTGTTGAGGGTGTATGTAAGCAGTTTATTAAGGCCCACGTCTTTGTTGACCACCTCAGGCCTTGCAGCACTCTTACCTTGTGCCCACTCACTGTCAGGAGCAAAGTAATTTTCCCCACTGCTGTGCCGTCTCAAATAACATAGCTGGCTGATCAGCACACATGCTCTAATTATGGCTTGGGTCTTAATATATGCTACATGAAGGAAATTTATGGAAGGAAAGTTTTGTATCCTTTTCTAGATCCAGCAAAACCCCTATTCCCAGAAAGCTGCTCTGAAAATTTGGTTAGGTCTTCCTCAACAATGTTGGATGGGGTGTAGGAAGCTGTTGGGGGATAGATAGAGTTATCCAAAATTGGACTTGGGTCCTAATGATAATTAAACTCTCAGGCAGCCTCTTACACCTCATTTCAGAACTACCCTTTGACTTCCTGGGGCGGCCTTTTAAGGGGTCACAGGGAGCTACAGGGAAACGAGATTGAAAACTTTCATTCCTTCCTTGAACTTGCTTAAGTTACCTTATCCATTCCTGTACCTGCTTTTTTTCTTGCATTATTTGTTACTTGCTAGATGCTGGCTGTGTAGCCTCCCAATCATATAAAATTATTGTTCCAATGGGTAGTTTTGTCTTGTAGCATTTCAGAGTAAGGCAAGTTTATGCTGTTCTGCAAGTGCTTTGGGTCCTATGGTGCTTTTGCAGACCATCTGAACTGGGCACAGAGGTTACTTGCTGTTGTGATACTGTGCCTAGTTCTGCACCAGCTGTCCTAAGGAAGGGGTTCGCTGCTGGGTTTATGCGGTACAAGACGTGGCATCTGTTGAAGAGCTAGATCCTGAAGTGTATTGTCACTTGGCTATAACGTAACCCAACTATTGTCAGCCATTTTCAAATTATCAAATGACTTCCAGCGTGTCCTGCTATGTTAGTCCTTGGAAAAGTTGACAGGGACAAGACTGCTTCCTCACCTACAATCCTTGAGCCTTGATCTGAGTCCATGTTTATGACCACTGACTAAATTCACTATTTGTGGGCTGGTCTACATGTAAGCTGTGATGGGCTGGTCTACATGTAAGCTGTGATCTGCACCTCATTGGTCTTCAATCAGGTCTTCAAGCCACCACAAAGGACAGTTTAGCGCAGTTTTCCTGGAAAGGTAACAATGGGGAAATACCTTCAAGGAAGATAGTGATAAACCAATGAAAGTCAGAAACCTTCTCCTTCAATATACAAGCATGGGAGAATATCCACTGCATTGGAAGCATAGTGCATTGAGAATCTTCACTTTCCTGTCAAGTGGTTGCCACTCTCATGGCTGTTTCCAGTCTACCAATTTCTCCTGGTTATTGATATGTGGCTTTTTTCTCCTTCATCAGCTGAACATAGCCCTCAGGCATTGACCAGCAAATATAAAGGCATCAAAACCACCAACCAACAGATAACAGCAAATATAAAGAAGGAACTATAACACAACTGCAAGAAAGAAATATGCCAAAGGAGCATTAAAATACATCATAATTTATCAGTGGCTGTTAAATCAGCTGGACAAAACTACTCAAGTTACACCCTCAAAGGTTAATCGAAAGACAGTATTTTAGTATTTTAAAAGTAAACACTTTGAACTTCAAACTAATCGAAGTTTTCAACAGACTTCAAAGGCAGCCTCATCAACTCCAGCCTGGAGGTTGCCAAGACCTGAATGCCAGTGACCAATTTGACCTTCTCCAGGAGCAGCCACAGACTCACCAGTATATGTTGCTGAAAGGCATTCCTTGTGATAGATGCCAGCCAGGTTTCAGGAACAGAGTTTAGGTCTAGGAGCAGCTCAAGAGTGTATATGGGAATACAACCTTCTACTGAACCTTCATCTTATCCTGTGTTAACTGGAAGAACTGTCGTCAACATCTCCATTTTGTCTGGATCGAACCTTACTCATTCAGCTCCTCCCTGATTCCAAACTCTTGCAATTTCAAAACTGCAGTATGTATAAAACTGAGAAGTTCTGAACAGAACTCCACAAGCTCCTTGATTCCCCATAGCTGCACTAAAATAGAGCATGGTCTGTTGTAAATAGGATTTAATAAACCGAGATGTCAACAATTCAAAATTAGACTGTCTAAACTTCTTCTGAGGGCAAGATGTTGGTGATCATAATGCACAGCCTTAGAACATAAGCAGTATCATTGCAAAGAAAGGATTTTCTCTAGTTCCCTGTAAATGTTTTGCTACCCACTGTATACATATGACCTTCTCTATCCAGATATGCTCGCTTAAAACCTATTTAACTGAGTGCATGATTGCAAACCTTAGGTTATACTGTCATGAATTCAAAATTATATGCCTCTGCTAGGTTTTAATACTAGCTGTTATGTGAATCTCAACTAATATTGTGTGTGTAAATGTATTGTTTCGTCTTTCTTCAGCTCTCCTTCATTCACCATACGTTTTTTCAGGCAGACTTGCACAGATAAGATCACTTTCATTCTCCCTTTCTGAGCATTCTTAAAACAGTACGATTGTTGTCATAGTGATACTGTAATATCATGAGAATGGGGATGAGTATTGTAGGAGAAGGAAGAAAGGAAGTGACTGACTTGTATTTAAATGCATACACAAACAGGATTACTGACAATTTCTAAATAAAGTAAGATAACTTATGAACACATTAATGGTAAATTAATGTTTGATTAAATGTGGTTTTAATTTTTTCTCTTGTGAGAAAATTATTCTCTAGATAAAATGACATAAATCCTTATCTCTATGTGAAGACAGTGCAGTAATTTCCAATTAGAAGCACGCATGAGCTGCAGACAAACTCAGAAGCTTCTATAATGCCTTGTTAAATCTCTTCCACTGTAGTTATAGGTGTAATATCAATAGAGATAACATTTACAGGGTTAAAAGGTAAAGCAGGAAGCAGCTGGTTTATGTTTGGTAAATGCAGCCACAACAGTTGGGATCTATAGAGACATGCAATTCCTGCCCACGAACCAGAACTTCCTCATTTTTTGACTGCATCAGAGATGGTTGAATGTCACCTCTGAAAACTTATTGTTATCTTGCAAAGTTCCTTGAGCAATCTTTTGGATCCCCACCCTAAAAAAAGAAAGGAAGGTCATTTAATTTTCATTCTAGAACATCAGCTGTTAATTCAAAATTAGGTACAAAATATTTCAGGGGCTATACATGTAGGGGTTTCATAGCCAAGTACAGTGGTACCTCAGGTTAAGAACTTAATTTGTTTTGAAGGTCCGTTCTTAACCTGTTACTGTTCTTAACCCGAGGTATCACTTTAGCTAATGGGGCCTCCTGCTGCTGCTGCACCGCCAGAGCACAATTTCTGTTCTCATCCTGAAGCAAAGTTCTTATCCCGAGGTACTATTTCTGGGTTTGCGGAGTCTGTAACCTGAAGCGTCTGTAACCTCAGGTACCACTGTATTGGATTGTATAAGTGGGGAAGAAGCTAGGTGACCTATATACACTTGTTTATTTGTTGCATTTGTTCATGGCTTTCTTTACAAAAATGCAAGGATGCTCAGCACCTGCTTGCTCCTGGAATGCCTGATTCCAGAACTTTCCACTGTCCCCTTATTTGGGGAACACACTGGCCGCACTTCCACTCACCTGCATATTGGGTACATGGAAGCAGAGCTATGTGTTATCAGAGTGACTCTGGCATCTCAGAGGCCAGTGGAGGGAAACCTCCACCCAATGCTGCAGTACCCCCAAACAACCTAGCACAAAGTGGGGTGGATTGTTCTGTAAACCATTGAGATGATTGGTCTATATTTTTCTGTTGATAAATCTAATCTTGGATAAACCAGCAAATTTACCAAAGTACTTACATATCTGTTACATGCAGATGTTTACTGTTTTCATTTTTTTGTCCATTAAAAATATATACTGCATTGTTGATGAACAAAGGTTTGAAAATGAACAAATAAGTACCGTATATTGCATCACAGATACTATTCATTCTTTTGAAAGTAGCATAGGATATGGAAAGATGAGACAAGGAACATCATGGAATTGGCTTCTGCAGGGGGTGTTCTACAGTGCAATAGCTATGAATTTTTATTATAAACATTAATACATTTTTACCAGTTTTCATGTCTTAAGCCACCAAGGGGCAGCATGGTGCAGTGAATACTATGTTTGGATTGGGTGTGAGAAATTTAGGTTCAAATACCTGATCAGAATATAGATGAGCATATTACTATGGTCACAATCCAGAGTTGCATTACTGGTTTTACATGCCCACTGAAGTTTGGGGCTTGTGTTTCTCAGAAGCTAAATAGCAAACTGTGTTTTTAAAATTTGAGATAAGAATTGCAAATTATTTTGCATTTTTAATATATTGTTGGGAGCTGCTCTGAGTGGCTGGGACAACCCAGTTAGATGGGAGGCATATACATAATCCATTATTATTATTATTATTATTAGTAGTAGTAGTAGTAGCAGCAGTAGAAATGGCATGTCTTGAAAATATTATCTGTTGCACACCCCCATAGTACTGAGGCAGTGTAACTGCTGAACTTTTACCTAAGTAGAGCCAGTGTGGTGTAGTGGTTAAGAGTGGTAGACTCGTAATCTGGTGAACCGGGTTTGCGTCTCCGCTCCTCCACATGCAGCTGCTGGGTGACCTTGGGCCAGTCACACTTCTTTGAAGTCTCTCAGCCCCACTCACCTCACAGAGTGTTTGTTGTGGGGGAGGAAGGGAAAGGAGAATGTTAGCCGCTTTGAGACTCCTGAAGGGGAGTGATAAAGCGGGATATCAAATCCAAACTCCTCTTCTTCTTCTTCTTCTTCTTCTTCTTCAAGTAAGCATAGTTTGTTGTATAACAGTACATTCTACTCTGATTGGCAACAGCTTTCCAAAGTCTCAGACAACATTCTGTTCTAGCCCTACTATCTGAGGTTTTTTTTAATCAAGTTTGAACTTGGGATCTTCTCCATGTGACATATACGCTCCATCACTGAGCTGTAAACCTTCCTTCTTCTTCAGCTTCTTTAGTCCTTTTAACTGCATCAACGTAAGTATAGTGTCCAGATCAAGGAAAATAATAGTATCATTCTATTTTGCCTTGGTCAGACTATTTTGCCTTGGTCAGGTTTGAGCAGGACTTCCCTGACTTCCCTTACATTCTCATTGGATCCCAGAATGTCCCGTTTTTTTGTCCAGTGCTCTGGCGTGAGTTAGCTGGTTCACACCAGCTAACCAAAAGACACACATTTTTTGGTCTTGCACTCCTACAAGAGCTCAGGACACTCCCCCCCCCAAAGAGTGTCCTGATACAGTGGTGCCTCGCAAGACGAAAAGAATCCGTTCCGCGAGTCTCTTCGTCTTGCGGGTTTTTTCGTCTTGCGAAGCAAGCCCATTAGAGGTTTAGCGGCTTAGCGCTACAGTATTAGCGGCTTAGCCGGCTTAAAGATCAGCTGATAAGCGGCTTAGCATCAGCTGTTAAGCGGCTTAAAGATCAGTTGATAAGCGGCTTAGCATCAGCTGTTAAGCGGCTTAAAGATCAGCTGATAAGCGGCTTAGCCATCAGCTGATAAGCGGTTTAGCGGCTTGGGGAAAAGGGGGGGAAAAGGAAAAAAACCCTGCAGGAACTCGCAAGACATTTTCGTCTTGCGAAGCAAGCACATAGGAAATTCGTTTTGCGAAGCACCTCCAAAACGGAAAACCCTTTCGTCTAGCGGGTTTTCCGTCTTGCGAGGCATTCGTCTTGCGGGGCACCACTGTATTGATAAATGGGATGATGGAGGATAAGCAATTCTGTGAGATCGGGGATTTAATCTGAGACCTCTATGCAGAGCATGCACTCTATCTACCACAGAGCTACAACCTTTCTGAAGCAGCTATGCTTAATTCCAGTCTACCATTCTGCATATGGGAACGCATATCGAAAATCTGTTGTAGCTCATGGACCTTGGGAAACACAGATAAAAAGGAAAACAGAACTGTAAAGGGCAGAAACAACAGAGCAACATGAGGCTTTGCAAGGGCCCTAATCCATTGTAGGCAGTTTGACACTGTGCTTCAGCGTGATGGGAGAGGAAGAAAATGCATCAAGTCACCCTGCTTTACCTCATTATACAGACCACACACTGAACTGCTGTACACCTTTATGTATTTTGTTCTGGAACAACAGAGTAACTTTTTTAATTTTTCCTGACAAATACAGATGTGGTCTTTTACTCTGCCCTGTGTTATAAATGCTGTACAACTTAATTGGGCATTGGCAGAACGCTTGCTTAAACCATTATACATTGCAAGAAATTAGTAGAAATCTACAGGTTACGAACAGTGAGAAATGAGAAGGCAATGTTTTATGTGAAAATTAGATACAAATAAATAAACTGTGTGAACATTGGTATAAAAGCAGGAAGCGATATCATTACTAATCAATCTTGAACATTCTGTCTCTTGCAGATGTCGATACAAAGTTATGTGCTACAATAATTGTAGTGTAGGCTCTCTGGTAATTACTGTTGTTCATTTGGCATGTTTGGAAAAAAGAAAGAACGAAAGAAAAGAGTCTTGCAGTCAGCAGCTGCAAATCTCTAAGGAACAAGCAAAAAGATAGCAGAAGGGTGATAGTCATCCATCATTCCTGACAATTTCACAGCCTAGAATAACTTGACAGAGACCCAGAACAAAATGTTATTGAGAATTGAATGCTGCTAAGCTGAGTGAATTGACTTTCTGATGACAAAGTGGGACTTGCTTAAAGTGGCTGGTCATGTTTTTGTTTTATTTATTTATTCTGCGCTATACCTGTTCCTCTGTAGTGGACATTCTGGAATCTCTTTCTGGCCCAGGGTCATTTTGGGATGCCACATCTTTGCAGGGAATTACCTTCTAAAAAAAGTAAAAAAAAAAGTAGGGCTGTCATGCTTAACGAATTGCATAGTTGATTAATGATCTCATTTCCACCAATTAATCATTCAATTAAATCTAAATAAATATGCATGTTAACACAAGCTTCCATTCACTGTTAGAAAGAAAAGCCTATTCTGATTCTTAATACAACAGGAAACTGAAATAGACTCAAAAATAGAAAAAAGTGTTCTTAATTCATATCTTCACTGATTAACATTGACCCCACAACTCAGACAAACAACTCAGACAAACTATAATATGCTAGCCATTATTACAACAACATAGCCTAAATCTAAGACAGAAGTTAAGCATGATTAAGGCTAAACATTTCAATGGGTTAAGCAAGATTAAGTCTGGGTTGAATTCACCCCAGTTGTTGTTGTTGTTGTTTGCCATAATAGATAACCCTGGCTATTATTTAAAAAACACTTTAACGCAAGTATGAATATCCACTTTAGCCTTAATTCTCCACTGGTAAAAGGAAAATGGAGATTCTCAGGAAGATTATAGGGATGAAGTGGAATTACAAGGCACTCTGTACCTTTAACTTGTATCTGTTAGTGCTATTGCAGTAGTGGAATTTTAGTCCACTACAGGTGTTAATCACTTTGCCAATGCGTAATCGTATTTGCATAATCGGCAACACTGCTTTGTGAATGGTCACTGCAATTATTCTACATACATTTATGCTTTAACACAGTATCACTGTATTTCATTCATTTCATTTCTCTCTGGCATCACTGCTAGCATTTCTCTCTCTCACTGCCAAGTGTACCTGTGTCTACCAGCTGAGGATAATTCTGCATCTGATGAAGTGGACGATAATACACAAACGCTTATGCCATAATAAATCAGTTAGTCTTTAAGACTTGAAAAGACTTTCTGTTGTTTTCACTTTGAGAGACTGACAAAGGTAGCCCTCTGGAAATTGCTTTCGAAACTTGTTTATTTCAGGCTTGGCCAACTTTCAACTTCTTGAGAGCCACTCTAGACCAGGTGGTGGAACAATCCAAACCCCTCACAGATGGTCAGGCTTTATAGCAACGTTGGTTTGCTTGGTAGTAAGTGCTTCACAGGTATGTGCTCAGATAGCATTAAGTCATTGAAGGGAGAGTGGCTGCAAACCAATGAATTTAGCAAAATACACTTTCAAAAGGCAGAATTGACAGTGAAGAAGAAGAAGAAGAAGAAGAGTTTGGATTTGATACCCCGCCTTTCACTCCCCTTCAGGAGTCTCAAAGCGGCTAACATTCTCCTTTCCCTTCCTCCCCCACAACAAACACTCTGTGAGGTGAGTGGGGCTGAGAGACTTCAAAGAAGTGTGACTAGCCCAAGGTCACCCAGCAGCTGCATGTGGAGGAGCAGGGAAGCGAACCTGGTTCACCAGATTACAAGACTACCACTCTTAACCACTACACCACACTGGCTCAGTGTTCTTTGCCCTTCATAATATGCATGAGAGGGAAACAATGGGTGGTATCCACTGTTACTCATAGTCAGAGTAAACCCATTGAAGTCAATGTATTTATTGAAATGCATTTATAAACCACTTAATATTTCAAAAATCTCCTAACAGTAGTTCTTTTATTTTAGTAACTCAACTCTGGTTATGATTTAGTTGGCTATCACCCAATAATGTAAAAAAATACGTTGATCCATTGATTTTGTACCATTGAAGCTGCTTAAAAAAAACCCCAACTACTACTATATCTTGATTTGAAATTTGTTGGCATTACTTAGAGCCATATACATTTTTTTTAGGGGTTAGATCCAATGTAAGGCTCACCATCTGTCCATCTCTGATTTATTTAATACCAATAAGATGTTAGGTGCAGTGTTGTTGTTGTTTAGTCATTTAGTCGTGTCCGACTCTTCGTGACCCCATGGACCAGAGCATGCCAGGCACTCCTGTCTTCCACTGCCTCCCGCAGTTTGGTCAAACTCATGCTGGTAGCTTCGAGAACACTGTCCAACCATCTCGTCCTCTGTCATCCCCTTCTCCTTGTGCCCTCAATCTTTCCCAACATTAGGGTCTTTTCCAGGGAGTCTTCTCTTCTCATGAGGTGGCCAAAGTATTGGAGCCTCAGCTTCACAGTCTGTCCTTCCAGTGAGCACTCAGGGCTGATTTCCTTAAGAATGGAGAGGTTTGATCTTCTTGTAGTCCATGGGACTCTCAAGAGTCTCCTCCAACACCATAATTCCAAAGCATTAGGTGCAGTAAAAAACATATACCGGTAAATCCCTAGCTACAGTGATCATCATCCAACACACAGGACATTGTGTGTATATACACAATATGTGTATTGGCACGTATATACATCATTAATACAGTTTTCTTCATATGTTTTAAATTCATTTTAGGAGGAAAGCACCTGCCTCAGATGCAGTAAAGTTGCTTTTGTGTTCATGCAGCTTTTAGGAAAGTTTACTGTTAAAAACTGCCATTCGTTCAGAAGCTCACGGTAGCTATACACATTTGTTTGAAGACAATAACACATTTACTTATCATACCTCCAATAAAAGTGCACATTATTTTTATTACCCATCTATCTGAATGACTGGAAAATTTATGCCAAGCACTGCCCTATCTGAAATGACATATTTCATGAGTTTATAGTTCAAAAACTTGCACTGTAAAAAACTATTGTCTATTATAAAACTATGGGAAAATATGGAATTTGATCAGGATGAATGACAACTTAAGCTTAAATCCAAAGGACCACAAGCAGAGTTATGCTCATTCAGTGGGCATTTCCTACCTTCTTCCCACTATTGAAGGTTGTGGAACCTTTTCTAACTTTGCATGACACATTGCAGGGTGCTGCAGGTGGTGGAGGAAATTGGCAGAAGTGGTCACACACCTGCATAAGTGGGATCGGTATCACAAGTTGCTCTTTGGATCCAAGTTGGAGGAAGCATTGTGTTTAGCTGAATGTATTTATTAATATGCCTTTACACATTAGATTAGCAGCAAATGACTATGGAATGTGTATACTGTGTCAGAAATGTTCCCCAAAGCTCAGCTGAAAATTTGTGCTTTTGTTTTTTTAAAAAAGGTTACTGAAATACATGAGATGTTGCCCTAACAGACTTTGACAACAACAAGCTTTGAGACTGGTTCATTAAGTCCTTGACAAAGGCATTTGTGGCCAAAACGAGTTGGGCTTGTTACAAAAATAAAGAGCCCATCCTTTTTCTTGGCATCTGTGAGAGATGTATTTCTTTTTTTGTATGCAACTCTTCAATGCTTCCCTTTTTCGGCGCGTTTTACTAAAATGTGTGTGCCTGATAAGTGTCCTAATCCAACTCTAGGCATATTTTAAAGATGTATTTATATATGACTAGTTGTACCAGAATGTGGATGGCTATTAAAATTCAAATATATACTCAGCTGAAAGCAATGCAGTATGGATGAACAACATCCATATTCAGATGCATATGCCAATGCACACTTGAATCTGAATCAGATTGAGGCCCCTAGTTCCTGATCCAGCAAGTGAAAAGCATATTGATTTCCTTAGCAGAATTGGGGTAAAGGGCTGCAATTTGCTGTAAACTCCTCTTGTGTACCCCCTGTGGAAATGAGTTGCAAATTGTGTGAGAATGTAACTTGTTCTTCTTGAGACATGTTCAAGAGGATTGTAGAATATGAAAAATGCCTTGATTCAGCAGAAGTGTCTCATACATGCATAGGCCCTAATCTGGCTTCACACATGCATTTCTGGCCACATAATTGGCAAGAGTGCAGATGATATGTTAAGGGAAAACAGAATGGGGGCGGTCTAAACAATTACCTGACTAGGGCTATGCACATGCAACTGGTTTTGGATTGAGCTAGGGAAACTGTGTGAAATACCTACATATAGTTCCTCATACAACTGGGGTGGGTGTGTATATATGGAAACGTTATTCTACGAGTACAGAAACATGCCCCTTTCTGGATCATGTACACAACCTAATTCTAACATACTTTCAAAATTTGGACTTAAATACTCCCATAAAAGGTAATCAGCATTTCAAACTGACATATAAACTAAAATTACAAATTAAATTGAGACATGAGCATTATTTTCAGAATGCCATCGCAAAACAGACCCCCCCCCCAAAAAAAACCCAGCCAAAGGGTTATAATATATACAGTACTGCTTGCAAACCGTAGTTGTCAAATATCTCTGTTGAGGAAAATATAAACTGGTAATATAGAGTCAAAGGTTAAGTGACCACATTTAATTTAAATTTGAAAGTAAGTTTAGAATCCACTACATTTAAGTGTGAGTTTTCTATTTTTGCTTGTGTTTGTATGAAAATAGTAAAATACACTGGAGTTTGGGCCAATAAGAGTTAGGTTTTTGAAGCTGATTACAGTTTTGTGCTGTATGCAGTGCAATGTGATCACAAAGATAACGGTGTAAGTTGCCTCTACCCAGTTTCTCCCACTGCAGTTCCCTGTCCCACATCCCAGGCTTCTCTCGATGATCCTCCAACTCTGTTTGGGAGTGCATTGGCTGGAGTGGAGAGGAGCAACTGGAGAATTCCCCTTATGTGAACATCCTTATGCTGCACAGCACTGGGTACCTTGCTATATTTGTGGAATGAATACAGTGATTTGAACTATGGCAATAAGTGTCATTCTACCTCAATACACTGAAATGGAAAAGAGCTAGACATCCTCGTGGTATTTTGCAGTATTCTGCCTGTAAAGAATAGAAAACATAAGAATGGCCAAAACCTGTCCTCAGATATACATTATATTTGACAAATATGGCTATACATTTTCATTTTTCAAAATGCAATCAAAATTAATTAATTCCAAGGCTGATACATATCAAACACTGACACAAGCAAAGTTCCAAAAGAGCTCTACATTGCATACACATTTTTATCCTAGCAAAGAACAAGGGCAATTCAGTTGTCTTTGCTTCTTTACCCCTTGGGATGACCTTTCACAATAAGAATTGTCAGTGCCTTATTTATAATGGCAGATCTCAAGTTTGATTCTGGCAGGTTTTGATCACTTGATGGCCCAAAAGCTTTCAAACACAGAAGAATCTGATGCTTTTTTGGCATCCTGCAGTGTGTTTAAACCTCAAAAGCAACTTTTAGTCCCAGAAGTGAATTACTGAAGTGGTGTAAACAAAACACGAACGTCACAAAATGATGAAAATCTCATACAAAATATCTTTGTCAGATGGATGACAATTCCACATTGCCTGAAAGGCATCTGCAACAAATGTATATTCTGTAAATAAAATTCTGATTTACCAAAGAAAGCTGAAAACAAACAAGCAGAAACATCAATAATTTAAATGATTATTTGTTTATGAAACACAGAAAGCTGCACAAAACATCAAATATCAATTATTTATCGCTGCTCATTGTTCTGTGACAGCAGAATTTTAGAAACATACTCTTGGGTCACATTAACATATGCAATATAACAGGTCACCAAGAATGACAGACTGCTTTCACAAGACTTGCTTGAGTTTGTTCTTGAATTCCCTGCACCAGCATTAAGCTTATTCAAACATTAATGTTCTGTTTTGCTTTTTAGCAAAAGGTTATGCCTGCACTTATATACACTGATATTGCTCAAATATTGTGCCCCTTTCAGCACGAAAGGGAGGCTTTCCAGGACATTGGGAAAGTTTCTCAGAATACAGAGCCCCCTCCCCATGCAGAATACAGAGCTCCCCTCCTCCTTTCAGGCCTTTTCTCTCTAGCCATGACTTGACCAGCAGCACCAGTTTTGACATGAAGGCATTTCGCCCGTTTGCCATTCTTCCAAGTGAGGTTGTCATGTAGCAGCTCAGAAGTGTTTACATGACAGCATTGCCGAGGGCAAACAAAGCTAGTTCAGAATGATGACAATGTTTATATATTTATGGTATCACAAACGAGAAATGGGGTGTTGAGCAGGGACAAACATTTGATCACCTTGTCGGACAAAAAATGCCAATTAAGATCATGTCCGTCAAGAATGCCATTCTACCTATCCAGTGCTGCAGACAGGGCTTAACATACTTTTAAAATGTATTGACTAGTAACTTTCACCACTCCCTTGATTCTATGTAGGTCTGGGTGAGGAAGAAGTTTATTTACCTGAGACGAGGGAAATACGGTAGCTTTTAGCAAGCTCTCTGGTTGCTGCCCGGACAGGGCCTGAGTGTTCACTTTCTCTCTCCGTCTTAGCTTGTAGCATGCACCAAACAACTTGGCACATAGAGGGGACTATCAGCTAGATAAAATACCGTGTCAATTCCAGAACTCAAATCAAAAGATTTATTCACGTTGTCAAAATAAGAAATAGCAAATAAAGTGAATAAAACAATTCTAAATAATTCTATCCTAGGCAGTCCTACAGAGTATCGACAACTTGCCATGCTAGGCAAAGACGCAGATCAACCTAGTAACGTTTATTTCCCTATGGTCAGGAGAAATAGATTGATGTGGGGTGAGGCAACTACAGATTAGCCTTGGGTGGACTTCTCTGGCAAGAGATCCTTGATTTGTGTATCTTTGTGTTTGGAAGTAAATATATTGGGAGATAGTAGGAATATTTCCTCATTCCTTCCTGCTAAACTGAACTTTGATTGAGTACTTTGGGTGTGACCAGCCAACTCTTGTGGAATGAAGTTCATAGTTTATTGACTCCATTCCACATATGGAAATAACATTAAAGAGACAAGTCCTGTACCTCCACAATGACCAGTGATCAAAGCTTCTGAAAGCTGAATGGAGGTATCTGAGCTGGCAAGCACTTCCTCTCTTGCAGATTATTATAGCCTTCTATTTTGGTCATGAAGCATTAACACAGTAGTACACTCCCTTTAGAGATCTGCCATCCTTTTTATTCTGCAAAAGTGTTAAAAACGCACAACAGATTGATCCTGCTCACACACAATTACCCAATACTAGTGTCCTCATTAAGCTGATGGAGCAGGGGCACAGAAACACCTCCTTGCCAGCATAATAATAATAATATATTATTTATACCCCGTCCATCTGGCTGGGTTTCCCCAGCTACTCTGGGCGGCTTCCAACAGAATATTAAAATACAATAGTCTATTGAACACTAAAAGCTTCCCTAAACAGGGCTGCCTTCAGATGTCTTCTAAAAGTCTGGTAGTTGTTTTTCTCTTTGTCATCTGCTGGGAGGGCGTTCCACAGGGTGGGTGCCACTACCGAGAAGGCCCTCTGCCTGGTTCCCTGTAACCTGGCTTCTCACAGGGAGGGAACTGCCAGAAGGCCCTCAGCGCTGGACCTCAGTGTCCGGGCAGAAGGATGGGGGTGGAGACGCTCCTTCAAGTATACTGGACCGAGGCCGTTTAGGGCTTTAAAGGTCAGCACCAACACTTTGAATTGTGCTTGGAAACGTCCTGGGAGCCAGTGTAGGTCTTTCAAGATCAGTGTTATGTGGTCTTGGTGGCCGCCCCCAGTCACTAGTCTAGCTGCCGCATTCTGGATTAGTTGTAGTTTCCGGGTCACCTTCAAAGGTAGCCCCACATAGAACGCATTGCAATAGTCCAAGCGAGAGATAACTAGAGCATGCCCGCGAGACAGTTCGTGGGCAGGTAGGGTCTCAGCCTGCGTACCAGATGGAGCTGATAAACAGCTGCCATGGTCACAGAATTGACCTGTGCCTCCATGGACAGCTGTGAGTCCAGAATTCAGCATCTTGGGTGCTTACTCGAGCCAGGCAGACCAGTAAGGTTGGGGGTGCTTGTGCACACTGGCAAGAGCACCAGACTGGCTTTACTCATGTGTTCACAGAGTCCTGACCTCACCTCACTGCTGCCTGTCCCACCCCCACAGTGCAATCCTGCTGTCTGATGGCTGGCTCTGCACTCTCACCTCACTGCACCAGCCACTCCTGCCACTTGGCTTCCACATTAAGAGTCCTAAAATGGTGCTTACAGTACTACTTTTTTCAGACTTGAATGCATTATGCACAAGTCTTTTTCCCTGAGTGGGTGCTTTCTCCCTGGAACTCCCACCAAATATATCCCTTCTGAACTACAGTAAGCTGAGGTTGACTTTGTTGACTCAAAACTGGTTTTGGTGTGTTGATACTGCGTTTGTGGCTTTCATACTGCGAATTCATCATTTGGGATTACCTTTATTGCTTTGTTTTATCTAGTGTTGTACTTTACATTTTGCTGTTGTCATGGGCTGTATTGAAACCTTTTGGAAGGCCAAATCGCAGGTTACAAATATTTAAAATAATTCATTTAGCAGTCAAGCTTAAAGAATCAGATATCCACATTTCTCTTATTTTCTTCTGAGCAGATGCATGCTCAAGAAAGAAATTATGCCAAAAAAACACCCAGTAGTGACATTACAGTACATAAGAGATTTTAATTTTAGCACTTAGAAAGAATAAAATTGGCTCAATGCAGTTAGATTTTCCATTTTTATAAATCCCAGGGCTGCTCTAAGGTTACAACAGATACTATAAAGTACTGATTCTATGCCTTAATATAATAGGTATCATTTATTATTTGGGTGGCAGAGAGTGGGAGGGAATGGTATGGACAAATTGCTTGATGCTATAATATTTTTATAAGGCTATAACTACATTAATATTCAAATTACAACTGATATAATAGCATCATTTGGTGCTTAGGAGTTCTGAATATGTCAGCTTCACTTGCCAGTTTACTTTGGAAGCAAATTAGTAGTCAAGTTGAGCATCAATCAGTACCTATCGTTGCAATGCCTCCTTTCATCAGAAAATATAGAAAACAGGGATGTAAGAATAAACATTGACGGGTTGGGGGACATCGTCAAAAGCAATTTGGTATGAACTTGGGTATCACAGGTGTGAAAATGAATGTGTGAAGTTTCTCATATTTAGGAATTCTGGTCATATGGTATATGTTTTACCCTATTTAAATACCAAATGTGAAAGGGGATAAATCTTTTGCTACACATTGACCGTGAGAGGGCATAATAATAATAATAATAATAATAATAATAATAATTCCCTTAGCCGTTTGCTCACCCACTGCCCCCTGCTTAAGCAAATGGACAGGCTGCATTGGTTCCTTTCCTGCTGCCTGGTGAGAGGAGTACAGGGGAAGAACAGGTACTCTTTTTTCTTTAAAAATCAGGACAGCTGTACAAATGCCTGGTCATAGGAAACTAACCAGCTAATTAATACCACAATTATGCAGATAAAAAACTGTTGCTTGATGACACCAGCTTCAATATCACCATTTATTACCAGCATTTTTGTCTCCAATTAACAAAGCAGATGGAACCTGCTACTATCAATGGGAGCGAGGACTACAGAGACAGACAGGCAGGGTAGCCGAGTGTCTATCAGCATAACACCCTTTCTGAGGGTGACATGGAGTAGATGTTGTGGTGGGAGGGTTTTTTATTTTTATTTTGCCACCACCATTGCCCCAGATAAAGGTCTGTGATAAGCTATAGCTTGTGTTCGACCATATTTGTCACAAATCTGCCATGATCACTTGAGTACTCTTCCCTGTCATTTCTTTGCCAGCATTCCTCAAATCACATAATAATTAACTTGGCTGAGCTCCACTTCCATGGAGAGAATGTTCAGGAGCAATCATGTAAATGTCCCTGGCTATTTCTCTGTTCCAGAAGTTGACCGCAGGTTTGACAGGATCAGCAGCTGGTGTGATAGGGAAATCCGCAAGAACAATCAGAAAAACATTCTGATCCTTTAGTCTTTTGGGTGGAGCCATCAGAACAGATCCCCTGCAAAGTTTTGGGATGCCAGTGATCCTAATTCTGACCGGATAACCATCTGTCCATGAAAACAGAACTGTATCTAAGCCTGTATCTAGATTACCCTTATCCTATCCAGCACCAAAAACCTAGTCCAGGCTGTGTTCAGCTGAATGTGTGGGGCCAGAAATCACCAATGTTGGCAAATCAACAACAATGAAAACCTTTCAATTTTGTTATTGATCTTACAACTGAAACTAGTTTTCTGATATTAGAATAGTAATGCTATACAACAAGAAACCTGCATTGTTCCACTACCATTATCAATGAAATTTGAAATTAAATCTTACTTTTTTTACTATTCTGTAGTATGAAAGATTACGAGAGACCTAAACTTGAATAGCAAAGCCTGTGATTAACCTTGTAATAGCAATAAAAGCCATTCAAACTACTACAAAATATCACCAACAAAATGTCTACCGCTGAATTAAACCCAATCTGTGTTTAATTATTGGAGAATCTCTTATTTCTTTTCTTTTTTTAACAGAAAGATATAATCCCTGTGATGCTACCAGTAATTTAGCTAATTTGCTTTTCTGGAGACCATCTGTTTTCCCTACATTCGGCAATATAGTAATAATTTTTTGTTCCTTCCTTATGTATCAAGTCTTCCTACTTCCTTCTTTCAACATTACAGTTTCTCAACAGTTTCTCAACAGTCATGCAACGAAGTGTCCGTTGGCACCTTAAAAGCTAACACATTTATGATGGCATAAGCTTTTTTGAGATAGAGCCTACAGCATCAGATTTATAAAGGGATAGCCTAGCTGGAAGAATTATATACACATTGATAATTGAAGAAACATACTATTTTGGCATTCATTGTTTTAAGACCACACAATCATTATATATCTGCCTTCTGAGATGCATCTTATAGAAGGAGATGTGAAAAACCAGAGGATGTAGAGAGTCAAAGTTATAGCCTGCTCATATGATCAGGGCAAAAAGTAGATAGGATCAAATACAAGGGCCATAGCATTAGTGCCCTGTTGCAAATCTTGGTGTTGCATGATGACTAAGGAGGCTGCAATTTCATTGCAAAAAGGCTTTCACTAGTCTAATGGGGAAACAGTAGGAGATAGAATGAGGAAACAGGAACCATAAGAGCAAATCTATTCTCATCACTATGTCTTAATAATAATAATAATAATAATAATAATAATTTATTATTTATACCCCGCCCATCTGGCTGGGCTTCCCCGGCCACTCTGGGCGGCTTCCAAAAGAATATTAAAATACTATAATACATCAAACATTAAAAGCTTCCCGAAACAGGGCTGCCTTCAGATGTCTTCTAAAAGCCTGGTAGTTGTTGTTCTCTTTGACATCTGGTGGGAGGGTGTTCCACAGGGAAGGCGCCACTACCGAGAAGGCCCTCTGCCTGGTTCCCTGTAACTTGGCTTCTCGCAGTGAGGGAACCGCCAGAAGGCCCTCAGTGCTGGACCTCAGTGTCCGGGTAGAACGATGGGGGTGGAGACGCTCCTTCAGATATACTGGACCAAGGCCGTTTAGGGCTTTAAAGGTCAGCACCAACACTTTGAATTGTGCTCGGAAACGTACTGGGAGCCAATGTAGGTCTTTCAAGACCGGTGTTATGTGGTCTCTGCGGCCGCTCCCAGTCACCAGTCTAGCTGCCGCGTTCTGGATTAGTTGTAGTTTCCGGGTCACCTTCAAAGGTAGCCCCACGTAGAGCGCATTGCAGTAATCCAAGCGGGAGATAACCAGAGCATGCACCACTCTGGCGAGGCAGTCCACAGGCAGATAGGGTCTCAGCCTGCGTACCAGATGGAGCTGGTAAACAGCTGCCCTGGACACAGATTTGACCTGTGCCTCCATGGACAGCTGTGAGTCCAAAATGACTCCCAGGCTGCGCACCTGGTCCTTCAGGGGCACAGTTACCCCATTCAGGACCAGGGAATCCTCCACACCTGCCCGCCTCCTGTCCCCCAAAAACAGTACTTCTGTCTTGTCAGGATTCAACCTCAATCTGTTAGCCGCCATCCAACCTCCAACCGCCTCCAGGCACTCACACAGGACCTTCACTGCCTTCACTGGTTCTGATTTGAAAGAGAGGTAGAGCTGGGTATCATCTGCATACTGATGAACACCCAGCCCAAATCCCCTGATGATCTCTCCCAGCGGCTTCATGTAGATGTTGAAAAGCATGGGGGAGAGGACAGAACCCTGAGGCACCCCACAAGTGAGGGCCCAGGGGTCTGAACACTCATCCCCCACCACCACTTTCTGAACACGGCCCAGGAGGAAGGAGCGGAACCACTGTATAACAGTGCCCCCAGCTCCCAGCCCCTCAAGACGGTCCAGAAGGATGTTATGGTCGATGGTATCAAACGCCGCTGAGAGATCCAGCAGAACTAGGAAACAGCTCTCACCTTTGTCCCTAGCCCGCCGGAGATGTTGTTGTAGTATAGTCATCTTAGTCGTGTTCGACTCTCCGTGACCCCATGAACCAGAGCATGCCTTGGAAACTCTCACTTTCTTCTCAAAGCTTCTCCTTTTTTATGTCCATGGAGTTTTCTTGGCAGAATACTGGAGTGATTTGCCAGTTCCTTCTCCAGATGGATCACATTTAGTCTAAACTCTCAGCTATGACTTGTCCGTCTTGGGTGGCCCTGCACGGCATAGCTCATAGCTTCTCTGAATTATTCAAGCCCCTTCGCCACAACAAGGCAGGGATCCATGAAGGGGTCACTATGTCTAAGGGACCACAAAACGTTAACTGAAAAATACGTGTAAGCTCCAAGGCTGGCAGCCCAATTATTTTCACACAACACAGGTAGACGCACAAATGACTAATTTTGTAGCACACACTGACCACGTCACAGACACAATTGGGCATTGTCAGATTCCGTTTCCATGCTTTGATTTACATATCACAGGCATAGGCAACCTCGGCCCTCCAGATGTTTTGGGACTACAACTCCCATGATCCCTAGCTAACGGGACCAGTGGTCAGGGATGATGGGAATTGCAGTCCCAAAACATCTGGAGGGCCGAGGATGCCTATGCTTGACATATCACATCTGGTAACCTACCATAAAAGCATTGCTTCATTGGTAAAAAGACCAAAACTGTGAAACCTTGACTGATAAAAAGTAATTAGAGAGACTGCTGTTACAGTGTTGTCACTCAATTGTAACAAGAGAACAGTTGTGAAGAATTCAAAGGGTTTGGCAGTTTTTATTGCATCAGATTATTATAAGAAACAAGGTTAGACTACTACAAATTCTCTGTAGGCCATGGATTTTCAGTTTGCAAATGAAGGTCCTGTAGCTAGAGTGTGGTAAGGCCAAAATTGCATAGGATGACATTCATTATCACACTGTTCCAATAACTTCATGTGAAGAAGCACTACAGATTGCCTTATGGAACAATCCCCCCTCTCCCCCTACAGCACAGTGTTCTGGAGGTTCTCCTGACCCCACTCCCTAGCCTATTTCAGGGTTGGGGTGCCAGGGTTAATGCCCCACTGCTCAAGGAGAAAGCCTTGCACACGGCTTCCATTGACAGGGCTGGTTAGGTGACTCCTGCCCATGCATTGAAAACTCTGTTTTTGTGCACAAAATTGATCTGGACTTCCTTTGCTGTATCTCTGCACACAGTGGCACTGCACACGTAGATATTGTCACGTATTAGCAGCACATTATTTTTCCTAATGCTTTTGGAACAGGACTCCCATGATGCTGGTTATTGTGAAGGAAGGAGAAATTCATCAAAGACATATTAAAGCAATATTATAAAGAGGAGGAAAATGCCCGTGATGAAACATTCTGTCCGTACAACAGTTAATGCAACAGAAGTTCTGTCCCATGGAAAGTGAATCATGGAACCCTACCCAGTATACAGTTTCAATTGCAATGTTAACATTCCTGAATCTGCGGTAATTTCTTGCTAAACTTCATAGTGTTGCTTCTTTCTGCATAATAATGCTTACCCTTAAGAATGGAAACTTGAATCACTCAGCTGCCTTCTCTTGAGGATTAAGATATCAGCAGATTTTGCAAGTAAACTTCTAAAGCAGCCAGCTGTTACCACCCACCTGCAGCCATAATAGTGATTGAAAAGAACATGGATGCCTAAACATGGATAGCTTCTCTAATTATGTGGAAACTGAGAAGTTTAATGCATGACCATACTTAAAATACTTTGTTGCAAAGACTACTACCAAGGTACGGAATGTGCATTGTGGAATTTAAAAGTTATAAACCAAAACAAACCACACATGGATTTTATACCAACTATCTTGCAATTATTGCCAGAACAAAATAATCATTTCCAAATACTAATTGTCAAAAGTTTATTCACAAGAATGCACAAAAACAACCATCTGGCTATATTTTGTTAAAGGAAAGATAGTTGCTTTTTGCCATGTTTACGTTATAATGTATTCAGCTAAATACAGTCATTCTTCTCTGTCTTATTTTTGGGTTTTTTTCTCCTCTTAAAGCATCTTTAATAGGAAGTCCAAGAAGTGGGCGAAAGCATGCAAATATGTAAGCTCTCCTCTTCATTGCCATTTTAAATGAGTTCAGTAGCTACCTATGCTTTGACAACTTAAACATAACAAGGCACAGGTGCTCCTGATTAACAAATCAGCTAGGGCTCTGTACAGTTCCCTCCACAGGTGGGAATGAATTTTCTTGCCCTGACAGCAGACAGGCTTTAAATATTTGTTAACTGGTAGGGGAGGACTAAATGCCATAAATATTTAATTTTTTTAAAAAAGAAGCAGCAGTTATGTATTATGTGAAAGGAGTGATTCAACTGGATATTTAAAACTGTAAATATTGCTGGCTGAACTAAAACTGAAAGATGTAATGTTTACCAGTCTTTCTTGGCAGGTTTGTACAGAAGTTTGATTTATTTGCACAGTCACAAGTGGTACAAAAATTGGTTAGTGGCTGTTGTTATTAGTAGGCACCATGGTTTGAACACCCAGAAAGTACAGTAAGCCCATAACCTATGTGGGGGTTATATTCCAGGAATCATGCCTAAAGCCAAAATTATGTATAGTCAAAGCACATTGGTTAATGGTGGGTAAGATTGCCAACGTCATTTTTCGTGGACATCTGCCCCCTTTCCATTTTCTTTTTTTAATTGTGAAGGTCATAAATCCAAATGCATCCAAGTGAAATGTGCCTAAGTTGCAGGCTGTATAAAAATTGTATTATCTACCTTTGACAAATGTTCACATGAAATTTAACACATACAGGATTAAGTTAATAGCTCAGTTGTAGAGCATTTGCTTTCACACTGAAGTTCCTAATCCCCAGCATATCCAAACAAGACTGGAGAACACTCCTTTCTTAAACCCTGGGGAATCAATGCTAATTCATGCAGAATAGGGTGAGAGAACCATTGGTCCTCCAGATGTTGCAGAACTACAACTCCCATCTGCCTTAGTCAGCATGACTAATGACTGAGGATGATGGGAGATGTAGTTCAGCAACATTCTGAGGGCCAAAGGTTCCCCACACCTGAAATCAAAGGGCTTTAACGTCCCTCTGCCCTCAAACATGAAATAACATGAAATAATGTAGCACATAAAACACTATCTACACTGCTTGTCACTGGTTGGAATGGGATGGTGGTGCTTATCCTGGAAGATAGGGTAAGTAGTTGTTGGTATGGGGGAGGGGGGTTAATTCAGGAAGTTTGAGACATGTTTCATTATGTTTTTATATATGTTGGAAGTTGCCCAGAGTGACTGGGGCAACCCAATTCAATGGGTGGGTCATTGTTGTTGTTGTTGTTATGCTGGTTAGTATCACCAATATGATGCAAGTATTGCATTGCTGAAATAAATGCCAACTTTGTATTGCATGATTTAGTATCAGACTGTCACAATTAACCAAAAAATGTGTAAAGAAGGAAAAAGCGCTTACGTAAAGCCAGCAGGAATATTTAAATTGCCTGCAAAAGGGGTGTGTGTGTCAAATCTAGCAGCTATTTATTTTATTAATGTCAGCAAATGTTTCCTTACTGTATCACAAACTTGTATTACACTATTTCACTTCAGGATATATTTGTATACTTTAGTGAGCAAGCTGCATATTTTCTGTTTCTGTTAAGGTGTGTATTGACATTATTACATTTTATATACTTCACTTGGTAGGCTATCTAGTAGAGTTTTACATGTACTGATAATATGCCAAAGCTCCCTATTTTAATTTTAAACCTGGGGTTTATATGTTACATTAGACTAGGGGCATAGTTTGATAAAGTTAATCACTGCTATGAAATGATTTTAGGTAGCATAGCTTCCTGAAAGGACTGAAACTGCTTGCTAACTGCACTTTAAGAGAAAGGGGTTGAAGCTGTATAATTATACTTTTTCAAATATTTATAAATTCACTGCTTAACCTAGTTCTTTAAATTTACCCAAAACAAGTAGCAGAGATGTGTGGGCACCCACTTGGTTGGGATGAGACCATTCTTAGTGTCTGCCACCTGTCCTGTGTTAGTCATTATCCACTTCGTAGAATTAGAAAGTACCTTCATGCCAACCTCAGCATAATTGCATTAAAGTAATAGAGGCACTTTGTTAGTTTAGATTATTCACCAAGAACATCAGGTTTAACTAACCAATTTGCTCCAGCTTAATTTGGTTTTATAAACAGAGGTCAAATTAAACAGCTTCTATTTTGTTTAAAATGCTTCTATTTTACAGTTTGGAATGAACACATTTTTACTATTGAATATTAATATCACAAACTGCCATATTTCTATTTTGGGAATGTAAACAGCAGAAACACAGCAATTGTACTACATGGACATCCTGCCCATTAAAAAGTCAGCTTGAACATAGCAAACTGAAAACCACAATTAGTTAGTAAGTACATAATTAGTACATACATCAGCCATGGGGAACCTGTGGCCCTCCTATGATGTTGGACTTCTAGTATCCCTAACCATTTGACATGCTGGATGAAACTGATTGGGAGTTGGAGTCTAACATCATCTGGGTATATATACTGGCTATCCCCATCAGCAGTAAACAAACTTGTCCACTTGGGAAGGTGGAGCAAGAATTCCAGGTGTATGTGAATACTTAATTCAACAGACCCTCAAGAGCCCCAATTTTGCCCTATTGGCAGTCCCTGTTTGCGGTCAGGTGCCCCAGGGTTTTATTTTGGATTTGGGGCACCCCACTTTTCGGCTGCGACAGCAGCATCGGAAGGCAGCATGAGGGTTTATTCCCAAAGCCTCATTAATGCTTAATAACCTTTGGGATGGAGAAGGTTGGATTCTAGCACCCTGCAGAGCCCTCAAGCTTCCTGCCCTGTTGGTCTCTCCTCTTCCCTCTCCTGAGGCCACAAATGAATGTTGCTTTGCTTTACTGACAATGCCAACATAGCCCCTTCACCTTGAGCCTTATTAGAAATGGACTAGAATAAACTTTGGGGAAAGAGTGCGCTTCCTGGTTTTTTTCTTATACATAGCTTGAGACAGTTGTTGGCATTTAGCATATTCTCCATGGGCCATAGATAAAATGGAAATCTGATCATTTTGTTTTGGATTACCAAAGGAAGCAAGGGAGAGAGGAATTTTCTGAAAAGCATTGAGGTGATTCGAAATAATCACACATCTACCCTGAAAGCACGGGGAGATTCTCCTTGATTAAGTATAGAGCTACAGAGCTCAAGGGATACGCTCTTGTTTTTCCCTCTCCTCTCCATGGTTGACTGTAGGAGTCTTTGAAGTCACATGCGTTTCAAGGAAAGGGCCGAGGATTGAAACTGGGTGGCAGTTAGTGTGGGAGTAAGAGGGCAAGAAGGGGGAAGCAGTAACTGCTAGCAGGCTTGTAGAGAGGGAGATAGTAACGTCCCCATGCACAGGAGAAAGCTGTGAGGAGGAAACATGAGTCAACTGACTCCTGCTCGCCCCAAATTTGTTCAGTCAAATGTTGGACAGTATCATTTAATTCTAACCTACAGTGGAACCTCAGGTTAAGAACTTAATTTGTTCTGGAGATCTGTTCTTAACCTGAAACTGTTCTTAACCTGAAGCACCACTTTAGTTAATGGGGCCTCCTGCTGCCGCTGGGCCACCGCTGCATGATTTCTGTTCTCATCCTGAAGCAAAGTTCTTAACCCGAGGTAATATTTCTGGGTTAGCGGAGTCTGTAACCTGAAGCGTATGTAATCCGAGGTACCACTGTATTTGCCAACTGCTGACATGAAAGACAAAAGCCTTCCAGTTGGCACTGCCCATTGGTAATCTAATCAGAGTGCTCATTTACATTTTTTAAGGGTGCCCCTCCCCATTCTGCACATGAGACAGCCTTGTCACTCAAAAATATGGAATGGACTTGGGACACTTTCTCCTTATTGGCTCACACAATCCTCACTTTTGCTCTCCAAGACTGTCTAGTCATCCTGTGGTGGGAAATTTATATTGTCTTACCTCCATAAACCTTATGTCTTAAAAAATCCTGCCCCTCCCCTAGCTTCAGCCTCAGCTTAATCACCTTTGTCTCAGGTAACCCACTTAAGAATCCAAGTCCTTACAAGACTTATGTTTTTGAACTTACTTCAGTCATTTCTCCTGACTACCCAAGGGAGTGCTTGTTGGATTAATGTCCTAGTTGACTTATCTGTGGATATACCCTGCTGTGTCTTTGAAACTTATTTGACCTACATAGTATATTGGTTTGAGCATTAAAGATTTTGGCAGAAACCATAATTCATATTCTTCATCTTCTGGTTAGAACCAGCACACCTGACACAATATCTATGCCATCAGGTGTAAGGCAAATGGCCATGGTTTGGCCAAAATGGCCTGGTGGGCCTAATTAGGCCCATGGGCTGGAAGTTCACCACCCCTGGTGTCAGGAGATTCATCCAGGCCCCATCTGGTGATTTCAGAGTGCAAGGTGATAAAATTTACCATTTATTATTAAATATTAAGAAATTGCTTACTTTTTAAATTAGAAACTATTTCCACTAATGGCTACTTTCTCAAATTCATTAGCCAGTTCTTAATCTGGTTCAGGTGTTCCACAAATACACTGTTACAATTTGTTTTTTAACTGGAATGTCACACTGTGCCTAACATAGCCTGTGGTGTCTTATTAGGTAGGAAAGACTCCCCCCCCCCCAAAAAAAACCCCTGGTGTTTTGGTTTTGTGGTAGGTTCAAAACATATTCCCATGGGTTTTCTTTCATATCTTGTTTCTGGCAAGGAATACACTAGAGGCCGAGTAATAATAAATGTTCTCTTTTTTTGCACATTTGCTCATAGCTCCTTTCTTGTCTTCCCGTTTTCTTTTCTCTTTCTTTTCCCAACTGGAATGATTACCAGTAGAATACAATTAGCAACTTTCAGCCATGCAACGAGAATACTGGGAAAATTAAATATATAAGCAAAAGCATTCTACATGCCCCTGAAGGATTTTTAAAATTATTGTCTTGTTTATATTTCAAAATTTGGTATCTGGTTACACAGCTCTAACATTGGTGATCTATGTGAAATATATTTAATAAACAACTGAGATTCTCCTTCACCTTGTGTCTTTCAGAGAGTCATTTTCAACATTGTAAACTTCAGTAAAACAAAAAGCCTCTATCGGGATGGAATGGCTCCAATGGTGAAATCCACAAGCAGGCCGAAATGGTAAGTTACCACACCAGTTAATAATTGTGGTTTTGGAAAAAGCTTTGCTCACAATATATCTTGGAACTACTGCTCTTTGTTTTATTTGGTTAAACTTGGATAATCTTTGTTTTCTTTGTATATACTTCAGCTATTGTGCTATTTCTCTCTCCACAACAGAAGCTAGTTGTTTTTATATTATGGCTTAACCTTGTGAGTGGCAGCTTTGGCATAGGAGGGTAGTTATACAGCCCATACCAGAGTCAGAGACAATAAACAATATTCCTTTGCACTTTTGCATATTATTTGGCAGTTGACTCAGTTGGATGCTTTGCTGGTAAAGGTTGTTGCAAATTTTCACCAGTAGTCTCTTATAGTAAGATATGTGTATACAATTTACCTGATAAATGTGGAGGAGGCATTTGAGAGGTTGGACACAGCAGAACAAGCATGGAAAGCTAGATAAGATCAGGCTGCCTTGTTTTTGTTTTACTTCATGCCACCCAATAAGAGCCCAATTAATTGGGATTTTAGATGCTGAGATCTTGCTAGCAAAGATTTCCTTTGTAAATTATCCTCTTAGAACTATGAAACTACTAATTTTGGATGGAGTAAGACCCATAAAGTACCACATATGCAGGCAGATGAACTATTATTGTTCTCTCATCCATTCTGTTCCCCAAAATCTTATTTGTAACAGTTTCAAGCCAAATACATCAAGTACACCAAGCACCTTCTGAATCTTTCTATTTGCAGAATTAATTTCTAATTTTTGCTGTTAATTAAGTACCACTGATTTCCTCTTCATTATTCCCCTGATGTGGTTTCACATTGAAACATCAATCTGTAAAAATCTGTGTAAAATATGCCTACAAATATACAGACTTTTCTGTTGTTTTAAGGGATATTCTTGCACATATTCTTCAGTAACTTAAATATTTCAGTGTTTCAAATTGTTGTTCATATGTACATTAAAACAAAGATTGCTGTGCTCCCGAGAAGGAACTTTCCCTTGTTCTTCTTCTTTGCCTTCAGGCATCTTTCCCACTATATACAAACAAGCTGACTAAATCAGACCAGTTACAATTTCATCAGACAGTGACAAGTATCAAATACTGCAGGGGAAAATAAAAATAAAAGGCAGAAGGGGTACCACTCAAATAAATAAAGCTATTTCTGCATGCACACAGAATGGCATAGCTTCATTTGGCAGCTACGTTGACTGTAATCTGTCTATAGATGCCATGTGCAGAATTTATTTTATTTCCTATATGGAAAGGGGTATGGCCATTTTCCTAGATTTGTCTGGAAATGGTTGGAGCATAACTAATGCCCCTACACTTCAACAGTCATGGAATATAAGATACATTTTAGAAGTAGATTAAAGCATCTAGAATTATGTTATTATTTACTTACATAAAATATTTTAAAGCCACACTTTCATATAAACATCACAAGGGGGCATACAGACTAAAGACACACTATTACGATAAAAACATTGAGCTTCCAGTGGTTCCACTCCTCTAGGCATAGGAGCCAACTCCTAGGGGCTGAGGGGTTTTCATCTTCCCCAATAAAATATTTAAGGGGGCTGGACCTCCCCAAAAGTTGATGGGCATTGCCATTCAAATGGTGTGCATGCGCCACATAATGTGATCAGTTATGTGGGGCAGGGCTTATGTGCACCCCTTACTCCAAAATTCAGGTTGGCACCCCTGCCTCTGGGAGAGCTGTCTGCAATATTTAAAGCAGCACTTTCCAAACTTGTAATGTTGGCGACACACTTTTTATACATGCATCATTTCACGACAGAGTAATTCAGTTTTACTAGCAAACTGGAGGTTAAGCAAACTCCTTTCCAGCCCCGGTGGGAGGGTGGGGAGCATTTGTGCGACACGCCTACAAACTGCAGCCGACACACACAGTTTGGAAAGCTCTGATTTAAAGAGCCTGTACTGTAACCTATTCTACAGTTGCAGTTTCCTGTGTGGTTCTGGAGAATGAAAAGGTACAGTGGAATCGTCCTCAGATTCTGAGGCAGATGGAAGAGCCATGTCAAAAGACTCCCATCAGGTTGAGGGGCTCCCTTGAGTTGGGGTGACTGCTGTAACATCTGTATCAGAGTCCTTCTTAGACCAACCGGGGACATGACAGCCCCAGGAACTTCTGTGGTCTCCTTGTGGTTGCTGGTTGCTTGTGCGGAGGTTGTATATGAGAAGCACAGGCTCAAGCTGTTTGACTTGTTGGCATCTATTGTTAGTAATATATCAAATATATTGCAAGCCGCTAAGTGACAAATACTAAATATCATTGTATGTTATCAGATGGCATCATATATATTCTGAAAACTCATTGTTAGGGGTTTTATGTCAATTATGTCAGTCAGAACTCATGGCACTAAACCACAACTTCTGTGAAGTAACATAGTGTTGTGTCATATCAAGCTATATTGGTTGAATTTCACAGCAGATAAGAAAGACACAATGAAACGGGAAAGATGCTAATTTAAACCAATGAGATGTGATGTAACTTGTCAGATTAAATTGATTAAAATGACTTGCTCATTAAATGGCAAAACCTCAGGTCTTTTTTTCTTGATGATTCCTCTTACAATTGTCAACAAACTCTTATTTTTCCTTTTTAAAGATGTGAATATGTTTTTTTGGGAAATGTGTTTATGCTTTTGTGGATCTCTTTTGTGAGTTGATACAATAGACCTGTGTATACTGCCCTTATCAGTGATGTGTGAGCTCACACTAGCTTACCATAGAAGGCACTCCCTTGTTCTTTCTAGGAAAATTATCAAAAAACTGTTAGGGTCTTACAGTACTTAATTTTTTTAAAAAAAGAAAGCTAGAGATCAGCCCCAGTCCTCTATGCCATCTCCATACTTCCCAAGCAAGCTTGTTTTGCAAATGAGTTGAGAACTGGGAGTGGAGATAAAAAATTAAAGAATAGTCCAGTAGCACTTCTGAAGAAGTGTGCATGCACACGAAAGCTTATACAGTGGTACCTCGGGTTAAGAACTTAATTCATTCTGGAGGTCCGTTCTTAACCTGAAACTGTTCTTAACCCGAGGTACCATTTTAGCCAATGGGGCCTCCTGCTGCTGCTGCGCCGCCGGAGCACGATTTCTGTTCTCATCCTGAAGCTCTTAACCCGAGGTACTATTTCTGGGTTAGCGGAGTCTGTAACCTGAAGCATCTGTAACCCAAGGTACCACTGTACCCAGAACAAACTTAGTTGGTCTCTAAGGTGTTACTGGACTATTTTTTAATTTTTTATTTTGACTGCATCCGACCAACACGACTACCTACCTGAATCTGGGGGTGGAGAGAATTTGCTGAAGATAGGAAATGTCTTAATAGTTCTCTTTTTAACTAGCCAGGTTGCTCCTGAGCTTGCTTAGGATCATTAGTTCCTACTAGGATGCGTGCAACATGTAATTTTCAATGCTTTCTGTATGAATTGGGCAGAGACACATTCTGAATCAACAGTGTTCACATTTGCTGCCACTGCTAGTTACTGTTGGGTGTGGTTTTCCCGACTCACCTAAGTAGTTTGGCTTGTCTGAGCTTTCTCAAGAGAATTTTCAGAAGAAGGTGGGGACTTTCACACAAGTTCCCTGAGAATGCTTGGAAGGCGTTGATGGGCGAGAGCTTGAGCCTAACTTCTTCTGCCATCTTCCACCCAAGGAAGCATACCATTGTGTGGAGTGCGGGGCAGGGGGTTGATTGTACAGAGATGAGAGAGATGGCAGTAAGAAACGAGCTGGGAACCAGGAGCTGCACCAGAAGATCAGAGTCAAGAGACAGAGCCAATAGTCAGGACCAAGGTGTAAGTAGCAGCAAGGAGAAAGTTGGAGGCTAGGACCAATGGACAAACCAGGAGGCAGAATCAAAGGGCCCAAAGAATACAGGATAACAGTGTTGCTCAGGCAAGGCTCAACTAGAACTGTCATATATTCCTTCCTGTCCAGAAGAATCCAATGGCCAGCCTCGCCAGACAGTTCAGGGCTTGAGGGCACTTTGCTGCCTAGGTAGATGCTGAATTTGATGGCTCATCTCTTGAGGAAGCTACACACAGATCTAGCTTAAGTCCCAGTAGCTCCCCCAACAGGAGGGTTGGCCAGAGGAAGAAAAATTAGATATTCCTGAGCATGTTCAGGAGCATCTTTTTGCACTTGCAATGCATAGGATTCAAAATTTTAGTTTCTTAAACCACCAGCCCAAATCATTTCATAGAATCATAGAATCATAGAGTTGGAAGAGACCACAAGGGCCATCAAGTCCAACCCCCTGCCAAGCAGGAAACACCATCAGAGCACCCCTGACATATGGTTGTCAAGCCTCTGCTTAAAGACCTCCAAAGAAGGAGACTCCACCACACTCCTTGGCAGCAAATTCCACTGTTGAACAGCTCTTACTGTCAGGAAGTTCTTCCTAATGTTTAGGTGGAATCTTCTTTCTTGTAGTTTGGATCCATTGCTCCGTGTCCGCTTCTCTGAAGCAGCAGAAAACAACCTTTCTCCCTCCTCTACGTGACATCCTTTTATATATTTGAACATGGCTATCATATCACCCCTTAACCTCCTCTTCTCCAGGCTAAACATGCCCAGCTCCCTTAGCCGTTCCTCATAAGGCATCGTTTCCAGGCCTTTGACCATTTTGGTTGCCCTCCTCTGGACACGTTCCAGTTTGTCAGTGTCCTTCTTGAACTGTGGTGCCCAGAACTGGACACAGTACTCCAGGTGAGGTCTGACCAGAGCAGAATACAGTGGCACTATTACTTCCCTTGATCTAGATGCTATACTCCTATTGATGCAGCCCAGAATTGCATTGGCTTTTTTAGCTGCCGCGTCACACTGTTGGCTCATGTCAAGTTTGTGGTCAACCAAGACTCCTAGATCCTTTTCACATGTACTGCTCTCAAGCCAGGTGTCACCCATCTTGTATTTGTGCCTCTCATTTTTTTTTGCCCAAGTGCAATACTTTACATTTCTCCCTGTTGAAATTCATCTTGTTTGTTTTTGCCCAGTTCTCTAATCTGTCAAGGTCGTTTTGAAGTGTGATCCTGTCCTCTGGGGTGTTAGCCACCCCTCCCAGTTTGGTGTCATCTGCAAATTTGATCAGGATGCCCTTGAGTCCGTCATCCAAGTCGTTGATAAAGATGTTGAATAAGACCGGGCTCAAGACAGAACCCTGTGGCATCCCACTAGTCACTCTTCTCCAGGATGAAGAGGAACCATTGATGAGCACCCTTTGGGTTCGGTCAGTCAGCCAGTTACAAATCCACTGAGTGGTAGCATAGTCAAGACCACATTTTACCAGCTTCTTTACAAGAATATCATGGGGCACCTTGTCAAATGCCTTGCTGAAATCAAGGTAGGCTACATCCACTGCGTTCCCTTCATCTACCAGGCTTGTAATTCTGTCAAAAAACGAGACCAGGTTAGTCTGACATGACTTATTTTTCAGAAATCCATGCTGACTATTGGTGATCACAGCATTCCTTTCTAGGTGCTCACAGACTGTTTGCTTAATGATCTGCTCCAGAATCTTTCCTGGTATTGATGTCAGACTGACTGGGCGGTAATTATTTGGGTCCTCTCTTTTCCCCTTTTTGAAAATAGGGACAACATTTGCCCTCCTCCAGTCTGCTGGGACTTCGCCTGTTCTCCAGGAATTCTCAAAGATGACTGCCAGTGGTTCTGAGATCACATCTGTCAGTTCTTTTAATACTCTTGGATGCAGTTCATCTGGCCCTGGAGACTTGAATACATCTAAACTAGCCAAGTATTCTTGTACTATCTCCTTAGTTATTCTGGGCTGTGTTTCCTCTGCTGAATCATTTGCTCCAAATTCTTCAGGTCGGGCATTGTTTTCTTTATCGGAGAAGACTGAGGCAAAGAAGGCATTGAGGAGTTCAGCCCTTTCTGTGTCCCCTGTTTGCATTTCACCATCTTCTCCTCTGAGTGACCCCACTGTTTCTTTGTTCTTCCTTTTGCTATGAACATACCCATAAAAGCCTTTTTTGTTGCTTTTAACCTCTCTAGCAAGCCTGAGTTCATTCTGTGCTTTAGCTTTTCTGACTTTGTGTCTACACGTGCTGGCTATTTGTTTGAATTACTCTTTGGTGGTTTCCCCCCTTTTCCATTTTTTGTACACATCCTTTTTAAATCTTAACTCAGTTAAAAGTTCTTTAGATAGCCACCCTGGCTTCTTTAGGCACCTTCCATGTTTCCGTCTCATTGGTATTGCCTGAAGTTGTGCTTTTACTATCTCCCTCTTAACAAACTCCCAGCCATCATGAACTCCCTTTCCTTTTAGTATTACTGTCCATGGGATCTCACCCAGCACTTCCCTAAGTTTTATGAAGTCGGCTTTCTTAAAGTCAAGAAATTGAGTCCTAGTATGCTTGCCTGCTCCTTTCCGCTGTATAGTAAACTTCAGAAGAGCATGATCACTCACGCCTAATGATCCTTCCACTTCTACCCCACTAACCAGGTCATCAACATTGGTTAGGACCAGATCTAAAATGGCTGTTCCTCTTGTTGCTTCTCCCGCTTTCTGGACAATGAAGTTGTCTGCAAGGCCAGTGAGGAATCTGTTTGACCTTATGCTCTTGGCTGAGTTTGACATCCAACAAATATCCGGGTAATTGAAGTCCCCCATTACTACTATCTCCCTTCCTTTTGCATGCTTGGCCATCTGTTCCAGGAAGGCATCATCTATGTCCTCCATTTGGCTTGGGGATCTATAGTAAACTCCCACAATGAGGTCACTGTTATTCTTCTCTCCCTTAATTTTGACCCAAATGCTCTCACTTTGGCTTTGAGGTTCTAAATCTTGGATCTCTTCACAGGTATACTGTCAGGGAACTGCCATCGGAGCTAGAGGCGGAGGGAAGGCTCCAGAGGGATGCCGGAGAGGGTCCCAGTAGGGAGAGAGGCAGCCCGTCCGCTGGGGAAGGAAATCAGCGTAACACCAGTAGAGAAGGGGGGCAGATGGGGGAATCGGAGAGGAGGCTCCAAGACTCCTCGCCGGAGACCAGCGGTGAGAGTCCGGGTCCTCCGCTGCCCACACCCTCCCTGCGCAGAAGGCTTCCATGTAGGGAGTCTAGGCGGAGACTAGGCATCAAAGAACTTTTGTGCTGGAAGAAGTTTAAGAAATGCCCACTGACGGATTCTGCCAGCGACTGAGACAGTCACGATGCTAGAGGCTGTTCAGTCAGAAAGGGTTTAACCAGGTAACCTAGCCAGGAGTGGCGGCAACTTACGCACGAGCAACCCCTAAATCCATTACATATACACATCTCTGACATATAACGCCACTCCTCCTCCTTTCTTGTCTGGTCTGTTTCTCTGAAATAGATTGTATCCCTCCATTATTACATTCCAATCGTGGGACTTATCCCACCAGGTTTCAGTGATGCCTATTATGTCATATTTAGTTTGCTGTACCAAGAGTTCAAGCTCATCTTGTTTATTTCCTATGCTTTGCGCATTAGTGTACAGACATTGAAGTCCATTAATCATTCCCCCGTGTCTCTTATTTAAGGATTTTTTCCTCCCACCACTAGGTCTGCGTGCTGATTGCTCCATTTGGTCTATGACATTTGGATGATCATCTTCATCAATTGATAGACTCCTACCTTCAGGAGCACTGTCTCCCTCCCCCACGTTAGTCAGTTTAAAGCCCTCCTGATGAGGTTTCTGAGATTTTTGGCAAAAACATTCCTCCCAACTGTTGTGAGGTGCAGCCCATCGCTTGCCAGAAGTCCATCTTCAAGAAACTGCAGTCCGTGATCTAAGAATCCAAACTGTTCCTGTTTACACCATTTGCGAAGCCAGCTGTTCAATTCCACTATTTTCCCCTTTCTCCCTGGGCCACGTCGTTCAACTGGGAGGACAGATGAGATGACAATTTGTGCATTTAATTGCTTCAATTTCCTGCCCAGAGCCTCGTAGTCTCTTTTGATCTTCTGGAGGCTATTGCTTGCAGTGTCATTGGTTCCCACAGGAACCAAGAGGAAGGGGTATTTGTCAGTGGGTTTTATGATTCCTTGCAGTTGTTCAGTTACATCTTGGATCTTAGCCCCGGGGAGACAGCACACTTCCCGAGACATCTTGTCAGGCCCACAGATCACTGCTTCTGTTCCCCTCAGTAGTGAATCCCCTATCACCACTACACGCCTCCTCTTAGGTTTGGTCGGGGTTCTTCCATTTGGCTGAGATGTATTAGAAACTACAACTGCCATACAACCTGGTGACAAAGGATGCTCCTAAGCATATTCAGGAACACATAGGATTTAAGAATAGGCCTGCAATAACTTTTCTGCCACAATCTAGCCTACCTTCCAGTCTGCCTTCCTGAAAATATAACTTTGATGGGAAAGGAGATCTACAGGAAATGATGGCTGGCAGTGAACTCATTGCATACTAGACCTGTGCTCTGGAGGAAGTTTTGGCTTGATTCTAAATGGCACTAACATTTCTGAATAGCAGATACCTTCTCCAAACTCCAACAATTGCTTTCAATATGCATACCTTATATTATCCCATTTCCCCTCCCTTGTTCTTCTGCCTTGTTTCAACACTCCCTCCTTTCCCCTTGTTCATTTTAGTGTTTGTTGTTGCTCCCTAATTTCATATACTAGTCTCCACTCTTCCAAACCATTAGTTTTACTGCATAGGCTCTAATACATTAAATTTTATGCGTTGCACACACATGCATTGCCATTCCCCTGATTCCACAAGGTTTTGCAACTTTTCAAAGTGAAACAGAAAAGTGACTTGTTCAGTAAGCAGCAGATTTTCTAAATGATGAAGTGAGCAAGCACTCTCTTTGGGTAGGCTAGCTATAACTCTTGATTATTCAGCAAGAGCATTGCCTCATTGGGGACATTAGTTTTCAAATTGCGCTAATCTTTTTAAAGTAACAACTGGCCACTCATCACCTTAGGTATTCCAGCAAAGATCCTGTGCAAAACTCTAATTAGTATTTATGAAACAGCAGCTCGTCCCTGTAGAATAATAGCTGTGGCTGGCAAATATCTATTTGACACCTGTTAAGTCTTCAAACATTCTGCATCTTAATGAGGAGAGAGTGCTAGGTGAAGTCCAGACGATTCAGAGGTAAGTGTTAACAAAGAACAAATCAGCAGTGGTGATGGTTATTCTCTGCAGGTGACAATCTTGTAACAAGCCTAGTATTAGCAAGTGACATAGTCAGGCATATGCTGAGGCCCATTGACTAGTGGGGCCTCACAACTGCTTGGAGATGCGGATGAACACCAATCTGCTGCCATGTTCTGCATGCTGTGGCCAGGCTAAGCTTTCTATGTGCTTCAGAAGCAGTGTGTGAAAATTGCTTCTCACGCCGCTGTTGTGTACCCATACAACTAGGAAACGGGAGCTCATTCTAGAAGCATCTGCAAAGTGTAAGAGAATGAGAGATTTCCCCAGTGGTACGTGCAATGACATGAGGGCCACTGAGGCAATATCCAGTTTTCTGTTGGGAAAGCTGACCAGCTCAACTGTGGGCCACGTATGTTCACCTGAACTTCCTCTCAGGGGAAGGAGGCAGTGACTAATGTCACCTCTGTACCTGCAGTATGACAAGGAAGGCAAAGGAGGGCCCTGCAGTTCTCTTGCCCAGGGTATTCAACTCTCCGAGAAGCTTGTCAGGTGTACATTTGTCAATAGTTATATCAGTCAGCAAATAATAGGACATTAACTGTACGAAGAGAGAATTTATAACTCTCTACTCTTTATATATAACATCAGGTTCCAGGCTTCTGGCCTTGGCAAAATTGTCACTAGTGTTCCTTTTTTATATTTCATTCTTCAAAATGGCTGTTAAACATGGACTTGTCTTTCTAGTCAAGCAGTGCTTTGACATCTATTACATCTACTACAAAATTATTTTAGACTCTGCTGTAGTATTTCTCCCTGTAGTGGTCTGGGTGCCGGAGAGCTTCCTGTGGAGTAACTTAAATGTTAATTTATATAGATGTCAGTAAACTTGTTTTCCTTTCACATCAGGAGGGTTACTGTTTGCATTGCTTTTCTATAAATCTATCAAATAAAATGCAAATGTAAAGAGCTGTATTTCATGTTTTATTGATCAGGAGCAGGCAGAGTTGTTGTGACAGCATCTGAATTTTGATTAGCTGTAACTTGTCTGTTTTAAAGTTTATTTTTGGGTGTAGACTGCAGTCACCTCAGTTTCGTGGGTAGGCATGCCCTTGTCACTTGCATTCTGTAGAAGATGTTATTGGAGGTTAGGTCATTGTGTGGGGGAAAGTGAGAAGAAATCTAGTAGTTAGTGACCATTGTGTTAGGGGGGAGAGGGGTTTCTTAACCATAGGGGTCTTCTGGCTTTCTCTTCTTCCTTCCACAACTCCAGTGCTCACACCAGCCAATGGAGTGAATGGGCAAAGAGGCCTGTACTCCCTTCTTCCTCAGCATGTGGAATATACTAGAGTAGAATGCACAGTGAACCCTGGGAGATGTGATTTCTGCAAGGCATTTGACATTTCTCAGGCACTGGGGAGAAACAGCATCTCCCAGGATTCCAGGCATATACCTCCCTAGTAGCATTTCAGCTGCTGGGGAGGGAAAGAGACTGAAAAAGGGGAAACTGAGACCTCTTCTTCCCATTACAGCTGTTGCTAGAGCAGAAGCCTAGCAAGGTGGGTGGAGGGAAGAAGAGTGGGAGGGAGGATTAAAATGAGAATTGTAATGTTCATCTTCAGGTTGAATACACATTCCTACCTCTCATTCTTTCCAAACTCTTTGGGGGGAAAATACAATTGTGAAAACTGGTTATTTGTATAATTAGCATTTGGTAACATAAGGGATTTTTCTCTAATAAATAAGAGGGATTCATAAAAGAATCACTGCCAAATTTCTGGGATGACTGATATGTGTTGGCAAAAGTTACTTCCTCTGATAGTGAAGTGGAAAAAGATAATAGGAATTTTTAAACTGTTGCAGTTTTTAATCACATTTTAATCACATGCCTAGGTACACAACCCTGTGAAAGTTAAGTATGTGCTTGGTTAAAGGGCAGGACCTTTAGCTAGAACCTGCCCATATATTCTATTTTAAGTGAATGATTAAGTGTTCTTACCTGGGGGAACTGACCACTATGATTACTTCACCTGCTGGTTTCTGGAAATGGAAAAGTGGATGAATGTTAACAGACTGCAATGATGAATGCAGTTCATTTAATTCAGTGGTCCTTCAATGTTTTTATTTGGATATTTTTTTGTGGACTGTAGAGCAGGAAGTACGCAGTCCAGTGTGGGGCCAGCCAAGATAAAAATAATACACAGAATCAATATTGGATTGAAATAGCCACAACTTTTATTGATTACAGATGTAAGTAGGCTTAGAGGAAGGCGTGTCAGTCAGCCCACCTGCTGACTGATAAGAGGTTAGGTCAACCCTGGGTAGAGGGTCACCCTGTGATGCATCACATTGGGGTGAGCCCAGCAGGGTTGCCACTTGGAAGGGTGCTATCAGCCCCTGTGTGGACTCCCAGACTGAGACACCGCTTCCAGGATTCCTTTAGCAGGGTACCTAGTAAGCTAAATATGCAACTCAATGCTTTACCCACCAAAAGTTGTGATGATTGCTATCAGGTAGGTGATGAACCTGTAGAGCAGCCCATTTGTCTAGAGGGAATGCAGCAACTGAGTCTTCCATAGCAAGGTCTGCCCACTGCCTGCCCACTCGCCTTTGGGCAGGACCTGTAAGAAACAGGGCAAATGATTTGAGTGGGCCATGACCAGGTATGGCATGGCTTTAAAGGAGATAGGCAGTGGTTTGTGCAACATATGTATATGAGAGCTAAGGAGCATGAGTGAATATGGATGTCAAAATGGCATGTGTTTGCATGAAGAATGTGAGTGGTGTTTATTCATGAAAGAAATGTGTGAGTACTGTGCTCACGTGTGTGTAAATGTATACAGACTACGTATGACAAACAAAACATTTTCAGAGCCCTCTTCCTTCATATTCTTCACATCCATTAAGTTGCACAAGGCATGATTTATAATAAGTATAAGCTGGGATACTGAACAAAAAAACCCACAATGCTCCCTGCATATAATTTGTGCCTTCCAAATAGATATGAATGAATAGCTGAAATAATAGGAACTGTATGAGTAGGTTAAAAATACTATTTTGCTAGTAATTGCAGTTGGCAACAGTGAGTGCAGAGCCCAGTGCCCATGAATATACAAAAGGGGAGATCATATATGTTCAAGGAAACATTGTCTACTCAAGCCTTCCATTAGCTTCCCACTGGAGCATGAAATAAGGACATTCTCTGCAGTAACATTGCAGCACATCCCTAGTTAACAAGGGCACCCCCCTTAAGATTACAGAAATGTGCATTAAGACTAGAAAAGTCTCGGGGTAAGTGAAGGCAAGATACAGAGAACACACCATCGTTTTCACAAATATCAGTTTCACATCCTGCCTTGTAGCATGAATCATATGCTTGGGAAATTTCTAAAAGCTGCTTTTGTCTTTATCACTTACTTTCTTAAGCAACTGTTCTTCTAAGTAGCACTCAAATATAATTGTCCTGGTGCTTCCCTCAGTCTGTCCCCATATTCACTGTGCAGATTGATAGCAATTGAATTTTTGGCAGGGATTCTAGAACTTGACAATGATGTTCTAATTATCTAATCCAATATTTGTTTTTAACTCTCTTTTTTTAAACTGATAGTTTTACAGTGGTACCTCGGGTTAAGAACTTAATTTGTTCTGGAGGTCTGTTCTTAACCTGAAACTGTTCTTAACCTGAGGTACCACTTTAGCTAATGGGGCCTCCTGCTGCCGCCACGCGATTTCTGTTCTCATCCTGAAGCAAAGTTCTTAACTCGGGGTACTATTTCTGGGTTAGCGGAGTCTGTAACCTGAAGCGTCTGTAACCCGAGGTACCACTGTATTCTTTTTGTAAACTGCTTTGAGATTTTACTACAGTCAAGCAGTATATAAATGTTGTGAAATAATAAAATGATAAAAATCTCCGCTGTTCACTTTAACAGCCTTATTTGGGGGCCAGAATCCTTCTTTTTGTGCATGGGTCCTGAAGATGTTATGGCTCAGTCTGGGTGTGGTGATCACTCCTGGTGTCCATCAGTGACTTGTGACTAAGTGAGGTTGGGGAGCCTGTAATCATGCGCCAGAGAGGAAGTTTAGCCAGGTTCAAAATGGCTCTTGAAAATACCATGGCCATGGACTTGTGACACTGGGCCTCAAGCAACTGTAGGTTGGCTCAGCTACCTGCTTCTGCCTACCTACTGCCTCCACAGCTGCAAGGGCCTGACTACTCCATGCCTTTGACTGTGGTGAAAGTCTAGGTCACTGGAGACAGGGCTGCCATGTGCCTTACTGTACAGCGAGCTGTCCTCTGTTTAGGTTATCAGGTCCATGGTTATGTTTAAAGAACCATAATAATTGAGAGCAGAGGCCTTGAGGTTGCCCATCACCAACACTTGGACAGCAGACTGAGCAAACTTACAGGTTTCCTGCTCATAGTCTTGTGAGGCCAGCCTTTGTTGCATTGCAGTGCAATGGCAGGCAGGAGTGCTTCTGCATTACGCTGGGGAAGTAGATTTGGGTTGATGCCAGAGGATATGTTATGCTTGTATGCACAGAGCACCAAGCCTTTGTTGATACGTAATATTCCATACCATCCATTTTTTCTGATTGAAAACCAAGATGCATATCTTCTGGACATGCTTCCGGGAGAGTCACATGACCTGCACCAGACTCTTGCCCCTCCCCTTAAAATGCTTTTTTCAGGACACAATCTTACATGGTGCCCCCAAACAAGCATTTTGGGGTGCTGCATGAGATTGCGGCCACCCAAAAGTGCTTTTTTCAGGGTCAGAGCGCAGCGCATGAGCATGAGCATGTGAGATCGTGGCACCCAAAATGGCTACCACACTCTTGTGTGAAAAATTGGGCACTTGGCAGGTATGATATTCTATTATTACTATTATTTCACTGCTTATTTAGCTGATGCTTTGCTTGTTTTATGCTTTCATTATTCTAGTTATTGTTTAATTGCATGTGTTTTATTTTGACAATGTTTTAATAAACTGCTCTGAGGGTTGTTGTTTTACAATCAAGCAGTATATGATTTGTATGAAATAAATAAATCAAAATAGTATTTGCTGGTAGACAACTCTGGACATCAGTTGCTGGAAAAGCAAGGTGTAGTGTTTTAAAACAAATCACCCTAATAAAAAACAGGAATACAATGGTACCTCAGGTTACATACGTTTTAGGTTACATACGCTTCAGGTTACAGACTCTGCTAACCCAGAAATAGTACCTCGGGTTAAGAACTTTGCTTCAGAATGAGAACAGAAATCGTGCTCCGGCGGCGCAGCAGCAGCAGGAGGCCCTATTAGCTAAAGTGGCGCTTCAGGTTAAGAACAGTTTCAGGTTAAGAACGGACCTCCGGAACGAATTAAGTACTTAACCTGAGGTACCACTGTAATCAAGATTATATAGTAGCACAGACTAAAACATTTACATGGGTGGCTGAAAAACCATCTAAAAGTTAGCAAAAATCCATGATGAGGAGCTAGCAAAATATAGTCTCTTATATAGATCTTTTTTCTTAATATTTTAAAATCCTGCATGCATTCTTTGATGGGAGATAGTCCTAAAGCACGCCTGTAGTGAGAAGCATTAGATCAGTGTAGTTCAGGTGTGGTGGACGTAGCACCAAGTGCATTGCTCTCAGTGGACAATATTGCTGAGAGCTAGAACTGCAGTATACTGAAATCCTCCTCTCCCCAATTAAAGCGCCTGAAATGTGGATTTTAAACTTTACAAGAACAAGAGAATCTGATCCATTGTTCATGCAATCCCCAAGGCCACTATTTCTCAAAAATTCCTGCATACATTTTACTTCCTCAACAACAATAAAAAAATCTATATAATTACCCAGCATATGAGTGAGGCTGGCTCAGAAAATCAAGCAACATGGGACCTACTTTATGCAAACACTGCATATTAATCATCTTAATATTTATAAGCAATTTAATTTGATATAAAATTGCAATTGTGATATATTCTGTATACAAGCAAATGAGTCATTTCTACCGCTCAACTGAAGAACTATAGGCTTTACATACTAGAGAACAGTCACGGTGTGCAGGGAAATAATGACTTGCTTGGGAGAGTAAAACAAAATACACAAATCTATGCTAGTGCTCTGACAAAAAAGTGAAGAAGAAAGAAGGAGGAGGAACAGAAATACTAAACTGGAAGAGGAAAAAAATATTTTTAATTATAAGCTGCCAACACCTCAAATAATGCCAACATATCCTCCTCCTCCTCCTCCTCTTCCTCCTCCTCCTCCTCCCATCTGACTGGGTTGCCCCAGCCGCTCTGGGTGGTTTCCAACAGAATAAAATCACAGCAAAACATCAAACTTAAACAACTTTCTGAAGACATCTGAAGGGATGCTTTTTAATCTCCTTGACATCTGATGGGAAGGCATTCCATAGGGTGGGTGCCACAACCGAGAAGGCCCTCTGCCTGGTTCCCTGTAATTTCACTTCTCACAGTGAGGGAACCGCCCAAGGCGCTTGGAGCTGGACCTCAGTGTCCAGGCTGAATGATGGAGATGCTCCTTCAGGTATACAGAGTTGCAGCTTTGTATATCTGCTACATAGATAGCATTTCAAAATTGCTCCATGGGACAGCAGTTACTAGACAGTGGGCTAGTTCTGTAAAGTGGCTCATGACTTGGATGGGGGGGGATTTTCTATAACCTGCTATTGCTTTCTGTTTGCAGTGGGCAGGAAGGCTCTTGTTGTATGGATGAAATGCCTTGATGAAATCCCATGCTGAGCCAGTTCACCACTGATGCAATCTCCACAATGTGCACTAGTCCTTTGACCAATTGATTTAGAAACTGAAAAAAATTACAGCATAGAGGTGGCCACTTGGCAAGCAGTTATTGTACAGTGCCTCTCCATCTGAATATTACTTCAATATAAAGAAGTAGCATAAAATGAATAAACTTATTGGTATAGATCCACTGGCGGAGGAAGAGTGGGGCGGGGGGAGCGCACCGCCCCCAGCACCACGATCCCGGTGGGGTGCCATTGTGGCTGCCCCCTCCCGCGCTGGGCGCCATGCCCCACAGGTGGTGTGCCACACCCCCAGGATGGCGCGCCATGCCCCCGGGACTCGTGCCACGCCCCCGCCTGCTCTCCGCCCCCGGTGCCGGAGCATGAAGCTCCGCCACTGTATAGATCCGTGTCATTATTTTATTTTATTTTATTTTATTAAAAACTGCAGGTCCATGGACCACTTGAGATGTGGGCAACTGGCATTGCGTGCTGCTCCATCTTTGCATCAAGTAAAGCTGGTAGCAGCTAGAACAAGAGTCTTTATGGTAGTGACCCCTAAACTGTGGAGCCTTCCGCACAGCTACATAGATTAATATCCCTGCCGGGATTTAGAAGGGAATGTGAGACTTTGCTTTTCCAGCAAGCTTTGGGTTGGTATTGTTTCATTTTCTCTGCTGACTATATTGCTTTCTTGTATGGTGCCTGTGTGTTTTCATCTCTTTGGTTAAGAACAGTTCCAGGAATGGGACAATGTCTGTGAGGGAAAGGATGGAAATCATTTCACTCTCAAACCCCTGCACCATGGCCATGATCCACATCGCCCCTCCTCATTTGCTTTCAAGAGAACGATATGACACCCAGCCACTGATCTTGCAGTTTGTTCCCATGCGACCAGATGTCAAACTTTTTATGAAAAATCTTGACTTGCTTTTGAGACCTTTAGGAAGCTATGGATCTCTTACCTTCAGGTTCACCATTTAGGGAAGATGGAGTGTAGTCACTGCCCCTGTGTTTCAAGCCATGATTGATTATTTCTCCAGCACCCATATTTTCAGCCAGCCTACCTGTTTCTTGTATCATACAGCCAAAGGCACAAATTCCTTTGCTTCATTTTTAAACGAGGGAAGTTCCTTTTGCTCTGGCTTCACCACACTGTTTCTGAATCAATGATTTAACTGTTCATCCTCTGAAGCATTTGCATCTGCTTTACAATGTGACTGTGGCCTCTTGCCCCTATTCCTCCAGTTCTCTCTTACACACATTCAATGTTAAGTCTTCTGTTGTAAGTAAATGAGGTTAGTACTGGGTTTAACACTTCTTGGAAACACTTTACTATTCTTTCTTTCCCTGTATAGAATGAAAAAAATAACCACAAGGAAAGACTGCTTGCCTCATCAATTTATATTTGAAAATAAGATAGTAATATGACAGAAGTTCATGTCCTGCAAATGTCACATTAAATTTGTATCTGTGACTTTGTGATTTGCTCTTTTAACCATTCTGAAAGCAAAGAGCTTAGCTTGCTTATGGATTCAGATACACAGAAGCTTTCTTACGTAATTTAATGAACCTCTTTACATCTTTTCCTATATAGCAGCATCATCCACTGGTAACCATTGGCCACACTTAGATCAGAGTATTTTCTGATTATTTGATTTTCATACTTTCCTGAATGCACTGCAAGTGTGTTATTCGCCTGTTCTGTAAATGTCTTAGTCTGGGTTTGGCCATTTGAGTTCTTTTCACAATTGCTCATAATAGCAAATGTCCGTTACAAACACATAATATGCGGTGCAGACCCTGATATTGGTGTAATTGTGCTCCTTCCTTTTATTGTCAATATATTATTGTCAAATTGTGATATAGATCATCACTGTGAATTTCTATAGCCACAACAAATGAATCCAGTAAAAATCAGACTAAATGAATACTTTTAAACAAGTCAGAGCACATTGTTTAGCCAAAGGTTTGACTAAACAAATAGGCCTTGTGATGATGAATATGGATACTTGATCAGAGCTTTAGAGGGTCTAAAGTTGCAATCCCGGTGTCTTCTACAAGTGAGTAAACCTCATGAAATTATTAGGACTTATTTATAAGCGGTCATTTCTGAACCATTCTCAGTAAACTTTCCCCATCAAAGCAGTCACCAAGGCAAATGTTTCTTATTGCTTTTCGTAGTTTTGTTCTTTCTTTGAAGAGTTGCAGCCTGCAAAGTTGCTACTCTGGGGCAAAAGAACACCACACTCCTGCTTCAGAAGGTGAGCTTCTGCATGCCCATCCAACAGCACTTTTAGCAAGGATAGCTCTTCAGTGTAGCACTTCAGCCCATAATCTTCTTTGGCTCCTATTTTAATCTGAGCTGAAAGAACTGACTGTTTTCTAATGCTGGCTTCTGCTTTGAGGTAAATATTAGTAAGCCCCCCCCCCCCCAACTCCTCACTAGGCCCTGAAGCCACTGACCTTCACCAGCATCTTTAATTGACATGAATGTGAGCAAAACACTCAGTGTCCCTATGTATTTAACAGTCTAAAAACCACTGTGCTGTAGACGGAAATGAGAGGACCTACTGGGAAGGAGCTATTCAGACAATAGTTAGCCTTGAGAATCCACTAGGGATGTAATTTACTTTAACGGGAGAGAAATGTTCCTCTTCTATTGTTTATTTGCCAATTCAGCAAAGGCTCCTAATTGAACATGTCTATGTTTTGTTGCATGTTTATGATATGATGATCATTATTTGGTTTGACCTAGTAAAGTACTTAATAAAGAATAGCCATGAGCTCAAATTATATTCTCTAGTCCTGATGCAGCACACAGAGAAAAAGTGTGGATTATTTTTTTTTAAATTAAGCTGTGAGCATATCCACAATTGAACAAAGAATGAGAGGAGTGACATGGGCGAAAGTAAGCAAGAACAAGAAGAAGAAGAAAAAAAGGGGGGGATTTTAACATTCCATATTTTCCATTTAGGGGTGGGTGGGTAGGTGTGCTTGGATTCATTGCAACAAACTCTCAGCTTCTGAGACTGGATGGGCTCAAATTCTAGAAAAATCAAATCAGGGATCACAGTCAAGTTTTTAAGCAGAAATTATTATCTCTTTTAGCTGTGAAGTCTTCTATTTTTCTATTTAGGATAGTACAGATTTCATGTGAGCAGAAATGAGAAGAAAGGATACATTCTTATTACAGAAAATTGAGGGTATACTAATGCTGGTAATGATATTTTATGAGGCATTTTTTCTATATGTAAAAAAATGAAAAATACACATGCTTTGCTTTCATATATATTCAGACTGAGGGTACTACAAAGATTTAACTATAAAAATATAATGCTCAAGAGACTATTCATAAACTTTAATAGTATAGGAGAACTGGAACTGGCTGAGAGTAGCTCTGAGACAAGTGCAAAGTTTTCCAGGAATGAAGCCAGACCATATTTGTCTCATAATTAATATCTAGTTCCACGAGACAACAGAATTCTCACTCCCTTTTACATCATCTCTGTTTATGTTGATCTAGATTTCAATGGTGTTATCACATTACAGAAAGTGTTATCCCCACAATCACTAATGGGTTACCAAATCAAATGTGAGCTTTTCTGAAGCATTCTCCATGGCTATTTCACAGTGCTTGGCTTATTCCGTCCATTCTGTGGTGGGTGCAGGCAAGATAATTCACTCATGGACTGATTTGCTGCCAGGAGGTGCTCAATTTTAGTTTACAATAGATAATCAAGATCATAAAACACAAACACAATTCAATTTAAACAATTTCATTCTGAAACCAGCAGTTCAAAACAACAATAGAAAATATCTTACATTCTTCTCCAACCCTAAATATTGGCATTCCCCAGAGCCCATTTTAATGTTCTCCCTTCAGCTCTATTAGAGGGCAGATATCATGACATCCCAGTTGAACAAAGATTATGCCCATGCAACTCTAATGACAGGCATAGGCAATCTCAGCCCTCCAGATGTTTTGAGACTACAATTCCCATTATCCCTGACCACTGGTCCTGTTAGCTAGGGATGATAGGAGTTGTAGTCCCATAACATCTAGAGAGCTGAGTTTGCCTATGCCTGTCTAATGAGATTGAATTCATTGGGCACATTGTTCTATACTGCCCTTTGTATTGTGATACCCAAATAGAGCTAATTCAACCATTATTAAGGAAATTACCTAGCCGTTTAGAGGAAACTTATGTTAAATACCTTCTTGCTAATAAAGTTCTGGATCTCATCAGGCATGTTGTGAAATTCTGTTTTATGGCAACAAGGACAATACAGGCTGTGGTGGGACAAACTCCTTTAAGCTCATTAAAATTTCCACAGCCATAAGAGATTGCTGCATTCATATATGTTGCCAAACTACATGTTGTCCACGTTTGCCAAATTTTGTCTGCAGTATTTCTTGTGCATATATACACTATTAACTGTACATTCACACCCATGGGGAGCATCTATATTTATTGCACAAGAACAGACCTTCTGCTCATGATTTGGGAGGAGTTTAAAATGATTAATGCAACTTTTAAGTAGCTAGGTGATAGGAATTTTCTTATATGAATCTAATAAGCCCTCTAAGGGAGGCAGGAGCTGATGATGCATAGAAAAATTGAGTTATTAAAATATGCTTACTTTAGTAGCTTATTTTCATTTGTCCCAATCCAGAGATAAACCTGCATAAGAGTGGGTTGTCCACACTCTATTGTGCTATTGTAAATGTGTACTTAGCCACAAACTGATGGTACATTCCCATTTGAAAAGTTTCTGAGTCCAAGCTTCACTCCATCTTTCCCATTCTAACCCACTCCATAAAGTCTTTACCTCTATCATCCTCCATTTTAAACCATGGGACCTTGTTGAGCCTTGTAAAATCAAAATAATATTGTGTGAGCGGAGTCTTTATACTATTTTAGGTTAGGTATTGCTATACCCCCTTCTTTCTTGAACCTATAAAGGGTTTTATGAAGTAGCCAAGTTCTCTTGTTTGCATGAATAAAATTTAGTAGATCCCTCCCCCCCCAATTATTAACATGAGAAATGGGTATGCTTATTGGTGAGACTCGGAATAAGTAAAGAAGGTGTAGTAATTGCATCATTTTTGTTATAGAAACTGTCCAACCATGAGGGTGTTAGCTTTGATCAATTTTTTATCTTAGTTGTTCAATCTTTTATCGAGGGAGTAAAGTTCCATTTTTCTAGTTTGGATAGATTCTTAGGTATATTCACTCCTATGTATTAAAAGTAGGCATTACAAAGTTTCAGGCCAGATGTTTCATGCCAATGTAGTTCTAGGTTTGGCAGGGTGAAGTTGACAGTGAATCCAAATACCTTGCCATCTATAGCAAGTTGGTGCATTAACAGCAGGTAACGAGGGTTCAGAAAGGAATACTCAGCATCACCTGTGAACATATGGATGAGTTTTTCCAAATAATTCAAAACCTTTTACATCACCATCTGCTTTTAATAATAACCCTCAACTAAGGGTTCCATGGCCGGGGGTGGGGGGTGGAGCAACAGAGGAAACGATGATCCCCCAGCCAATGGGAAATGCCGAAGAGTGTTCCTCATTCACCAGAACTTGGTCCAGTGTTCCATAGTATAAATTATACAGCATAGCAACCCAGGATGCACTAATACCAAAGGAACATAGAATTGTAAAGACATATTGCCAGTTTAAATGATCAGATGCCTTGACTGTGTCCAGCATCAGGAGAACAGTAGGTTCTAGATGTTATTGCCTCCAAAAAATTGTATTGATAACCCTTCTAATAGGGAAGGCTATTAGATCTTTGCTTTATGAATCAACTAGGTCATGGTGGACATAGTTTGGCAAGGTTTTTGAAAGCCTACTGGCCAGTATGCCTGTAAATAATTTAGTATCCACATTAATCAATGGACAGATCTATAATGGGTTCTCACCCCAACTCTTTGGCATATTCTTCTCCCTATTGCTCTCATTTGCCTTCAGCATGACTGAAGACAGGGTGTATATCCATTCAAGGAGTGACAGGGGGTCTGTTCAACTGTGGCAGGACAAACGTGTAGTGAGTCCTTATCAGAGAGATACAGTTTGTAGATTATGCAGCCTTAACAGTGCACTCTGGGGAAGCCCAACAGAGACTCATCAACTGTTTTGCCCAAGTCTGCAGGGAATTTGGACTAGCCATCAGCCTTATGAAGCCCAACATCCTGGGTCAGAACATCACCAGCACTCCACACATTAAAATTGGTGATTGCATGCTTGATGTGATGGATGATTTTGTCTACCTGGGTTCTATCATAATCAGCAACCTCTCCATCAATGCTGAACAGGACAATTGTATTGGCAAGGCAGCTATAGCAATAGCTTGACTCTCTAAAAGTGTATGACAGAATGCCTTGATGATGTCACCATTACCGCTTTATTTCATTTTTAAAGGCTGCGAGCTGAAGCATCATGAACTTAAACTGAACTTTGCATTCTGTAGTTGCCAAAGCAGGTGAGAAATTAAACAAATATCCTAATGTATCTACTTGCTTTACAAAGTGAATGGTTTTTCTATTGAGGGGCACTGTATAAGTGATGAGCCAAATAGAAAATTTAATTTCTGTTTGAGTATCTTAAAGAGGTTGTGGTAGTACTCTATACCACCTTGTGAAAAAGCAGGTCAAATATTTTTGCCTTTTTGCTACAAGCTTCCATAAGATCCAAGGTGAATGGTTTTAAATAAATTATGTGAAATATTTTCTTTTAAAGTTGAGTGGCTATGAGGGCACTTAAATAAAAAATGTTTGAATAATGTTTTTGAAATGTTGGATCTTATGGAAACTTGTAGCAAAAGGCAAAAATCTTTGACCTGCTTTTTCTTCAGGTTGTGTAGATTACTATAGTAACCACAGAAATTAATTTTTATCTCTGACTCTTCAGTTGTACAGTTAAATCTGGCCATCCTAAATCTTCCCTTCAGTTGGAAAAACCACTCAGTTTGTAATAAGTTTAAACTGATACATTGAGGACACATATGAGCCAATTTTACTTTACTACTATAACTTCAAATATAGAGTTTATATGTAATTATGAAAAATCAGATAGCATTGTCACATTTGATTGGTTTTCCTATGAAGATTTATTTTTATCCCAGCAAAGGAAGGATTTCTATTAAAACGAGGAGAGAGACTTACAATGAATAACTGTTATAGCTCCATTTGGTCTAGAACAATGAGTGTCTAATTCAAACTAGCAAGGAATGAGTGTTAACATTTTCAAAAGCACTTTAGTGACTTTGAAGTCTAAGTTCCATTGAAGTTCTGGCTTTCTGTCACACACTGAAAGCACTTTTGTTCTCTCAGTATTTACTTGAGGGTCAGGAGAGGAAATATAAGCAGTGCTTTTAATACTTCAAAATGAAAATGCCTCTTAATGCTTTCAATAAATAAAAGGAATGGACTGGTAAAGTGGTGGTATTCTTGTTGAGCCAAATTACAAAAGGCTCAACAATGTTCACTGTGGTTGTAAATGAGTAATATCACACATTCTGTTGTTGCTTTCAGCATTGTTCATAGTGTATACCCTTCTGTGCTCACTACCCTTTTCAACACAGCTGTGACATGCAGCTGTTACTAGAAAAAGTATAATATGACAGCTGTGTAGGCAGATGTTGAGATGTGAAGGAAACATCTCAAATTCTTCAGGGCTCATCCTGGAAAGAATTGATATCTTTAGAGAGGATACATCAGAAAAGAGTGTGATTATTTAAAATGCTCAGGATTTTTATAAAAATCAGTATTAATGCAAATTATGGTTTCCAAATAAATAGTCAAATGAGTCATAGCATGAATCTCTCTCTCCAACTAGTAACCTTTTAAATATTACTATTACTTGACTTCTCTTTCATTGTGTGGTTTGACTTGTACTTTCCTGGGCATTATTGTTTGCTTTATTCTTTGGTCACTCTTTGCAGTCTCCTTGTGATACATGGTCCCCAAAACATGTAACAAAAACCTCCACATAGATGGCACAATGTGAAAAGATTTGGCCTTCAGGCAGTTGGCATCGATTATTGTGCTTTCTGATCCCTGAAAGTTCTTTGATCATATGATTTATAAACATTTAACATTAAAAAGTAAAATCTCATCTATTCAACTTGTATCCCATTTCTCTCCCCTATCTGGTGACCCAAAGCAGTTAATACATTACATAAAGGATGTGAAATAACCATAAAATTAACAAGATAGAATTATATAAGATCAGCAATTATGGCCTATGGAAAATCCAGTATGCTTCTACGCATGTTCCAAGCCCTCACAAATCTTGCTTTGAGCTAGGTAGAATAGGAATCAGAGCTTTGGCTGGTGATCTCAGAGAGCAAGGAAATTAATACAATATGACTCAGAGATAAAAGTAGATCTGTGTGAATTTGTTGACCTCATAAAAGGTGAGCCACATAAAACCTATAGTGTGAGATTCACCCTAGGAACCCTGTGGGGCTCTCTCCACTGCCCATTCCCCACCAGTCCTCCCAAAATGGGATCGGGGAGGTTGAGAGAGCCCCCAGAATAGTGCATAGTGGGAGATGAGGGAGACTGTTCCATTTGATAAGCTGAAATGCTTGTGCAGGCAGAAGGTTTGCGTGCTGAGGTCCCCCAAAACACCCTTACCCCAATAACTCACACATCACACATAATTTTTGTTTAAGGTTTTTGGCATAATTTTGGCCACAACTTTATTATCATACAAATTGTGAGTGGTTGCTTAGGCATTGGTTATGACTATCTGTCCCCCCCCACATTGGGGACAGCACTGGCTCCCGGATTCCAGCGAAAGCCAGTGTGGAGGAACAAGTTCAGGGATGACTGGAGCTGCGACACAGACCCTCAGCTTCTCCCTGCATGCTCCTAGGGGCTTACACGGCCCGAACCCGATTCCAGGGGTTTGGACGAAAGGATGGTAAGCCCCTGAATTCCTTTAACGGAATTCCCGTGCAGCAACAGCATTGGAGGGGCAGGCACAGCCAATCCATACCCCTCCACCAACCAATTTAAATCAATGCCTAACCGCCAACCTTACAAGTTGTGACGATTTGCTAAGCAGTAGGCAAAACCCAAAAGGCACACACTAATCAGCCAATTGGAAAAATTCCTACCAGGCCCCCGCACCAATGCGGACGACCCCATGACAGGCATAGCAAGGTCAAAGCGCAAGCCCCAACAAGGGAGGGCGGGTGGGTGATCCGATGTCCACAGTGAAAGAGAAAGTAGCTTGCTGTGGACCCTGCTTAAATATCCTCTGATCCCACCCCTAAATTTGCAACAACAAATTTTCCCCAGCAACATAAACACCAACCAGCACTAGGCCCCCTTTATTCCAACCTGCCTAGTCATTGCAGGGTGCTTTGTCCGGCCCCATCCGCAACACGTGCTCTCCTTTAGTGAGAACACGCTTTGTAACAGCATGAAGTTGAATTCCATGGATTGCTGTTCTTTGATTCAAACTTTCTTGCTCCAGTGAGCAACCTTGCCACTGAATTCTACCTCAGTTGAAGTTTCTGAATCATCTTCAGAGGCAGCCTCGTGTAAAATGTGTTGCCGTAATCTAACCTAGAGGTTATAAGAGCATAGACAACATAAGTTAGGCTAGCTCTGTCCAGATAGGGGCCCAGCTGGGCCATCAGGCAAAGCTGATGGAAGGCACTCTATACCACTGAGGTCACCTGAGCCTCACGTAACAGCAAAGAATCCAGAAGTAGCCCAAAGCTCCTTCAGAGGGAGTGTAACCCTATCAAGAGCAAGCAACCTCCCATCCATCCAATCTAGGGAACCACCCACTAACAGCATCCCAGTCTTATCTGGATTCAGCTTCAGTTTATTGCCCCTCATCCAGTCCATTGGTGAGGCAAGACAATGGTCTAGCATATCCACTGCCACATCAGCAGTTGTAAAGGAGAAGTAGAACTGTTTCCTTCAAAAGCCCCTTGATCTGGTCTGTAACCACCCACTCAAGAAGCTCCCAAGAAGGGGAGATTGCCCAAAAGGGCAAGATTTTCCAGTTCCAGGGAGGGCTTCTGCAGAGGAGAAAAAGTGCTGAGAGCCTAAATCTCAACAGGAAGTGATCTGGCCATGACAAGGGACAGATGTCAATATCCCCCCGCTTTCAGATCACTATATTCCTCCCCAGCTGAGAAAACAATGTCCAAAGTATTACCTGGATTGGGTTGATGACACGTTGGGACAGCCCTATGGTTGTCATGGTGGCCATGAAGTCCTGAGCCCCCTCAGAGCTGGTCACCCTGGCATGGAAGTTGAAGTCCCCGAAACCAGTAGTCTGAGAGTCCTCGACATTGCCTTTGAGACCAGCTCTGTCAGCTCAGGCCAGGAGACTACTGGATAGTGAGGCAGCTGCTAAACCAGCAGAATCCCTAATCTGTCCCGAATACACAACTCCAGGAACACTCTAGACCCCCACTCAACTGGACAGAGAGCCTGCTGCAATCTCATAATGTATCCTTCTTTGAGTCAAATTCTAATCCCTGCCACCTTACTCCCAACACAGTCATTATCTATATTATCCTGGAGTCCTGGCTGTCTATGAACCCTGCATTATATGGCAGCCCCCCCATCCTGTGACCCCTATAACTGCCACCCTAGTTTTCTCACACAATGGATAAACTGCTTTGAGAGAGATCATACTTTCCTGCTTATTTAGTTTGTAAGGGATAGCATCTGTAACAACATCCATTTCTTGCCAAAGGGCAGCAGTGTGATTTTTCCCATATAGCTTTAATATGGACAAGGTTGACACGATGGAATCCCTATTTGTAGAGTTAGTATGTCCAGCTGTGCTGAGAATTGCAAACGTTGTGTAGCATTGCGAGAATATATTAAAAAACATATTGTACACTGTCTTTGAAATGTATCTGAGATTATGCATGACTCATCTTCCCGAGTTCTAAAAATAAGAACAGGAATAAATTATAATGGCATATGGTGCAAATGGATTTTGTAGTCCATAAGGGAAAGCTCAAGATCACAATGAACGAAAACAGTAACATTCAAAGTGTGTCGTTAAAAAAATGACTGCAAGTTAAATATAATTTCTCACTAAGTATATGAGAATCATACAAGCACAATATTGTGTCCAGTTGCTTATCTTGCCTGTTTTGTGGCTAAAGAATGCAATGGAGAAAAATTATCTTTTATCACAGTTGTATCCTATTGTCCTCCTAGAAGCAAAATGTGGTGTGAGGGACTGGTCTCCCATTTTACCTGGTGGTGGGTAGAGCACTTCGTTGCTCAGTTTTTCTTTTGACAGGCTGGCTTTGATTTCTCTCCGATTTACTTTCCTATTTGTTGAAGTTACCTGCTAAATTGTTAAATTGCAGTGGGAAACTTTGTCTGCATTTTACAAATTCCCAGGCACTCTGCTTAAATACAGTTTTCACCCACGCAGTTTCATTTGCACAAAAGTCATAATGGCAGAATATCAGCAGTTCCTACGTAGCTGACAATCCAAACTTGTAGTTCATAACTGGTGGCATTTCCCGAGAGAATGTCAGCAATGGCATATATATCTTTTGGTCTCACCCACTGCCACCCATTTTAACCTCTTAGTACAGATGATTGCTTGTAGGGCTTTAATAACTTGTTGATTTTTGTGGAAGCAGAACAAGAGAAACTATGCTATAAGAGTATGATGGAAATTAAACTGCAAATTTAACTAATCCGTGTACGAAAGCAGCAGGGAATAATGAATCCCCAGTAAAAACACCTGAAGAATACCTAACTGAAAAGCAGGGTTACAGAATTAGATTTACCACTGAACATTCAAATGAATAGTGTTACAAGTTTTTTTTTGGGGGGGGGTAGGGCGAATGCCTGGGGCCCTTCTAATTACTGGGAAAGCTGAGTTAGGTTCCTGGTAAGGTGATGGGCCATTAAGGAAGTAGCTCTGTGCAAGACAGAAAATGGGTGGGGCCCCCTCCCTCAACTTGTGGGTAGTTAGACGTAAAAAGCCAGAGTTGTGAGCAGATAGTGAAGTGATGTGAGCTAGAAGAAAAGTAGCAAGCTGGGAGAAGAGAGAGAAAGAGTGATGTAGATTTTTGTTTGTGGCGGAAATGACTGGCAGAATCCGTGACCAGGGAGAAGAGTCGGTGGAAGAAGATTGGAAGAAATTCAAAGATTACTTACAGAAATATTGCAAAATTAATGAATGTTAGAGTGATGTTGGATTGAAATTAAGTGGCTTCTAGCTGTACAGGCTTTAAAATTATAAATATATCAAGATTAAGGATTAGGATTAAAAAGGGTAAAAGAATGGAAAAATTGGTTTTTAATAGGTAAAAATTTAATGTATTAAATATTAAGATTAAGGATTGGGATTAAAAAGGAGGGAAAGGAATTGCTGGACTAACAAACTGAATTGGAATACAAAAGAGGGAGGTATGAGGAGGTCCGGGAAACAAGTAAATGTAAAAGTAGTGATGAAAAGAGGGAATTGTTTTTAATTGTTTTTTCTTTTTTTTTCTTTTTGTATTTTGCATTGTGTATTTTTCTTTTTATTCTTGAATTTTTCTTTTTATGTTGATGTGATTCTTTCTTTGTGAAACTTTAATAAATATCATTTAAAAAAAATAGATTTTTGTTTGAATCCAGGGAAGCAAAGCTACTAGGGAAGCAAGGCACTCTTGGGGTATTAATGTTGTGAGCCCACCCCCTTCATTGTAGGTTCAGGTTATATATATGTGTAAGTAAACCATATATCATAAATACACCACAGTTTCCACTGTGCCTCATTCTGAAGGAAACATGAAACCTGGGTAAGTGCCTGGAACCCCTGGAACAAACTGCTCAGAGATTGGGGTGTCATGCAACAGTATTCTTGGGCAAATGATGGTAGTGGCTTCTTCAGTGCTATTTCATTCTTCCTATTGCTGCTTTGTCCTGGAACAGCACTGCATTTTAAACTTATCCAAAGACATATGTAATTGCTTATTTGTCTTAGCACATATGTTTTCATGCTTCAGAAAAGGCAGATTTTTTTATAGCAGTGCTGCTAGTCCTTGGAGAAGTTTGGTTGACAGTTAGAAAAATGAATAACTCTTTTAGGAGAAAATCCAAAGAAATTTTGGTCCAGTTTGCACGCAGCATTAAACCAAACCACAGCTTGCTTCAGACAAACCACGAACTGTAACCAAAGTTAGTTCTTGGTTTACTACTTGTGTTATGTCCAAATGTGGGTTCATGGTTTGTTTCCCCCAAACAAATCATGAGCCCACATTTAGACACAACACATTTGCACTAAGTCATGGTTTGATTTAGTGTTATATGTGAATCAGACCTTTGTAACATTTGCTCGTGTTTGTAACTACTCCCACCCTGAACCTGCCATACCATTTAAAGATCAACTAAGGTTCCCCACCCCACCCCATTTAGTTTAGCAAAGGGAATTGCCCATATACTCAGCTGTTTTAGCTGTTACTTTCAAAATAATCCAGAAAGTATTGCCCCCAAAGCACTGGCTTATTAAGAAGGCATTTGAGATCCACTCAGTGACTATTTTCTGGTGTGCCTGCCAGATGCATGTTGAGTTTGTTTTCTTAAGCTTTTGGTGTATACATTTTGCTTTTTATACTCTGCACTCTGAATGCTGCAATATCAATGTCATACATGCCCCTATGCATGGATTAGATCAGGATGGGAGAACCTGCGGCCATCCATGTGTTGTTGCACTACCAGTCTCTTCCTTGTTCTGTTATTGTATCTGTTCATATAGTATACATTTGTTTAACCCCTTCTTGATTGGTTAAGGGGCCCTTGAAACACTAACTTAGTCACGTGGCAGCTACTTTTTATTACCACGGAGGCTTGTAGAGGCTGCTGCCTATTGGGACTGTTACAGTAAAAGGCAGAGGGATTGACAGTAGGGAGAACTAGAGCCAATGGCCAATGGAGCTTCAGATGACTTGTTAAGCCAATCCTTGACTTGGTTTAGCATGGCAGGCAAAAAAGGACCAGGGAGGAGTAAGGTAGGTATAAGCTCCTTTTCAGGAGCCTGCACATTCATGCAATCTGACTAAACTGAAGTTTGGCTTCTGCGTATCATATGAACCAACACAGTAATGTGTTTCTTCATCTGTGCTTAGTTTTGTTCATTCTTAACAAAAAAAAGCAGCTGGCTGGTGGTTGTTGTTGTTGTTTAGTCGTTTAGTCGTGTCCGACTCTTCGTGACCCCATGGACCAGAGCATGCCAGGCACTCCTGTCTTCCACTGCCTCCCGCAGTTTGGTCAGACTCATGTTTGTAGCCTCGAGAACACTGTCCAACCATCTCGTCCTCTGTCGTCCCCTTCTCCTTGTGCCCTCCATCTTTCCCACCATCAGGGTCTTTTCCAGGGAGTCTTCTCTTCTCATGAGGTGGCCAAAGTATTGGAGCCTCAGCTTCACAATCTGTCCTTCCAGTGAGCACTCAGGGCTGATTTCCTTAAGAATGGATATGTTTGATCTTCTTGCAGTCCATGGGACTCTCAAGAGTCTCCTCCAGCACCATAATTCAAAAGCATAAATTCTTCGGCGATCAGCCTTCTTTATGGTCCAGCTCTCACTTCCATACATCACTACTGGGAAAACCATAGCTTTCACTACACGGACCTTTGTTGGTAAGGTGATGTCTCTGCTTTTAATGATCCTGTCTAGGTTTGCCATCGCCTTTCTCCCGAGGAGCAGGCGTCTTTTAATTTCGTGACTGCTGTCACCATCTGCAGTGATCATGGAGCCCAAGAAAGTAATCTCTCACTGTCTCCATTTCTTCCCCTTCTATTTGCCAGGAGGTGATGGGACCAGTGGCCATGATCTTCGTTTTTTTGATGTTGAGCTTCAGACCATATTTTGTGCTCTCCTCTTTCACCCTCATTAAAAGGTTCTTTAGTTCCTCCTCACTTTCTGCCATCAAGGTTGTGTCACCTGCATATCTGAGGTTGTTGATATTTCTTCCAGCGATCTTAATTCTGGCTTGGGATTCATCCAGCCCAGCCTTTCGCATGATGAATTCTGCATATAAATTAAATAAGCAGGGGAGGAAGGGGTTTAGCCTCAACACTGCAGTCCTCATGTGGATTCCTCCTCACCCCCACTGCCGTTGGTTAAGCAATAATGAGCTAAACATGTAAGACGTGCTACAATTAGTTTGGCCCAAAGGCACAACAGTGGTGCTGATCATCTAATTTGTTCTAAATAAAGCTACAGCTTGACTAAAAATATCCTTCTTTTTTCCTGAAGAATCATAATAGTATACACATCTCTCAACCAAATCCACAGTTTTAATTCCTAAAAATAAAGGGTAGCTCGCTGTTCATAACATAATCCATTAAATAGGTCTTGAACAATTTATTTTCATAAATGTTTAACTTCTTAAAAATATTGCCAATAGACAATGGTACATATATGAAAAGCTATATTCAGAATAACATTTTTTAATTAATTTCCATGAATGAGGCCCTATTAGATATTCATTCTTACAATGTTGTATTGTGTTGTGATGCACTTTGGTGAAATTAACTTGAAGAACTGCTCTTTGCAATTTTAATATTCCACTGGGTTTTCCATTCTAGAAAAACTCATTATTATACATGTACAAAGCTGAAAAGAAACAAGAGAGAGGCATATTGTGTGAATAACAGTCAAGGAAAAGAGACAGCTGGCATGATAATTTTCTAATAAAGCTTAGAAAAGGCTGCTGTGTCTTGGAGAAAAAAATGAAAGAGCTTTAATTTGAGTGTTCTCTTTGTTTGGATTTGCTTTGTACTAAAAAGTTTAGAATCTTATTCACACCTTTTATGAATGCTAACAAAAAAACAAATATACCTTGTCAAAACTTTCCAGCAGCCATGTGTACAGAAAAAAGGGTGGCGGCAAGATAAAACAAGTGTCTCTCTCTTTGTTTGTGTACATGCAGGGGATGGGGCCTTCCTTGTAGTGTTTGGCTTTTAAAAGAAAGATATCTTCTTTAACTCATGTCATGAAAGCCCTGTGCAGATGGCTCAAAAGGTATAGAGGTATGAAATGAGACTATGTTGATTGGAACTTATGCATAGGGACCTCTATACATATGACCCAGGCTCTAGTCCAAACAAACAAACAATCAGTACTTTGCCAAATGACTGGGAGTTCAGAACTTACAGGTACGTTTGTAGGCACACATTTTCTGACCAATGAATGGAGGTTAGGGGCGAAGCCAACCTAGACTGTGTGTGTGTCCCCATTTGCGTTTTGGGCTTTGGTGGCAGGTTTGTGGTCCCACTTTCCACTTTTTGTAGCCTTTCATTTGACTGCTTGTTCCCGAAACATAGCTAGTATGCAGCCTCCTCACCAAGGAATAGGCTGTGCAATGATTTTAGGGTTCTGGAACCAGGATGTAAAATGACACACACAGGCCTAATAAAATACAATCACTGCCAAAAAGAAGGGCTACCATGTTGGCTACCCCTGCATTAGAGGTTGGTGCTTCCTCACTGCCACCTTCTCCCCCCACCTGCCCTGAATGAAGACGTCTGCCAGTATTTGGATGCAAGGTCCTTAACTTTACACTATTATTTTTTAATTCAGTGAATTTATTATTTTTTAAATACAATAGAATGTTATAAGAATACAAAAAACTCCAGATATAAATTAAGTCATACTTGCAACTTTATTAATCAGTAAAGATCTGCAACAAGCATTGAATAACTAACATTCTCCACAACCGCACAAGTACTCTGTAACTCACTGGTAGCCAAGAGGTTTCACCTCAAATGCTGTGGACTCCATCTCCCATAAGCTTTAGCCAGCATGGCCACTGGTAATAGACAGTACTTTTTCCCAGGGAGTACTCAACAGTACACAGTACCAGCACCTCTTTTTGTTAAAAAGAGTGGCGCTTACTGTAACAACTTCATGGTGAGCACTGACACCTATTCTAGGGGAAAGCGCTGGTCATGGACAGTGGGAGTCAAGAGTGCAAAGCATCTCAAGGCACCACATGGACTGTTGCTGCTGTAACTTGAGGAGATATGCCACTCTCCCTCAGTGTACTGGATCACACTTTATTGATCCATGCTTTTCATCATTTGCTCACCTTAAAGGTGAGCTGAGGGGGCACTTGGCTGCTCCCCCTCCCCGCTGCTGGCCAGCAATTGAGATGTGAAGTTTGCTTCATACCATCAGACAAAATCCGAGGTACATGTGGGAGTCTCTTTTACATTTTCAAACATACAGCTTCAACCTTAAGATTTGTAAATGAAATCTGGGCTTCTCTGGATTTCATAATGGGAGCTGATGAACTAAACATGGAGCCTAAATGCAGTCCATGGCCACATGCTGTCCATGGCCACAGTTTTATGTATAGCACCCAGTTGTTTGTGTTTGTTTGTGTGTGTGTGTGTGTCTGTGTGCGCGCACACACACTTTTTGGCATCCACGGATATGCCAACACTTTGCTTTGTATGTTTGTACCTTCTGCTGATAGAGCTTTTATATCCTTCAGCATCCAAATAGTTAAATGATTTTTTTCTATTATTCCTGTTCAAAAAAATATGGTGGTTATTTTAAAATGATAACATAATGCTAATTATTGTGCGGTTGGGAGTGCATCTCACAATGTTCACTTGTTAATAGATAATAAATTGGACTTCCGGGTTGGCGCCATCGCCGAATGGCGGACTCCCTCCGAGCTCCGGAGGGAGTCTGCTCGGCAGGGGCTGGGTCCTACCGCACCGGCGATGCGGGGACCCTTAAAAACCACGGCCACGAGGGTCGTGGACATGGAGACTCGGCTGGCACCGCTAGCGCCCTCCCGACTCGTGAAGGAGCCTTTTTAAAGGCTAAGGATCGGGTGCCGGGGAGAAGCGTGGTGCTTTGAGTCCTCTGCTATCCCTGCCGAGCGCAGCCGCATGCCATTCGGCGGAGAGCGCTGACTTCTTCTATTGAAAATTCGGACTTTTAGACAACAACCCGTGAGTAATTTGAAAACTGGGTTTAAAAGGAGGAAAAAAAGAATTTCTTTTTGAATTGGATACGAGCGGGGGGGGATCCAAAAAGGAAGTCAGTCCCCCCCCCTATTGTAAACCTTTCAAGACAAGGACGGGGCAACCAAGGTCCAAAAAGATTTGTATTGCTGATAAAAACTAAGAATTTCACGATGGGGAATTATAAGAACTGTGCTGGAGGATGAACTGAGGGAGAAGAAACGTAACCCCCCCCCCCTGGGAACCGGGGTGATTGAAGAGAGAGCCTGGTGAAAAGAGTCGGAGATTTTGACAGCTGTCAAAGTAGCTGTCAAAGTCGGAAAGCGGAGAGGACTTTATTACGAGAACTTTGCTGGCTAAATTTGTTACAATTTGCTACTATTTGTTAAAACTTGGATACAAAATGGCGAAAATATGGATAACAATCGGACTTTTGGACTAGAGAAGACAAAGTTATAACAATCCCCCTAGAGGAGTTTCGGGACATTACAAAGATGGTCGTAAGTGAAAAAAACACCATTGGAATTTTACAGGACTGGTTATCTTCTGGGAAAGCTGCGAAACGGAAACAATATTTTGTCTACAGGGTGTTCAGCTAAAGGAGATAATAGAATTTTCTATTGAAGAAAGGAAGGGACTGAACGCAAGTTTTTGTTCCTGAATAATAATAATCCCTGCAGACTTACTAAGCTTCTGAATTAGAACGTTTCAGCAGCGGAACAAGAGGAAACTGGACTACAATTTGGAAAGAACAATGGGGGGAGTTTTATTACAGATCTGAAGTTAAGTGTTCTAAAAATGATTATGAAAGGGAAAAAAAGAAAGAAAAGAAAAAACCAGCAAGGAGTTGGGGGAAATAGGTGATTTATGGATTGTAAGAATCCCAGGCGGATAACATGGTTTGGTGGTCAGGGGGAAATTAAACCGGGGACAGGGGGGGAGAACTAAAATCCAAAGGCTTGTTAACTTCTTTTTTTTGAACTAGCTTTGTCTTATCTATTATACTCTTTATTTCTTATTTCTGATACTTTTATTATGTGGGGAGTTTTTATTATTAAAAAAAGGGAAATTGTGGAATGAAAATGGGGTGGGCCCTGGGAAAGAAATTTTTTGTGTTTTATTAAGGGTATTGATGTGGAGTGCAGAAATTTTAAATTCGAATAATGGTTTAACAAATTAAGTTTTTAATTAGAACTGAGAGCTTGTGGAGCCAACAATATGAAAAAGGAATATGGTAGGGGTGGGGGAAGGGGGGAGTCCCAGAAAGCGGATATATGAAAATAAGGCTATGAACGTATGTAAATTCTTGCTTTCTGTATTTTCTTTTTTTTTTTTTTTTTTTTTTGAAAATTTTAATAAATATTATTTAAAAAAAAAAAAAAATAGATAATAAATTGTAACATGTGAACCACAAACCATTAGTGGATTCAATAGATTGTGAAGTACAGTTTAGAACCTTGTATTTACAAAATAGTGGTAGTGTCTATGGACCTTTTCAACACGATAACTTTGTAAAGAACATCTGAATTCCAGAAACTGCATTAAAGCATGCAGCCATCTGTGGAAGGAACCAGGACACTCAATTGAGGAGACAAATTAACCCATTAGGCCTAGTTTGATTTCCTGGAGTGTATTTGAGCAAAAAAACAGTGGAACTGACATTATCTCTGAGCCATCTCCTAGTGATGAATCTAATGAACCATCTTACACAGGAAGCTAAAATACACAGTTGGTATTGTATTGTCTTCTGTGACATCTAAAGTTTGAGTCATTTTTGTTACTGTAACTGTTTTCCTGAATTTCCTGAAATGATGGAACAAGGCTGTGAGATCGAGTCATTTATTTGAAATATGGGGGCTTCTAGCCTGAGGGATTCTGAATTCAGAAATATCTTTGACAAACTACAAGCATTCATCTGTCTTAAGGGTTCTACTTCAATAGAAGTGCATTGGCCTGGGCTGAAAGAGGCAAGTGATGTTCAGACATGAAATTGGGTTTGACGTTTCACAGAAACCACTTTTACTTGGAATAATAGCACAAATCTTTTCCCTGCACCTTTACTTTTTGCTGTTGCCCTAAAATTTGTGCAGCTGTTACTGTGTTGTACACTGCTAAATCAATACTGTATATTTTTGCATCCAATTTTGAACTTTGACTTTGAATTGCTCTTTATGTTCAAGGCACAATCAAGTGAAAGCACTGCACTGACCGTAGACACTCCAAGAAGATAGTGGCAAGAGACATGGTGGCCCCTTTGTGTTTCAGCTGCCATGTTGTGGGTGGATAACACTCTCATTTTGCAATGCCACATCTCACAAGTTGCACCAGTGTAGAGAGAATCAAAGTCCCCGTCCCCACCCTGGCATAAAGAAAACTATTCAGCCCATACAAGCCACTGTACATGAATGGCATACTGTATGGTAATAGCTTTCAAGTGGAGTGATCTGAGAAATCCAAAGTGTGTGCTCATATGTTTTAGTTACTGGCTGCAAGCTGTGTTGAGTACCTTGCGGCAGAAAAACAGGATATACATAGAAACATAAACTATATACATTTAAAATGTCTCTCATGTGATGACTGTAATGTGGGTATGTGACCATATGTGCTCTTTATGCCTGATGAGTTAGTTTCCTATGCTTTTGATGGCTGCTGCTTCTGCATGAGATTGTGCTAGTATTATTAAAACTCTCTTGGCTTCTGTACAAATTACTCCGATGTTTCACTTGAGGAGGAGCCCCCTCTTTTGCTTTGAATTTAATTTTACACAGGATTTCAGTGGCAATTCTAATCTATATCCATTTATCCCCATCACTTTGAACCTTGTGTACCAAGACCAGGTAAGAGCTAGTTGAGAGCTGCAATTTGTCTGCTGCAGCCAGGTACTATGCCTCTTAAAATACGCTTTCGGGCCTCCCCTGCCCCCATCCACAAACACCTTATTTTGCTTCTGAGCCAGATATCTATGCAAGCGAAAGCTACAGCTTCATGACTGATAGAAAAAGTGGCAAAGATTAATAAACTTCATGGATGGCTTGCAGTATATCAAAAGAAAAATGTATACAGAACTGCACCCATATTTTATCGTTGTTTGAAGGTATCCTTTCCTTAAAATGGTTGCAAATGATGTAATTTGCACCATTACTGCTGAAACTGCTGCTCCAGATATGTTTCTTGTGCATTAGATTTTTGAAACTGGCATATCAGGAATTTTGTTATTATCATTCTCAGGTAATACTAAGCATCAGTCACATCACAGTAAGGTATTGATAAAAATTGGAACCTGAAAATAGAATGTGGGGTTCTGCTTTGCTGGCTTTGATGGTAGATGTAGCGTCTCTCCGACAGATTATATAGTCAATTTTACTGCGCTGGATTAGATGATTCAGTCACTCACAGCCACAGGCTTAATAGCATTTCTGTGGTGAAGGCAAACAATAACTGTTTTGAACTGGCGCTGGTAACATATATTAAAAAGCTCTGACATTTTTATCCTAAGAGGACTTATTAATAATTTAATGCATATTTCATACAAAATGGACAATGGCTATGAAAATGCTTTCCCCATCAGTGATTGTATTTTGATTACATGCCATGTCATGGTTGACTTGAATAATATTTGGTTACGTTGTTTCTTCTTGATTTTAGCTTTAAAAATACTGCATCTTTTAGTTACATATAAGGGACCCAATATAAAACAATATAAACTTCAATAGCTAAGGATGGCACACCAATAAAGGATAGCGGAGGTGCAATAAAACAAGGATTATTTAAGATGCCTGAACACCTTTGCATTATGACTTGACAGAAGCCCTGGGCTCTTCAGCAAAGCTGTGAAGATCTGAAGGTAGCTAGTGCGAGGGTGGGGAACCTGTGATCCTCTTGATGTTGCTAAACTACATTTTTCATCACCCATGACCATTTGCCAGGTTGTCTGGGGCTGATGGGAGCTGGAGTCCATTAACATCTGGAGAATGACAAAGTTTCCATTTCTGAACCAGTTTTATTTCAAGTAAACATTCCACACCAGCAACAGAAGGCATGGCTTCTGCCTTTCCCCTCAACTCTCCCTCTCTCTCTCGCTCTGCTTGCTATTGCTGTAAGAAGACACAGCGATTATGTTGTCAAACTGGTTACCATTTTGCATATTCTGCCTTGCCCCTGACTCAGCATCATTACAGGGCACTGTGAGGAAAAAATGGTGGCCATCATAGGAGCCAACTCCTAGGGACTATGGGGGCTTCAGCCCCACAACAAGATATTTGAGGGGGCAGGGCCCCCACAAAGTTGATGGGCATTCCTATTTAAATGGTGTGTGTGCACTGCGTCATGTGATCGATTATGTGGGGATGGGCTTACCTGGTGCCCCCCCCAATATTTTATTCAAGTTGGCACCCCTGATGGCAATCACCAAAGTGGGCAGGGCAGGGGGAGGCAAAAATATTTTATTTTTTCAGCATTTGATGGCACACCATAAAGTGAAACTCTCTGGACAACTCACAATCAAACAAACAATGGTACCTAAATGTAGCAGAAACAAAACAAAATGAAAATACTTTGCAAAATGGTCTTTTTTCCAGATGTGGGTTATAAAATTCTCAGAAATAGTATCAGAAAATATCTTCTCTGGCAAATTTCAGCTCAGTTCTAATTGGAGCATTCATGTATGATCATTTTAAGATTAGCACAAGAAGCATAACTGAGAAAAGGCAAGAATATTCAATAGCAATAGAAGTATAGCTAAACCCTACCCTTTCCCTCTCCACAACCAACCAATCAATAAAACCAGCCATAGTTGTTAAAAGAGCATTGAAGCCAGGACTGGGGAACTTGTGGCCCTCCCAAAGTTCATTGGACTCCAACTTCATCAGCTCCAGCTAGCATAGCCAATGGTCAGGGATGATGGAAGTTGTAGTCCAGCTACAACTTGGGAGCCACAGATTCATTATCCCTGATCTAAGCAAACACAAAAAGCAAAGGATGCTATGTAGGTTCTTAAGAAAAACGGCAAAATCTACCATAGGGTCATGCCTTTGTTTGATGTCACAAAGTAGTAAGCAAGCTTTTGAGTTCTCTAGAAAAATTCCTCATGTTGGCTGTTTAGCAACTGTGTGGGCGGGGGTGAAAATGGTTTGATATTGAAACTATAGCTTTTGGTTTTTTGTTACAGTCCTAAAATGAAGTGTACAAGAGAATAGCAAACCTGATTGGGTGAAACTTTAGTAGGTCGTATGCAGATTCCAGGTTTCATTTAGCATTCATGATACAGAGAAATATGGTAATTTTTATATTGACAAATCTGGAGATTAACTTATTAGGTGGTGAACTAGTTAAAAAAAGTCAGTGAAAGCCAAATTGGATAGCATTACCTAATGGATAGGGAAACCATAACCATAGTGTTGCCATATTTCAAAAAGTAAAATTTCTGACACCCACAAAGTTGTTTAGCTTTTAGGAAACCACCCAAATTGTTGAGTTTCTTTGGGGAAGCCTAACCCCAAAATTGTGACTTAAAGCTTTTTGAGCTGTTTCTGCTTTTTCCATCATGTTGCCATACATCTGGGTTTTCCCTGACATTTTGCCAATTTGTCAAAATTCCCCCCTGATGCCATTTTTACACCCCCAAACCAGGACATGTTAGGAATTTTCCTGACGTATGGCAAGCCTACTATAACCATCAGAAAACAAAGACCATTTTCAAGTGGCAAAAATTAATTTTCCTCCGGTTAGCAAAATTTCTCTGCCCACAATCACCTGTAAAAGGTTGTATATTATGTAATTGCCAGGAAGTTGGTCATAGATTAGGAGATTTGAATGTTCATTTTAGACTATATTGCACTGCAATGTTTGATTAAGAGTATGCAAGTGCTTACATGGTACAAGCTAAATTTTACTACAAAGCAGTATTGTTAAATACAGCTAGAGCCAAACTTAATATGATTACATTCCGAAGTAATTCTGTACTCAGTGCATATAACAAGAGTTTAAAAATTGGACTGTAAAACACATTTAGCTACATTTTAATTAATGCCAGTCTGCATAACACTATGCAGTACTTGCTATGGTTTACACTGACCAAAGAATCAAAGCAAATTGGTGCACATAAAAAATACCCTGTTTTGCTTCGGGAGCAGGAAGGTAAGAGTACCGGAAAAAAATTCTTTTAAATTAATTGCACTCTTCACATATCAGTCTCTGTTTGAAGAGTGGAATACACATTTAAATAGGAGATTTTTAAAATACCTTGTTATGAAGGCTTTTCTATGGTTAAGAAATATGCATAGATACTCCTAGAGGAGTTGGTGGTGATCAAATGTAGTTTGTATGTGTTGCTTGCCTAATGAGACTAGTGCTTGTAGGATCCATTTCAAAATTGCCCCTCTTTTCCTGAAGGCCTTTCTGGGTTTTAATTACAGTATCACATATTTAGAAATTGAGTTTGTAAGTGCTGAAACACTTGGAGTGAAACATTTTTTGTGGCATACAACTGTTTCCTTGAATGATAATGAATGTGTTGTATATAATTTTTTTAAGTGTCTTAATCTTACACTTTCTTACACTTGCATTCATACCTTGTAGGGGGTATAATCAAACTTTATGAAAACCGGGATAATTTAAAAGAATACATACAGCTTTCTACTCCCCCACCTCTGTTTTTATACATTAAGCCTTTTTAATGAATTCCCGTGGTATTTGCAGCTCTATAAAAATAAACCTTTCAATTGCCATACAAAGATATTTAATATAATGGCCTCAAAGTATATAATATACTTAACATTAAGAGAACTCTTACTGTAAACTGTCATCATGGAACTGTATGCCAAGAATCCAGCTGGGCTCTATTCCAGAGTAGACAAACTGGAAATAATGTCAGCAGGACAGGAGTAAGATAGTTTAGGCATTTTGGTGAGGAGCACTTTGGTTAGGGGCTTGATGCATACAGTTGTGCTGAATTGTCAGAGCCCTGAGTAAAATTTGTGAGGCTCATGGGAAACTTGAGAAAATCTAGCTATTTAACACTTCTCAGTGCAGTTTATGGAGACATCTACAGTCTGCAACTCTATTCATTTTAGATGCAAAAGAATTATCTTAGTAAAGGAACTTGCTGAGAATCACTTCCTGAGTCCCTCCAAATTGTTCCAGATGACAGCAGCTCACCTTTCTTCTCACTGCTTTGGCTCAAGGAGGAACCAGTCTGGTGGTAGCAAGGCAGCTGCTGTGGCTACATTTGCTCACTAGCTTACTGCAGAAGCAACTTGCCTTGTAGGGTGGAATCACCACAATAGTCTCCTGGCAACAGGGTTGCTGCCCCTTACAGACAGTGGGGGTGGAGCTACACATGGAGCTGGATTGGCTCACTCACACAGCCCCAATCTTACCCCTCCCACTATGTGGCTGCAGCACTGCTGAAGGGAAGCTATTGCTATGGCTCCACCATACTGGTCAAGTCCCTCTTGACTCACCCTCTAGCATTTGTTTCCCATTGTATGGCAGCTTCTGCTATGGTGGAGCCAAAGGTTATTTCCAGAACTTTTTAAAATTGAAGTTGGGAGCTTCACAAAACTGCTCCTCACAAGTCTTTCTCAGCAGCTACCACTCGAATGTGTGCACTCCCAAGTACTGTCTGTGCTGTGTTGTTTTTTTCCTTTTGAGACCCCTGAGTAAGGGCAGGAAGCACTGCTCTCAACTGGATTTAACCTCACAATGATGGCTCCCGCCAGCAACCAAGGGTGTTCTTTCTTTACTTTCATTCCTTTTATGGTTCTTCCCTTCTTAATCACTGTATCCCCAACTCTGCATTTAGTAAACAAGGTGGTGTTTTGGCATGTTGGATATTAGATCGTCCCTAGTTTATGCTCATCCTCCTTGCTTCTGCTATCCCATTGACTCAAGGAGGTGGAAGCAGGCAGATAAAGCAGCAATGATAGCAATTGCTTCTACTCCTCAGTCCTACTAGTGTGTGTCCAAGGAGCAAGTAAGTAAATGTAGGAAGCTGCCTTATACTGACTCAGACTTGGTCCATATAGCTCAGTATTGCCTACACTGACTAGCTATGACTCTCCAAGGTTTCAGACAGGGTTCTCCCTCTGCCCTACCTGGAGATGCCAGGGATTGAATCTGGGACCTTCTGAGTGCAAAGTAGATGCTCTACCAATGAGCCCTTCCCCGTAAAGTGGAAATGGCAAAGTGGAGCAGGAGCAACAGCAGCAATCACTGCCAACCTAGGAGAGAAGACCATCTCATCCATTCAGTTGCCCCAGTGTGTGTAACAGTGTATGTTCAGGACCCAAAATAACCTGAAATTGGGCCTGTCATTTTGTTAGTCAAGTTTATCACAGAGTTTATGAATATATGACATTTCAGGGCTGGGAGCCAATGAAATAGACCCAAAGAGTCCCCTGAATATATGTCACCTTAACAATTATATAGCAGTCCCTTCTGCTATTATTATTACAATTTCTCTGAGGAGGAGAGCTGACCTTGCATAGCTAGGGAATAATTTCAGATTCAGGATGTCAAGTGTAGTAAATTCCACACAGGTGATTTTGGTTCAAAGACTTAAAGCACTGATGTGAGTTTTCCAAGTCCCCATAGTAGTTCTCTGTCAGAAGTGATCTGGTGATTGCTGCTAACCCATCATACAGTATTTCTCAGTCTGGAATCAGTGTAAAATTTATGTCCAGTTACTTCCTAGTGATATCCAGATGCAAAAAATAATAGACACTCAGAAGTGATTCATTTTCTCTACATCCCTACATGAATTTAAAAACACTTTCATAATAAAGTTGAACTAATGCTGTTAGGCAGCTCTGTGATTCTCATCTTCTCTGCTTCCTTCTTCCTGTTATCCTTTATGCTGCATTGGCAAGGTTACACTTGCATATAAAAGGACAAATTCTCACCTTGACAGCACAGTACCTACTGAGGGATGCTTGAGGAATTGGATCTTTGCAAATTCCTATATGAAATAAGACCTGACCCACAGCTTTTGGACTACTGTGCAGTTCAGACCACAGCTATTCACTGTTTTTCACAGTTCTCTTTGAATATTTATAAACCATCAAAACTTGCAAATTACCATAGTGTTGTACAACAACAGATAAAAACAGTTTTCCAAAGAAAAATATAAGATTGTCAACTTATCCTTCTGGTAAAGCCTGTAGAAAATAGGAGGGTTTTAAAACATCCAGCAAAATCTGTGAAATGGGGGAGCCTATCTAACTTCAAGGGGCAGCATGTTCCACAAGGCAGATGACATGGCAATACAGTTCTCAGCAGTTTAAACATAGCAAAATAAATCATTTAAATATATATTGGCAGGGTGGTGGATTTTTTAAAATAACCGATCAGTACTGAATGGTTGCAACCGCTCTACCAGCCAGAACTAATAAAAGGTGCTTCTAGCCACTGGGGGCACCTGGCCTTCCAGTGACAAATTTGGACCCCTAGGCTGCATACCTGCTGCTTTACTAGGAGTGAAACTTCTTTAAAAGTTCTTTAGGCTTCTTTAGCAGTAGCCATCCACCCCTTCACACAGTGAAAAATTAGCCATGCTCAGGACCCAACCAGTCAAAACTCTTCTAGGCTTAATAAGCCCAAAGGGACAGAGATCAATGGGGCATGTGGTGAGCCATAGGGATTCAAGCACCTTATTTACACAATCAGGTTGCATAAACTGAAAGTGATCCCATAGCACATCACAGGCGGTGGCATTAGACGCTGGTGGGGACATCAGTAACAAGGTCTCTCAGTGTGCCGCCAGTTGGTCATAGTGGTTCTTCAAGGGTTCCAGGGGTCATTTCCTCACAGTCAGAATTGAGCAGGTTGCCTTGTCAATTCTACTTGCATGCATACACCTACCCCTTGATTTATTCCTTAAGAATATAATTTTTACCTTGGGGACCAGGCAAGGGCCTAGAGCCAGGGAACCCTGAATCAGGTTCTTGTCCCTTGCACCCCCAGAAAAAACTGTTGGTTTCCTGTACAACTAGGAACAGTGCCAGGCTATTAACCAGCAGCCTTTCTACATATCCTTCACTTTTTGATGAAGCAATTTGTTCCCTCGGAGCTCTCTCCACTCCTGCCTTGTGCCCTGTGGACTTCTCATCAGGAGCAACACACACTTTTCCTCTTGGGCACTGAGGGGGAAGGGATGTTGATGATGTTCTGAAACTCTCAATGGGGCGGGATCCCCCCCCCCCCCAGGTTATTCATTAATTACTAGTCCTGAGGTGCTTACTTTCTCCCTACTGAAATATCACTTCAACTCACATTCCGAAACTATAGAACTGCTATGGATACTTTAATCAGAGTGGTATATGCAATGAGTATATGCAAAACCTTGTTGCAGTTAGAGGAGTTGTGTTTCAGCGTCTCCCTTTTAAAACTTTCCCAAATATATACCATCTGTTCCACACTAGATACATACTGGTTTGATCAAATTAAAAGGCATGCCGAAAAGGAAAATAAAGGTTTCTTCAAGCTGCAGCACTGCTGTATTATGCTGTGAGTATTATCACCAGTTAAGTACTATGAGGGTGAAGGTGAATATAGTGAAAAAAAATCATATAAAAATTCAAATTAAGGGTGAGGAAAGCACTTGAAGCAGGTGTGCTCAACTATGAAATCCAAGCAGGGCTTCTCACAGAGAACAGAATCAAAACAGGCATGGCCCTGGCTTTGGGGAGTAGCAGATTTTAACCCTTCATTCCCCACTGTTGGCCAAATATAAAACTCCCAAAGGAAAAAATAAATACAGATTATTGTATATAGAGATAAAAATGTAGCTTTCTATCTTCAAAATGGATTATCTAGGAATGGAAGAGGTATAAAATCACAGAATCATAGAACTGTAGAGTCAAAAGGGAGCGACAGGGTAATCTAGTCCAACCCCCAACAATGCAGGGATCTCTTCTAAATCATCCACAGTAGATCACCATCCTCTGCTTAAAAACCTCCAAGGGAGGAGAGACCATCGCCTTCCATGGGAGTCTGTTCCACTTATAAACAGCTCTTACTGTCAGAAAGTTCTTTCTGGTGTTTCATTGGAACCTTCTTTTTGTAACATGAATCCTTTGATTCAGGTCCTATCCTCTGGAGTAGGAGAAGCCAAGCTTACTCCGTCCTCCATGCAACAGCCTCTTAAATATTTGAAGGTGGGTATTATATCTCCTCTCAAGTCTCCTCTTTTCCAGGCTAAACATACCCAACTCTCTCAGCCATTCCTAATAAACCATGGTTTTCAGACTCTTTAAATCAACTTGGTTGCCATCCTGTGCACATGTTCCAGCTTGTCAATACCCTTCTTAAATTGTGGTACCCAGAATTGGGCACAATACCCCACATGTGCTGTGACTAAGGTAGAATAGAGCAGCACTATTATTTCTCTTGATCTGGACACTTATGGTAGTGTCCAGGCCAAGGTAGCTTATGCCTCCTTGCACCTCTTTGTGCACCTATTAGTTCTGGTGATGCATTTTGTTAACAGGCAAGTCTAATCATAGTTTCTATCTCCTTGAGTTTAGAACAAGTACAAAATTCAAAATGTAATGTGAGAAAATATCCTAACCTTTAGTTTGAATATGGTAAGATTATTTTAGATTCTACACCTCAGGCATACTTCTTAAGAACATATGCTCCAAAGTATCTTGTTTTCAAGTCGATTTTTTAAGGACCAATCTAAAATAGAGCTTTAGGCATATGAAACATTGTCAAACTAATGGGAGAGGCTATGAATATTGTTACCAAGACACCTAAAAACAGGGTCTACTGGAAAAGCTAAAGCTTCATTGCAGTTTTCTCTATAAATATGTTGCATGCCATATCTAACTTAGATTCTACTTCCTGTTAATTTCTGTGCTAATGGAATTCTCCACATATTTCAGTTGGATAAGAAATTCCTGACCTAATATACCCTAGGTATACTGAGAACATAATTTCTCCTTGCCATCTACCTGATTGTATTTTCAGTGGTCTCATCTTGGTTTAGTCCACAGTATCTAAATGCAGGAGAATGGATTGGCAAGGAAATGGAAACATCTGTCAAATTTTTATCTATGCCTTGAATTATTTTTGTTTTAATCATTCTTCTAATCTTGAGACAGCTTGCTTGAGGCTAAAGTCTTTACCTTTAAAAATTCCATCTGCCTTACTTCAGGACTTTTATATCAATTGACATTCTTAGAGAAAAGCACAGTTTTGGAAGATTTTGTCAGGAGCTTCAACAATAAGGAGCTATAATTACATAAATTCAATGTCACTGTATTCTGAGTGATGGGCAGAGCAATTGTAAGCATATTTACTCAGAAGTAAGTTACAGGGACGCGGGTGGTGCTGTGGTCTAAACCACTGTGCCTAGGGGTTGCCGATCAGAAGGTCGGCTGTTTGAATCCCCAGGATGGGGTGAGCTCCTGTTGTTCGATCCCAGCTCCTGCCAACCTAGCAGTTCGAAGTGCAAGAAGATAAATAGGTACCACTCCAGCGGGAAGGTAAACTGCATTTCCGTGCGCTGCTCTGGTTTGCCAGAAGTGGCTTAGTCATGCTGGCCACATGAACGGGAAGCTGTCTGTGGACAAATGCTGGCTCCCTTGGCCAGTAAAGCGAGATGAGTGCCGCAACCCCAGAGTCATCCGCAACTGGACTTAACGTTCAGGGGTCCCTTTACCTTTACCTTTAAGTTACATTACTTTCAGTAGGATTTCTCCACTAGTAAGTGTGCTAAGGATTGTTGGCATCCGTCTTTCGGGAGACAAGGAAGGCATGCAGATTTTGGGGGTGAAGTCAAACTGCTGAAAGATTGCAATGCCTGCTGTGACTGTAGAGACCAATATGAGAGAGACATGTTTTGTTGCAGGTGGGGCAGATGAAGGCATCTGGTTGTGCTGATGCAGATGCACCATGACATTTTGCACTCCTGGAGAGGAGAGGTCACTTAGGTGCTGCAAATGCAGTAATAATTCTAGCCATAATAATTAAATAATTTCCATTCAAGAACAGGAAATATTTAAGCCTGAAGAGAACCTCCCCCCCAACTTGGGAAACACTCATGAAGCCTCCAGTAGTTTGGCCAGTTGCGAAGTAATACTTCTGAAGCAATTTTTAAAATACTGTATGTTTTATGCAAAACAATAATATATACAGTTGCCACCTTTCGTATCTTTCGAAAAGCATATGGGCAGAAACGACATGACTTGAGAAAAGTGTGATTGGACTCTCTGGTGTCAGATCCCCTAAACCAGGCTTCCTCAGCCTCGGCCCTCCACATGTTTTTGACCTACAACTCCCATGATCCCTAGCTAGCAGGACCAGTGGTCAGGGATGATGGGAATTGTAGTCTCAAAACATCTGGAGGGCCGAGGTGAGGAAGCCTGCCGTAAACCATCACTATAACGTAGGATTCCAAGTGAACTGCAGATCCAGAAGCACCCAATGACTACAAGCATGCGAGATCTGTCTTTGGAGGCAATGGAGGTCTGCCTTTGGGGGTAAACCCAATCTACAATGGAAGTGTGAAGCTCTTCCAGGACAAATAGCCAGTTGACCACCATTACTTTTGTCTTGTAAAGATTTAGCTTCAGCCAGCTCGCTATGAACATGCATTGGATAAAACACCAGTGCCTGAATCATGAAAAAATAGAAGCACAGTTAAGAGTCATCAGCATTTCGGTGAAAACTAACAGCATACCTTGTAGGAATTTCACAGGCAGTTTGTAGAAGAGAAGGGACAAGGTGGATCTTTTGCGGGACCAAGAGGGAATTTTATAGGAAGATGACAAGCCATTTGGGACCTGCTAGCAATGAACAAGTAGTATCAAGAGCCATCCAAGAGCCTCAAGCTCCTGCAGTTATAACACCCATACATGAGGAATCAACAACACCAAGAGCAACAAAATGGTTTGGGTAGATTGGTTGGCATTAAAATAAAATAAAATAAAATAAAATAAAATAAAATATATAAGACAAGACAAGCAGCCAGTAGTGCAGTAGCCATTCCATGTCTGAGACACCTGTAGAATTTGATCTTTACAAGTTCTGATATGAACTGATCTGATTTGCATCTGAGGGAATGATTTGTAGGACAGAACTTAAAGTACAATCCTAGCCTAAAGTGCAATGTCTACTCAGAAGTAAGCCCTAATGAATTCAGTGGGCCTTAATCCCAGGTAAGTGAAGGTGGGATTGCAGTCTTAGTTAATCACTGCACTTCTCAATTGTTCTCATTTATTTCTCAGCTCGTAGTCTAAATACAGGGGGATAAAATAATAGAAGTATTTTAAGGTGGATTTTCATGCTTTTATGTGTATGTTTTAATAAACAGTAGATTATTACAAAAATAGCACAGAATGAAATCACGGCTGAGCACAAGCACTAGTGACACAGACTGAAAAAGGACTGATTCAGCTATGGCTAGGTTGAAAGCTAGACTGGTTGATTTATAGCAGGGATGTCCAACAGGTAGATCACGGTCGATCTCTTGCTCCCTTTCCTTAGTGCTCCATCACCCCGCCCTCCATTGTTGTTTGATCTGTTTTCATCCATAGTGATCTTTTTGTGAGTGACTTTACCCCTTTGTACCTTGCCTTCAACCCCCCAAAAACGGAAGTCCCCCCCAAAGGTTTTTCCCCACCCTAAAAAAGCTCAACAGCTTTGAGCTGATCCCCAAAAATGGGAGTAGATCATTGCCAGTCTTTAATTGTGAAAGTAGATCGCAGTCTCTTGAGAGTTGGCCACCTCTGATTTATAGGAAGCTGCGGTTATCTATGAATGCCTAAAGCTGCTAGGCAGCCACCTGCTTTGTCCAAAAAAGGAAGTTTGGGAATTGACAATATCTGATTAGGGAATCCATATCCAAGTTCACTTAAAAAAATAAAAAAATAAAAAGAACAGAAGCTGAAGAAATCATTGGGAGTATTTTCCTATCAAAATATACAGCTCAATCTTGACCTTACCTGCTATTTCAAAGAGGAGATGCATTCCATCAGTCAGAGCATCTCTCTATGTTGGAGACAGACTGGAAACCAAGTCCAAATTTCATTCCCTCTTCACAGTGCACAGTATAGAATATTGTAGTTCAGAATAGAAATCAGGTTTTTTCTTTCTTTCTTTCTAGACTTTGGCTAGTTCATAAAATATGTTTTTGAAAGTTAACCCACCTATTGAGTGGCATATGCTGCTTCGGTTTTGAAAGAAGTGCCTATCACTGGAATTGTCACATATATTAGTGTTAGTTGGCATGATGTTCATACATATCTTATTAAGCTCTTTGCTTAAAGTCTTTAGATTTCAGGGATATACTTGACAGCCCCCAACTGTTGGACATTCTTGAGGGTTTCACATCAGTGGAGAACATAGTGTTACTTGACAGCTGCATCTGACTAGGAAATTTAAAAGTAGTTTACTCTCCTTGCCTCTTTTGTAATGGCCACTACTGGGTGGCTTTTGTGAATGTCGAGATATATATATATATATGTGTGTATATAACAAATATTTTCATATATTTTTATTTTATTTTCCAAAAAGTCGGTAAATATTTATATTCGTTAACCTGAATGATGCTGAAATGTTTTTCTTTTCCCCCTTTTCTGCTGTTTGACAGCCAAAATCCTAATAAATAATATTTGGCCATAATGTAAAGCATGAATTGCTGACTTGAAAGTGGTGTGCTGTGCTAAGTTAAGCCTTCTGCCCCACTCTCAATAGCGAAATTTGAATCTAGTTGTAGCTAGTTGGTTGCAGTGTGTCCTCAAATGTCCCAGAGGTCTGTCCCCACAGTGGGAGTCAGTAAGCTCTGGGGCAATAAAAATAAATTTGCTGGCGGACTTTTACAGGTTACAATGTAAGCTGCAAAATAAACCTCCATTGCAGCTTGCACTGCTACATGGTAGGCGCAATTATATGTGCTAACCAGTGTTCTGTTGGCTTTGTTGGTGTGAGACTTGCACCATTTATGCTTTAGTCTTCATCTAGCTTGCATTGTGGCCCAAAGCTCACCAGAATACCAAGGAGCCATTCTCAATCCACAATGCTGGAGAACAGACTGGAAGCAATCTTATCAGTTGCCTGCTTCATCTTGCTATTTCCAAGCAAGACCAGATCAGCTCATCAGCTGGAAAATACCCAGAGCATTCAGGAACACATTATTTTCCCTCAATCTCCAAGAGAAGGCCATTCAAATGGGCCCACCACCCTTACAGGGTATTTATTCAGGATGTCTTCCAGCTCATCCTGAAACTGATCTGTCAATGTAGCCTCACTGACACATGTAGGTGACACTTATTAACAACACAGTGACCAGCCTTTAAAACCAGAGAGCCAATAAATTAGAGTGGGGAAGTTTTTATAGAATTCCCAACTTATGGTGAATCTATTTTTCAGTCTAATATATTGTATTTATTTTAAACATTCCAAGACAGAAAACATAACACCCAAAGAATTATTTAATTAATCTTACAAACACATGACTATTTCAGAATATCACTAAATCAAATATGCTTGCCATTCAAAAGAGAAAATCTGAAAAGGCTACAGAATTATGTATATAGACATGATTTTTGTTTAACTTAAAGTATGAAGTCTGTTTGAAAGGAAATCCCGATAACAAGGCACCCTAATTGTTTGCATCTTGTGGACTTTAAAAGTGTCAGAGCAATTTAGCCTTTAAAGAACTACATAAAATATTTTATCACATCTTTGCCTCAGTAAGTTTAATAAACTACACAGCCTTCAGGGACTAAGCTCCTTATAAATTAACTGCCTTCAGCTTACTGAACAAGGGTCTTTATCTCCTGTCAGCTTAATTATGTGTTTAATTTTATTTTTAACATTTTTAAAAATGACCCACACAAAGAGAAGCCTAGATTGTTTAATTAAACAAATGAATATAGTTATATCTAGCATGATCAAGGTACTAATTTGTCATAGCTATGTTTTATTCAAAGCTGAAATGCCAGCCCATCCTATCCTGTCCTATCCAGTTCACCCAGTCCAGTCCAGAGTGGCTACACCAGTCCATTGTAAAGTTTATCTATGCTCCTTTACAACAGTATGTTAGAATTTTAAATTAATTTCATGGCCTTCTTAATGATAATTATCTGCAGGTTTTCCCATATGACTTTACATTATGGTTTACACATGACTTTACATTATGGTTATTTCAGATTACCGCATCAGTTTAGTGTTATTTTTTAAAAAGGTCCTCATCAAACTTCATCATAATTTTATTGCATGTTTCTTCCAATAAACACATTTTATGCAATTTTGCCACTATATATATATTAAAAGCGATTTTCTCCCAATAATTGTTATTTTCATTAATACGTGTCTTTTAGATACCCATATTTAAACACATATTTTGGTTGGAGAATTGCATCACTAAATTCAGATTGCTCTATACTGCCCTTGACACAAGGACCCCTGACCGTTAGGTTCAGTCGAGGATGACTCTGGGGTTGCGGTGCTTATCTCACTTTATTGGCTGGGGGAGTCGGCGTCATGTGTCCAGCATGACTAAGCCACTTCTGGTGAACCAGAGCAATGCACGGAAACGCCGTTTACCTTCCCGCCGGAGCGGTACCTATTTATCTACTTGTACTTAGACGTGCTTTTGAACTGCTAGGTTGGCAGGAGCAGGGACCAAACAATGGGAGCTCACCCCATTGTGGGGATTCGAATCGCTGACCTTCTGATCGGCAAGCCCTAGGCTCTATGGTTTAGACCACAGCGCCACCCGCGTCCCTTGACACAAGGTAGTTTACAGCAAAATAAGGCAATCCAAAAACATGATACACAATAAGCAAAAATATTAACAAAAATGCTTAAATAATAAGTGAAATTTAGTGGCACACTGTTATGGGTGTCCTGTCTGCGCAAGCATTGCAGCTTGCCAGATGGGATGAACTTCCCGTCTCCTCCCCTGTGTGCTGTTCTGTGGGTTCTCCTGATCCCCCCTCCCCCAAGACAAATTCTGGAGAAGAGGAGGAGGAAGCCCCATTGCACAAACTGATGTCCTTGCATAGGGCTTCTGGTGCTGGCGCTGGTTATGTGAATCCTGCCCAATATAGTTAGTAGTATCAAACTTAAAAATGACCTCCCATCAACTTCTAATAACCTGATATGAAAGATCTGGGTTTATCCCATGTAGAGCCAGCAGGGCTCTGCTGCTGTGGTGGGACTTCTGCTTCTTCTCCCTTTCCCATTTCTCCAAAATCTGTTCCAGACACTTCCTTAACCCTCCAGAATGCTTTTGAATGTGTCCAGGTGGCTGAAGGGTAAAGAAGAGGACAAGGGAGCCTTGTTGCATGCACGAAAGTCCATTGTACCAGTGGAACTACAATGCTGGATAGCTCCATTGATTACAGCATAGTGCTAATAATGCCAAGGTTGCATACACCCCAAGTTTTTACCTAGCATCCAGGTAAAGAGGCTCTTCCATGGAGACTCACACCAAGCCCTTCATTTAACCCAGGAACCAGCAGGACAACCTCATCTGCTGATCTTAATATATGCACAAGTTTGTATGAGAGAAGCTGCTTTCTCAGATATTTGGGTGTTAGGTAATTCAGGGCTTTAGACATCAATAGAAACTCATTGAATAAGGCCAGGAAGATAAGCAGCAACCAGTGCAGTGGTTTGAGAATGGCAGTTATAATGTGAACCGAACCTAGTTTATCCCCCATCCCTAATTGTAGACCTGCTAATTGCCTGGCTTAGAAATCCTTACAAGTCCCTTAGAAATCCTTACAAGTAATCTGCTCAGCACTTTTACAACATGTTTAAGGCAAAAATTATGTACTGAAAGTGAAAGTGTCTGGCAGTCCCAAATAATCTGCTCAGCACTTTCCAGAGGAAGGGGGTATGCAGATATAATAAATAACAGTACTTATGAAGTAACAAAATGGGCATGAGGAGGTCACATGTTGTTGGAATCAAGATCTCATCTACAAATAACTAATTTCATTCCTTTGTCTCTGGTCCAAAGCAGACTGCTTATTGTACTTAAAATATTTATGTGCTTTTGAATTATTAATTTCACCAAGGACATCTGCATTTTTTAGCTACTAAAATAAGTACTTTATCTCAACAGAACAGAGTATTATAATAAATCTATAATGTAAATAATGTTTGACTGAGGAGAGCAGGGATATTGGTGTGAACAAAGACCTCAGCCATTATTCCTTTCTCAGAAAGTGTGTGACTGAAGAATAGAGATCAAACTGCAATTGTTTCAATCCTGCTTCTTTCTTTTTTATCATTATATTATTACCGTCTGTTGTTAAAATAAGGTAGAATATGACTTACATAATTTCCCCAACGCCCACCTTAGGAAAAGCTGCTGCTGCTGCATCATCATCACTGTTGTCATATTTTCTTCTTTGTTTAAATTAGACTTTTTTGTTGTTTGGTTGCTGAAATTAGACCACCTTCTTTGTCTTTTCCTCTGCATGGGAGTCTTTGGTGTATGTGACCTTGAAGCTGTCATGCAGCCTTAGTATGCATAGAAAATCTGTAGGTAGCAGCTATTTTATTTCCCAAACAGAAAGATAATCAGAAGCAGTCAAGTGCATAGCATTTAGGCATTTCTTACTAGAGACTGAAGCTAAAAAGAGGCTAATGTCCCCATAAATAAACTAGAGAACAAAAGAATTAAGATTATTCCGAATTGCAGACAATGAAATATATAAACACAAAATAATAAATATGATCAAGTATAAAGCAAATAAGTTCAAAAATATGAAAAATCTAGAATGACTATATAGCCTTTCTTTCTGTCTAATATTGTTGCATATGCATCCATAGGGATACTGCAGATCCTGTATAATGAAAGATGCTGTTGATTCAATCTGGCTTGGTTTCTTGGGGATATGATGGATTCTCTAAAGTAGTAAACAACTGACAAAAATAAAAGCATCTCATTGGTTTTGAATATATTTGTTCTCAGTGACCACAGAAACTGTGGCGGGATTTTCCTATCAATTGATTGTTGTAACTTTGTGGCTTTGGTACTTTTGGAAATATTGCCATTTTTCAATCACCCTGAAATAGAATTGGGAATTAATTGTAAAAATGGGATATATTGTCTCTGTTTATTGACTTATGAACACACTGATATCATGCATTTCCATTTTGTATGTTTGGTAGTGGTTAGAATGTTGGACTAGGACCAGGGAGACACAAATTCAAAAATCTTTCTTAGGTGACCTTGAATCAGTCACTATCTCTTAACCCAGCCTACCTTACAGGATTGTTGTGAGAGTACAGTGGTACCTCGGGTTAAGTACTTAATTTGTTCCGGAGGTCCGTTCTTAACCTGAAGCAAAGTTCTTAACCTGAAGCACTATTTCTGGGTTAGCGGAGTGTGTAACCTGAAGCGTATGTAACCTGAAGCGTATGTAACCCGAGGTACCACTGTACAAATGTGTGAGGAGGGGAGAAGAACCATATAGCCACCCGAGATAAGGCTTTTGAGGGGCGTGGGTTGTTTTTTTTAAATAACTTTTATTACATTTATAAATCCTGATTATTATGTGTTGATATATTGTTTGCTTTTCAGAGTGATCCTAATTTTTGTTCCCTAGTTGCTTATTGCTATTTATCACCATTATTAATTTACTAATCACCTTCTACATAATTATCTCAAGGTAATATACAATAAAAACAGCAAAAATACAGTTAAAAACATAAAAGCAGATATATTTAAAACAAGAAAAAATAGACACTCGTGGCAAAGACCCATTTATCCAGTTGTGAAAGCCTATAGGAACAAAATGTATCCAGTCGTTTCTGGAAAGTGCAGGTCATTGGTGCCTGTTGTATCTTGAAGGGTATGCAGAACACAGAACAGAGACAACCACCCGGAAAGCCCTACTCCAAGTAGGTTTCTGAGATTTTTGGACCTTAAGGAGAAACTCTCCTGCAGACTACAGTGATCTACTGGCTATATAAGAAACCTGCTGGTTTCTATCCTCTTGGGTTAATTTCTGCTGGAGGCCATGTTGTGTAGAATCATTGTAGACAATAAGTAGTCGATGTGGTATGTATGGTGGAGCCGCCACCCAAACACCAGCATTGCTGCAACTTATTTGGATAGGACTTTCCTGGGTGGTTTCACCAGCAGAAGAAGTGGTTTGGCTCCATCAGTGCTTCTGCAAAGCCCCAACCTCACTGCCCTCCTACCCCACCCAGGTAATCTGCAGTGACACCTGTGTCAGGACTCAAGAGAACAGCTCTGCCCCACCACTCTACCTGCTACTGATTGTAGAGATTCCTAAAGACAATGGGCCTGCTTTTTCTCACATTGTAATCATTTATTTCAAGTTATTTTCCTATCTTGCTGCCGTTTTACATTCACTATGCCAACAATGAGGGACTGGATTATGGATTTCCAGTAGAAGCTTCCTATTTAGAACTCTTCTCACTGCCTGGTTGTTGGTTGTTTCAGTCATTACATTGCTTTCTCTCATTAATATTATGTTTGATTTACACACGTCAGTATCTTGGGCACCTGTCACAATCTTTATTGCTGGACTGTCTGCCAACAGTTGGACTTATTACCCCTTTCCTTGCAGATGTTCACTGCCTTTACATGACCTTCTCATGGTTGTGCTATATACAAAAGCAAACTCATTCTCTGAGTGTGGATCCTTATGTAGCCAAAACATCATCATCCACATACAAAAGAGTGCTAGAAATATTTAGAAAAAGAAAAGAAAAGAAAATCTGAAGGGGAAGAGAAAAACACATGGTGATTGAAGATGCTTAGTTGCCATAGGAAAACAACTGGATGTCAGGGAGATGGAAGAGTAAAGGAAACGGGAAATGTAATAGAATATCTTCAAAAAGCGCATGGCTGACTTACTGAACCGCTAAACAATAGCACTTCACACTGCAACAGTTTGCTGTGGGTCCCCCTTGTTGCATCTATCTAAATTATTTCATTCATCTTGTATTACCCACTTTCTACTACTGCCTCATCTCTGGCCCAATTTCACCCACATCTTCTCTTCTTTTTGCTTCCATGCATTTGGGGAGGCTGCCCTAAAGGCCAGTCAGGGACTCAAGGAACCCTTTGCATTAGGTTCGCTCATGCACTTCAGTTTTGCTACTCTACCATTGCAGACTAAGGGATTGGGGCTCATCCTCATGGTTATATGGGGAAAATATACTCTGACCTCAACTAGAAATGCTTTTTTAAAAGTCTGCCAGGAATATGTATAATGTCTTCATGGAAGAAATTTAGCAAAAGTGGTTATTATGATAATTGTTACGCAGGTTTGGGAGATGTTTTTGTTTAAATTGAAAAATGATTTATGTCCTAAATGGATTAGCATATAATGAAACAAAATTAGCTTTCTGTTTATCATCTACAGTAATCGTGTGTGTGTTTAAAATGTGAATGTCAATATTATTTGTATAATATCGGACACATCTTAGACCATATTGGTTAGATTTGTCATATCAAGTTATGCTCACATTATGAAAGAAATAGTAGTTTACTTCTTGCTTGTAGGTAGGAAGCTATATTACTTCCTTTGCTATGCCGCATACTCCCATTCTTTTAGCAGACTAATGTTGAAATTCTATTTGTACATATGTGACAGCCAGCCAAATTGAATCCATTGGAGCTTGCTTTTGAGCAAACATGCACAATATCAAGTTGCACTCCTGCCACTTGCTGTTGATTGTAAATATTTAAGCTCTTTTTACCTAGTTTGAAAACATGTATAAGGAATACATGGAAGATGAACAGAGTCGCATGTGTCTGCTGCCCCTGTCTTCCATATGTTGGTCAGTTCCATGTTCACAAAACCAATAAGCCCATGGAAATCAAAAGTAAGGCAAAGATGTTACCTTGTTCTCTCTGCATGCATTCTGTATACATAATTTCACAAGCTGTGAAAAGTTTTGAAGATTCAGATACGAGCACTCAAAAAGTGAGTATTCCTACTGGAATGCTCACAGTTGTGTGAGAAGAACAGATAGGACTGTTAACCCAAATCCTGGAAGCACCAACGGCCTTTAGGGCACAGAAATGTGAAGGTACCTTTGAGCACCCACAAGCCTAAATAGTAGGGATGGGGCTCTCTGCTATGTGTCTGCCTGTTTGCAGGTCTGCTTGTTGTCATCATGCAGGTTCAGTTCCTGTCAATACTTAGTCGGTATAGGCTCGGCCCATATTGGAAATGTTGAACATGAACTTGCCTTGTCAAGATTTAGACCATTGAACCAAAAATGTTGATCTCTAGCTCAAAAAAGGCTTGACTGATGTTGACTCTAATGCAAATCATTTGCCCCCAAAGGCACACAAGAGCGACACAGAGAAAAATGGTGTGTTTTGAAACTTCTTTCTGTCTACTATATATTTTGGAAAGTGCTTTGTCTGTTTGTCCATCTGTTCAGCTGCCTCTTGAGATGTCATTGCCCAGGGGTCAGCAAATTTTTTCAGCAGGGGGCTGGTCCACTGTCCCTCAGATCTTGTGGGGGGCCGGACTATATATATTTTTTAGGGGAGGTGAACGAATCCCTATGCCCCACGAATAACCCAGAGATGCATTTTAAATAAAAGGACACATCCTACTCATGCAAAAACACCAGGCAGGCCCCACAAATAACCCAGAGATGCATTTTAAATAAAAGGACACATTCTACTCATGTAAAAACACGCTGATTCCTGGACTGCCTGCGGTCCGGATTTAGAAGGCAATTGGGCTGGATCCAGCCCCCGGGCCTTAGTTTGCCTACCCATGTCATTACCAAACACTGCACATGTGTTTCTGAGGTGGAGGCTGTTGGGATACTGCCAGGGAGATAAAGTCCATCATGGCCCCCAAGCCGGCTGCCGGACGATCCATTGACCTCCCGTAGTCACGCAGTATCAGCAATTAGTGACATGAACTTCTGAGAAATAGCTTGCCACATTCCAGAGCTCATGCACACTCCATCAGCAGACAATGCACAGCCAAAGTCGCACTCAGGAGAGCATTCTTTACAAGTTTTATTCAGTGTTGATCAGAACAAAGAAAAACACGACTGCCTGCATCAGTGTCTCCAGACACAGAGAGAAAACGAAAGCAACAGCAAACATAAACATCCTGTGAACAGGAAAATACGCAGACTCTGTGACTCACAGCCTGCTCCCTTTTAAGGTGGAACGGAAATATCCTAACAGAGGCAGCAGTCACCATTAATGTCTGGATGGCGGCTGTCATTCTGAAACAAGGTGGTGGACCAAAACATCATTTTGGCATGACTTTGCCTGGTTGTTTTTTTTGGCATAGGTTTGATTACTTCTCAAGATGTTGCCAAACTCTGCTTGAGGGTTCCTGAGGTGGGGGCAGCAATCTTCACTGATGTTTGGTGGCTGGAGGCCAGTTTGATTCAAGATCAAGTGATTCAAAAGTTCCTGGGTGGGAGCAGTCTTCAATGGCGTTTTGATGCTAGCTGCCATTTTGAGCCAAGATCATGACTTTGGCATGGCTTTATCTTATATTTGGTGTGAGGGGTCTAAACTCACAAATTACACTATCTATTTAAAAATCACAATATTTTTTGCTTTGAACAAATTTCTGGGCCACCCCAGGCACTTACTACTAGTACTGTATATTCTATAATATGATATGCACTGTACTTGCTTTAACTCTATTAATGTCACCTCCACAAAATAAATAGTATTGCTCCCCCATAGTTCCGCCATATCTGCATTATTATAAACATTTGTGTTTTTTTTAATGATATTTATTAAAAGTTTAAAAATTACAGAAAAAAGAAAAAAGACAACAATAACAAAGAAAAAAAATAGAAAAGCAATACAACAATACAGCAAAAAGAAGCAAAACAACAACAACTAAAACACACATCCAATATTCCATATCTTTACCTTTCCTTTACTTGTTTCATCGACCTCCTCACACCTCCCTTTTTTTGTATTCTAGTTCAATTCACTATTTCAGCAAATTCTTCCCATCTTTCTCAATTTTTTTTCTATAATTTATCTTAACGGTCTAACCTTAAATTTTTCCATTTTAACCCGTTATCAATCAGCTTTTACTTAATTCTTTGTTGCATTTCTACTAAAGCCATAAAGCTTCATTCCAGCATCCGTCTAACACTCATTAATTTTACAATGTTTCTGTAAGTATACTTTGAATTTTTTCCAATCTTCTTCCACCGACTCTTCTCCCTGGTCTCGGATTCTGCCAGTCATTTCCGCCAGTTCCATGTAGTCCATCAGCTTCATCTGCCATTCTTCCCTGGTGGGTAGATCTTGTGTCTTCCAATGCTTTGCAATAAGTATTCTTGCTGCTGTTGTAGCGTACATAAAGAAAGTTCTATCCTTCTTTGGCACCAATTGGCCGACCATGCCCAGGAGAAAGGCCTCTGGTTTCTTCAGGAAGGTATATTTAAATACCTTTTTCATTTCGTTATAGATCATCTCCCAGAATGCCTTAATCTTTGGGCATGTCCACCAAAGGTGAAAGAATGTACCTTCAGTTTCATTACATTTCCAACATTTGTTATCGGGCAGATGGTAGATTTTTGCATATTATAAACATTTGTTCACCCTCCAGTCCTCTTCACTTCAACCAGCCACCTCCTCAGCACCCACTTCTTTGTTTGCCTGCAGGGCAGAGACAGCCAAACAAGCAGCATTCATTGTTCTTCAACTTAGCCTTCTATTATTTGAAAGGATTACCTAAAGTACCAACTACATCCACTGCCCCATCAACTGCCCATGCCTCATTTGCCCTGCTCAGAGGTGCACACTTAACCCTTTAATTGTTGGATCACTTCTGTAAAAAATATTTTATTGTCTTGGACTGCAACTGTGTCTGGCTGGCTTTCCAAGTCTGCATCCGCCATCTCCTTCCTGCTGCACTGAAAGTGTTCCATCCCACCAGAAATACAATATTTCTAAGCAGATTTAATGTTAGTGTAACGTTTTTAGTTACCAAGCTGCACTGACAAAACAACCGCTTCCCAAAAACAAAGTGTATTCAGTTATTTCCTCTTTTTTTTTGCTTTGGCAAATGCATCTTGCTGATGGCTGACAGTCACATCAGCAGTGGAGAGAATCTGCATTAAAGGAAACAGAACAGACAGTTTCCAATACACATTGTAATCACGTCAGATCCAGCGGGAACCACAAGAACAATGACAGCAAGTCATGCATAATTGTGAGCTTAGGCTTGGCTATTGAGAACAGCAACAACAGCTTTGGGGTGAAAAGTATATCTGAAGATTGGTATCAAATCATGAGGTATTGTGTGTGAGGTATGAAACCAGTTTGTGTATAAGTGTGCAAGCTTTGATGGAGCTTACTCTTCTGCTCACCTGCTAAGTACTCACAAAGGGTGTGAGCTTTTGTGAGTGCTCAGTAATATGCTTGCAAAAACTCAACTCTTTGGGGGTCATACATCAGGCAGCTTGCGTATCCATAATGAGAAGGGCTTTAGGGAACCAGAAAGCTTGTTCACCAAGCAAGGAGCATATGAACTTGGCTTTAACTGCTATGTTAGTGGGACTCCCTGTGTTCTTATAGACAAATTCTTGGAGCATAAGTACTGGTCATGATGGCTGTATTACCTTCAGTATCAGAGCTGGCATGCAGCTAAATACCAGTTGCTAGGGATCACAAACTAGAGTGCTACTATACTTATGTCCAACTGTGGGCTCCCATAGGCATCTGGTTGGCCACTTTGAAAACTGAGTTCTAGATTTGAAGGCAGGAGAGCTTTGGCTGTTCTTAACACCACCAGTCCACTGCTGTACCACAGTAAAAGGCTGCTTACTATTGTTTACTGTCAAAAAGGCCTTTTGAATAATGAATTTTGGAAAGGACCCTCTTTTTCTTTAAAGGAAGACTGGACCTTCTTTAGATAACAGGGTATGTGAATGGTGCTGAAGGAGAAATTTGGACCCAGGGGTCAACTGTTCCTATTGGCCTTTTGTCATTGTAAAAAAACCCAAAACTTTTAGAAACACCAATAAAAAAATAGTTACCACCAAATGCAATATTAGCAATGAAACCAGCATACTCTGCACACTATGCTCACACCAAATCTCTTTTTTAACATTATAGATTTAACCATCAAAACCTTGTGGGTTTGATGAAGCAAAACTGATAGTCTGAAATATGTTATCCCTTTTAGATTTGAATTCTTATAAAGACCAAAGGGATTCTGAGCTCCCCATCAATTTCAGAACAGCAAGGCCACCTGGAGCTTCTAATTAACCAATCCTGTTGGGGACTAAATTTGGGAGACGAGGAACCTGCTCAGCAATGGCCTGGGTGGGATATACCAATGTACTGATGCATTTCTGCCGGGCATCTCAAGCATACTTAAGATTAACAGATACCAATGTATATTTTCCAGTTGTTAATAAGAACAAGAAGCAAGGAACCTTGGAGCAGTGGGAGTTATTTGTCAGGATCTATTAACAAGAGCTGAGACTTTATAGAGAAATCATTTGAGAAGGAAGCCATTGGTCCCCTGCAGAGAGGCCAATTATAGAACACCACAGCAGCAGCAGAATAACAGGGGAAAAGAACACGGAGTCCAGAATCCATCATTGTTGTTAACATTACGGTTAAGTGTTGCTCCTATTAACAAATGTAAAATACATGTGAGTGTTAAGGGCTGCCAGCAGGGTGCCAAGCACTGGGAGAAAAAAGATGCAATGTCACCTGTATTTTCAAATACATTTTCTCCAAAGTGCAAGTAGAGTTATGCATCAAGTCGTGTTAATAGGCAACTATGATGGATTTGTGATAATCTTTGCTGGAATGCACTGTGTACAGCCATCATATATTTTTTTCAGAATTTCGAACAGACTTCCATTGAGTCGTTCACTTTCCCATTAGCTGAAGGCTTTGTGTCTATGAGATTTCATCTGAAGTTTGCTAGACCTGGTAGTGGATCAGTAGCTCTGTATTTAAAAACATGGAGATGAGCATAGTAGCTGCATCTTCACATTAGTTTTACTCAAGAAAACTAACCCATTTCCCCTGTTCAAAAAATAATATGAGTTGGTTCATATTAGTTGGTTCATATCAAAAGACCCTAGTCTTTTTCTTGGCTTCACTGCTGATTTTATTTTAATGTATTCAGCATAAAGCATTTTTTGGGCCACATTAAAATAGAAGATGTCCAAAGCAGCATTTAAAATAATAAAAACACATCAAATCCATTAAGGAAGAAAATTTGGTGGATGTGGACAATTTGGATCCCTTCCAATTGGGATTCAGGCCTCATCATGGGACTGAAACTGTCTTGGTCATGCTGGTCGATGATCTCCGGCGGGCTAGGGACAAAGGTGAAAGCTGTTTCCTAGTTCTGCTGGATCTCTCAGTGGCTTTTGATAACATCAATCATGACATCCTTCTGGACCATCTAGAGGAGCTGGGAGCACTATTATACAGTGGTTCTGCTCCTTTCTCCTGGGCTGTGTCCAGAAAGTGGTGGTGAGGGATGAGTGTTCAGACCCCTGGGCTCTCACTTGTGGGGTGCTTCAGCATTCCATCCTCTCCCTCATGCTTTTTAACATCTATATGAAGCCGCTGGGAGAGATCATTAGGGGGCTTGGGCTGGGTGTTCATCAGTATGCAGATGAAACCCAGCTCTACTTCTCTTTCAAATCAGAACCAGTGAAGGCGGTGAAGGTCCTGTGTGAGTGTCTGGAGGTGGTTGGAGGATGGATGGCGGCTAACAGCTTGAGGTTGAATCCTGACAAGACAGAAGTACTGTTTTGGGGGGACAGGGGGCAGGTGGGTGTGGGGGACTCCCTGTTCCTGAATGGGGCAACTGTGCCCCTGAAGGAGCAGGTGCACAGCCTGAGAGTCATTTTGGACTCACAGCTGTCCATGGAGGTGCAGGTCACTTCCAGGGCAGCTGTCTACCAGCTCCATCTGGTACGCAGGCTGAGACCCTACCTGCCTGCAGACTGTCTTTCCAGAGTGGTGCATGCTCTAGTTATCTCCCGCTTGGACTTATGCAACGCACTCTACATGGGGCTACTTTGAAGGTGACCTGGAAACTGCAGCTAACCCAGAATGTGACAGCTAGACTGGTGAATGGGAGTGACCGCCAAGACCACATAACACTAGTCCTGAAAGACCTACATTGGCTCCCAGTACGTTTCCGAGCACACTTCAAAGTGTTGTTGCTGACCTTTAAAGCCCTAAATGGTCTCGGTCCTGTATACCTGAAGGAGCATCTCCACCCCCACTGAGGTCCAGGGCCAAGGGCCTCCTGGCAGTTCCCTCACTGCGAGAAGTGAGGTTACAGGGAACTAGGCAGAGGGCCTTCTCGGTAGTGGCACCCTCCCCGTGGAATGCCCTCCCATCAGATGTCAAGGAAATAAACAACTACCTGACTTTTAGAAGACATCTGAAGGCAGCCCTGTTTAGAGAAGTTTTTAATGTTTGAAGTTTTGTTTTTAATGTTCTGTTGAAAGCCGCCCAGAGTGGCTGGAGAAATCCAGCTAGTTGGGCGGGCTAGAAATAATAAATTATTATTATTGTTGTTATTACTATTAGAGACAGTAGTAAAAGTAATGTTTTTCTTACTCTGAAATTTATTGATGGCTCCAATTATTTCTTGACTATCTGTTACCACAGATTTGATGGTTCAGAGTTTCCAGCCGGTAGGTTGCCACATTCCAAGCTAGCATGAAACCAAAAGAGATGTGTGATTTCCAGTGAGCAGCTATTTCTAATCTCTCAGCCACTGAGCGCAAGACAATAAATCCTTATGCAATACTTCTTCTGCAGAGTTCTCAAATACTGAGCAGGGTAATTTAGAACTGTGAATTGCTCATAGCTTTGCTCTGAAAACTCCTGCACAAATAGGCACCATACCATATTCAGTAATATGATCATGTGAAGTTCAAATATACGAGAAAAATATTGATGGTTAGTCTTAAAGAATTCAGGAGAGTGTGGCACAAAAGTATTTTCAAATTGTCTCAATCTGATTGCCAATATCTATGATTTGGGGGGAAACTCTTTAGATCAAGTTTACAGTTAAATACAGCAGAATGGGAATATTTAATCTTCATAAAGTTTTTGAAAATCAGAACTCTCATTGCACATCACTTTACTCCACATTGATTTTAGACACATTGCCTTCTTTAAGTCTCTTTCTGTCTCTGTTTCTCCCCCCCCCCCCAATTTATTCTATTAAAATAAAAACCAACTAACAACAAAGTTAGTGCCTGAAGTGTGCCAATCTAACTGTGGCTTGGGGCCAACTCTTTCCACCCAATAAGCATCATATCTATATATTCATTTCATGGTATTGTTTTTATTCTTCTTGATAGATCTAAATTATCCTACTTATATATACTAGATGTAAATAATATTAGCAAAAGGAGTACTGCTTTTTTGTTTTAATCCTAGAATATTGCATGCAAACATGGTGTCCTATTTTTATTTCAATTTTATCCCATTTTTGCTTGATGGTGAATATTGCTTGATGAGAAATATTAATATTTTCCTATTTTTGATTGATGATGAATTGGATTTGTAAGATCCATTTGTATATATGCCTAACCCAGTGCTTTTTTTCTTAAAAAACCCATTTTGACTCAAGAAAACCACCGTTTTATAGTTCAAATTGGGAAAAATAAATTCAGTAAATGGACAAAAGTACAAAGATTCACAAAATGTTTAGGAGTATGTGTACCCCTGCGTACCCCCCAGAAAAAAGCACCAGCTTAGCCTATGGCAATTTTATCCATGTTGGGAGAATGCATGGAAAATATACCTTGATTTTTAAACATGCTATTTCTTACGTGTAACAGAATCAGCTCTCTGAAAATTAGACTACCTGTTCCCTAACATAACTGCTGGCACATTACTGAGTCACTCAACCTTCTTACCTTGGACTCTTTGATATGCCTCCACCCTCCAATATTATGCATCAATGAGCTAACTAAAAGACAAAAGGGCTATTTCTGATCTTTGAATATATTGAATATAAAGTTGCCTGTTTAGCATAGAATGAAATGAGGAAAATGTCCAAGAAAGGCCACATCAGATCAGTTTAAACCATAACTCTGGCACCACAGCAGTCTTAGCAGTACAATCCCTGCTTCCTGGTTTAATAAATATGTTTGCAGTTCTTCTGTTCTCCAGGTCACTCATGCCTAGATATTTGGTCCCTCATGCTATTCCAGGTTCCATAGCTACAGTGTGGGACTTTGAAGAAACTGCATATTGGCTCAGAAGGCCACAAAAGGTCTTTGATTCTTCTACTGAACAGCAAAGACCGAATCAGTCTTTCTCCCCAATAGCTGTCAGATGTTGGAAGTGCTTAGCTACATTCTTCCTTACTTTGAAAAGCTAGTCTATGCCTTGCTAATGCAACTACTGAGTTCTTGCTTTCTGGCCCAGGCTCTTACATTGATTTTACCATGACCTGCTTCCCCTTGGTTTACAAAGCAAAAATGCTCCCTAAATGGGGTTTTTCAAAAGCCCCGAGCTCTTTGTAACTATAATTGCCTCATAATATAATTAATGTAACTTAATTGTTCTGAATGTTCTTGAGCACATAGTCATCTTTTGAATCTCTAATGCATTGAGTCACAATGCTGATTTCACAGGAAATCATTCTTTGTCTAATAATAGACAGGTGGGGGGTGAAGGATTCCATGCTTTACAGGGAGATGGAAAACTGTGCCTCTTCATGTCTACCCAAATGATTAGATTGGTGTCTGCTGTAAATTAAGCAAAAACAGATTTTCATTCATTGGCTCCAGTCTGAGCTATATCTGGCAGACAAATTCCAGAGACTACCATTACTTTCTATCTATAAAGACTGCGATAAAGACCGGATATTGTCCTATTAGCACACAGTAGCATGTTTGTGATACCAGTAAAGTGCTGATATAGTCAATTTAGATTTGTATTATTGTAATAATAGAACTTTGCTCCACCTTTCTTATTTTTATATATCATTGTGGTCTTTTCTTTTTAGATTTATAAAGCACCTATTCTCAGGGCAAATTGCAACCCTACCCAAACCAATTTACAGCTTAAAATATCACAAAACATAACCTTCGCATGAAAAAAAAGATACATCTTTCTACTTACAGATTCTTCCATATTCAGCCATTAAATGCTTATTCAAATAAAAGAAGCATCACTGCCAGCAGATGCTCCGATCACACATCATGCAACAGTGAGGTTTTAAATACACATTTAGAAAATGAGAAACTAATGTATCTTGCAAGAGACTTTTCAGGAAAAATGGTGAGAGTAAATATATCATCATAAGGAGCATGGTGCATGATGGGGAACCTTATAAGTTACGAAGCCAACAAATGCTTTCTCCCTCACACCCACCAGCAATACAGATTATTACAGGGATATGGGAGCTGGCATTTTAGCAAGAATGTAGATGTGGAATTTATCATTTTAAGTGTAAAGCATGATATGCCATTCGGTACTTAAATGCAAAGCTGGGCATTGATGGCATCGTACCAGATTACTCTGTGCATCCTTCTTTATATACACTTTAATTACATAAGAGACAAAGAAAAGTTCTTTGGAGATTAGGTAACTTGTCTTCTGTTCAGTGTACAATGCTAGCAAATTTCAAATGCTACAGTTTTAGGTTTGTGAATTTCATGGTTTTTGAAAGAAGGAACATAGTTATGTGAACGAGCACATGTTTTGCATGGAGAAGATCCCATAGTTAACCACTGGCATTTTCAGCTAAAAGAAACTCCAAAGTGCCAGTTCAACAGACCTCTGTGTGAAACCTTTGAGAGCCACTGCCAAGGCCGGATTAAACCCTGTGGAGGCCCTTAGGCAGTCAAAATCTTGGGGTGGGGGGCTCACAGATTGTCTCCTAATCTGTTTTTGACTTTACCAACCAACAATTTTAATAAACCAAGTGGTGGGGGCCCTAAAAGGCATGGGGCCCGTAGGCTGGCACCTACTTTGCCTATTTGGTAATCTGTCACTGGCCACTGCCAGTTGGAATAGCCCATACTCTGCCTTACCTGGAGATCCTGAAAGAATGTTAGGTGAGAGCCTTCCACAGGAATAGTTAGTTTCTCTTAGAAGATTATGACCACCAGTCACCAGTTTTCTCTTGCCAGAGTTTGAGATCTTGGTTGTGATGTGTCAGTCGCCAGTTAATTGTATAGTTCTGAAGTGACAACCCAGGGCTTAAGAGATGTTGCTATTTACTAAGTCCACATCTTAGAAGTAGTTGCTAGAGATGAAAGTATATTTGGGTTATGTAGTGAGCTTCTTCCATAAAGAAGGCTGATCGCCGAAGAATTGATGCTTTTGAATTATGGTGCTGGAGGAGACTCTTGAGAGTCCCATGGACTGCAAGAAGATCAAACCTATCCATTCTTAAGGAAATCAGCCCTGAGTGCTCACTGGAAGGACAGATCCTGAAGCTGAGGCTCCAATACTTTGGCCACCTCATGAGAAGAGAAGACTCCCTGGAAAAGACCCTGATGACAAGGAGAAGGGGATGACAGAGGACGAGATGGTTGGATAGTGTTCTCGAAGCAACCAGAATGAGTTTGACCAAACTGCGAGAGGCAGTGGAAGACAGGAGTGCCTGGCCTGCTCTGGTCCATGGGGTCACGAAGAGTTGGACACAACTAAACGACTAAACAACAACAACAACAACAGGGAGCTTCTTGGTTTGCACTGTAATAAATCCCAAATAGTCTTGTACTTCTGTTAATAATGTATTTAACGTACTACTCTTTTGTAGTACCTAGTTTACGTCTTGACAATTTGACCCTCTCTTGGACTCTCTCTTCAAAGTTATTTTAAACTTTCCCTTATGTTACTTGTTGACTATCGGTCTCATGCTGGTATTTAGCCTTAGGTGAAGTTTACCACCTGCTTTGGACAGCATGATATAATATATACCGTATTTTTCTCTCCTTACGGCGCACCTGACCATAAGGTGCACCTAATTTTTAGAGGGGGAATTCAAGAAAAAAACATTATTTAAAGGAAGTGCTGAGCAGAGCTTGTATGCATCCCAGGCTCTGCTCAGCGCTCCCTTTCACGAGCCGTGTGGAGCGTGTGTGCGGCGCTTGCAGGCTTTTCCTCGAGGAGGGAGAAGGGCAGCCAAACTTAATCCATTCTGGAAGTCCGTTTCACTTCTAAAATGTTCAAAAACCAAGGCGCAGGTTCTGATTGGTGCAGGTGCCCTGGAAACAGTAGCCGACAGCGGCATCGGATGTTCAGCTTCCGAAAAACGTTCGAAAACCGGAACACTTACTTCCAGGTTTTCGGCGTTTGAGAACCAAGACGTTTGAGAACCAAGGTACCACTGTACATAATCTGAAAGTATGTTAATTTATTTCATGGTCTGGTTATCAGTAGTATTTGAACAAAGAACTACTAGCCCAGAAATGTATAGAATTTCACTGAAACTAAATTTTGATTGTTTCCCTTATCTACCATTTTTGTTCAAACAGACTAAATAGAATTTTGTGTCTATAGACAACTTGGGTATCACATCAGCCATCAGTAATGAGGCATCTGAGTAAAATAGCTGATAATATACTAGATTCACTTGCTGATGTATTTCTATTTACAGCCTGCTAACCTCAAAAGGAAGGTTGTAGCTGTTTCTGTCCACTCCCTGGTAAGCATTAGTGAAGCAAATTTGCTACCTTAGTTTGACACACAAGATATTCCTTGATGCACAGTTGACTATTTTATTTTATTTTATGATTGTGAAGTTTAAAGGGTATATATATTTACTTTCTCCCCCACTCTTCACAGACCCTAGGTATACATACAGGCATGGCATTGCACCAGAAACTTTAAGGAGGGTTTTGGTGGAAATACTTCTACTACTAATGCAGGATGAGAATGATGACAGGCAACTGCTCTGACTAAAGAAATACATTCAGTGTACAGTAGCTTTTTTTTTTATAAAAACAACAACCATGTAAGGTTCTATCCTGTAAAATCAGACAGAAAGCAATTTTCCATTATTAACTTAGTAAACACTTGCAGTATTGCAGTATCACAGTATAATCTTATTAAGATAGTATCTGATTTAATTATAAGCACACCATAAATATGTAAAGCACAGTGTAACCTTTACTAGAGCAGATGTCTGCTGTTTTTAACAGTAATTTAATCGAACGGCACGTGCTTGCCCATTGTTCTGTATGTGGTCTAATAACACAGAAGGTCACACCACAAATTCCCTTAACCCCGAAGAACAGATGGCTTGAAGGGAAGTCCTTTCTCTTAGCCTGACAAAACCTTGCATTGAGTAGTTTCCATTGTCTGATTTCCTGTCCTTGATCCATTCATCTGAATACTCTTATATGTCCAGATTTAATTGACTGAATTGATGGGGCTTTTACTATATGTGTGAGCAAAAACATCTAGTATTGGAACAATTGTGCACTCTAATGGTGCTTACATATAGGAAGGTTTTGGCTTGTCTATTTGTCTTCTTTGTTCCTTAAGTTGGGGTTTTTGAAATTTTAAGATCTTTCATGACTCTAGGCTATAGTTACAGCATGACAGCTGGTACTGGTACACATAAACAAATATCACAAATAGTATTATTTTTACTATAATTCAACCACATATAGATTATAGGGCAGTGTCCATTAGAACTTTATTTCTCTATTTATTTATATGTTGGCTATGCAAGAAGCCTCTAGACTGCTTACAATGAAAACAAAACATGTAGAATACCATTTTAAAAAATACCTAAATTGAAACATCAACCAACAGCAAACCCCTCCTTTAAGGACAAGTTTGAATAAAACACAGGATTGCCTTTCAGAAATAAACAATGTGGAATAAACACTAATAACTGTTAATAGCTGCTAAAAGCCTGGAGGAGAAGTCTTTGCCTGATGCCAAGTGAACTTCTCTGGGGTGAGAGTGAGGAGAGCATTACAGAGGCAAGGTGCCATTGTTGCTGTTTTACAAATTGCAGCAGTAGAGGGCAATCTGAAGAGACCCTCCATAGATGATCTCAAGGCCCAAGTAAGCTCAAATTGGAAAAGCCCCTCTGTTAGTTACTGGAGTCCCAAGTAATGTAAGGCATTGAAGGTTAGAAATCCTCTTTGAAAGCATCCAGGTTGGTGGCCAACATTGCCTCCCATGGGAGTGTACTCCATAGTTCAACTATGCACTGTGTGACTTCTTTTTGTATCTTGCTTTGCTGCTCAGGAGCCCTTTATATTTGCAACAGCCCTGTGAGGTAGGTTTGGCTAAATTAATTAACCTACAGGACTGGTTATTCAAGTAGGTGCAAAATCACCCTGTCCCTAATTTGGACATCTATCCCAGAAATATTCAGTGATTGATGATAGTGAAAGCCGCTGAGAGATCTAGGAAAACCAATAGGTCACAGTCCCTTTGTCTCTGTCCTGACACAATTATCCTACTGAACAACTAAGGTGGTCTGAAATCCCAGTTGGAATGGATCCCAAAAATAAAGTTTCATTCGAAATCACATGTATCTGATCTGCAACCACACACTTCAGAACTATTGCTAGGAAGGAAATATTTGCTATTTGTTTATCATTTCTTTTCTGGGTCCAAGGAAAAGTTATTTAGTAGTGGTCTTAACACCCCAACTATGAAGCAACATCAGACCAATACCACTCACAGTGAGGCATTTAAAACCACATTGGCCCAATGAGCTGTTCCTTCACTGCTAGATTTCATAAGCCAAAAGGGACAAGAATTCAGAACACATGCATTTCTTTCTTTCTTTAATTAATTCATTTCCTGCCCTTCCTCAGAAAGGAGCCCATGGCAGAAAAAAAAAGCGGTGAAACAATAAAAATACATTTAAAACAATTCCAATACAGATGTTGACTGGGAAAGATCTCAAGTTAAAAGGCTTGTTGGAAGAGGAAGATCTTTACTAGGCACCAAAAAGACAACAGATGGTAATTGTCTAGTATTTAAGGGGAGGGCATTCCAGAGGGTAGGTGCCACAACAAACGGACTGATTTCTGTATTGTGTGGAATGGACCTTATGAATAAAATGTTATCTGCAAGAGGACCTCATCTGCAGAACACAGTGATTGACTGGGTATGTAAGGGCTTAGACCAATGGTTTTCAACCAGTGTGCCGTGGCACCCTGGGGTGATTTGAGTGATGGTCAGGAGTGCCGCGGGCAGCACTGGCCTCCATCCCTTTTCCTTCCCTGCCTCCTCTGATGCCATGGCGGTGGCAGCGGCTGCCCAGAGGACTACCCAGGAGAGGAGAGGAGGCAGAAGGAACACTCCACAAAAGAGGGTGTTTGAAAAGGGATGAGGGGTTGCTGGCTCTGCAGGCAAGGGGTGACATAACTGGGCTGCTGAAGCTTGGAGCGCTTTTCCCCACAGGGGAAGCACAGAAAAAAAGTAGTTGGTCAAGGGAACCATGGACTCAAAAAGGTTCAAAACCTCTATCTTAGACAGTCCTGGTCCCAAGCTGTATAGGGTTTTATATACCCAAACTAGCAACCTGAAGTTAGCTTGATAGCTAATTGGCAGTCACACACACATACACTTTAAATTTATTCTATGCTGCATCTCATTCTTGAGATTTATTAAGACGGTAGTATGTGTGTGTTTTATGTGTTTAAATACACATGCTCGTGAACAATACAGGGAATCATTCAAACCTACAACATTTGCCATTTAGATATGCATTTGGTACAAACATAAATTCCAGAACTGTTTGCAAATAGCAAACAGTAGTGCACAAGCTATTAAACACTGCAGAACTATAACAGCAGCATACACTTACTAGGAAAATGCATCTAAAACAATAAACTTCATTCAATAAATTAGTTTGTAATATCTCTAAGCACTAGAATATTTAATTTCCATGTTGGTGTTTTGATGGGGGAAAGTAAATTAACTTGTGGAATTAATCATTTTATGTTTAATGAAAAAATATAAATACAGAAACACTGCTGTACCTATAATATGACTAGAGGAGATAATGATTCATATTGAAAATATGATTTTACTGGAATTTATTCTGCTATTTGAGATAATTTAATTTGTGTGATTTCCATATGAAAATAGGCAGAACCTAGCAACCAGATAGACCCTTTCACAATTCTACTGCACTATAACATACAGGACATTACACCTATTGGTAAGATTAAAAGTACACATTAATTTTACAAAGAAAACATTTAAAGTTTAGGTATCATAATCTTATCCATGCATTATAGTGTGCAGTATATTTTGTATGTGGCTTATTCTGTGTGCTCTCTTTTAGTACTGAAGCAAAATTGCATATACTATTTTTATGCACGGACTCAGTGGTTTTGCAACTGCAAATATCTTATTGGTTAGAAACCTCTATGGATGGACAAAAAACACATAAGCTGAAATTTAGCAAAGTAAGAGTGACATTTATATATTAGGTGACTTTTGCTGTGAGGTTTGTGTTGGAAACTGCCTATGGATGTCAGGACTAACAGCATCATCCCATGTGCATAGGAATGACACTTACTGTAGGTGGGAATTAGCCTGACTGAATACAGTAGGATTTACGTCCATACAACCACACATGGTGTAATGCTAATAGAATCAGCTCCATGTTTTACGTGTTCCAGTTCACCAGGAGGAGTTCCATTCCAGGTGTTGTTGTTGTTGTTGTTGTTGTTGTTGTTTTAAGAGCTCTAGAGAGGACTTTTTTTTCCCAGCCGGAACTCACCAGAACACTGCCATATTTTGTTGCAAGTCTCATTTGTCAATCTTTATTTTTATCAATGGTGTACCTTGGAGTCTCAAATTTCAGTGGCACCCGGTGCGATGCCAAAATTCAGTGCCCCCTGTCTCTTGCCTTCCATTCTACACCATACTTGTGGCACCCCCAAGGCTCTGCTCCCAGTGCAGCCAAACCAGTCATGCACCCCTAAATCAACCTCTGTTTTTTTAATATCTCTCCCTCTGTCTGAGAATCATCTGATTTTGCATACACTCTTTATAGCCCTATCATGGAAACTACTATGAGAAAATAGCCTCCTAATCAAATTGCAGATAGTACATGGTATTCAACTAAGTTTTAATCAGAGCAGACCCATTGAAGTTAACGGACCTAACTTAGTCATGTTCATTCATTTCAACAGATCTACTCTGAGTAAAGCTTAGTTGAATGCCACCCAATATCCCTACAGTTAGCGGTTTATGAATGGTTAATTAATTCAACAATTCTCCCTGTTGGCCTATCACTGGTTCATTTAGGCTGCCTGTACTAACTTTCTGCAGCCTGAATCTTATGAACAGAATGAATTATTCTGGCCATCTGTATTTATTTACGCCCGTGCCATAATCTGTCCTCTGCAAGCTCTTGTACTGCTTACACATGCAGTTCTTTAATGTGGGCATTTGCCAAGCCAGTTTTTAATGAACTACATTCCCCGTATTTAAATGAGTAAGATACTAATAGCAGTTTTTTAAAAAAAGCCTCTGTGAATACCGCTTTTGCAAATAGCACATCAACATACAGCAGAAGCTAATTTCATTAAACTACTTGTTAGTTCAGATGTCTTCCCATACCTACCATAAGTGTATGTTTAATTTATCTCTAAAGTATGTGATTTGTTTCTTGGCATTGTCTTTAAGTAAAAAAAAGAGTTGCTTTTCTTTTTTTGCAGCTGTTCGAAGTAACAGCAAGTAGCTCGTATGATGCGGCAAGGGGCTTTTGCTTTTAATTCTCAGATTGATTGGGACAATTGAATGATAATGAAAAACAGCTTGTTCCTCTGTTCCAGAGGTGACACTTTCCACATAATACTACAGAATATAACAAGAAGGATTTCTTGGACACGACTTAAAGTTAATTGACAACATCTGGCATTTGGAAAAGCTAGTAAGAAATACCCCTTTTTGCCCTGAAATATTGTTGCACGTTATCCTAATCTCTAAGCGTTGCAAGATTCCAGGGGTTCCAGGTGCTTACCCAGCGTTTGTGTTTCCTTTTGGAAATGAGGCACAGTGGAGACTGTGGTGTCTTTAGGATCTATGGTTTATTTACACACATATACAACCCAAGCCTACAATGGAGGGGTTCACAGCATCAGCACCCCTAAAGCATCTGCATTATTTATACATGGTGTCAAATTGAAACAGGTTATCCAGACCCCAGCTGTCATGTTACTGCTTCAGTGCAAGGACAGACTTGATATTCAAAAGCAAGCAGTCACTCCCATGTGAGGCATCCATGCAATTTTGCCTCATTTGCCATTTCATAGCCCTTGCTGCCTCTCTATTCCCTTATTACAGTATTTTACTGGGGTGATGTTATAGCAGTGCTATGGACACAGGACTGCTCCATTGCTCTTGGGAGGCAATACAAAATACATTTAATACATTACCATGAGTTACATGACTCGGATCTTCTCCTGAGATGGTCCAGCCTTCTTGTCCCCCTGCACTGGTTAATGCTAACACTGCTTCTGCATAGCCAAACATAACTAGTTTCTAAATAAAATGGCATGCTTGAGACAGAATATATCATTGCTTTGAAGAAAACTGATAAAGCATCCTTGTATACTGGTCAGTTCTGCACGAATCAAGTCACTGATAAACTGTTCAGAGTGTGTGTGGGGGGGATAAATCAATGGAAGTTTTTGATTGGCTGAAATGACTGGCAGTTGCTGCGGCAGGTTGCAGAGAAAAACAATGATTAGAATGGTAGTTCCTCCTGCCCCGTTGTTATAAAGAGGCATCTCCTAGATTTGACATTGTCTATAATATGAGCAGGTAAGTCCCCTTTGTTATTTATCTCGGTTCTGGAAGTGCTATTGAATATGATCAGAGGGGACCGGTTGGTGGAAGGAATTCAGGTCGGACAGAAACAATACAAATTAAAAGCTTTTGCAGATGACCTGGTTTTGACCTTGCAGGAGCCAGAGTCTAGTACGAAAAGAGTATTACAACTGATTAATGATTTTGGTCGGGTGGCTGGATTTAAATTGAATAAACAGAAAACTAAAGTTTTGGGGAAAAACTTAACAGATACAGAGTCAGAACGGTTTCAGAAAGAGACAGAACTTAATGTGGTTAAAAAAGTAAAATACCTAGGGGTAAACATAACATCAAAAAACCTAAGTCTATTTAAGGATAACTATGAAAAATGCTGGGCAGAAATTAAGAGAGACTTAGATAGTTGGTCAAAATTGAAACTTTCTTTGTTAGGCCGAATTGCTGCTATTAAGATGAATGTATTGCCAAAGATGTTGTTTTTGTTTCAAACACTTCAGGTTTTGGACAGGACGGAGTGCTTTCAGAAGTGGCAAAGAGATATTTCTAAGTTTGTCTGGCAGGGCAAAAAGCCCAGAATTAAGTTTAAGATATTAACCGATGCGAAAGATAGAGGGGGCTTTGCCCTGCCAGATTTAAAGTTGTATTATGAGGCCGCAGCGTTCTGCTGGCTAAAAGATTGGCTACTTCTTGAAGACACTGACGTGTTGGATTTGGAAGGGTTTAACAATGCTTTTGGATGGCATGCATACTTATGGTATGACAAGGTTAAAGCAAATAAGGCCTTTAAGAACCATATTGTCAGAAAATCACTGTTTAATGTCTGGACAAAATATAAAGACTTGTTGGAAAATAAAACTCCAAGGTGGCTTTCACCTTTGGAAGCTAAGGCCCGAAAAAGACCCAATATGGAGGCCAAATGGCCTAAATATTGGGAAATATTAGAAAAAGATGGGGACAATTGGAAATTGCAGAGTTTGGAGAAAATGAAGGATAAAGTGCGAGACTGGTTACACTACGCTCAGATTAAAGAAGTTTTTAAAAATGATAAGAAACTAGGGTTCCAGGTGGAGAAATCGAAACTAGAAACAGAATTGTTAGAACCAAAGACTAAGGTACTTTCAAGGATGTATAACTTGCTGTTAAAATGGAATACACAAGATGAAATGGTCAAATCGGCTATGATAAGGTGGGCACAGGACATTGGGTATAATATTATGTTTGAGGACTGGGAAAGGTTGTGGAATACTGGATTGAAATTTACTGCATGTAATGCTTTGAAAGAAAATGTAATGAAAATGATATATAGATGGTACATGACCCCAGTCAAACTTGCAAAAATTTACCACCTGTCTGATAATAAGTGTTGGAAATGTAAAGAGACCGAAGGAACATTCTTCCATCTCTGGTGGACTTGCCCTAAAGTGAAGGCGTTCTGGGAAATGATTTATAATGAACTGAAAAAGGTATTTAAGTATACCTTCACTAAGAAACCAGAGGCCTTTCTTTTGGGTATTGTCGGCCAAGGGGTGGTAAAGAAGGATTGGACATTTTTCATGTATGCAACAACAGCGGCAAGGATACTTCTTGCAAAGTACTGGAAAACTCAAGATCTACCCACACTGGAAGAATGGCAGATGCAACTGATAGACTACATGGAACTAGCTGAGATGACTGGCAGAATTCGTGACCTGGGAGAAGAGAGGATGGAGGAGGATTGGAAGAAATTTAAGAACTATTTACAAAAACATTGCAATTTGAGTGAATGCTAAGCAGGATGCTAGATCATAAATAAATTGAGCACCACTAACTTAGATGTCTTAAGAAAATAAGTGAGATTGAGAAAATATAACTCTTTTTGAGAATTATAAGATTATGAATATATAGAAGGGATATAAGAATGCAAATAAGTTAACAAATTGCTGGTAAAAAGTTATAACGCTGAAAGTGGGAGCGGGAGATGCGAGGAAGTCAAAAAAAAATAAATGTGAAAGTTTGTTAAGATATTTGTTACAATGTCTGTTACATTTATTTTTATTGTAAACTCCAATAAATATTATATATAAAAAAAAAAAAAATATGAGCAGGTAAGACTTAAAAGTGCTGTTTTAAAAATGATGAGTACATATGGTACTGCACAAATCTACATAATTTGTTTCCTTTGGAATTTTACCACAAAGGGTATATACATAAATTAAAAGTGCTTATCTTGGAATTCAAAGCTGAAGTCAGTGTGTGAGATGCTTTTATGATACAAAATCTTGCCATTAAGATTAATGTTGAGATCAACTGATTATCAATTAATGCATCTTAATCCACTCATTTATGCTTGCAATTTTGATGGCTTTCATTATATTAATGAAATATTGATCATGAATACATTTGATAGTTTAGAAATTGAGAATAATCATTGACACTTGAAATATTTAACATTGATTTATATGCTGCAAATGCAAATGATTTTGTTTGAAGGGGGAAATGTATTAGGAGTGGCTTTTCCTCTTATGTTATAATGATTAGCTATGTATATTTTAACCTGCATTTTGAATAGTAAAAGATTTCGGGTGAAACAGTGAAAGACCTGAGAAAGGTCTTCGATTTGTGCAACAGGGCTTTACTTAGATAGCTTTAAAAGAGGATTAGCCAAATTATGGAAAATAAGGCTACAGATTTACAGATCTGCGTTCTACCTCCACCGTCAGAGGCAGTGTGCTTCTGAAAACCAGTTGCCGGAAATTGCAGGCTAGGAAAGTGCTGTTGTGCTCAGGCTTCTGTAGGCCTCTATTTGGCCACTATGAGTGCAGGATGCTGGAGTAGATGGGTAGTGACTCTAATGCAGCAGACCTTTTACCCTTCTTCTTCCCTTGCATGTCCTGCCCCACCAACTGGCTGGGGGTGGAGCTGTCAGGAGAACCTTAAGAGCTGTCAGGCAGCAGAGGAACCAACCCCCACCTCAGGTTGCCAGGAATGGACAAGGGAAAAGTCCTTACCATCGACTTTTATTCAATATTCACAGAAAGAGGCTTGGGAATGTGGCCCTTCTGAATAATGGCGTTGCTCTGAGTGAGTCTCCACCCCCTCCCTCTCTCCTCTTCATGTGTCATCACTACAGGTGCTGAGCAGTGCCTTCTGCATCTGAGCTGTCTGCTCTCCTACTTTCAATGCTTGCCGGGTTCTGGGAGAGGGGGGTCTGGAATGCTTTCTAAAGACACTGTGTCCCTCTGGTGCTTTTTCTTCCTCCTCTCTCATTATTTCCCAGCTTTCCCCCTCATCTGCCCCTGAGCTGTGACCTCCCTCAAACTCCTATTGTGATTCCAAACTGTCTTCTTCTTCTATAGAAGGGTCAGGCTGGGGAGGCACTGTCTCCACCATTACTCCTCTGCCCAGTCCCTGACATTAGCAGTGCATAGAGGAATAAGAAGGGGTATCATTCCATCTGACAAGCTGGAATTTATGTGTAAACAGAATGGATGGAAGAGTGCTACACTGAATTCCACCCTCAAGTTTAATATCCAGTGTGGTGTAATGGTTAAGAGTGGTAGACTCGTAATCTGGGGAACCGGGTTCGCGTCTCCGCTCCTCCACATGCAGCTGCTGGGTGCTTGGGCTAGTCACACTTCTTTGAAGTCTCTCAGCCCCACTCACCTCACAGAGTGTTTGTTGTGGGGGAGGAAGGGAAAGGAGAATGTTAGCCACTTTGAGACTCCTTCGGGTAGTGATAAAGCGGGATATCAAATCCAAACTCTTCTTCTTCTTCTATCCTATAGAATACATATTCAATAGTATCTCTAATTTGTTGTTTATTTTTCATTTACTTTAAATACCTGTATGCTATATGCAAGTCATTGTGAAAATGTGTGTTCAGGAATTAGAAGTATGTCATTCAGTGTATCATCACCACAAATTTTATATATATTATTTACATGATAAAGAACTTCTAAAAATACAGTATTGCTCTTGGCCTTTAGCTTTTGAGTATAGGATGGGGCAAAATCTACACACTGTACATGCATAAATAATACTACCTCAGAATTTAATTTAAAGGAAAGTCTTTCACAGATTAAATTCAATGCACACTTACTTGAAAGTAAGTTTGGTTATAATTTGTGGACTTGCTTCCAAGTGAACATGTGTAGGATTGGACTGCATTCATTCTGTGGAGTTACTACCCAAAGTTCTTGTTAAGGTACAAGTCAATATGCCATATTTCTACTCAGAAATAAGCTGCATTATGTTCAGTGGCACTTAACTTCCAGGTAAGTTTGTATAGATCTGCAGCCTTCAATCATGAGTGCCGAAATCATGCCATTAATATCAACTGGGTGGTGGCAGTTAAGGTAAAACGATGCAGTAATATATATGAAAAACCATCAAGATCTTAAATATTAATGGCATGCAAATCATACTATGAAAATTGTTCCATGGCACATATTTAGGGCGATGCAATTTTAAAAGAAATTCTTAATGTTATTGTAATACATTAAAAGCCTGCTTCTATATATACTAACACAGGAGTTCAGGAAATCCATCCGTCCCATAATATTTTTTCTGTTCCCTTCTGGATTGGTTAGGGCTGATCTCAGCAGTGTCAGTAATTATTATTCTGATGACTTGCCCCTGAAAGGCACTAGCTTGTACCTGTGGGGACAGCAAATCCATTTGCCTGGCGCCGGGGAGTCGGAGGCACAGGCTGGCGCCAGAGAAGAGAAGGAAAGATGATTAATATGTCTTATAGATTCACTGCCTCTTCACTTGTCCTAGACCTGCCAGTAATTCCACTCCCCTGTGGTTCCACCTTGATCACAGATAATGGAGGCAGATTGAAAGTTTGAAGACAGAAGCCTCTCTCTTTTCCTGAACTGACATTACTCACCCAGGCTAAATGAGCTGTACAGCCACCTGCACCTGCCTATGGGAAGGCATCTCAGCACACTTCACAGTAATGCTACAATAAAGCAGCAACTGCACTCTAATTAAACAGTGTTTTCTTTTTTTCCCCCTTTTGAAACTGGATAGCAGGCTGCCATTAGCAAACATATGATAATGCCACAGAGAAAAGTAACTTAGGGTGACTGGGTTTCCCCCCTGTTTTTCTTTTTAACCTTTCTCATTTCTTTCTACCTTTCTCTGGCAATGATATTCTTCAAGGTTATTTTGAAGCAGTGCTGTAGTTATTACATATTTAAAGATACAAGTGGCAACTATAAATAAAACAGTAGAAGAAAACGTTATTTAAGTATGCCTATAGTTATGTCCTTATAAAGATAAGAATTTGTTTTTGAAAAAAAGTTTGACTGAAGCAGATCTCAGTCAATACATCAAAGACAAATAGTCTTGGGACTCACTTTGTAAAACAAATCTTAACAGCCACTCTGAGCATATAAATTAAGATGATATGAAACAAGGCAAGAAAGTGCTATTTACTTGTTATTTATTGTGTGTAAAAGGAAAACAGTGTATGTGAATGCAACAATAGACACAGAATGGTAAAATATCTATTTTGCATCTATCAGTGAACCACCTTAAAGGAAAAATAAGCTTTAAAGGAACAGAAAACTGTTCTGAATGCTGAGTCAGACCACTGGTCTGCGTAGCTGAGTAGTGCCTGCACTGATTGACTGATGTTATCCAGGGTCTTAGGCAGGGCTGTCTTTCCCAGCCCTCCCTGAAGATGTGACATGGGATACAATGACTACCCAGGGTTGTGTCCAATGCTAGTCAACAGGTGCAGCTTTCCCCTTAATTGTACTTTTATTCTTGAAAAGGCTTACTCCACTGGGTTGCTCTACCCCCCATGCCAACCACAAACCATGTAAAGAACGAAAAGCAACAACAGCACATTAAGAATAAAAACAACAATTGGGCAACTCTCTTGTGTGGATCAGGGTAGGGGTGGGAGCCTAACTTTGGGGTCCAATGGGGAAGTGGAGCGTGTTACTCTGGCTTGCTCCTGGCTCAGGACCCCTGTCTCCTTCCCTGCCATTTCCTAGCTGGGCATTTCTCCCCCTCCTTTCCCTCATCTCCCTCCCTCCCCCTTGAGATAGAGCAGGGGTCAGGAAACATTTTCAGCAGGGGGCTGGTCTACTGTCCCTCAGACCTTGTGGGGGGCCAGACTATATTTTGAAGAGAAAAAAAATGAACGAATTCATATGCCCCACAAATAGCCCAGAGATGCATTTTAAATAAAAGCATACACCCGGCAGGCCCCATAAATAACCCAGAGATGCATTTTAAATAAAAGGACACATTCTACTCATGTAAAAACATGCTGAGTCCTAGACCGTCCACAAGCCAGATTTAGAAGGCGATTGGGCCGGATCTGGCCCATGGGCCTTAGTTTGCCTACCCATGAGATAGAGGATAGAGGGCAGGACAGGAAGGCAGATCAGATATCTCCCTCCTTCCCCTTCTCTCTGAACCCTTCCAAGGCCAAGCAGCATCTTTACTGTCCTCCAGGCAGGAGCTCAGGGAGGGAAAACTTGGATCGGCATGATGCCAGCGGGGGCAGGTCCTTATTTGGGGGAGGGGAAACTCTGAAATTTATCTACTGTGATGCAGACAAAGGGATCAAGTCTGGGGTTTTTGTTGTTCTTTTTTGCCACCCTTTCTTTCTGCAACTTTCCTTCTCTGCCACCCACTTTCCCCCTCCCTTTTTCTCTCTGCCACCCCCTTTACACCTCCCTCTTTGCAGGTTCCTTCTTCCCCCTCTTCCTCCTCCCCCCTCCACTCACACTGGTGCTACTGTAATGCGCACAAACACAAACTCCTCCTCCTCTTTTAAATATCTGTCATAGCAATCCTCCATAACTTATTGACACACTGGAATGTCAACTGAAAACTGCCCTTCCTCCTTTTGCCCCCCTTCCTGCCCCACCCCCCTGATCCAAATAGCACTATAACATTTATTTTCCTGGCTGAGTAGAATCTTGAACAAGAGCACTCCTAGTATTCCACTTGGAGTTTAATCCTAATTTGCTTTTACGTTTATTAAGTTGCTTCAAATATGATAAGGCCTGGTTGGGGCAAGAGGTCTCATTAAATTCAGGTTGCATATTTTAGATGATATTAATTATTTTAGTGAGTGGTTGTTGACTTCGGCTGAAGTGAAAAGTAAAGAGCAACTGCTGAGTTATTTGGAACATAATAAAAGCACTAGGAAAATACAACATTTGGAAATCAAGTCAGCTGATGAGATAGAACGGTGGGGGGTGGGATAAATGTATGTTGTGCAAAGATATTAAATCACAAATTTCTGTACCTGACTCAGAAATGAATAACTGTGTTCTATTTTTGAAATAAGGTATGATTGCAATAAAGGCCAAGCTGCCTATGCTGAGTGTCATGTTTGAAGCTCAAGGAAGCATAAATCCCCAACTGTTGTGAATAAAGGTAGATTTTGAAGGTCATGACCTTCTGTGTATTTGGCAATTAAATCAACCTTTTGAACTTCATTGTCCCTCCATACTGTTTCTGCTACAGCACTCATGGTCTGGAACTGAGGGTGATAACAGGTGTAACAGCAAATGTGTGTTAAAACCACACCTAACACTGTTAAATTGTGGTCTTTACCAGAGAAAACAATTTATTTATTTATTTATTTATTTAGCATAGTAGCTTAATATCTAAGAGACAGCTAACTTTCACACTCTTTCTGTCCATACGTTTTATGGAGAAGGGGAACATATGGCCTGTCTCCCCTACGCATTAGGAGATGAATATTAAAACTGAAAATGTAAGCTGTTTCAAGTCATAGCCTTTCATAATATAAGGTTTTTTGTTTTAAATTCCTTGCTGGTATAATGTGTGTGTTCTCTCTCTCTTTCTGTGTGTGTTTAGTGTATTTGGCTGTTACATTCTAGAGTGGTGACATTTATGGGAAGTGAATCTATTAAATTCTTTATAATGAATAGCATGTAACAGTGGAACATATACGTTTTACTCATTTTACCTTCCTCTGGGAGACTAAGGCAACATTTTGGCAAGTAGGAGTAAACAGCTTTGTGTTGGCATGCAGTAAATTAAACCGAGTAATTAAAATCAATAGCAAAACAGTAGCTAGGCAGAAAGGTCATATAGCACAGCAGAAAATGTTGGGTAGCATATTGCTCCAAAATCAAAATAAATTCCTCAACTTTTAATTTTTCTTTACATGTCTAAAATAATTCTTAATATTCATGAGGGAAATTGACACATCACAGGGCTTCCTTTCTAAATCCACACTGCCCATATGAGTGCCCTTTCTGTGGTGGCACCCTGGTTTTGAGTAGTACCACTATAGATGACTTGTGTAGTAACCAGCGTTGTAGCTAGCCACTCGGGTGCCCAGTGTGTGCGCGTCCTGCAGCCAGGGGTAGGGCAAACTACCCATGGGGGTGGGGCAAGCTGCCCATGGGGGCGGGGCGAACCAACGCAGGGTGCGCTGTGTGGAGCCTCTCCGCAGCCTCCCCCTCAGATATAGGGTGGCTGAGGCGGTGGGCAGATGCAAGCCCCACGCTGCTTGAAAAAGCAGCTGACTCCGAGTATATTTCAGCACAGAGCTTGCAGGCAGCCCGCCTGCTACCTCCCCTCAGGAGAGACGCGTGGCTCAGGCACGCTGCAGGTGTGGTGCCTGCTGCCTCACCTAGCTACCAGTGATGTAGGAAGGGGGGGTACAGTGGGTGCGGCGTTATTTTTTTAAAAAAGTGTCATGAGCCCATTTTTTTTTTACCATTAAAACACATATTTTTGCATTTTGTCACCCCCCTCAGTGATAACACCCGGGGCGATCCGCACCCACCACACCTCTATTCCTACACCACTGGTGGTAAATACTTGTCTTTTCAGTGTCAGATGAAGGCCTTTTTCTTTTCAGATAAAATCTTTTGTTGATGGTTTTACCTGAAACCCGCAGAAGGGGCTTCCATCCTGCCAGTTCCATCAAATTCAGGATTACCAATGATGTTCTTTACAGGGAGCTGGATTTAGGTACTGGGCCTATTGGCAGACCAACTCTGCTTTCTAAAAATGTCTGCAAACATAACATGAAGGCTGGAAACATCAACCCTTCTGCGTGGGAATCCTCACCTGGAGACAGTCAGGTTGTGTATCCACAGCAGTGACCAGAGGAGAATTGACTGCTGGGAGGAGCGCAGAGAGAAGAAACACCATGATGCACCTATAGCATCAAAACAGGATGCCTTCATCTGCCCCAATTGCAACAAAACATGTCTCTCCCATATTGGTCTCCACAGCCACAGCGGGTGCTGTAACTCTCCAACAGTTTGACTTTAGCCCTGATGGCACACTCTTCCCTTGTCTCTCCAAAGAGGCGGATGCCAACATGGGACAGCAAAGAAAGCAACTAGAGTACTGCATTATAAACCTGTGTAGCCATCATTGAAATTCCATCTTGGTAGTTAGCACAGAAAATATTTCAACAAAATCTTGTCACAATACAAGACTGAGAGAACATTTGATATACACAGTGTAGCCCACAACAGCAACAAATATGGAACTTTGTATGGTGTTGGAAGCTTTCACATACATATATTACAGCCCACATTTTAGACATTTGTATATTTAACTTGATAGCTGCATGAATTATACATCAGGTACTTTCTCAAACATTTTATGTAAGTGTATTGACAAATGTCCTTTAGTTCTTGATGAGATGCATGGTAGTGTTGCAACATTTTAAGACAATTTGCTTATAAGTTTTCTCCCATATGCTGCTTTTCCTTGATTACATCTGCCTCTTTATTTGGTTAAACAAAAACAGCTATGGATCTTTCCCACAATCCCACAGAACAATATTGAAATGCTCTCTTTACTACTCATAGAATTGCTGTATTGGTACAGTTCGGAAACGGGCCAGCAGGATGCATATGGTCCTTGAAATGCTCGTTTTCAACCCATAGAATGTCAGCTTCTGAGTGAGACTGATTTCGTTCCATTTTCTGAGGATCCAAAGATAGGCCAGCAGAAGAAATTCTGCTGAGGTTTTGCAAAGCGCTGCACAAGAGCTAGCAGAATACTTTGCACAGCATAGACTTAGCACAAATCCATATACTGAGACATGGTGGAAGAACCTCTGCATGCCTTTTGACTTGCAGAAGAGGCCATCCCCTTTCCTGCCCTCAACCCCTGGGCAACCAGTGGAATGGGAAAAGCTCACATCAGGTGTCACAGAGCATGCTGGTCAGCAATCACACAGTTCAGAGTGGGAGTTAACTATTTGCAAAAACACAGTCTCCACAGTCTTGACTGTCAGGCCTAATGAGCACAGCAGGTCCTGCTCCATGAAATCAGTTGCTGAGATTGAAAGTCTCCACCTCCCCATAGGCATCTAAGTCCCCTCCTCTCCAGGGCTTCCCCTACGCAGTTGGAGAGAGACTTCACCTGCATGCAGCCTATTGCTGCTCTGCTTGTTTCTGGGTAATGGGAGGGGAAGGGGAGCTTGTTGCAGCAGGAGGGGGAGACACCCATGACTCTTCACCATCTCTGCCTCTTGGCCTTCCTCCCCCAATCACCTACTTCAGCTTCTGCCTCTTATTCTGGACTTATGTCTGCCATAGACCATCTCAGCTTGCTAAACCCTGTTACCTCTTCAGCTTCTGACACCTCCTCTTCCCCTTCTCCCTCTGACCACTCATCATTTTCCCACCACCACTGCCTGGGCTCTGAGCCTTCTTCCCTTGGTGGTTCCCCAGCTTCTACCTCCCACAGTCATCCACGTCCAACCATCAGGTTGCCAAGGAACGACAAGGGCAACAAATGCAGTGCTGAGTTGAAAGAGGTCACAATCTTGTTGTTTCCAGGTTCCATGGAATTTGGCATAAAGCATGTAGGAATACTGCATTGTAGTTGACAATCGAACTGCTTATAGGGGGCACTAAACTGACTCTTCCTGCTGGGTAACCCTGGGCATTTATGCTGTGGGGTATTGCAAGGTTCCATTGTATTCCTCATACTTTTTTTTTTGTATTCCTCATACTTTTAAACATCTATATAAAGCCATTGGGAGAGATCATCTGAGATCTGGAATGAGGCTCTCAGTTAAGAATTTAAGAAGAGCCTGCAGGATTATGCCAGTGGTCTATTTAGTCCAGCATCCTGTTTTCACAGTGGCCAACCAGATCTGTATAGGAAAGCCTGAGTAAGACCTGAGTACAAGAGCATGCTGCCACTTGTGATTCTTAGCAAGTGTTATTCACTGCCTATGGCAGTGGAGGCAGAACATAGTCATCATGGCTAGTAGTCCATGATAGCCGTATCCCCCATGAATTTGCCTAATCCTCTTTTAAAGGCATCCAAGTTGGTGGTCTTCACTACTTCTTGTGGCGCTAACTCCATAGTTTAATTGTACACTGTGTGAAAGAAGTACTTTTTGTCAGTTCTGAATCTTCCAGCAGTCAACTTTATTGGATATTCCTGAGTTCTAGTGTTACAAGAGAGGGTGAAACTTTCCTCTGTTAACTTTCTCAACAACATGAATAATTTTATACATCTCGTATGCCTTCTCTTACACACTTCCCCCCCTAAACTAATGCCCCCTGCCATTGTTGCAATGTTATAAGGGTGTTGCTCCACCTTGCTTTATAATTTTGCTTGCTCTTTTATGAACTGCTTCCAGTTCTACAGTAGCGCTGGCATGGCTGGCAACCAGTGCCTATAGTATTGTTGGGTCTCTGGACCGTAATAAAGATTGATGATAGTATTCTGTCCTAGTTAGTACTCACAGTTCATTGAGACTACTTAAAGGGTTCTAAGAACTATGTAAATAATACTGCTCCTGCTTACTCCTGCGTGGAGCTTTGCCCATATTAAAACCCTAGGCACAGGCTGCAGAGGAGTAATTTTCATCTTGGTAGCCCTGCTCCTTAGCTATCCAGTTCTAAGACGACTGGCTGGGTGCAGTGGGCCTCTCCAGCTGCAGGTAGAACCAGCCACAAGCCCTACAGCAAAGTAAATATATGAAGACACTGAGTGAGCATGCTAACTTCTAAGTATTTGCCATTTGAGGCCTGAATATATAGAGCAATGTTTAAACATTAACAAATAACAAGTTTCTCATGTAAATGCTCTTTCTAATCAAGGTCCTTTGCTAGTAACAGAGAACTGTTAATTGTAGTGGGAGTAAGATTTGACCATAACTCTGGGAGACAAATAAAAAATGTATGTTAAGTACAATGCAGGGCAATTCTTGTTTAACTAAAAAGCCCATGGGAACATCCAAATTGAAAAGTGAGAGTAAGTTAAGAGAATGGCAGGTAATTGCATCCCCGTCTCCCTCTGCAATGTTTTATCACTGTATGAAAGGGAATCTGATGGAGCGAGAGATTGTTTTACATGCTAGAGGGAAATGTGAATCTGTAAAACAGGATGCATCAGTAAATATTCATGCAACATCTTTGCTTTTGTGAAGCTGTTAATACAGAAGAAAATCTCCCTTCTAAACTGTTGTGCTCTTGTTTTACAAATTACCAACCTCTTGATGTTAATGGGCAGAGATGGGGGGGGTTATTATGCAGTGTAAGTACCTCTTTGTCACCCTCCACTGACAGAGAATATGTTGGTGGTAGAGGTTGTTCTATGCTGTGATGGCGGTCCAAGCTGCACCCAATCAGGTGGGTAGCTATCACTGGTGGTCCTTTTGTCAGCAGTAGCCCTGAAGTGGTGTGGTACTGTGTGGCAGGTGAGGGCAGCTGGATACACTTGCTCCAGGCCTCAGAGGGCTAAACTGGCTCCACCAGAGACAGGCTGTTGTTGTTTTTTGTTGTTGTTGTTTTGCATTTCACACTATATTCTAACAAGACATCTACCCTGGGCCTCAGACAAACTCTGCATGGGCCTAAGTTGTACCAACGAATCCAGAGCTCTGTTGATCCTCCAAGAGACCCAATTCTCAGGTCCCTCGGCTGTGTCAGTCCTATTGCTGGTGCAGTAAGAAGCAACAAAAAACCACCACCACACCTTCTGTCCTGACTGGAAGGAGCTAGCAGGGTTTTAAATACAGTGGTGATTCTGCTACTCTCATATTCCCTCATCCAGTTACGATTGTTCTGCTCCATTTTGTTTAAAATCTTTGCAATCTTTTGGTACCAGGTTATAGGGCAGCATACAAATGTCATAAACATCATATCCGGTTAATACCACATCTACCAGTTTGAAGAGCAATGCAAAATTATCATTATGGACAATTTAGACTGGAATTCTAAACACACACAAACTGTGGTCATTTGTTTGCTCGGGGGTACTTTTTACCTTTGCTAGAGGATAGTGTTCACTCAGGTTATTTGTGAACCATATTCTACTCTAGATCAGTGTTTCACAGATTTGGATCTCCAGCTGTTTTTTTGGACTACAACTCCCATCATCCCTGATCTAGAGTCCCAAGTCTATGAAAGCTGCTCTAGTTGAAGGGAACTGGGGGGGGGGGGGGGACCAAGAATCAGAGCTGTCTGAAAGACACCCCCCATCACTTATAGTTTTGTCATTTTGTCCCATTTCAGTACAGTGGTACCTCGGGTTAAGTACTTAATTCGTTCCGGAGGTCCGTTCTTAACCTGAAACAGTTCTTAACCTGAAGCACCACTTTAGCTAATGGGCCTCCTGCTGCTGCCGCACCGCCAGAGCACGATTTCTGTTCTCATCCTGAAGCAAAGTTCTTAACCTGAAGCACTATTTCTGAGTTAGCGGAGTCTGTAACCTGAAGCGTATGTAACCTGAAGCATATGTAACTGAGGTACCACTGTATATCCTTTCATTTTGCATTGCTTTCAATGGGAGACCCAGCTGCATTTCTGCTGTCTATACTGCTGCATGAATTTTTCAAATCAGCATGAATTTTTCAGGCATTCTTGTTCCTCCTAGGAATTATACTTGCCAAATTTCAAATCAATAGGGAAAAGGGGTCCGTTTTAAAGCAGTGTTCAGATCAGTGTAACTAATAAATCAGAGTTGATCAGAGTAACTAATATTGCTCTCTCAAGTACGAACTACAAGTAATTAACTAAAGGGAATGTGAAAGTTAGGCTAGCACAAAGTGGAATGATTTGAAAATGCTTAAATAAATGCAAGAAGCATTTGAGTGTGAACTCTTCTTTCACAAAGACAAAAAGCAGATGAGAGAAACCTGTAAACGCACACTCTCCAAGGAGAAAGAGTTCACAGAAATCTAAGCCAACCTCCTCACCTCTTGTTTATACTTTCCCAAGTTCTCCCCCTCTCACAACTGTGATTTGAGGTTTCCATATGGAAATAAGGTATATCAGAATGTTGGACACTTGTTAAAATGTGTTCCAAATTACATTGTTAATCTTCCTTTCCCCAAATATGCTTTCTCCCCAGTCCCTGTATAATGGATTCATCTGACCTATTCTTGATGAGGGGATGACTTAGAATGAGTATAAAATGAGCAATGAATGAATATATGGCATTAAATAATCATAGAATACATCCAATTGTGCACCACCAGAAAGAGGTATTGGTCAGCGTGTTCATCTGCAGAACATCTGGGGTCAATGGAAGTCATGGGAGTGGCAGGGATACAGTTCAGCAAGGGCTACAAGATGGTAGGGGGTTTACAGAGTCCAATGTCTTACTGAGAATCTAAAAAAAAATATATGCATGTGCTGTCAGAAAATCATTTCTTGGGAAAAGAAAGTGGTGAGAATTCATAGCTCTTAAACACAGAGAAACATATTGTAAATGTTTTCTATTGAGATTATGTAGTTTAGTTTATTCTGAAATGCATCTGAAAATGTTTGCCCACTTGAACCACACATTCCACAATAAAAATAAAAATCAACGAATATATGCAATACTATTATAAACCCAAAGAAGACTCAACAAATTCTGTTTGATATTCTGTCTACATCATATTTGTATTGCAGCTACTTTAATTTCATATTAATAACTTATGTTGTGACCAAACAACAGCAAAAACCCATTATGTTTGTAGTTTGGATGCAGATGTGTGTGAAAACAGCATCTGAAATTCAGACATCACCAAATTACTGCTGTAGTTTTTTGCATTCTTGGGAGGTTTTTAAAGTTAGTCTTGTGTGCAAGATATGCCACCCAAGAGTACCCTAAATGAAGTTCACATGGATTTTAAAAATTATTTCTGCAGAAAGGAGGGGAATGGGAATAGATGAACAGATGGGAAAGGGAGATGGGAAATAGAGGAAAAGTCTAGTTGGCTAATTGAAGCTAAGAGGCTATTAAAGCTGACCGTGTGGTCTACTGACAATGTACCATAGAGACTGGGGTGCGAGATTGAGGCTGGTTTCTTGTTCCCAGGCTGCTATGGACTGCAAAAAATAAAGTCAAAACATTCTATACCATAATGATAAGTTCTAGTCAATTAGACTGAGAACTGAAGAATAACATAAAGTGAAAGGACTAAAGGAGGAAAGGAGAAGGAATCTTCTCTTACCCTTACATGCAATCCTCACAGAACTGGATTCATCCATTGTAGGGACTCATGTCTCCATCTCAACCTGGAAACATGCTCAAATGAATTTCTCAGACTGGAGGAATGCTAGGCTCCAAGCCAGAGATTTTACCCTTTATGTCTTTTATTCCTCAAGGAAGAGGTAGAGCCTTGGGGTGGGGGGTGAATTTGTTTTCAGAAGCATAAAAGTGGCTTGTTTTGCCCGATCCTGCACTGTACATATAACACATTCATATTATTCCTAAACAAACAAACAAACAAACAAACAAACAAAAAGAGCTTTTAGCAGGTGCCAGAAACAGTACAGTGAAAGCAGTAAGTTTCAAAGTGTAGATGCTGCCACGCTGAAGGATTGATCCATTACAAGTGTGGAATGGATGTTGTATGGCACTTGTGCTAGTTCTGCAGACGAAACTGGTCAAGCAGCCATGTATGGGGTAATGTGGTTAGACCACACCTGGAATACTGTGTCCAGTTCTGGGCACCACAATTTAAGAAGGATATTGACAAGCTGGAGCATCTGCAGAGGTGGGAGAGGAAGGTGATAAAGGGTCTGGAAACCAAGCCTTATGAAGAACAGTTGAAGGAATTGGGCTTAGTAAGGGGAGACTAAGAGGAGATATGATAGGCACCTTCAGATAGCTAAACGGCTGTTGCATGGAGGATGGAGCAAGATTGTTTTCTCCTGCTCTAGAGGTTGGGACCTGAACCAATGGCTTCAAGTTACAAGAAAGGAGATTCCAACTAAACATCAGGAAAAACTTTATGGCACTAATAGCTGATCGACAGTGGAACAGACTCCTGTGAGAGGTGGTAGAGCTATAAGCAGAGGCTGGATGTCCTTCTGTCATGTATCATCTTGCAGTTGAGATTCCAGCATTCCAAGGGGTTCAACTATATGTCCCTTGGGATCCCTTCCAACTCTATCATTCTACAATTCTATGAGACTGAATTGTGTTTTGAGAGGTTGTTTATAAGTCAGCTTGGCAGGTAAAGAAGCACTGTCTTTGCAGTGTGTGTTTCCCCCTTTTCCTAATTAGCACACAATGTACATTGCATTATTCCAGTTACCAAGAAATCTGTGTACAGCATATGCTTTGGGTGCATAGGGTCCCAGGTTCAGTCCCCAGCATCTCAAGGAAGGGTAGGGTGTTGCCTGGTACTCTGGAGTCCGGTTTCTTAACTTTTAACTAAAACACTGAAGGTTATGATATTTCATTTTATTTTTCTTCTGTGCAGAGAGAAACAGCCAGATGTTCTAAAAGGTATAAAAGCTATGGGGACTGCAATCAGGTGGTTAAAGAGGAGATATATATGCAGAATTGTTTCTAATTAATGGCATCTAGAATAAAAGCAGTTATATCACAGTATCTGAAACTGCTTTGGAAAATGGTTTCAAAATGTTTTTGTGGTTACCCTTCCCCCTGTTCAGTTCCCCTTCTTAACCCTAAATTCTTTGGGCAGTGTTAGGTAAAGTGTTGGTCAGCGTCATGTTTCCATTTCTAGAAGGAAACAAGAGCAATGTTGATCGAAGGCTGCCATCCCTCGAGTGACTTCAAGGCAGCAGTCCCAAGTGAGGGAAGGCCAATTTATTTATTTATTTTGTGACCACTCACGTAAATGTGGTCATGCATGAGTGGAATGCATGTAAAGGTGTCTGTACATCTTATGGTTAAAATCTATTCAGGGGATAGTAGCGTTGCTTGTCTAGACAGGAAATTGCTGCTTCCAAACATTTTACACCTTGCCCCTCAATGTCCTCCATCAGGAACTTGTGTACAAGCTTTCCCATCAGTTTGTGCGACTGGTTTGTGCATGTGTGTTTTGAAATCCAAACAGCCAACACTTGTTAGGAATACCAAACGTTGTTTCAGTATCATGCTGAAGCCAATGGAGTGGGAGATGATGGCTGTTGCTATGAATGGACTTTGGACATATTTTTATCAAATCGCCATTCAGAAGTTTAGTTAGTTTGACAGTGCACATAAGTATTAGTTAGCAATGTACATTTGTCATCCTAACTAAGGCTCTTGGAGGATATATGTAACTGGAAATATGCTCCAGTATGGCTTCCTCACTTTAGCTGTCACGTACTGCATGGCCTATAGCATGAAAGGGTGGAGCATTTCTGCAGATCTGTGATAAGATATATGTTTCCCCCTCTCTATTTAGAAATGCAGCTAAATTTCACATTCTGAATCTGTTCCTGCCAGGCCTAGGTCACATTAGTATTCTACTGGCAGCTGCCTATAGGTAGTAATATTGTTTTGTCCATAACCAGAGGGAACAATCAGACTCAGCCATTCTCCGGCTATAAACCAGCCAAAGTAATTGGGTTTAATTTTAATTTTTGTAATAGCTTTAAATTAATAGAAGCAGCTGCTGCTACAGTGTGTGGGTGTCCTTTTCCAGCAGGCATAGAACAAAAAGAGGGAAAGACTAAACAATGGTATGTCTAGGACACAGAGGTTAATGCAGGAACAGAGCAATGTCTTTTTCTTATCAAAACCCCCGATTGGCCATATCTAGCACCTTGTCTCTTGTGCTCCTCTGTCTCTCTCCCTTCCTCCCTTTTTAATTCCCAGATAAAATCTAATCTGATTAGGCTCCTGTATGTAAAGATGTTTTGTTTGGTATTGAAACACTCAGTCTCCTTTTCCCTTTGACTTGGGAACAGATTAGCCCTGACGAAGTGTTAAAAGTGATAAGAATAGATTAACAGCCCCATGAGTCCCATTACAATTATATTTAGGGGGGACATGCTTTGTATTAAGAGTTTGAACCTTTTCTGAGACTTTGGGTTTTTATCGCTCAAGTAAGGGTAGGTTTTCCTCCAGTGAAAGGCACTGGGTTGTGAAATTGACTTATGACTTGTCCTAAATTATAAGTTTCACTATAATATCCAAGCATATATATAAAATTTTTGTGTTAAATCTGTTGACGCCCAGATGTTTGACTTCTTTGGACCAGAATGGAAGAGAGCAATAACATCATGACTGCAGAAACACACAAGCATGTTAGATTAAGAGATTAAAAATAAAATAAAATAGAAGCAACCTGTGCTGTGTGCCATCTGAACTAGTAGCAAACAAATCTCAAGTAGCTTTTCCTAGCATTATGAATTGTTTCGTTATAATGAATGCAGCTTCTCCTGTTGCCAGCGTAGAAACAAAGGTTCTGCACTTGCCAATGCACTGTTTGAACTTGCATTGCATTTTGAGATCTGGGGCTTCATTTTATTTGCTCACAACCGTATAATCTGTTTGATCTTATATACAGTGAGAGATACTGATAGCATACCAGAGTAATGTTGGATGACAGAAATATGTTAAGATGTTTCAGGAAGCTATTTGCTTAGCTGGTTGTATTCTAAACCACTGAGCCTCTTGGGCTTGTTGATTGGAAGGTCAGCAGTTCGAATTCGTGCAGCAGGGTGAACTCCTGTTGCTCTGTCCCAGCTTCTGCCAACCTAGCAATTCAAAAGCACACCACTGCAAGTAGATAAATAGGTACTGCTGTGGCAGGAAGGTAAACGGCGTTACCGTGCACTCTGGCACTCGTCACGGTGTCCTGTTGCGCCAGAAGCGGTTTAGTCACACGACCCAGAAAGCTGTCTGTAGACAAATGCTGGCTCCCTCGGCTGAAGCAAGATGAGCGCCACAACCCCATAGTTGCCTTTGACTGGACTTAACCGTCCAGGGGTCATTTACCTTTACCTTTGCCTATTCCCCCACCTTCACTGCTATTTATATCAGATTGAAAACTATAACCCTCTGCCCTTTTGTCTTTGCGGTCTGCAAATAATAATAATAATAATAATAATAATAGTTTGTGGCTGGTTAACATCAGGATCTTTAGTCAGCACAATGTAAATAAAACAAAGAACAACAATCAAGAGTGGTCCCCTTTATTCACTGGAGTTTAAGAGCCAAAGCAATACGAAGGACAAATAATTTTTATGTCATCTCTAATTAACTGCATCACTGAATCTTCATTGTATTTTGCCAGGAAGATGTCCGTTTTTCTTTGCATACTCCTTAACAGCCGCTAATTAGAAAGACTCCTCTATCATGAGAACTTTCTGTCCTCCGTTTCATATTAGCAATGAAAGGCCAAAACTGATCCTCTCCAGTTGTCTCATTTCTCAGAACTATTACCGTAGGACACATTACTACTGCTATGTCTGTAAATCATATTACGTTTTCTTCGCCATCATTGCCTGACGGTAGCTGACTTCTGCTACAAGCATTAGATGTGACCTGTTTATGATATTCCTTAATTGAATAAGCTACTGTCTGCGGGATGATAGTATGCTTTTGCCAAATAGGATTGGAAAATTTGTTGTATTTAATTGCAAGACCCTTGTGGAGTCTGTCCAGGCAGATAAAGGTGTACAGCCAGTACCCACAGCCTGCCTGCCTAGGGAATGGGTCTTTTACTCACCCTTCCAAGATTGCTACATAATCATATTGAATTATTGTGCTAGTGCATAGATGCTGCACAGAACAAGGTTCTCTCGTTGAAATTAAATAAGAAATCTACTGTGTTTTCCCCCTCTTACTTCCAGAGCTGACACCTGCATTGCCTTATGATGTGGTTTTATTTTATTTATTCTAACTATTAAGATTTTTCATATAATATTGACAATAAATGCAAAAAACAAGAAGGAACAGCAGCAATATAGAAGGAAAGGCTGCAGTCCTATAGCCACTTGACTTAGTACCCCACTGAAGACCCCACTGAACTTAATAGGTCTGTCTTCTGAGTAGACATACCTAGGATTGTGACGTATGGTAAAGCAGAGGTGAAGTTTTTCAAAGAACTAGAGTGATCCAGATCTCAGTTGTCAGAGTTTTAACTTCCTTCTACATTAAGCTTGGATGGTGGTGGATGATTATGTGGAAAATGGAGGTGGATTATCTACATATGAAACCTGATTCAGATTTATTCCTCTGCAGTCAGAGCCATAGAGCCATTATGTCAGGGAAGAGAGACTCCCCATTCTCCATATATGTACAACTTCACTGTTGCATTTAATTTAGCCAATGTGATTTTGATTATGGCATTTGTCTTTATCTTTTAGGCAAAGGCTGCCACCCAAAAATGTGTATTATTATCGCTGCCCTGATCACAGGAAGAACTACGTTATGTCATTTGCTTTCTGCTTCGATCGAGAGGATGACATATACCAGTTCGCTTACTGCTACCCATACACTTACACACGGCTTCAGCATTATCTTGATAATTTACAGAAGAGGAGCATGGACTACTACTGCAGAGAACTTCTGGGACTTAGTGTGGTGAGTAATAAATGCATTTGCCGCTCATAATATTTCCTTATTGATCCCTGGACCATAATGGCAATACAGTAGCATTCATCATCTAAGCTGATGTACCCAACATGTATTTGTTTTGTTGCTGTCAAGGACACAACAGAGCTTAGCTTCACTGTGAAATATATGCAAATACAGGTTCACATAAAGCATTATGACTGTGACATGGAGAAATTGCCACATAGTTTGAATTTGCCTCCAAAGATATTAAAAGAAAAATGTAAACAAGAAGAAAAACATTCTGGCATGGATTTTATTGCTAACACCTTGACTCTCCCATCCTCTCCCTCCACATTCACCATGATTCTGTTACCAAAGTAATGTGTTTCTCCAAAATGGGATGTTACTTTGTGTAGGCATATGTAAAACATGCCCATGTTGTGTCCAGCATTTATACTTCCTGTTGCAACTACCACTGTTGTTAACAACAAAACTATTTAGGCTTGCCTCTGCTTAGTTTTGCCAGAGCTAGCTACATAATTCTAGTATCAAAAAGTATGGCCTGCATTACAACTGGTGGCCACCAAGATCAGGCACTGATCTGTACCAAGACTGGTTAGGGCCAACCAATGAGGTGCAGAGTACTTTGGAAGTATGGTATTACAACTGAACCGTCAAGTCAAAGGGAGGGAGCCCATTGATGATATTCCACTCAGGTTCCCATGAAACCTGAAGTTGGGTCTGAATAAGGAAAATCCCAGGCATACATATGGATGTGGACATTACCCCTCATGAATCCTGCCCAGTCTGTCCCTTTTCCATGTCGAAATGTTACTTCTCTTACTATAAAGTAATGCAGGGCTTGTATTAGGTAGGGTTTGTCGGGTTGAAGATCAACATTGTCCGAAAGCTGTAAATGCTATAAATGGTCTATAAATTCTATTCCATGCTTCCCTACACGAGAATCAAAATTTAAAAGGGGGAGGGAAGGAGAGGGCAAATTACATAAAAGGAAAATGAAGTTGCTATTGTGATACTGACAGTGTTTAAATGTCCAGCTTGGAGGATGCATATATCTGTAGTCTTTGTCTTGTCTTTTCTTTTCTTTCTTGACTGAGCACAAACATTGGCATAATGTTCAAAACAATCATGAAACTCCTTATAACGGAGGCACAAAGATTTTATTTTTTCTCTTTCTACATAGCTAAATATGTTGAAATAATGGCTTTAGAGTACATTTGGTCATACCCAATTATTTGTGATATAGCTACAATGCAAAAATAGCTTGTGTTCAAAATATGGTATAAGAATTTACTAAGTTATCATTCTAAATATTGACTTTGAGTCAGATATTTTTAAGCTGATGCGGTGGGATTCTGCTAGGCTAGTGGATTTTTTTTTAAACAAAACTTTTGTTCTTCAAGCAGGTTCCCCCCCTCCCTTCCACCATCATATCGCAAACATCTTTTTAAGCTTGCTTTTCCTTAGCAGTTGGCCATATGGCATTGTGGAGTGGGTAGTTATATGGTAGATTTTTAATTGTGGACTTATAGAGCTAATTTCACGGTTCTTTGGGTTATGGTCATTATAGCTTGGTTTTTCTGTAACAGGCATATTGAGTGATGGAGGATTTGCAACAGAGCTACTCCATTTTTTATCACAAAAAACCAACATCTACTACTGCACAACTGTTGACCCTTGCTCTCTGTCAAAGCTTGGCAAATAATGTAGTACTTTTTAAATAATCCTAGCTTTTCTTCATGTGACATTTTCCTAGAAAGCTTGAAAATGTGAGTTAAAGATTTTACAGTGTTTGTTGCTCATGCTCAGTTTTAAGAGGTTGAGAAAAGGTGAGCTGCCCACCCACTCCCTTGGTTATCTTGGAACAACTTAAATTATCAGTGTTTTAGAGAGTTCATTGAAAGCAGATGCTTTCTGTTGGGTAATAGATTAAAGTTGCAGCATACAAAGGAGACAGAATAAGGTTATTATACCCAGAGATTGGTGAGTCACTCATCATGCTGCATTAATATTTTGACACTAATCACATTTATACTTTTTCTCCTCTGAAAACTTCCACAATTAAATCCATAAATGCTTCCTGAAATTCTTTGAAAATTAAAACTGGAACAGCAGTACAGGACATGCAATTTCCATTAGATTACCAAAGTTCACAGTGGTTGTAGAGCCGAATGGCACATGTTCTTTTTGCTAGCATGAAGATAAGCAGATCTGAGTCTACTTTTTATGTCTGAGAGCTTTTGAGCATTAAAATTCTGTGAAATGATCTCAAGAATATGCAATCCTACAAGCTTAGTACCATGGCAGATACCCATTTGGTACCATTTATACTGACATGATTGTTCTGCCTTAGAGTGGTTGGTTTTTAAAAAAGAAAAAAATCAGCCAGGTAATTAGTGGCAAATCAGTTATTATAGCTTTGGCATAGTATTATAACTATGCCAAATGATTTATTTTTTTAAAACAATATTTATATAGAGCTTGGTTTGTAAAAACAAACAAATCTCTAAGGGGTTTACAAAAATATAAAATCAAATTTTTTAAAATTATCTATAAAAACAGTTAAAAACAGGTGTTTAAAAACATTCGAAATACGATTAAAATCAACAGTATCTTAAAAAGAGATAAAATACACATAACTTCTACATTTCTGAATAGGCTTGCCTTAAAAAAACCCCAATGTATTAAGCAGGTGCTGAAAAGAATACAGAGTATAACAAATCATAATCTTAGAGCAATCAAAATACTGTGCAGAGATGACCCTGTCTCCTATGCAGTGATTGCACTGAAATTTTATCCTCAGTCATTTGGGGGCTACATAATTTCAGAAAGATGCAACATTAATGTTGCTTCAGAAACAGCAATATGTGAATAGCTAAGCACCTCATGTTACAAGCGGTTTTGGCTTAAGAACAGACCTCTGGAACGAATTAAGTTTGTAACCCGTATTGCTAATACCCCAAAAGCACTTCCAGGTTCGTCACCACTAACTCCTGGTGCTCTACAAACATCATCAAAGTGGCTATAAAGAAATAATATGGCCACAGTCTGACATTCAGAAAACCTTGGGTTATTTTATATATGAAAATCACTCCTCTAGGGATTGTTCTGTGTTTGATTGGCTATTGTGTAAAAAAATGAAAAGTCCTTCAGTCACAACTTATGGTTCATTTAGAAACACAGGTTTGTTTGTTTTTAAAAAATAAAAATAAAATTACACTGGGCAACAATTTTTTACTTTTTGAATGTTGTCTAGATTTCTACAACTGATTTAGGGTATTTTTGCACTGCTGAATCAGGAAATGGCATCCGTTTCTCTCCATCAGGTCAGGTTTACTGTAAACTGAATGGTGGGTATTGATAAAGGTAAGTACACGTAAATTGCACGTTGCTTCACCATTTTTCAAACTTCAGGGCTTGAACTTCCGTTTCTTGGAACTCCTGGAATGCTCAGCGGCAGGGAGGTCTCTCTTCAGAGTCCAACAGTAGTCAGCCATCATGACTGCGTCCCAGCGACCCTGATACCTGGTCTCCATCTCTTTCATGTCCTGATGGAATCTCTCTCCCTGCTCGTCACTCATTGAACCCAGGTTCTCAGGAAACCGGTCCATATCTGAAAATAGGTAGTGCATCTTGACGCTCATGTTGCAGCCCCGGTTTCTGAAAGCAGTCAGCATGTTGTTGACAAGTTCTGCGTAGTTTCTGGCCTTATTGTTGCCAAGAAAGTTCTTCACTACCAGAACAAATGCCTTCCACGCTTCCAGTTCCACTTCGTTCATTGAGTTTCCGAACTTTGGATCTCTGATGAGCTGACGGATTTGAGGACCGTCAAAGATGCCAGCTTTCAACTTCTCCATGGTCAATCCTGGAAAAGCTTGGCACAAGTAAGTGAAGCAGTCACCATCCTTGTCCAGAGCCTTGGTGAACTGCTTGATTAAGCCGAGCTTGATGTGCAGCGGTGGGAAGAGTATTCTGTCTCTGTCCACCAGAGGGTCATTGATGACGTTTCTTTCTTTGCAAGGCACCAATTCCTCCCGCACAGGCCAGTCCTTCTTCGTGTAATGCTGAGCACGGTCCCTACTATCCCACATGCACAGAAAACATGGGTACTTGGTGAAGCCAGACTGTTGTCCCAACAAAAAGTTCACCATCTTCAGGTCAACACAAATAAACCACTTATGCTGATCATAACCAATTTTCTCCAGCATATACTTCACCGCTTCATAGTTCTCCTTCAGTGTACTCGAGTGAGCCAGGGGTATAGAGGCAAACTGGTTGCCATTGTGTAGCAGAACACATTTCAGTGATCGCTTGCTGCTGTCAATGAACAGTCTCCAATCTTTGGGTTCATACTGTGGCACTCCAAGCTTGAGCAGAAGCTGTGCAATATCTGCACAGTACACCAAGTCTTTCTCTTCCGAGAAAAAACGGAAGTAGCTGCCTGTTGTGGAAGTAGCTGATGCGAGCACTGTCAGAGAGGAGGTTTTTTCCCTTCAATCTGGATGCCAACAGTTCGGCAGAGTCCTTTGACAAGCTGAGGTCGCGAACTAGATCATTCAACTCCTTTTGGGAAAATGGATGTGGAGCATCATCTTCAAGAACCACTTCTTCTTCTTCATGTCCTTCAACATGAGGCATCTTCGTCACTAATGTCAGGAAGTTCTCTGAAGATAGTGTCAGTGTTTGTAAAAAGCAAAAAAAAGAAGGAAAGGGTTCTGACTTCCTTTTGTCTCTTCAGCCTGGTCCTCGGACCCTTGTCTGCATAAAAGAGTCCACGAGAATATCCTTGCAGAGTTTTATTCTTAAAAGTCTTTGTGCAAAACACGACTGAATAACTATACACACCAGCACTAACCAACCAACCAACCCAAACACCAGCCTCAGCAACAAACTAACATTTCTCACTTATATATACAACTTGGTGCAGACCGCTGAGTCATGCTGACCCAGCTTTATTTGCATTAAAGAAACAGCGGCCATTTTAGCCGTGACAGATAGGCACTGGAATTTCATCACAATGAGCTACAGGATGACGTTCTGATTGAAGATCAGGATACTTCGTGGGGCGGCTGCCCCATTAACTTAGTTTTGATCCCCCAACTTTATGCTTTGCCGCACCAATTTATGGAAGATTTCGAGGTTTTATGACTTCAAACTGATCCCTTTTTGACATAATCACCCAGAACTATCGGACCTGAATACTTCTTGTCATTAAAATAATCATTTCCAATCAAAACAATTATTCGACATGGCATTTTACCCCCACCAACTTCTTCTAAAATGCTCCACACAAGCGTACATGTGAACAAAAACGTAAAAAAATGACATGTGGCCATAGCTCAAAAACTTGACCTAATTGAGCAAAACCAATGTGATTTTTGGATTCAGCGCATCAGATTCGTCCTAAATCAACTGAAAAAACACAGACAACAAATTTGTTGTTGACCAGTGTTATCAGTAAAGTTTGCAGGTCATCCCTGCCCCCTCCCTCAAATTTGTACTTTCCCTGTTCTGAACTCATTGAAAAAAAGCATGGAACTGGGTGAAGTTTCAGGGAAGTTTGAACTTAATGGCTCTGCTGGGATGAGAAAGCAGAATCAACTGCAGATTGTTATAACCCATTTTATGGCAGGAAAACCTGCTGGAGGGAATAATGATCAATGGACTGTGTGTTATGCTGTTTACTGTCAATCTATACAAGCCTATTTTGTATAAGCCTATTAAAAGAACCGGCTGTGATGCTGTTTCTACATTAGTATAAGCTAGTTAACTACATCTTTCTTTCGCTTACTATTTGCTTGACTGTACTCAAGGACAGACAAATGATACACGGTTGGTAAGGAAAAGAATGAGCAACAGATGCAGTGTCCTAGAATGCCTTGAAACCATCTAAACTGCACCTTTCAGGAATTTGATATCCATGTTTTTCTCTTGAATATTGAGCAATAATTTGTTGACTATCAGATTGGAAAGAAAGGTTAAATCAAAATTTCAGAAGTAATGGGCATTGCAAAATTTTGCTAATTCGAATTATTTTGATCTATTTTTCCTCCTTGGAAATATTGAACTGTTATAGTCTGTGGGATTGTGATATTCTGGAACTAGGAACCATTATACAAACTATCAGTACAGGACTCCTGACACGCTAGGACTGTAGCAAACAAGTTCACCTTTGATTTGCCAGATGTCCTCTATTTGTGAGGTGCATTTGGGAATGGATTATAGTATTTGGATTAATGATGCGGGTGGAGAAGGTTTGACATGGGAACTTGAAGTATGAAAAGTCTTACTCCACTATGGGTAAGTTCAGGCCCTCCATAATTTTGGTTTGGGCTTGATTTTTTTCATGGTTCACATTCCCCAACCATCACTGCCTGCAAGTCAGCTATCCCTCTCTGGTTTCCTTTCTCCAAACTTACTTGGAAAACACTCCCTAGCAAGGGCAGCAGCAACGGCAAACTCTCTCCCCCTGTTAATCTTTCTCCATCTACCAAAGCACAACTGGATTTAGGAGCCATAGAGAACTATGTTTCTCAGTCTGGGAAGCTGTTCTAGCATCTTTCTGTTAGGTATCCTGGCAGAATGAGGTACAAAAGAGGAGAGAAAGTTGCTGGTGTTCTTGCCACTCTCCCTTCGCCAAGTGAGTTCATAAAAATGAAAGGGGAATTTGTAGGGTCTCGGTGTTCATGGGGTGGGGTGATTGTGGAGGGTTAGTACAAGGCTCATCCACATGCTTTTTGCCAGCTCTTTGAGAAGCCTTTGTGTGGGCTTTCAGTTCTTCAGAAAAAGCAAATCCACTGAAGTGAGTCAGGAAAAGTTTGCCCATCAGCGAGCAGTAATCCATGTCCCAGTGCATATATTTGTATGCCAGTTGTGTTTTCTTCTAAAGGATTGCAGGGTAGATTTTACCAAAAACATGAAGGAGATGTTTGTTTGTTCAACTTGGTACTAATTTTATTAGTAAAGAAGGCCACCTCCAGTGATATATGTGATCTTAACTCAATCTTTCACTCTGCAAATTATTAGGGAGATGATTCTTTTGGGTAGTGACTGACAGACTGAAAGACTACTTGGTTACATCTGGTGTTAAAAGTTCTATGTGACCTGAATAATTTCTGTGTAGAAGGCAAGTTAATAAGAGCTAAAGACCTGGTGGTTTAGAAGTGAGAGGATTATCTCTGAGTGTAGCACAATCTGGTTTCAGGTTAGGTGCAGCCTTGAAATATCAGAACAGCATATGATCTGTTAAATTGAATGGAACTGCCTTCCACATGTGCTTTAATGATTATGCTTCCATTTTAAGCAGCAGTCTTGCCAACCCTAAATATTTAAAACAAATCACTGACTCCATGTTTCCATTATACCAATGTTACCCTTGCAGCAGTCACTCTCATCCTGAAAACTAGAAATCTTTTTTATTTGTAAGAAAAACATGATTCTCAGGCTTTTGTTAGCTGATGATTGAGATAAAATAGCCCCCCAAAGCAAGGCGCGAGTTACATTTTACAAGAGAAAGATAGTACAAATGGAATTTTATTAGAGCATTTTTTCTTACTTTAAGAAAGTATGTTTTTTATTTCTTATACATTTCTCAGGTTCACATTTTACAAAGTGCTTAATAAAATGTTATTTGCTTTATAATATTCTAAAGGTTGTTTTATAGTTTATAAATTTCTACTTGACCTCAATTTCCTGTATGTAAGTAGATTATACTGCTGCTTTAATATACATCATGCAGTTTTAAAAGGAAATCTGTTTCAGCTACAGTTCCACATAGCTGAGGATGACATTTAAATATTAATCAGCTTTGTTTATAACAGTACAAGCTGTATAGCTTTACAGTATACAAACTATTATTTTTTATAATTTTAAAAATGATAGAATCTTCTATTTGGTGCCCAGAAAGAATCTGTTAAACATTCATAACCTCAGAGCTAAACAAGTTTCAGGTTTGTGTTGAATGTAAATAGCAACTGTGGGGGATTGGGGCTAGCAGTATTGGAACCATGGAGATGGGAGAGAGGATTAACCATTTCCTAACCTGCTATGGTCCCAATGAAAATCAGGCCCATTAGCACTAATGGGGGTATCACTCTTAATGCAAATAGTAGCTCTGCTGGAGGATTTTATCAGAACCACAGCTGGGGATAAGAGTTAAATTCTTCTACCCCTTTGCATGGTATGATATTGTGTGATAGTCCTTTAAGAAACACACAGCTCCTGAGTTAATAGCAGGTCTAGCTGTCCTTGGGTGAGTTCCAGCAATCGTCTGCCACACTGACCTGTCCAGGGTCCTGTGCCTTGTCTTGCTTTCCGTGATCTGTTATAGCCTACCTATGTCTGCTCATCCAGTAAGGTCGACTGCTTCAACCTGACCACCAGGACATGGGTGGCGCTGTGGTCTAAACCATAGAGCCTAGGGCTTGCCAATCAGAAGGTCGGCAGTTCAAATTCCCGCAACAGGGTGAGCTCCCATTGTTCGGTCCCAGCTCCTGCCCACCTAGCAGTTCAAAAGCACATCAAAGTGCAAGTAGATAAATAGGTACCGCTCCGGCAGGAAGGTAAACGGCGTTTCCATGCGCTGCTCTGGTTTGCCAGAAGCAGCTTAGTCATGCTAAGATGACACCAAACTGGGAGGGGTGGCTAACACCCCAGAGGACAGGATCATACTTCAAAATGACCTTGACAGATTAGAGAACTGGGCCAAAACAAACAAGATGAATTTTAACAGGGAGAAATGTAAAGTATTGCACTTGGGCAAAAAAAATGAGAGGCACAAATACAAGATGGGTGACACCTGGCTTGAGAGCAGTACATGTGAAAAGGATCTAGGAGTCTTGGTTTACCACAAACTTGACATGAGCCAACAGTGTGACGCGGCAGCTAAAAAAGCCAATGCAATTCTGGGCTGCATCAATAGGAGTATAGCATCTAGATCAAGGGAAGTAATAGTGCCACTGTATTCTGCTCTGGTCAGACCTCACCTGGAGTACTGTGTCCAGTTCTGGGCTCCACAGTTCAAGAAGGACACTGACAAACTGGAACGTGTCCAGTGGAGGGCAACCAAAATGGTCAAAGGCCTGGAAACGATGCCTTATGAGGAACGGCTAAGGGAGCTGGGCATGTTTAGCCTGGAGAAGAGGAGGTTAAGGGGTGATATGATAGCCATGTTCAAATATATAAAAGGATGTCACATAGAGGAGGGAGAAAGGTTGTTTTCTGCTGCTCCAGAGAAGCGGACACGGAGCAATGGATCCAAACTACAAGAAAGAAGATTCCACCTAAACATTAGGAAGAACTTCCTGACAGTAAGAGCTGTTCGACAGTGGAATTTGCTGCCAAGGAGTGTGGTGGAGTCTCCTTCTTTGGAGGTCTTTAAGCAGAGGCTTGACAACCATATGTCAGGAGTGCTCTGATGGTGTTTCCTGCTTGGCAGGGGGTTGGACTCGATGGCCCTTGTGGTCTCTTCCAACTCTATGATTCTATGATTCGCTGGCCACATGATCCGGAAGCTGTATGTGGACAAACGCTGGTTCTCTTGGCCTATAGAGTGAGATGAGTGCCTCAACCCCAGAGTTGTCCGTGACTGGACCTAACAGTCAGGGGTACCTTTACCTTTATGTCTGCTCATCCAGTAAGGGCGACTGCTTCAACCTGACCACCAGGAGCTTAGTTGAGACAGAACACCTGAGCAGTAGTGGGAGAAGAGTAGCTACAAATCTTCCAGTGTGCTGATTGTTTATAAGCTATGTAGGACGACTGACACTGTAGAAAATTGTTGATTCTACTAGCTTTTTAAAAAATTCAATGCCAGAAAAGTAGAGAAGTTGAAAGTTTATTTTAAATTAATATGTATAGTAGATAATGATATGTGGGTGAACTCAAAAAGTCCATTGTGGGCAGAGAGAAACAGACAGTGATGCAATTAGGTCACACAGAAACAGGTCAGATTTCAAAGGTTTCTGCCAGACGAAGGACACAAACCTTTCAGTCTGGTTCAAGAACAATATTTCTCATTGTGCAATCAGCATGGATTTGAGTTTTGGCATGTCTGACCAGTGCTTCAACATGTGTCTGATCATGACTTATAGCACTTCTGTGCATGTTTAGTCAGAAGTAAACCTCACTAAGTCCCACAGGACTTACTAAATAGTGTGTTTAGGATTATAGCCATAGGGTTGGATCCAAAGGTATCCTTCTGTTTACTGCTGAGGCTCTCACTAATGGAAAGGGGGAGGCATCTCCTCCCCTAATTCTCAATTTCAGACCAGCCCCAACTTGAATGGGTCCATGTTAATCTCAACTAGGTAGGCAAATTACTACATTTTTGCCTTGCCCCTGCCCAATTAGGCTGCAACTTCATAACTTGTCCAAGTTATGGACTACACCACACTGACTCATTCCCATTGAATTGACACTTGAAGGAATTTATTCTCACATTCATGAAAGTGCAGAAAGAATTCCCTCAATATGAGTTACACAAACGCAGCAATTAGAAGACATCCATTTGTATCAACAAACTTGTGTAGGTCTTCATTCAATATAATATCCCACAGTGAAACGCATTCAATGTCCTCTTTTCCCCTTTTGCAATTTTAAGATCCTGGAATGATTGACTGGATAAGGACTAAATATTTAATGTGTGGAGTTACGTTAACTGGGTCTTTGATCTGAACCTTCTCAAAAGCACCTTAAAAGCTCTTCAAAAACTAGTTTGTATTTCATTATAGTCACCTAAAATGGATCTATTTTATGAAAGCATCCTGTCAGAAAGCAAAGATCTATGATTAAAACCTATAGCCTTTTGACCAGAGTGTCTCAATTGGTCAACCACCGTGGGTGGGCAGTGGGAAATTCCTCTGCATTGCTTCTGATATCCTCTCCAACATATTATGGTCCCACATCCTTTTCCCTACAAAGAAGCCCACAAACAGGAAATGAGGGCAGTAGCCTTCTGCCACTGTTGCTCCCCATTGACTGGTATTCAGAGGCAGGCTGCCTTGAGGTAGCGTATATGTACCACGACTAGTGCCTACTAACAGTTTTATCCAGTATGATTTAGTCTAATACCCTTTTAAAGCCATCTAAGTTGGTGGCCATCGCTACATATTGTGGTGGTAAGTTTCATAGTTTTAACTATGTGCTTCTTTTCTTTGTCCTGAAACCCCCACCATTCAGCTTCTCTTGTTATGAAAGGGGGCAAAAATGTTGCTCTTTCCCGTTTTTCCACACTGTGTAATTTTATACACCTCTGCAATGCGTGCATTTTCTTTTCATAAAATAAATAATGTTTCTAGCCAGGTCTTCGTCTGATTAAACAATCTGTATGACCTTTTATGGGGTGGCAGCGGCTTGTTTGTTTGGCTGTGTATTTTGTGGTCTCATTTTGTATTTTTATGTTGTGAACTGCCCTGTGATCTTTGGCTGAAGGGTGGTATAAAAATAAAATAAAATCTGTAGCTAAGCATTATAATATTAGTAGGGTTTAGAAAACAAAACAAAACAAAACTTTCCTAGCATGGAATTCCTACCATGAAATTCACCTTTTTCGCAGCTGCCACACATGAGTCCATGGATCATAAAATCGGTCAGTTTGTACCAAAATTCACAAAAATTAACCCCCTCAATTTCCTTATCACGTGTCTACATATAGACAAAGCATCTCCTCTCAATTTGCAGGAAATGGGTTGGGAAGGGTGGAATCTGACTTGAGTTAAAAATGCAGACTAATCACTCTAAAGGGGGGAAAAAGAAAAGCATTATAGTGGTTGCTAAGAAATTGTTCCTTCTGCTCCAAGGTTGTCCTCAGACTCTGCTGGCCATATATATATATACCACAGGAGAAAAATGGAACTCATCCCTCAAATGTGACTTCCTGTGTGGGTCTCTGTTAAATTAGGAGCCCACTGGAATCTGCCTATTACCATCATATAATAATAGCTCAGTCTGATGGCATTTAGAAATCAACAATCACCACTCTGGAACGAAAAAGAAAATGACTTAGTTTGAATGTGTACATATAAGAGTGTGTCTGTGTGTGATCTCTTCCATGGTATTAGTGAGAGAAATATGACTAAACTCTCATGCGCTACTTTGGAAATGTATCTCCCAGTTCTGAAAGGGAATTCTCTTCTGTCAGTGCTTAGCTTGTGTCAAGAGCTGTTTGCATATAAAAGGGCTTGGGGATGGAATCTAGTTATATAAAGCAAGACTTCTTTGTGTGGAGTCCTTTTGTAGTACCAACATTAAAAGGCTTTTTATAAATAAAAGTGGAATATAATTATAAATGCCCTTCTAGGGGAAAATTCTTGATTACCTTTGAATTTTTCTGCCCTTTGAAAAGGTTATACTTAACGGGTTCAGTTTCTTACTTGATGTTGCTGTTCCCAAGGGAAATCAGCCTCCCATACAAACTGTTTCAATTGGGTTACATGGCTTTACTTTGTGTCATGCATTTGTTAACTGACAGGTTATATAACACTGCAGGCTAAATATATTTTGCTCTGTATTCAGGTACTGTTGCTGTCCTGTATTTGAGGATTAACCTGAATTGGTGATAAGGTGGGTGTAGAGGCAGGAAGACTAGCTCTCAGAGGGTGATTTTTTGTGTGAAAAGCACGTTGCAAGATTATGCCTCCTGAAAAATTACTTATATCTTCTACTGAGGAACTGAAGTAAATCCAAAACTAGTGTGGAAAGATCCGTCTAACATGTATGCGACATCAGCTCAGCATCATACATGCTGCACTGGTTTCAATCTGAAGAAATTTGGAAGTTAGATTCCCAGCACTTTAACATTCACAGAAAGCAAGAATCTCAGTGGAATTTCAGGGATTGAATTTCTAAGTAGTTTTCTATCTTGTTAGTTTAAAATGCCTTTAGGATTATTTAGCTAGTTAAATCACCTGCCCTCCCGATGAGGGAAAAAGGTGAGAAACATCTCCCTCAAGTTAAAAATGAAACTTTCAGCCCAGAACTGTGTCCTTGGAGAGAACAAGCTAGAAAGATTCTCATCTAATTAGCAAGGGGGGAAAACACTGTACCAGTGTTTTGTGATATCAGATGGTATATGGCAAGGGGGGAAAACACTGTACCAGTGTTTTGTGATATTATATGGACTAATATTATACACAAGAAGACACTTTAACCCCTTGTCTTTTTTGCTCCATCAATTTTCCTGCTGAATACAAGTTCAACTTGATTTACGGATTGTGTAATAGAAATTGGATGCAGACCAGATAAAAATATCAATGAAAAATGCTCTGTGAATCCTGGCCACAATCCTGTGCATGCTTCCTTAGAAATAAACCTGATTACACGCAGTGAGACTGACTATCAGCGGGAACTTACTTGGAAGTGATGTATATGCCTCTCCCACTTTAAGTAACACATACAAAGAATCCACAGTAGTTCTTATATTACAAGGCACTCAGTTTGAGAGCGCCTTGGGCAAGGTGCCCTCCAGGCCCTCCTGTACCATCTTGGTGGCCCACCCAGAAAATCAAGTGCTTTTCTGGTTGTTGCCAGGCTGACTGCCATCACCCATCCCTGCCTGCAGCTTGTCCTCCCTTAAGAGCTTTTTTACTTGTGTCCAGACTTCTGCAGTGAGGTGGATGGGTGCATTTTTGGAAATATAGAACAGGAGGCATATAGGCAATGACCAATTTAGGCATGGCCGAATGATGTATGATCACACACACATGCATGGTGCCGAACCTGGTAGTAGCCCTAAGAAGTCATTAGTATGTCATGAAAAGGGGTGGAACGGGCTTACAGATGCCCCACTGGCACGCACAGGGGTCTGGAACAGAACCCCTGTGCAAAACAAGGATTGACTGTGCTACAGATAGCATGGGTATGCTGAGAAGTTTGAAACAAATATATTAGCTATTCTCCTCAAAAGCAACTTTTAAGGCATAGATGGTATTATGATCATTGTATTTCTTTTGATTTTTTTAATAAAAAAAAACAGGGTGGTTTTTTTGGTAAAATCATTTCATCTCATGTGAAAGGCTGGGCTGGATGAATCCCAAACCGGAATTAAGATTGTCGGAAGAAATATCAACAACCTCAGATATGCAAATGACACAACCTTGATGGCAGAAAGTGAGGAGGAATTAAAGAACCTTTTAATGAGGGTGAAAGAGGAGAGCACAAAATATGGTCTGAAGCCCAATATCAAAAAAACGAAGATCGTGGCCACTGGGCCCATCACCTCCTGGCAAATAGAAGGGGAAGAAATGGAGGCAGTGAGAGATTTTACTTTCTTGGGCTCCATGATCACTACAGATGGTGACAGCAGTCACGAAATTAAAAGATGCCTGCTTCTTGGGAGAAAAGCGATGACAAACCTAGACAGCATCTTAAAAAGCAGAGACATCACCTTGCCAACAAAGGTCCGTATAGTTAAAGCCATGGTTTTCCCAGTAGTGATGTATGGAAGTGAGAGCTGGACCATAAAGAAGGCTGATTGCCGAAGAATTGATGCTTTTGAATTATGGTGCTGGAGGAGACTCTTGAGAGTCCCATGGACTGCAAGAAGATCAAACCTATCCATTCTGAAGGAAATCAGCCCTGAGTGCTCACTGGAAGGCAGATTGTGAAGCTGAGGCTTCAATACTTTGGCCACCTCATGAGAAGAGAAGACTCCCTGGAAAAGACCCTGATGTTGGGAAAGATGAAGGGAACAAGGAGAAGGGGACGACAGAGGACAAGATGTTTGGATAGTGTTCTTGAAGCTACCAACATGAGTTTGACCAAACTGCGGGAGGCAGTGGAAGACAGGAGTGCCTGGCATGCTCTGGTCTATGGGGTCACGAAGAGTCGGACACGACTAATCAACTAAATAACAACAACAATATCATCATCATAATGTGTGTGACATCTTAAGGGTCAGGGGATTTTGCTCCCTGTAATGACTTGGTCAGCTGGCAGACAGAAGGAACTGCTGGCCTCCATTCTCTGCAGTGTCACTTCTGCAGATGGCCAGAGGGCAGAAGATACTTTTCTCTCCTGGTCAGGCAGTTGTTTGAGGAGCTAATAGGCTCCCGTTTGGCTCTATAAAACATTGTTTCTGGCATGTGCTCCTCAATCTTCTTGGTGAAGTTTGAGGTACCACAGATTGCTCGGACCACCATCAGTCTTGACATTGTAAAAGCTCTTGAATGCAGCGTCTGCATCTTACAGTCCCTTAAATTCTGTCATGAAATCTCTGGTGCGTCTTTCCTTCAGTCTTTTAAAATGCGTGTGTACAATAAATTTGCCTAGATTATGTCTGAAATAGTCATTATTGATTATGGAATCCATTCAACTGTATAAGAACTAAACTCTACCTCTAGAAAATGTTCCCTATCTATTTTTTGCATAGATATTTTAATCAATAGCTGAATAATGGCAATTCCCGAAGCTTCACATTTCTAGCAGGGATCCTTTATTTATAGAAACACTTTGTGATCTACTTGCAAGGGCCCTGAAGTTCAGCAGCAGCGTCCAGAATCCATCCAACTAAATCATTGTCATGAACACCCAGTCAGACCACCTGCCCAAAATATTTATTGTACATTTGCTGAAGCCAGCATCCTCCCAACTAATTTTAAGCCCTTCTCTTGCTGTTTTAATTCTGCACTAAGATGTGAAAAAACTGTTGTTCTAACTAGGTAAAATATTTCATTTTTACCTTCCATTTTTCTCTTGAAACCTTCTCTTTATTTTTAGATCATTATAGTTATCCTTGGAAACAGGTAATATGTATTCAGTAGTTCTGTAATGGAAGTTGTAAAATGTTACTGTCACTTTTCATTACTCCATGTTGTCATAGCCAAAACAGCTATTAAAATGAGGTCCTGTTTCTCATACAAGATCCAGTTTCTCACAACCTTCATTAATTCTTCAGCTGCTATTAACCACAATTGACAAATGTACAGTTGGCACTGTAAAGTCAATGTCTTCATGAGAAGTTCTGCCACTTTTTTATTGAGGTAAACAGATGCTAAATGTATGCTGTACATTGAACTGACACAATTCATGCTTCTTGGAAGAAAACGTACAACTATTAGAGAGCACGCTAGTGATGACCGAGTATGCTGCTTACATTCAGGTCTGGCTGGATTCTGCACCAAATTAGTCTGCATTCTGTGCTTAGAATAAATGATAGAATCACAGAATTGTAAAGTTGGGAGGGACACTGAGGGTCATCTCGTCCAACCCCCCTGCAATGCAGGAATCTCAGCTAGAGCATACAGGACAAATGGCCATCCAACCTCTGATTAAAAATGAACTTGATGTGCTTAAGTTTGCATGTTGGATAAGATCACCAAATTTAAGTTGGGAGTGCAATGAACAAAAAGCAGACACGGGACAGGGACAAATGTCTGTGAGAAGAAATGGGGTAGTTGACCTCCAGACCCTGAAGCATTGGCCAATGTTTCCCTTCGATTCCAAGCCCTTCATCATACTCCATGAATAGCTTACATCAGAGGGTAGTAGGATCATCTCCCCATCCTGAGGGTCTTGCATTACCTTCCTTCTGGACTTCTAAAATAAAAGGTTTTCTACAACCATTAATTAAAGCATTGAAATGTAGAGTTATTCAATGCTCCTAGGTGAATGCTGATTAATTTGAATTTTGTGATTCCTTTTGTGGAATTTTGGGGGAATTTGACTGAAATGCCTAACAAATCTATTGACATCTCAAAGGTCTTTTAAAAAAGCATGAAATATTAGTCAGTGACATTGATGGGGGTTTGCAATGGTATTTCCATGATCTCTAATGAAACCAGTATTGTTTGCCGGATTTTATTAAAATCTGGCAAATAAAAATGTTCCACCTGTTAGGAAGGAGAGCTAAGGGGGTACACATAAAGAAAACACAGATGATAATTAAAAATCTGATAGTATTTGTAGTTTGCATAATGCCATGATATTTTTTCTATGTTTTGAATTTGTAATAACTTAGTGCTGGATTCTAGGTCTGGTTTGCATTCCAGCAGAAAGACAGGAATGCAAGAATCAAGGAATTACGGTCACTGTATCTGCTTGGGACCATTGCCGTGTTGCCTCAGTCAATTAGGTGTTATATATTTTATTACCTTTGTTATGGATCAAAAAGTGGTGTGACATGAAAATGCCGTGCACTTTAGGAGGAAAGATAAAATTTAACAAAATAAACAAAAAACCTAATACACCAAATAAATGTTGGTGCAGTTATTATTTTAAAAGTATGCAGTTATTGTTTTCCTTGACATTTTCACTTTTATTATAGGTGTTTCTTTCCCCTTCACCAAAGGGGTGCAGTGCATTTTGAATGCAGTGTTTTTCATATTATATAATGGGGAATGGTCAAAAATGCAAAAAAGATTTTCAACACAGCACTATTCTAGGTTGTGAGAAAGAAAGGCAGATTTTCTGGCAAGCGACTCCCTTTTTTCTTGCAAGAAACATTATTTAGAGAGTGGCATGAATGTGTCTGTTGTCATGTTTTATTATTTTAGATTTTACTTTGTTTCACTTCATGCAGCTACAAGACTGCTTCAGCAATAAGATTATTGACCATTGATTACACTGCATTGGTACGACAAAAGGTGTGTTTGTGTCTGTGTGCATGCGCACACATATGGAGTTGGTACTACTATAAAAATATTATCCTCTGTCAGTAAAATAATACATGCTGTGGTATATAAATAATGTCTAAAAGGTCTCCTTCTCCCTAAGAGTCTCTTAGTCCATCAGCCAAATGAAATGAAAAATTGCTGCACTTGAGTGAAATTTCCCTTGGGAGAGTAAATTATAGACAAACTTCCAAGGACACCCCCCCCAAAAAAAAGAAAGTGGATTGATGCTCATCCAACCTCTCACATGCTCTCTTTTATCCCACAAGGAAGCACTCCTATTACAACCTCCTTGCAAAATTGAATCTTCCTCCTTATTATTTTTCTATGTATTGCAAGCCTGAAATTTTTATATCAATAACTGGCACTAGTTTTGTTTTCCTCCAAGTGCTACCCAGAATAGAATGAGGTTGAAAACCCTCACTTAAATACAGATTACTCATTTTAATGTCCAGTATGTTTTATTCGTTTTTTTAAAAAAGGAAACACCTGCTATATTGTTGTTGTTGTTGTTGTTGTTGTTGTTGTTGTTATAATACTGGACCCATCCAGCTGACATATATAAGGTAAAATTCTTTGTAAAAGGCCTGATTTAAATGCCTGATTAATTAGAAAACTTATTTAGCTTCACATTCAATGTCATGTCGTCACATCCGAAATCTTGAAGTTTTTTAAAAAAACATCTAAACGTGGCGTTTCTTGTGTATTTGTGTTTTTAATACTTGTTTATGGCAATCTTTGCACTGATTTGTACTTCCATGAAAGATGGAGCCCATAGAATGTGGGAGGGGGGGATTCAACTAGTACTCAGCATATGAATCAAAAAGAATCTACAAGCCGCTGAAAGGTTGAGATAAAATGTGGCAAATCATTACTGTCAGTTTGCCTAAAAGTACCCTTTTGAAGTGCTTTAGCCCTTTCAAGTCACATATGTAAAGTGCATAGTGTACAAATGAACAAGACAAAATCTTGTTTATATTCTAGCCCTCATGTGATGAGGGTAAAATGGGGACATCTCCCTTGTCCGTGCATTGCATCCCCATTGCCTGGCCCTACCACCCTCCATGCATTGGAGGGAGTCTGTTCTAGGCATGAAATCTCCCTGCACAAGTTAGAACTCTGCACAATCAGGATTCTAAGTTACATGGGGAGCGTGCATGCATAGAACAGACTGCCTGCTGCATACCACTGCCCTCAGTGTGGATGCTATGGAGGGGGGAGGCCCAGTCCGTGCACCCCCAGTCTTCCCTCGTTGCATGAGGGCTGAACTGGTCTAAACAGAGCAACACCTTTTAGAAGAAATAGACATATGGCAGTTGTGATTTGTTACTTTTATCCAGGCAGCTCCTGTGCTTCTTGCTGTAATACCATAATAACAGTAGATAACTTCAAGGCTTCCTTAGGACAGAACTTCTAAGAAAAGATCCATATTGCACAGTAAAGGTCAGGTGTTGGGCAAGAAATGAGGCACTGCTTCTGCCTTCTCTGCCACTCACTCTGCTATATCATCGTATAACAACTGGGGGCTTACAGTAGTTTCTTTAAAAATTTGCATTAGTGAAAAGAAGTGAACTATTCTCTGTGAAAATCATAATATTGGAAACATAAATAATAGCTTTCTAATTTGTGCTCCCATGTAGTTATTTTGGTGTAACATCTGCATGCAATTGGCAGTATCTTGTCAAGAATGTATCCTGAACCCCCGTCAGGAGAAAACTGGGAGAATATAATCATACATATATTGCTCATGTTGTGGGAAAAGAAGACCTAGCAGACTGCCAATTAAAATATAGGGGAAGAATATTCTCCAGTCCTTAAGCATGTGCATGGGGGTTGGAGAGTGTAGGAGGGAAAGCTGTTAGAAGATTTTCTAGACTACAAACTAATGCAGTGGGCTAATGATCTCTCTCCAGGAAACTTGTTTTTGCTCCTGCTTGCCAAGACATCTTTCCTTCACAGCTCCCTGCCAAAGCTCAGTTTTGGCCTTTCAACAGAGTAGCGGAGGTGGAGTTGCAATTCTACATACATTAGATGATGCACAGTCAGAGCCCAAGCTGGCAGCAGTAAGAACAGCCTCCCAGTAGTCAGGGATGCTATCAGGCTGGGCTGTCTTGTGGTGGTTCGCCTTTGTTTCTGAGTGGCAGCAGGCTGGGCCCGCATGGCTTAGAATCAGCAGAAGCCTTTTAAAAAATAATCTCTGATCCCATGCTTGAATTGCATTGTCTTCTTGCCTTTTTATTAAGGCAAGTTCAAACTTTTTGATTTCTCAGGCCATTCCGTAAGCATAACCTTATTTGTTTCTCTAGTTATTCTATTGCTTTCAACCCTTCAGGCAGGGTGGTATATGGTAGGCCATTTCTGGCAATATTTTTCTCGGAGACTTTCTCCTGCATGGAAAGCATTCCCTCAGAACCCTTATCAGAGTTCTTGCTCTTTTCTCTCTGCAGGAGCATATCTGCATGGAGCTCTCCTTATATGGGTTTTTGGATGGTGACTGATCCAATTCAGTAAACTCTTTGAAGCTGTTCATGCAGACTTCTGCAGGCCCATTAATGCACTGACTGTGAAAGCTGCTGGCCATTCTGATCTTCCAGCACAAAGATGCAGTCAAAATGTGGAAGAAACCCAGAGTGGCTACACTTTAAGGAAACAGTCTAGCAGCACACTTTGGGATCTCCGTGTTAATGCTGTTAGGATGCTTCTTTTGGCTAGTCTGCTATCAGCGCCTTACACAAATTTTCAGACACCTAACAGTTTGAGACATATGGGTGTGCTGGCAAAAGGGCCCAGGTCTTTACTCTTTTCCAATTGGCACCTGAAGGTTCTCAACAGTTTTCTCAAGCAAGTGAAAATATTCTCTTGGAGCACATACTACAAATGTTAACTATGCATGACTGTTCCGTAATAAATAACTACATTTAACCACCAGTGAAATGAAGGCGCATAAGCTTTCTATGAAATAGTTTCACATAGTTTTCTATTTAAAAAATGCTGATGTTTGGTAGGCTATGCCAGGAGGACACAGAGGCCTAGAGGCTGATGGTTTTTAAACGGCAATGTTACTCCAGGTGAAAGGGGTGCTTGAATCATAGCGACAGATCATTAATAGTAAGTTCCTCTCTTATACCTTTCTGCTGTAAATGATGACTTCTTCATAATTGGATCACATCCCCCACTTTTTTCTGAATGAAGCAATTTTTTCTGCATGGCTTCAAGACACATTTTAAATTTAACTTCATTTGACATTTATAGAAGAGGTCTAATTAGACTGTTAGCTCTTCACAGGCACAGGTAGTTACTGATTTATATTATTTACATTTGCAGTGTTGTGATAAAATTAAGAGGATTTTAATTCATTTTTGTTTCAGTGTATAATGTAAATAGGGTCCAATATTAAATAATAACTTACCCAGTAATATGCACTCAAAAAAAGTGTGCACTTGCCTTTCTCGTACACTCACCCAGTAGTGCTGCCGCTGCTGCTCACTGGAAAGGGCAAGACAACAATGAGTTTGGGGTTGTGTAGGAGCACCAGCAAAACTAATCTGGTACTCCTGCAGGTGCACCCACATAGGCCTGACCTTGCCGCTGCCTCACACCTCCTGGTAATTGACAGCAACTCCACTGCCGGGAGGTTATTGCTGTGGCTCCACCTCATTGGGTGAGGCATTCTTACAGTGCACATGTTCAGCAGGCTTCAGAAAAGTAAACTTAAGCTTATGCCGTGTTAGCCCTGAGCATCTTGTATTCCTCCTTCATCCTTTTAGGTAAGCTTCAGTTGGTAAAATACATTCCAATGATAATCTCGGTCTGCAGTGGCACATGTAAAAGCACAAATATGGTCACCCCAAAGTGTCACGACAGTAATGGAAGAGGTGTCATCTGCATTCGTTTACTTTGATGCTATTATGGTCTTGTTCTCAGCAACTTTTTTAAAAATCTGACTTGAGAATTATGCTCCACACAGTAACCCATAGGGGCAGCCTTACAACAAAGCAATGTGAAACTGTCACTTTGAGCAGACACAACACACAGGAGCTATTTTCATCCCTTCAGCCTCATCTCTGATTGTCACTAAAAATAGGAAATGGGGGAGAGACGTCATTTTGACTTTGCTTCAAAGACTACAGTAGCTTGCTCTTCTTTATGAGACACATTCACACAATCAGACAGTGTGGAGCAATTTTAAAAAAGCTTAACCCTGAGTTCCTTTTAAAATATTTAATAAATTGACCATAACACAATTAATCCATCATTGTGAAATATTCAGCAGAAATTGTCATTTCTTATTCAAGGACCTAAGTTTACTGTATAGTTGTGATGACATATTACAACTGTTAGCTTTTTGGCTAGATAATATATCTGGTTCCTAAAGAATAACAATTTTAAGTTTTTTAAACACACCCACATTTATATCCCTCACAACTGGAAGATGCATTTAAAATGTGACATACAGGGAAATAGGGATTCATAAATGTGTGTGTAAAAGTATGGATTGAAACAGAGATAAGGACACATTTCAATGTTCTTTTTAGCACATTCTTGCTCAAAGGAGCTCAGGGTAGCATACATAGGTTTCCTGTCCACATTTTATTCTCACAGCAACTCTGTGTGGGAGGTTCAAGTGAGAAATAGTGACTGTCCAAACGTGACCTTGTGAGTTTCATAGCTACACAGAGATTTGACATCAGCTAATGTCACTCATAGTTCTACACTCTATTTACTTACAACATATGGGATGTTTTACAATGTTAGTGATAAGAGATATATTATTATTATTGTTATACCATTTTAAATAAAACATCATAAAGCACCTTAGAAAATATTAAAATACAGAACAGTGTATCAAACATTTAAAATCCAAAACACAGAATAAAACATAAGAATAATAAGTGTTCCTCCATCAACAAGAATGAAGGGACAAATCCTACCCTATTCCCTCTAAAAAACGGACAAAAAAAACAGTCCAGTATCAAAACAGAGATCAGGGATCGGCTGGAACTTTATTTAAATTTTCTTTCCTCAAAAAGAGATGCCAGGGTTCAAGCACACCTATGAGCCCTGAGGGCTAATTCCAGATGTGTAGAGGCTGGCTGTGGTTCCATATGGGTGATATAAGTTCACTATTTCATTTACTGTTAATGTGATGTGCTCCAGGACTGAGCCAGGAAACAGCTCCCTTATATTAGCCACTGCAGATCTGCTGCCCTATTAGTCAATACCTAGGCAGGCTCTTTCTGTGACTGCTGCACAGCAAGGGGGTTATGGAAGAGCAAACCAACTGTTTGCAAATGGAGTATAATATTCTCCTCAATGCAACAATTTATGAAAAGACTATATTTGCAAAATCCATTGGGGATTTTGTCTTAGTGTTTGTCTGTTTTTGCCTTAAGGATCCAAATTCAGATTTCTGACTGGTCATCAATTAAATGATGGAGGATTTATATCCAACTGCTCTCCTCAATCCTCACCCAAATGTTTTGCTTCAGGGCACGCTTGGCATGCATAGCTGATCAATGGCAAAAAAGATCAATTTTAATTAAGCACTATGCCAATGGTATGCCAGTGGTATTAAACATTCATTGTCATAGGATAATGGTCCCCTGCTGCTGCATAAATGTTGGTGGGGGGGGGAGGGAGCTGTGACATTTATGAAATGTAAATGTGGAAGCAAAGCAAGAAATAGCATTTTATTTTAAAGGTGGAGAAATTGATCCTACGGCAATGTCCTTGCAAAATAATTATATGGTTCTTATACTATTAAGCAAAATAGCAATTCACATGACCACTGGAGTTGTATTAGGCGCTTGCAGTTCATAGATATGGACTGCTGGATTTGGGCAGCTACTGACACATGCAAGATTGCGTATTCTACTTGGTACCACAGTTTAGACCATGGATATCTGCTTACCCCATGGTGGCAGCAGGGTGGAGAGCAAGATGGATCCTCCTCCAGGTGTGGTCAGCAGATTACTGAGTGTATGTGTAGCCCAGACCCCATCCCAGGAGGCAACCACCTGAGTCTGATGGCTTCTGGGGATGGGCTGGGATGTTGCTGGGTGATAAAAGGAGGTCCTGATTCTTGGCTTTGGCATTGGCCTTGTTGATTTCCCCCACTTCGGGACCTCTGGTTATTTCTTACCTGACAACGGATGAAAGTTTGCCACCTTGGGGCTATGAATGTTTATCCACAGTTGCGACTGTCCTCTGAGATGCTGGTTCTCCCCACCCCCTGCATAGAATATGTATAGAAAGATTTCTAAAACAGCATTGTATAGAAGAATTTATTTGCCTTTCTGTGACAACATTTCATATCAGGTGTTGAAGGCATACATAGCAGGGATACATAGCAGGGTTAATGTTGTGGCTCCTCATGCCTCACTGGGGATTCCATTAAGATATCTAGGAGGTTGCTTCAAGGCTGCAGTCTCTATTGGAAGGAGTAATAATTGTGCCGTTTCTTTCCCTCAGAACAGGATCAGGGCCTTAAGAAATATAATTTTGCAGTTCTTTCAAGAACATCACATGTGAATTGATAATTACTCTTTTCTCTGGCTGGTTGACACTGTACATTCTAAGCATCAGCAAAGAATGAAATTATATTCCTTCAGATATTCATTAAGGACAAGAATATCAAGTGCAATTTGCTGAGATACTCAGAGAATGTATCCTCATGCTTGAGATTTTAATTAGATTACCGGTAACTTGGAGTGATTAGTAAGGAATAGAGGAAACCATTGTTCCTGTTTTCCATTATGCATATTGATTCTGATGCACAGCCCCATGTGCCCATGGGGATCCCACATGTGTTACAGCAGATGGAGTTCCACAAATGTACAGGTGCTTTTCTTTGTCATCGCCTACAGTGGGAGATTCCAGCTTGTATACACACAGGGACAAATCGCTGGTGCATGGTCTTTTCTGTAGCATTTGACTCAAGGCACTGTAATTGATAAAGGGCTGATATTGGTGAATTTTAGGTCTGACCAATAAGGGGTTCACACATCATACATTATTAGGCTACTTTGTTTCAATGGAAGTCACGGTGTCACAGTGCTCCATGCAAATCTGAGGGCTTTGGGGAAAGGGTTGTCAGGGGAAAGTGGTGCAAAGCTCTCTCCAGTTTCCTGCTGATGGCATTTCCTGGTGAGACCCTGTAAAGCAATTGGCAACATGCTCCCGAAGCTTTTGGAGAAATTCCTCCTTCCTCAGCAAAGCTGAAGAGGATATTTTCAGGAAACCCGAGGAGGGGAAAATTTGGACCAGCCTTTGAATTGGCCCCCATTTCACATGCAAGCAAAGTAGGCCAATCTTAATAGATTTGGGGAAAGAGGAGGGATATAAAACTGGTGCCCAGAAGGGAACAAATCTAATAACCATTCAAATATATGTGTTGCTCCTCTAAAATTCTAATCCTAGAGAATCCCTGGGGTCTTGCATCACTTCTAGAAAGAGAATTGATGGCTAGTTTTACAATAGTCTGATTAACCTACAGGGATTCTAGTTGACACTTGCCTCTGTTTGATTGGGAGCCATAATAGCTGTATTTCAGACATATTCATAAATAAGGGTGATTCACTTCCCTATCATTTCTGTGAGACCTCTTGAGAAAAATCACTTGTCATGATTTGTATACACATTTATTTCTCTATTCTCCCCCCAAAAAATTCTGTATCAGGACAAAAGGCCAGAGTTTAGCTTCTAGATGGTTAGATATTTAATGGCTATTCTATAAAGCCCCTAACTAATAGTAATTTCCACAATATTTCTTTGTCCTTGGTCTGTGCTCTGTTTTAATTCCAATAAATCACTGGGTAGAAGTGAAATGAATTACAAAAATCAGCCACTGCTGATACTTTTATTCTCTGACGTCCAAGTTATTATAACTTTGTTTGGTTTTCTTGCACAGCAGGCAATTTGTCAACCCAGTAGCATTAATAGATTGTGGTTTTAAGACATTTCTGATTGTAATCCATTTGGCTAGAGTTGGGGAAAAGTTTTAAATTGCCAGTTTGTGCTGACTGTAATTTTAATATTCAAAATTGGAAAGTGTACTGTAAAGGAAAGAAATTCAGTCAATGGGAAAGCTTGTACAATCTGGCTTGGGAAAGGAGAGAAATGAAAGATGGAACTTGAGCCAAGTGTGAAAGGTGTGAAACTAGTCAACCTTGATAGGATTACCCGCCCGCCCTATTTCATGTGTTCTCTCCAGTGCCCCTGTTTTTAGTACTTTGATTATTCCTGTTTTTATGATGTGCATATTTTGAATCTCTAGACATTCTTGACATCTAAATTGCCAGTCCATCCCAGCATTGATTCTTCACTCAATAGAGATAGATCTATTTGGGTGGTATCCACGGGTGACCATCCCCTGGTTGAAGGGAATCTGCCAGCAGAACAGGGATAGAGGCAATTTCAGTTACCCCCGTTTTCTCCCTCTGGAGCAAATTTGGTGGAGAAACTTGTGACTCCAGATGCTATCATACTCCAGTTCTCATCAATCCAAGGCAGCATGGCCAATAGTAATGAATGATGGGAATTGGTAGTCCAACAACACTTGAGGGCCACAGGTTTCCCGGTCCCTGGCAAATACCTTTCTGTCACCTGCAATACATAGAAATTTGAAGTGATCAAAAACATTTAGAACTTTTAACTCAGATCAGTGGATTAGCTGCTCATTTTTGGTAGGAAGTGGCTGTCAAGTGTGAGAATGACTCTAAGCCACAACATTTCCTGATATATGTAGCTGCCCTGCTTAGATGTTATGCCAATTAGCTATATAACGTGGTGAAAAAGCCACAGGCTTCGTTTTTGCGTCTAAATTTGGACCTCCCAAAGTCCTTGCTTCATTGAAAACTGATCTGGTCTATTGCCACTCTTGAAACTGGAAAATCATGGCAAAGTTTTTTCTAGTTTCTTCGTACTGTGAACACAGTGGAATATTTGGAAGCCAATTCTTCCCTCTGAGCAAGCCCTTTGCTGGTCATGTGTTTAATTTTACTGAGGTGAATCCAAAGCTCTTCAAACTCTATAGCATATTGTGTGTATGGTATTCTGCATAACCTGGCAAATTTTTGTGAGTTCAGTAGCAGTAATGACATGTAACCATCTGTGATTTTGCACCTGCAGAAGCCCGTGTCAGCTGTTGAAGTTCAGCATCCCTCACTTTGTGTCAATTCAATGCCAAAAAATTGCTCACTAACCTTGAAAAGAGCTTAACTCTTTCAAGGCAATTAGAAGAAAGCTGTTTCTTTAAAATAAATCAATCTACAAAATTTTTCTCTATATATGAAATGTACTGTAGTATTTTTAGTGCTCTAAATCACATATTTTGAGTAAATAGCATGCAATGCCTTGTCTTGCAAGCTAAAACCCAGTACTGTTTTGTGCTGCACTTTCCACACAGTTGGGCTGAATTGTAAAACAGAAATTATCCTTGGCATCATGCGATCATATATGTGGCAGTTTAGAGCAGTTGTCCTCCTGAGAGCATAGGGCCAGCTCTTTATTTTGCTCATCACACAATGGCTCATCAGCTGATTCCAAACCAATCAGAAGCAAGCAAGCTTGGCATGAAAGTTTCAAAATGTTGAATGTAATGATTCATTAATCAGGAGAAATGAAGCCAGTGGGTTGAATCCAACCAAATTACGGTGCAATTGGAATAACTTCAAGTTGCGCAACAGAACCCCCTCCACTGTTGGTGTCACTGTACTGGAGCAGTTAAGTGCATGTATACAGTTTCTGAGAAGTTCAGTGGAGTCATCATGTTCCAAATGATTTATCTATTTCTGAAAACTTACTATTGTTAAAAGTGGGATCTGCAAATCTTCCTCATCAGGATTCCAGCCAGCCAGCAATACTCTTTTCCTGGATAATGTGATTCATTTCTCTCCCCCTGCCCCAGTTTTTTTCTTTTTTTCATAACAACCAGTCATCATTCTAAGCCCTAGGTCTTCATTGGGCTATTTTGTATCCCCTCTTATAATACTATTCCCTAAGGATTTCTTGCATCTGCATATATTGGGGTTCCTCTGAGCTTGTAGATATCTGCCTCTTCTCATGGGTGGTACTGCTTTGGCTACATAAGAAGCCACACACTGAACATGAAACCACTTTTTATCTTTATAATTCACATTTAAATCACCTTCTTTCAAGGAGTTCAGAATAGTATACATGAATCATTCTATTTTATTCTCCAAACAACCATGCAAGATTGATCTGGCTGAGAGATAATGGATGGTCTAAAGTGACAGAATGGACTTCATAGCCAACTTGATATCTGCAGAGGTGCTCTCCCAGCAGAGGTGCTGCCATATGCCAAGACAGGGACAGGATGGGGTGAGTTGGTGGCAAGGTAAATGGATTTCCAGGTTGGTGTGCACCTGCTGGGCTGCCACTGCTGCCAACCCATACCCATCCTGACCTTTCTGCTGCCCCAGCAAGCACAGCAGGATCCCTCTGCTCCTCATGCACCGCTGTTGGGTATTTGAGCCCACATCCCCAGGCTCAGTGCTCTATCTGCTATATCAACATTCCTCAGAGATGTATACTGAAAGAGCTTAATTTCTAGAATGCCATAAACCCTTATTTCAACTGGAGGGTGAAATAAGGAGTCAACACACAGTGGCTGGGTTGAAGTACACCACTTCGGTACCACCTTCCTGGAATTTTGCATTGCCATGTGTGTACCACACCATTCACAATGACCCCAGTGCAGACTACCAGGGATAAGAGTTGGACACTACTGGCTTTTGCTTGGTTTTCAGCGAATGGATGCACTGAATCAGCATACCCACTTCTCCAAAAATCCTCTGTGAACATACCCTCTTCTGCTTGTAGTAAACCAATGAGAAGACTAGAGAAAAGTGAAGAAGCCAGAAGACTGCAAAGAGGAGTTAAGATTTTCCTCATTGCTTGTGGATTCCCTTCCACACTGATTGGTATCTAGATATTGCCAAAGGTTTATGTCCATAACATGGGATTTATCCCTTAGCCATTCTTTTAAAACTACTGCTTGCACACTTCTGGTTTACTATTGTGAGAGCAGGATATTGGACTTAATGGGTCTTTGGTCTGTCCAGAAGGGCTTTTCTTATGTTCTTACCAGCATTCCCTGGAGACAATATCATCCATCTGGATATTGTATCAAGTTAATAACTGTAAGGCCACCTATGGCTTGATAAGTGTGTTGCGCATTATCAGTAGTGTGTTCTGCGTTCAACTCAGTTTTGTTTGCCTTTTTTGGTAAATATTTGCCAAAAGGTGTTTTCTAAGTTCCTAGCAAAGACATATGATTCAAATCAGCCACAAAACCAACCCCCCACACAGAAAAATGCTTTCTTCCACTATACTGTCAACATGCACATCCAATGAGATCCAAAATAAATAGTTTTCTGAAACCTTTCAATTTTTTAATAAGTCAAAATACACTTTTCTGACAGCATAATTGCTTTTCATAGTGGGTCCTAAATCTGCAGCACTATAAAAGAATAATGCTACAGTAGATCATTTGTGAAAACTTAATGAAAACTGAGTTAGTGAACCTCGGAGTCGCTAGACCTTGAAATTCACTTTCAAAAACTAATTTGCAGTAAATGTATGAGAAACATATTTAGACATGATAAACTTTCAGTCCTGTGTTCGCCAGGTGCAGAAGTTTATCTTGATTAACTCTTTTTTCCTTTTAATTAATCACTTGCAAAAAAGAGAGAGAAAAAGCCTGGTCGTTGTTACTTCCTGCTGTGTTGACAACAGTAATCTAACCATAGTGAAATTATTTATTTTTTCCCTAGCTTGTGAATGCAATATAATATATCAAAATGTAATGTTTCTCCTGCATTAACCAAGGACATCTTATCTTGTGGGAGATGCATACTTCACTTTTTTATATATAATTGGCCAACGGGAGAAAATCTATGAAAGCTGTAATAGTTTTATATACCCTAGCAGCATTATGCAATACTCTAATATTACATAATACCAATGTGTCTGAAAGCACATGACGTGCACACCTTACTGAAGCTAAGCAGGATTTGGGCTAGTTAGTGCCTGGATGGGTGACCACCTGGAACTACATCTACACTCGCTAGAGTTACATGATGAAAGAAAAGTAGGATATAAATATAAGAACTTAAACTCAATAATAATAATAACAACAATATATGCATGTAATCAGGAAGTAGCCAGAGTGGAGAAGTTTGTTAGCTAGGGAGTAATTTTATTTGCACTAGCACTGAGAAAGTTACGAGTTATCATTTTTACCCCAAACAGTGTAGACTTCCAAGGAGTTGTTTTAATCTAATTAATTGGGGGGGGGGGGGGGCTTTACCATTGTAGCATTAGACAACTTGCATTTCTGAAAATGTATATGTTTAACATACTCTTGGCGTGTGCTTTTTATAAGTTGTATTATAATAATCATTGGCTACAAACAATAAATCAGGAAGTACCTTATGGAACTCTTTTTTATTTTTTTATTTTTTAGAATTAATATTATTTTGACAGGGCCATATCAAATCTGCACTGTCATTTAAATCTTTGGCCCATTTACTGTTTTGTTTTGTGATATGTGCTGGTCACCTTATGTCAAAAATTTTGTTGTAGAACTAGAAAATTATGGAAAAATGCAAAAAAACAAACAAACAGAAGTGTGGAACATTTTGTATGTGAGGAGTTTGAACACAGGATACTTGGACTTAGAAATGAGATGTCTGAAAGCAGATGTGGTGGACATTTAAAAACAAAAAAGGATGGGAAACTTAAATGAAACATTTCTGTTACTAGAGGGTATTGACTTGGTAAGCCAGGGGTATCCAAACAGAAGCCATCCAAATGTTGTTGGACAGTGACTCCTGCCAGCATTGTCCAGTGGTCAGGGATGATGGGAGTTATAGTCAAACGACATCCAGAGCGCAACACATTGGCTACTCTCATAGTAAGTAGCACGTTTAAATGAACATGACAAAAATATATGTATGACTGCTGATTAAGTAGAAACTGGGATTAAGGAACCAAACAATTGCATAGTCTTTATTGACAATGGCATTTTCTTTACTATTCATTTACTGGCTCCTCATTCAGATATGACCACTGTTGTCCTTCGTACATATTTTCTGTATCTCCTTCATCTCTCAGGGGGTATCAACATATGCTACACTATCAGAGGGTAATTTAGAATTTCTGAAAAGGCAGAACTTAAGATCACCCCAAAATATATCTTTTTGCTAAAGGTAGCTATCCCAAGACAATATGCTGTTGAAAGCTGGAATTTTCTAAAACATTCCAAACTGGCCACTGTCAAAAGGTAAACAACTGAGGATGATTGATTGCTCATGTGACCCAGTAAGACTCTTCATATGAAGGAGATAATTGCATTCTCTGGTCTACTTTTTCAATATATTTGACCTAATTTCATCCAAGTATTCCTCTGTGGAGAAAAGTACAGAGTCACAGAACTTTCATCTGAACATACTTTGATAGAAATGCGGGAAGGGTAGATAAGAGTGGGGGATGCCTGGCTCATAATATAGCATATGCTTTGCAAACAGAAAGGTAAAATATTCAATCCCAGTCATCTCCAGTTAAAAGGACCCCATGGAGCAGGGCTGGAAATGTATCTGCATGAGACCCTAGTGGTCTCACTCAGTCCAGGGCAGTGTTGGACTTGTGGTGCATTGTGGCGTCTCTAGTTAGCTAACCTATTGGGTTAATTTTTCAAAGATTTCCAAAATATACCATGCACAAAATTCTTAGGCCTTAAAGCCCCTGCAATCAATCTTTCTTGGAGACACTCTGCACTTATTAAAAATGGACTATTTTTAAAACCTGGGTCTGAAGTATTAATAGAATGAAAACTCTGAGAATGTGTTCATTAATTCAACATCACTGGAAATTTCATGCATTGTGCCTCTAGTGTTCCAAACTGCTTTGTATTTAGACTTTGGCCATTGTCTCACAATATGACAAATTTCTTCTGGAGCTGAAGGTCTGTAAGACCCACTCCAAATGCAACAGAAACAATGGTGAATGTCACTAGACTTCTCTTTCCCTCTCCTTTCATATTTCAGAGGAGGAGATTGGAAGCATCCATTTTTTTAATCTAGCGGGTTCTCCATGCTGTCCCAGGTTGTGGTTTATGCACAGTCAAGCAGTCCCTCAGTCTCTTCTCACCCCTTTCTTTTGAGCTGCATTTTGCAGCACAGTGGTAGCAGGAGCAGGAGCACTCCAGCTTTGCTGAGAGGAAAAGAAGGTCTCTTCCTAGCTCTCATCTTTGGCTGGTGCCTGGTGCTGGTGTGTAAATGGGAGCTTGAAGCTCTCCAGATTCTGCTGGACTCCAGTCCCCATCAGCTCCAGCTAGTGTGTCCAGTTTGGGATGATTAAAGTCGGATGACCACAAGTTAGGATTCTAGCACTAAAATATACCTCCCAGCAATGGACCTGTATATAGGTGCCTTCATATATTATGGTAGTTGGATGGTGGATGGTGGATGCTTCCATGTAACTGTGGCTGTAGATTGGGGCTGTAATATTTGAAACCTGTGGACCGGTTGTTTAATATGTACAGCTACCACCAGCACCAGTGGCATAGACAGCAATCAGGCTGGTTGAGTGCCTTATACCCACCCTGCAGCAGCATTTCTTTCCTAATATGTGAAACAGTCATAAAGGTGCTTATCTGAGGACCCAGCATTGCTGATGCTTTCAAGGGACCTGCTTTGTCATGTAGGTATGATAACAACCATACTAAGTGTTTTAGGACTAAAAGGTAGAATTATGCCACATCATATTTTCCCAGTGGGTGGTTTTAGGTATAGTAATCATCATCATCAGATTTTGATACATGTAACAAATGCTATCATTTAATATGTCTGATATATTAGTTTGAACCTAAATTCCTGCTGTAAGGCTGGGCTAGTAAATGGTTGTTCTGCCTCTTGACTTCTGTGAGGATGCTGTTGAGCTATTTTAGCATTTAAGTTATCAGTCCTGTCAGATAAAAGTCAACAATAAAGCCCAGTGGAGTTCTCCTGAATATTTAGACTTTGTGCAAATAATCTGTTTGGCATAGCTTTTGAATATTTGCAGAGGCAAGGCAGAACTTACCTATGAGCAGAAAGACCTGTGCATATATACCTGCACTATGAATGTAGAGTGGAAGCCCCAAGTATTAACTGGCTTGCTGTAGTATATACTACATCATCTGGCTGATGGCTTTTTTAAAAAAGTTTATGTAGCCCTGTCAGTAGCTATTAGCCATGATGCCTAAATGGAACCTACTTCTTCAGACATAGGCAGTATATAATGTGGACAAAAGAAGATCCTGGATGAGAAGGCTCCTTAATCAGATAACACAGGAGTCATTATGTGATGAATATAAGGATCAATTAATGCCCTTAGGGCTGCAATCCTCTATCTGTTTATGCTCTGAACTGTTGCATAACTTACAGGGCAGTATTGCTGTGGATGTTAACACCAAGATGTTCAGTTTGGTATCTACCAATGTTGACTGAGGAAATAAACCAGTGAATATTTTTGCATATGGACTAGATCACAGCAAAAACCTGAGAGCCAACCCAGTTTTGACATGCAAATTGCATCTGGGTGTGTTGGTGTGGGTATGAAAAGATCAACAAGTGTGGAGAGGGAATTTAACCTTTCCTCCCCTCCCCTGCTGCAGTCCTGAAGCAAGTATTGCTTGGCAATGGGGATTTCCAAATTTAGTAAGTCCTAGTTCCTGCACCATGGAATCTTCCTACTCCCCCCCCCCCATACACTTGATCTGCCCATAACAAGGAACAATAAATTTAGAGGGGAGGATGATTAATAATTTACTGTCAGTGGTGGTAAATTGTATTGTCTCTAGACTGAATACATGACCTGCAAAGATCCTTTCTTCTTACATTTGCTATTTCCTTCATAAGGATGTCAGTAAATATAGACTGTTAGTTAATCTGTGATACAGTGGCCTCTAAGTGGGCCGCTGGATGTATGACCCAAAATGCTAATATTATTTTATGCCGCTCCATGATTGTTTTATGCTGTTTCATGTTGGTGTAGTTATTACATTTATATTGACCATGCTTTAGTTTTGTTTGTATTTTATTAATTTTCAAAATTTGGTGTGCTGTCCAGAAGGCCTGCTAAATTGGCTGATATTTATATGTTAAATAAATAAATAAATAAATAAAGTCAGTCCAATCTAGGAAAGCAAACTCACATTAAGAGATTTAGACTGCAGTCCTGTACATTTCAAGTTAAGTAAGACTTAATTCAGAATAAACATCTTTTTAAGGTCAGGCTAGTATCTATCTGAGCACAAATGGAAACATTTTCGAATCAGAAATTTGGGTTTGTTTCATCACAATGGTTTGGCTACCCCCCTCCTCATACAAGTTACATAAGCAGGGCAAACTTGTTATTGAGATTCAGTTTGATTGACAGATGGCTCCTTTCTAGTGTCTTGCTGATAAAAGAGATGGAGGCAGGGAGAGAAAAAAATAAGAGGGTGAGAAGAAGAGGAAGCTAAGTGGCTGCTATGGTCTGGTGGCTCGATGTTACCTTGTGACTGCCAGCATATTGATTGAACTGGATGTCTTTGCCAACTAGGAGGTAGACAGAACAGAGAAAGGGCAAGCTTTTAGTTCTTGTAGCTTCAAGGCAAAGAAATAGTGTTGTGATAATTTGATGGGGATAAAAAAAGATAACACTGCATAACTGACTCTGGGCTACTGATGTAGACATTCAAAGAAACACATCTGGATTCCCACTTGCTTATCTTCTTTTCTTTAGTACCATAGAGATTCTGTAATGAGAAATAAATCTTCAAACTAGGTAAGTGTTAAAATTAACAATTTTACAGGCACACAAATTACTGTGGATATTACTGGTGGTGTCGGAATTCATTTACACATGTGTTCCTGATGATCATGTTCAATTTAAGTTTGCGTCTTAACATGCCTTTCTATGTAAGGGCCAGTTATCTGGTTGCAACAGGCACAGATCACACCATATTATGAAAACAGCTTCTGCTCTGATGGACCCAAAATGGTCTTTGAACTCTGAATTGCATTTCAGACAGCAGTTATTATAAAATACCAGCCTGTGTGCATGGAAGTTGGAAAGGCACTGTTACACACGCACACCCACCCACCCTCTGACTCATTTATCCTTTAGTCAGCCCTCATTTCATATACGTATATATCTAAAGAAGCTTTCAAATTATAAGATTCTAGTTGACTGATAAAACTGACATTTGCTCAGAAAGCTCACTTTGACACAAAATAGTTTTACTGTTTGTAACTGTATTAATGAAAGGAATTATTTTGTTATGTTCTGTTTTTTAAAGACTGATGTATTAGTTCACTTGACACAATGCCATCACTACTAGCTTACATCTTATAATTGAGCCTGGCAACATACTGGAAAAAAATTGGGCTGCTATTCAAATGTCTGCCCTTGGATTTCATTCCCATCAGGGTCAGTCCTGTGCCCCTAACTTCTGCTAGTTGACTGTATCTGTCTAGTATGGATGCCAGATTCTGTGAACCAGAAAACAGCTCATACTTATCTCTCATGCTGTTATGGGTGGGAATGGCGGTGGCCAAATATTCTTAGGCTGCATCTAGATAGCAGATTCTCACAATATAATGTAGCAGAGAAAGAAAGAGAAAGTTCAAGGTTGCATAGGGATTTGTTCAACTATCTTGACATAATCTGTTATTTACCTGTGTTTACCCATTTATCCCATGGTGTTGAAACTGTGTGTTGCCATCAAAAAAAATATTCCATCTGGAATACACTAATGTATCACATGCATTGAATCATATACTGTACTTCTGTGCAATTAAACTTTTTAGCTGTATTTTGCCTGAATCAAGAACACATTGGGTCAAACAAAGGGTCCATCTAGTCCAGCATCCTATATACATCAATGATCAGCCAGATGCCTCCAGAAGACCCACAAGAAAGGCATGAAAGTGATGTCCTTCCCATACCACTTAGTTGTCGGCATCCTGTATGCAGAAGCATACTGTCATTCTCTAAATAATATAGTATGCATAGAGATTGAGGGAGACTTGAGGTTTGTCAGGGAATGGTGAGAACCAACTGCTGTCATGCTTCCCAAGACATCAAGGGCCCTGCTCATTTTATTTCTAATTCCTTTCTAATAATCTCTAGCACTGAATCTACCCTTTTCACTGCCACTTCAGTCATACATTCAATTATTTCATTAAACTATCCACACAAATTCTTACCAAGGTCACTTTCTTGGATAATCACAGCCAGTATACACACGTGAAGTTAGGATTCTATGCCTAACATTGTAACATCCCTTACTTTCACTTCCTTACACTCAATCTCATTTGCTATTTTGTTGCCCATTCACCAAGTCTGTTTAGGTTTTACCTAATTCCATTGATTTTAGTGGGTCTAAGAGCAGATAACGAATGTTGGATATCACAAATGTTTACCGTATTGTCTCTGTTCATATATTTGCTGTCCCCGATGACTGGAGCTTGGTGAAGTAAGCTTGAGATTCTATTTGTTTGATCATCCAAACTTGAATAATGGTGCCTACCAATCCGTTTGGCAATCAAGTTGCAGGCTGAGCTATTATACTCACCAATTACCCTGGGTGGAGTGGGGTGGGCAGAAGATGCTGCTAACTATGCCAGAATAGTGTCCATCAAATCCTATACTCACCCAGAACAGGAGGAAGAAAACACACCACTCCAAACAGCACACAGCAGAGCAAAAATGACAGGCACCACCCAACACTCATGGCAACACTTGTGGTACCACTCAAGCACAGGCCTTTGCAGCAATGATGCCCCTGTGCCCCTTAGACATGGAAGGAGCCAGTGCACTGACACTGATGTGAGTTCACTCCCATGCCCACTTCCTGCCCTAACTTATTTCATGACTATGTACAGAAGGAAATATAACAGAGTTAGTTGGAACCCTGTGGTGATGGCTGATGCAGGAGTACCCGAACCTGCCCTTCTGTGCTACAAAGGGCATGATGCATGTTGTAGCTTGATTGGATCTAAGTTATAGCATACAGTAAGCATAATTGCATATCACTAGCCTTCCCTTAAAATGAGCTGGCAATTTTCATATAAAGAAACATACATTCCATTATTTCTTTAAATAAGGAGATTGAACTCTCAACAGAAGTGAAAACAGACCATATGCCTTCTCTTTGAGTATCTCTTGGCACTGAGGTTCTGGCATTGCGCTACTTGGCGTCAGAGCCAGCAAAAGATGTTTAATGGCTTTCAGACTCCAAAATGAGCTCTGCAGCCATGTGTGTCCCTCTCCAGTTGTCGGAGGAGATGAGCTTGAATTACAGCTCAGCCTCTGCTGCCAAATGCTCTCCATTATTCCAGCAGACCAGGTTGCCAAGGAGGATTTATGGTCCTTTTAACTCAATATCTGTTGATGGAGCAGCAGCGGATGATCCAGACTGTATACCAGAGATTCTTATCAATGGAGCAAGGCTCTTGAAAATTAGGAAGATAATCAAGTCTGTGACTAACTCATTGGTAATTGGCATCACTTGGAACATAGTTAAACAGAAAAATATGAACTGTATAGCTGGAAGAAATGATTTTCTTTCCCATGCAGATTAATGCTTCCCACTGATCAGAAACTTATTTTCTCATTCAGATTTTGCTCTTAATTCTAGGGGATCTGCCCCCCCCCCCATTTGAAATATTTTTGCAGTACAATAGTTCTTACAGTTGGGGATGGTACAGCTAATTACAATTTAGTATTTTATAAATCAGTTGCTAGCTGAAGTGAAGTGGATTTGCCTGTTGCCAATAGCAATGAACTAGCTCTTGAATATATTAGGCTTTATATTCTTGTGAGTAAAGGGAAGTAAACATTTTAATTCCCATCTAACATAACCACTCTTTTACATAGTGGCAGGGGATACAGTTTTTTTCTCCTCATTTTAACATTTAGTGAAGAAATGTAGTGTGTCAGCATAATGGGGCAACCAAGATTCACATTCAAAAAGATTTCTTCTTCTTCCAGTGTTTAGTTATACCCAGTGAAAGAAGCTTGATTTTTAGGGGGGAAATGATTATGTGGAGCAACCCACTAATGAATGCATAATTCCAGGTGGAAGTCTATTTGCTAACCTTTTATTACTCCCTGAGCCACTCCCACTTCTTGGCATAATTAGATCATTTGTAATCACCTTTAGCCATTGATTTCTTTGAGTATTGATTGCACCTCAAGCAATTCTAAGGCCACCTCAGCCTGGTTTTGTAGTCATTTGTGAAGCAGGACTGTCCCATATGAGCAGTTAGTGCATCCAGGAGGAACACTTGCACCATGGGAGAGAAAGCTGTGCATCCTCAGCTCAGCTCATGTGGAGAATCGGACATGCCAGAAGCAGAGCCCAGAGAACTTCAAGTGAGGGAGGTGGCCTTTCAGTTATGCTAGACAGCTGTTTGGCCTCATGCAATTAAGTGCATTTTGCTGCATGCCAGTGTGGTCAATCAGAGCCCTTGTGATATGAATGAAAACATGTTATGGAATTATGGGCTCAGTTCACTTCTGGTACTCATGTTCTATGTTTGAGGCTGGCATTGAAAGGTTGCCATGAGAAGGCTTGGAGAGTACAGATTGTACAGTCATATATAGTAGTATAATCTCTTGCCCACGTTTGTCATTACTGGTTTTACTGAAACAAATGAACAAATAAACAAATGAGTTGAGTTTTCAAAACCTATTGGTGGATTTATCAGCAGCATCACCCCATCCCAAGTGCAACTGGGCAAATCTCTGCCTGTATTTTTAGATCCAAAGGCATGTAAGTAGAACTAGAACAGGGAGAGTTGCAATACAGAGGCAAGGATGTCACTTTCGGGAAGGAATACCACCAAAAGCAGCAGCGTTAATTTGTGTTGCCAGATTAAATGGAAGATCGTGGTATAAAGATACAAATAGTCCTGCTGACCTTTAACCAAAGGACAAACATGATCATAATAAAATAATAATAGGGAAATGACAGCATTGCCTATGTTAGTGTGTTATTTACAATCCAGTAAAAAGATAGGTAAAGGTAAAGGGACACCTGACCATTAGGTCCAGTCATGACCGACTTTGGGGTTGCGGCACTCATCTTGTTTTATTGGCCGAGGGAGCCGGTGTACAGCTTCCAGGTCATGTGGCCAGCATGACTAAGCCGCTTCTGGCAAACCAGAGCAGCACATGGAAACACCATTTACCTTCCCACCGGAGCGGTACCTATTTATCTCCTTACATTTTGACGTGCTTTCGAGCTGCTAGGTTGGCAGGAGTAGGGACCGAGCAACAGGAACTCATCCCGTCATGGGGATTTGAACAGTCGACCTTCTGATTGGCAAGTCCTAGGCTCTGTGGTTTAACCCACAGCGCCACACGCGTCCCTTCGGTAAAAAGATAGAAAGTAATAAAATTGAACTCTGTATTCATTTGTCTTTACCCACCCACAAGAGAGTCTCAAGAATTAAAAAAATATTCCTCTGGGTAAGGGTGACTGGAAATACCTGAACAGTAGTTTCAATATCAGAAATGGCTCTAAATAACTGATTGTTTAACATGCATGCTTCCTAGTAAAACGGATGTCCCAACCTTTGTAAGAAGAAAACAACAACAACTATTCATGTGGAAAGATTTTTGTAGCCAGATCTGTGTGTGTGTGTGTGTGTGTGTGTGTTGTTGCTGTTGTTGTTGTTTTAAAAAAACACTCTGAAGTCTTAGGGAAGCGACATTGCTTTCAAGGTATGAGGAATCCTATCACAGAATATGTATGCTTTTTCTTAGCAATCTAATAAAGTCACATAGGGAATTTGCATTCATACTTCCTGTTCCTACTAGAGTTTTGAATGCTTCAGAGAGTCCTTTATGATGCTGAAATAATGACATATTCGATCCCCTTCTGCTTTTCTGTGATTTAATAATGGCAGCCTTGTAAGAAGGCGTCATTTATAAATAATTCAGCATCACCATGAAAAATGTATTTTAATCCAAACTTGATTGTTTGATAATAGGAGCACCATTATAGGAGCAACATACAACAGCTTTAAAGTATATCTTAATTGGGGGCTCATGTGAGCTTGGAAGGCCAAAGGAGAACCAGCAAAGGTCTGCAATTGGACTGGGGTAGTGGAGCAAAGACTTTGTAAATCAGAGGGAGCTGTCCAGTGCAAGGCACATAACTGTCCTCTCCAGATGCACAGACTGTAGGTGAGAATTCGTATACCAGAGTTCACTGCAAAAATTACAAAGGTGTTGGAACAGCAGGAATCAGATCCAGACAGAGCCATTTTACATCTAGCTGCAGGACCATATCTCTGACCTTCTCTTTCTGAAGCACTTTCTGACAGTGATGGGTGAAGTCCCCTTAGCTTGAATTGGAGGGTGGTTGATTTGTGAGAGTTTGGGGAGAAGTTCAGCTGTTTCTCCAGAGTTCTTGGGATAACGTTGCTTGAATCACAGTAGAGCTTAGCATTTCCAGTCTGGAAAGATGCATATTTCAGCTGAAGCAATTAATTTTTTTGGCAACTATGGATGGAGGAGAAATTCAGTATGGCTTTTATTTCATGGCGAATCTTTCAAATTTGCACATTCTGAACCAAAACACAGCCATCCCACTTTTTCAATGCAGTTTTGCAACTAAACATGGTTTTTTAAAAAATGCATATATGAAGGGAAAGGATGCCTAAATACGAATATATTGGTGAAATGGAACATACAAAAATCCATTATATGTGGGGAAATTGCTTCCAACTGCATTTAAAAATATGTTATTAGGAGATATTTGCACTAAAATGCTGATGGGTTTTCATGAGGATTAAAAAAAAACAAAAACATTTCACAAATTGTGGAGAACTAAATTTAACGTTAGAAAAATGAGAAGATGAGAGAACTCAAACTGGCAAATAAGCCTGCACAGCACTAGAGTTATTCTCCCTGGGGAACATCACAGCCATAGACTGATCAATTTGTCTTTGCCGTTCCTGGCATACAAAGGGGTGAGTCTGGATCTTGGCGGCAGTGTCACCCTAGGAATGGTGGGAGTGTTTGGATTAAAACTCTTGTTGGCAAACTAGGCTCATTCTGGGCTAAGTGTATTAGAAGTAGCTCATTATCGTTATCAAGGAAAGGTTGGTGGATACTGCTCTGGGGCAGAGGGGGGCAGGAACAGAGGATCTTGCAGGGCTGTTGAGTTGACTAGTGGCTTCCCTAAGCTTGTTGAAATGTTGGGTCTTAAATACAGAAGTTTCTCCAGCTCCTCATGAAAAACTCTGAATATTATTTAGACTCACAGAAGATGTGCCCACACATTTTATTATTCCTTTGGTATGTTCTGAATTTGTATAACTTTACAAACTATTGAACTACAATCTATTTATACTTTTTCTTTTTTAAAAACCCCCCACAATCCAAGTGCTGAGGATTAAAAAGGCACTTTTACATGGTTCCAAATTTCCATAATACATTATAATGTTATTTGACTGTAGTTTTGTTACTATGAATCCATTAACACATATTAATAAATACCATTGTTAATAATCATTACAACATATAGAGTTTTTACTCCAGTTTACTGCATGTTGTGAATGTATATGAAAAAACAGTACAGAAACCCAATTTTAACTGCTGTGAATGTATATTCATAATATCGGCTGTGAAGTTACCCTCATGGCATATGAAGGACAACCTGAATAACTGATTAACATACAATCTTTAACACTGCCTGAGTCTGTGTGCTATTTAGTGGGCACCACTTTGTGTCAGCAGTTCAACTGCATTTTGCATTTAAGGTGAAACCTTGGCTCCCTAGGTACTGTATTTAACAGGCTGAGCAACATTCAGTACTCAGGACACATTGAAATCATATTTCAAGCTGCAGTTCTCAAGATAACATGCTCATCCAAATGTACATATGGTTAACCTAACTTCCATACAGTTTGCATGTATTTAGTCAAAATGCCAGAAGAATCTAACTTCTACTTTTCCGGTGTTCACTTTGTTGCTATGGCTCAGAAGGTATCTTTGTTCACAACTTGCTTGTATGCCCATTCTGGAAAGATAATGTGGTATTTTTGCTTTGGCACTCATGAGTAGTAATTCTGTCCCCACTTCCAGAAACCTAGCAGTTGTGCAGGTATACCTGGGTGATTGTTTTAAGAAGCTCGCCATGCTTCCTGATTTCACCAGCATTGGTAAACAAAACAACAACATATCCCAAACACCAGAGCTTTGTTGCTGGTGTGTTTTTCGGTAGAGTGTTGTTGTTTTTGCAACACAGCAGCAGCAGCAGCAGCAAAACACAGGCTGTGCATATGGTGGATAGGCAGCAGTGGATGAGAGAAGGAGGCTGCTGGGCCCACTACAGGTAGTGAAAGCAGCTCCTCTGCTGGAGGTGTGCGACCAGGATTTGAAACAAGGTGTCTGTGGCTATCAGCCCCTCTGTAGCTGCATATTGTCAAACACTAAATGCAATTACTGCAACCCATCTCATTCATGCAAAAGCAACAGTAGTGATCTTCTGCCTCTAAATTATCTGACCCAAACTGCATAGAAAGTTTTGAGAAGTAGTTACCACAAATTGAGAACTTTTTCTATGTGAGGACAGAGTTGTCCTGGGAGGAAAGTGGCAGCTATACTGGGGGCTGCCATTTTTGGGAGGGCTGCTATTTTAACCAAGGATATCCTGGAATTATACAACATCTGTGCCAATTGTGTGTGTGTGGGGGGGGTGCTGGCTGACTCTTAGCAGCTGCCGAGAGGAGTTCTGTTGTGGTTGTTAAACAATGCCCCAATGACAGTGATGAAGCAAACCCCAAACTCTTTAAAGATTTACCTTCTGAAAAATCCCCTCAATTTGCTGCCTGCAAATGGGATGGCAAATTATGGGCACATTTTTTCAGTTAGTCCTTGTTGAGTAGCAACCACAGGGAACCATTCAGGTTCAATAAATTGTTCATAATGTCATGTGATGAAGTTTTTATTTGTAGGATTTAACAAGTGGCATCTGCAACAAAATATTCCTCTTCATGATTAGCTGGCTGGAATCCTGCCCTTTTTCAGGATACCTCATTCCACTCCTCCCCCCATTTTTCTTTAATCTTCCATCAGTTCCGTAGTCACTGAACAAGTTCAGTCCTCATTGGGCTTTGTTTTGTTTTCATCCTCCTCCAAAGACTTTTCTTTCTAAAGATTATTATTTTTTGTCATTCTGCAAACCTTGGGGTTCCCTTGAGCCCGCTGATATGTCTCCTTTTGTATACAAATGGATGGCACCATTTTGGCTATACACGAACTAACACTTGGAGAATCAAATCACTATTAGTTTCTATGATTAATGATTGATAAATTAGCAAAAAAAAAAAAAAATGTTTCTATCGTCCTAGATGATTATTTGCAAAGATGGGAAACCTATACTGAGAAAAGAAATCCTTCACTGTATAATATATCTGAACCTTGGGAATCATTTCATGCCTCTGAAATCCTACATGATAGCTATGTGGCAAATTTGTTCTTAGTGATCTATCCATTAGATCAATAGTGCAGTAAAAGTTGTCTCAATACACCCTTTCAACTCCATATAAAAGTGTCAAAAACTATTCCCCCAGTGTTCAGTGTGGCAGTAAATATTATATTATAGGAGGCATAAAGATTTATTCTCCTGCCCAGCACAATACTGTATTAGTATTACACATGGTGATCATTGAAGGAAGTGAGAGAGTTGAGATTCCACTCATATGAATCCATTCAGTCTGGGCCAACCATGGCAGTCTGGAAAGAAACTTTATTATCACCACTTTTGTCTCCAACAATTCTTATCCATTGTGGCAATGGGATAGATTTGCACCAAGTATCTGGCTTAGACTTAATGCAGCATCCTTCTGCTGCAAAGCACAAGGGCAAGCACACTGCCCGAGAAGCACCATGTCACCCTCTTGGGCCAGGTAAAGTACTCTAAATGAGTGGGTTACAGGTAAGTTGGGGCTGTGAGTATTTGCTTAAGGAATTGATGGTTTACTGGTGGTACAGATAAAGACGGTATTAGAATGGGTGTGTATATTTGGACTGTCTTTCCATGCATGTGCTCATACCCAGCTTCCAACAAGAACCAAATGGTTCAGCTTAGTAAGTTGAAGTATGGTGGTTTGTGCCTTAGAGGCCAACTGCCCTTAAAAGGAACTTTTCCAGCCCTCTTAATATATTCCCCTCAATTAATAGCTGAAGTGTGGAGAGAGGAAAGCCAATTATCTCTAGTAGAAACTAAAATTTCAAAATTTTTAAATTGCATTTATAGCACTAGAATAGTAGAGAAAGGAAATAGAGAATGCTAGATCAGCAGGATCCAATGGATCACTTCAGAAATGTAAGGGAGGCCAGTTAGGAACATAGGAAATTGCTTCATATCAGTTGAGATCATGGGTGCATCTTGCTCAGGATTGTCTACAAGGACTAGTTGTGGCTCTCCAGAGTTCCAGAAGGGGCCTTTTCCATCGCTGCCTGGAGATACCAGGGATAAAACCTGGACGTTTCTGCTTCTAGTGGTCTACCACTGAACTATACTGTAGGCTTTCTCCAGATAGTTCATTCTTACAATGCATTACAGTGGAGGAATATTACTGTTTTGGTGGTTTTTGTAGCTTTGCCTTCCATGTGTTTGCCTAGTGAAAATTAATAATTTTGCTTGCAGGGTGCCATCCTTGTCTTTCAAGATGTAATATTTGTAGTTTCTTTTTACATGCCTTTTCTAAGTAAGCAGTTTTAACCAATATGGTTTTCTTGACAAATAGCAAGGTAGTATCACTGCCTCTTTGAATTATGGGGTACTTTTAATTGTTTCTTGTCTTCAATCAAGCTTTCCGTGAAAGAAGCTAGCAATTGCTTAAAGGTTTATTTTTAAAGCCCATCACCTTTAATTAGGTCCTGTACACTTCTTTTTCTTTTATACCACCTCTAAATTGTATTCTAAATTGTCAGCACTTTTCAAGTGGAGAGATGCAACCCCTTTGGAATGCTACTTTCTTGTGTGAATTAGATTTATTGTTCCTCTTAAAAAAACCAGAATTAAATAATGCAATTATGGTCTGTGCTGGTGGTGTGTATAGAATAGGGATGAGTATCCAGAAACAGACTTGAAAAAGATAGTTCTGGTTATCCTATTGTAGGGGCTTATTTTGCACACAATAGCTCACATGAATAGTCTAGAATGTAGCATGGAAGGAAGGAGTTCACAGAATATTGTAGAAACAACTTCTGTGAACAATCATTTCTGTTTTTCTAGGCTGTGTTGGTGTTAGTTCTCTCCTAATGCATAAGACTGCTCATACAAGTAGACTGCTTATGGGAGCTATTAAATTTGCAAATGCGTATGAATCAGTGTGAATCAGCTATAGAGTTTCTTTCTTTCATTTCTTGCTGCAGAATGCCTAGCAAGAACCACAATATTTCCATTATTTTTGTAGTTGACTTTTTTTCCAGGAAAGGCATTCTAGAACTGGCTCTTATTTCTTGTCACAGTTCCCATCTAGGCTCCTTGGAATATCCATAAAACACAGTTGACTGCCAGCTGACCAAATACCCAGAGCACCAGATAAAGAGCCATGACTCTTGGATTCAAGTCCCAGCTAAAAAAAAGACTTAATTGGTCTGAGGGCCAGTTTCTTTTTACAGCCTTAGTTCTTTATTATAGGGATTTTGATGTCTGAGGATGAAAAGATAAAAGATATCCTTAATTCCTGCATTCAAAGACCTGTATAAATAACCCACAATAACTGTAGGTCAATAAACCCATAATCAAATCTGCAAACTGGTACTGGTTCCTAGAGTTCTTCACATTTATCAGTAAAATATCACAACTCTCAACTAGGTAAACATAAGAGCAATAGGTGGAACACATATCAGTCACTTTAAACCAGGGTTCAGCTTTCGAAATATTTATCTGCACTGCAACAAAATATTTTGAAAACTACGCCCTATGTGTTCTCCCTATTGTTATTATGTCAGAATACAAGCTAGCTATCTGCACTCTTTTTGTTGCTTCAGGCTCCCTTCTTGCAAGCAAAGAAGGTGGTACAATGATGCCTGCGATAGTATTGACACATTTCCAGCCTTGTAACATGACTGTGTCCTTCAGATATCTGGAAGTGCAGCATTCCATAAAGGGAAGTTGAAGAAAATTAATGCTGCGACTGCTCTCTGTTTTATAGTGGCTAAGAAGGATGACAAGGCACATACCTTTTTGCAACTAGCAAGTACGGTGTTTGTTCAGAATCAGAAGAGCTCCATATAATAACTGTGCAAGGGGTTTAGCTTTAAACACAGTTTGTTTATTTTCTCAACCATACTCATGAAGATGCTATCAACATGCCAGAGTGTTCAAAACCTTTAATTTATTGTCTCCATGGATCTGCTTGGGGCTTTATTATGCTCTCTGACTGAACTGATGTAAGTTACATAGCGGTGTGTTGCAGCAAGTTCCTATTGGGCATATAAACTACTGGATTTGTCTCCTGATTCCCAAATATCCAAGCTCTTATTTCCATTAACTATTTATTCATATAATTTAAAAACTTAATGTCCAGATGAGAAAGATATCCCCTCAGAGCAAGTTAATTCATGCAAGATTAAATCCTTCATTTCTAGTATCTAAGATACATTTCTTTGCAAAATTTAGCAGGTATTGCTATGGGAGCAAGAAGTTGAGCTACTGCAATAATTCAGCACAGCCAAATTTTGGATTTTAGTCTTCTTGACATTTGAGTGTAAAAGTCCCCCCACAACCCCTTCTTTGCTTACTGAACTCTGTAGCTTTGGAGGGCAGACACAGATGTGAGTTTTGCTAGAGAACCATTGAGGTATATATATGTATGTATTGCTCACAATATTTTTTTCCTTAGTAGCGTGATTCTGAATACTTTTTGTTGCTTTGAATGAGGCTGTCTTTTTGCAAGGATTTGTATCAAAACTGTAACAGTTCTCTCACAATTATATTTCCATGTTAGTTGGTACCTTGTATAGGATTGAAGCTTTTGGAGTTCGTGTCTAAACAAATGAATACTGGATTGCATTGCTCACGTGGAAATCTATGAAATGATTGTGTTGCCACGTATTTATGGACTGTTCAGTAAACTCTTGGATTTATATTTTAAACCTCAATGATAATATTAAGTACCCTAGCTAGGCATTTTTTGCTATTCTGACATTCCTTATCAAACCAAGTCTGTCTCTTAAACTTTTTGTTTTTTATCACACTAGCTGTGGTCATCAGTGGGCGCATTCGGTTGATTATGTTCTCATAAAGTCCAATTACGTTTCCTGTTTCTAACAACATTTCCCCCTTTAATAAAGCAAATTCATGGGAATCCAGGATCTGAATCATTTTTTCTTGGACCTGTGCATTCCATTTTAACCTTCTATTTCCAAGTATCAGATATTCTGTTTCATCCAATAATTTAGGAAAGGCAGGAGAAAAGAATAATGTCAGAGATAACTCAAGTGGAAAGTGGTCACTTTCAGCTCTGGGAATTATCCTGAAGGTATCTTGGTTAACTGGCACATTATTAGATGTTAGGATATAATCTATGGTGCTAGTAAATCCTCTGGGGGAGATAAAAGTAAAATAACCCTCTTGATCCCCTTGACCGTGCCCATTGCATAACAAAAGGTTATGCTTTATTATAAGTTCACAAAGATGTTTCCCAGTGCGATTAGAGGTGGTGTCCATTGCTGCCCTCTGACAGATTTCAGGTTTGTCCTCCAAGTTTAGACCAGATAATATTGTATTTTGTGGGGAAACAAGGCCAATCCGGGCATTGAAGTCACCTCCCAAGATAAACCGAGGGTTAGGTGACAGAGAGTCTATACTTTTGAGTAGTTGGTCAGGTTTATCCCAATATGATCTCAGTTCCCCACAAGACTTTACTGGAGGTATATACACACATATGCAATAAGTATTTCTCAGGAGACTATCAGAAAGGGACAACACTAAAAAATTAGGGGTGGTCAACGAGGGACACTGTTGAATTGATACATTAAGAGAGGTTGACACCAGCACCGCCAGCCCCCCACTAGGCCTTCCATACTTTACAGTTTTAAGAGCTGGTTGAGTGTAACTTGTAAAACCCTGTAATTCAACCATAGTGCCCTCTTTTGCCCAGGTTTCTTGAAGAAAGATGATATCATGTGTTTGTAGATAAGAACAGAAATCACTGTCTTGGATCTTGTTCGTCCACCCTGTTACATTCCATGAGAGAAGTTTAATTGTTTTACAGTGATTTAGTCAATTGTTGGCCGATGTGCTCTCGGAGTTTACCAGTTTTTGAGGCAACAGGTTATTGCTAATGCTAGTGGAATAATCCAGATGTTCGATTATTTCAGTCGTCGTACATAAAGTGCTCACATTTGTAATCACTGGGCCTTTTCTTTGCAAATTGTTTGCCAATAGGGATTTCTTGGGTGTATTTCCTGACGACTCCTCTTCTAAATATCTCATCTTTGTCCAATACTCCGGTGGTTCTATAGTTATCATTCTGTTGTGGCCATTGGATCTATTATCAATCTCTGCCTCTGGTTCTTTAATCTCTTTCAATGTCTGGCTCATAAGATCAAGCCTCTTGATAACTGTTTGTTGCTCTTCCTGAGGGAGATTCCTAAAGGAGCTGAGAAAATCCTCTTCCAAAGGATTTACAGAGTGCTCAGATTCCTGAAGATGATTGTCTAGAGGAATCGGCTGTTCCTTTCGGCTCACCTGGTTATTTTGGTGTTGGGCATGATCCTGCGGATTCAACTCAGGCATGTCTGTTTCCTCCCAACCTGCCAAGTTTTTTTGTGATGTCATTACTTCCATTGGGGATCCAGGCTTTGGTTTTGTGAGCCCCTCTGAAACAGCAGTCCTCATCTTACATAAAGGTGCAACAATAGAATTGCGAAATACCCGGGTTGGAAAAACTCCTCTGCTTGACAATCTGAATTTCAGCTTGTGAATTAGTGAGGGCAGTCTAGTAGAGGAAAAAGTTAACATAATTTTTTGGCTTTGATTTGTGGTACTCAAGAGTTCAGTCCTAACGAGGTCAATCTCTGTAAGTCCAATGCCAAGTAAGTCTGATAAATGTCGTTTGGAATGCTGGGCACCTTTCCAGCTAGGAGTTTGATCTGGCCTTCCACAAATTGTCATGCAGATCTTTTTTGGTTGGAAGATTAAATAAGAAGAGTTTGTTTTAAGAGCCTCTGCACATTCTATGTTGAGCTTAGGGGTCTGCTCTTGTTGTCGCCAATTTCCTTTGGTACTATGGTGTTCTGTTGATGCCTGCTTGTTATTAACTGATAAACTGTGGACCTCTTTGGATAACTGGGTTATTTGAGAGGCAATACCTCTAATTTGCTGGAAGATATGCTCAACCGTTCTTGCAATTAGAGTTAATTGGGTGCTCTCCCTACTTGTTATTCCTTCCTCTCTGAGGAGCACAGGATCAGCTTGCCCCATTGCTGGATCCAGTTCCATGCTCTCACCTTGAATACTCTCCCCACACTCACAATCATCTTCAAGAGGAGAAAACCGGTTTTTTGTTGGAACTGTAAAAGCAGATTTGTTAAAAAAAGTCCTCTATTTTAGATTGTTTGGGAACCGGTGAGAGAGCTACATCCTCTGGGTCCCTGTGGCATTTACTAGCAGGCATAGCGTCACCGTGGGGAGTAAACAAGGAGAGGTTTCCCCAACCAAAAAAGAGAGAAAAGAATAGAAAGTGCTCAGTTTGTTCAATTTAAGAGCTTCTCTGTGTGGAGACTGCCAGGAGTTTCAGGGACAAAGTATAGAAGGGAGTTGGCGGTTAATAGCTAGCAGCTGGCGGCCTGCCCAGGATGCTTCACAGAACTTGCCCAGGATGTTTCTCATAGCATAGACAAGAAGGTGCTGTTAGACTCTCAGTAAGTTAAAAAGTAGAGAAGTAAAAAAGGAAAAATTACTTCCCTGGGTGGCAGTCAATGCTAATTACAGTCCTGTTATCTGTGGAGCTCCGAAGCCTGCTTGCTAAGCCGTCGCCAACTTGGACCCGCCTCCAAACAGCAATCAGGTTTTCTGCAGGTGGCCATTTGTTCTGATTTAGAGCTCGATAATATTAAGAAGTTTACAAGGGGAACATTGCCTCAGAACTTCTACTAGGGCCATTTCACTGAGCAGATTTTGTAATTAAGAACCAGATTCTAAGTTCAAAATGCATGTGGCATGTTAAGGGTGCTCCTGTATAAAGGAAGTGCTGGAGTACATGCTTCGGATGAAGAAGGTATCAGTTCCAGTCTGCGGCATCTCCATTTAAGAGGATCTCAGGTAGCCAGCCTGGGAAAGACCTGCTGCCTGAGTCCTTAGATAAAGGCCACAGTTAAGTGATAGAACACATGGTTTGCATGCAGGAGGTCTCAAGCTTAATCCCTGGCATCTCCTGGTAGGACTGGTGGCCGAAACCCTGGAAACCTACTGCCAGTCAGTGGGTTGCTGTCTTGCAGATGGAAAGACTCTTTAAAGTCATGGTAGGTAATGACATCCAGTAGACATTCCCCACTGCGGGAAAGGGGTGTCATTTTTTGTTGATCCCCTGCTTTTTCCTGTAGGCCCCTACACAACCTCTCTAGTTGCTCCCAACATGGACGTCTTCCAACCTTCCAAAGTATATTTGCAGTGGCCACAGGGCTGTAGGGTAATGATGAATTGGTAAAATTTGGTGGAAGTCACCCTCAACCTACCACTTCCTCCAGCATGAGCAGAGGACAGGTTCATCATTCTTTTATTTCATTCCAGATTTGGGAAAAAGCAGACTCTTCTTGTCAGTTCTACCATTCTATGAGACTTTCAATAGCAGATTCTAAGCACTGTGGTTTTCTTAAGAGCAAGCTCAAAACAATGTCCTTGTTGATTAGCACAGTATGCATCATGACATTTAATTGGGTAATGATCTCTGCTCAGTGAATGTTCCAAATAGCAGACCGCTTTGAAAAGAGGTACAGCAGTAATCATGTTTCCATTGATATTGTCAACTGAAAATCACAAGTGATAAACATTAGATCCCAATATGTAAACTATTTTCTCCCCATGGAGTTTGGTCTCAGACCCAATCACTTGTCTCTTTTAATATGATTTATCCTGACTATTCAAAAGAAGAGCTCCTCCCTCTCTCCATATCTCTGCTAATGTAATTAGCATCTAGTCAATAATGTTCAGCATTTCATTTTACCACTTTAATTAACAAATTCAATTTGTTCAAACCGCTGTGAAAACAAATTAAAAGCCCACTGAAAAAAACAAACAAACCTCCAGTGCTTTTGAACTGTCAAAAATGCTCACCCAATCTACTCTTTTCTTCTTGATAAAAAATTCACATTTTGAACCATTGAGTACATCTCTGTTACACTGTGGTGCAAACCTAGAGAAATACTATTGGAGCAGTAAAATGTATATTGTTTGTGTTCATGATTATCTTACTCAGGTGAATGGGCAAGGAATACCAAATCCTATAGCACGGGAAAAAGAATTATGGACCTCATCAATACCTCAATGGGAGACTTTTGGGAACCACATATTAGCAGCTCTGAGCTTTCAGAAAGAAGAGAAGTATAATAAAGAATTGGAAAGAAGAATATAATATTTTCACTTTGGTGTTTCTACTGATAAAGTATGTTTTTAATTATGATCTCTGGCCTGCAGAAATAAAAACATTTAGCATCCATTTTCAAACAAATTCTCATATTTAGGATATGCTTACTGAATTCCTTTTTGAAAAAGACTTTTTCCAAGAAATGGTTGCCACTGCAGCCTCTCCCCACCCACAAATTGGAGCCATAAAACTGTTAGCTCAGCACTGATCATGGACATCACCAGTGATATCATAACCTAGGGTGGAAATAGCAATTGGGAATAAAACTTCCCCTGGATGTTATTTTCTGTTCACTGGGGATCATCTCCCTTTAGCTATTTGTGCTATATCTGATATAATAATTAACTGCTTAAATTATCATAATTCCTGAGGTTTTCCCTCAGGATTTTAGTGATTTTGTCTAATTACAGTTTTTTTTCTGTGATTTTCTCCCCTTCCCCAAAAGCCTTTCAATCGCTTATCAAAATAATAATAATTAATAATGATGGGCGAGATTTGCCTCATGACTCAATTTGCAGTTTAAGAATCCTTCATTTCCCTTTTTGTCTTATGTCTCTTTTGAACATCTATGCCTCACATATTCCCTAGCCTCTCTGTTCATGAGTTGTCATCTGAGAATCAAATGCTAATTGAAATGGAATCTGTTTGTCAGTGCCTCACAACTGTGGCACCCTCTGGTCTCATTAGCTGGCTGGTTCCTAAGAGGGAAACTTTAGTATTTAGTTTAGGAGCTCAAAGGTATATGTACCGGCCCTGCAGAAGCATATTCTTTTTTTATTCTGAGCTGCTGGATAGCCAAGCACCAATGGGAATAATCCAAAACAACATGGATGTTCAGCTGCACTTTCCCAGGTGTATTCTCCTTTCATTGGTACATAAAAATGCTGCTTCAGAGGTAGTTGTTTTTAACACACATTTCAGGGCTAGTGCCCTAGATCAGTGCCAATGGGTGGTTAAACAGTTACATTTATGCCAGTTTCTGCTGTCCTTTTATCTGGTAACGGTCAGTGGGGCAGGGTGGCAGCGCTCACCTGACCTCCTGTTGCCCATGTTTCTGGGTGGGGTCAATGATCTCTGTGCGCCCATCCTAACTTTGTCAATTTATTGAAGAACTGATAGATAAGTCTATGAAATGCATAAAGCATACAGGTTCACATCGTGCAAAGAAAAATATATATGGGATACTCATAGCTGTAACATTAGTTCAGTTTGCATAGAATTATAGAGTTGCGACACTGAGGGTCATCTAGTCCAACACTCAACCAGATTGTACATGACAGGTGGTCATCCAACATGTGCTAAATAACCTCCAAGGAAGGACAGTTCACCACCTCCCAAGGGAGTCCGTTCCACTGTCAAATAGCTTTTACTGTCAGAAAGTTCTTCCTGATGTTAAGTTGAAATCTCCTTTCTTGAAGCCACAGAAACCATAATCATGGAAATGTGGTATTCACACTTTTGAAACTTAAGTTTCTTTTATATATATTGCAGAAATTGTAGGAGAAAGCTCACCTTTCAGTTGAAGAATTCTGTTACATTAAGGTCACTATGTTTTCCTATGGATGATCTCTATTCTGAATCACTTTTGATGCCAATTTAAGAATTCACTTTTAGCACATGTACCTACATTAACTTTGGTACTTGGTTGTCCTGGCAACAATGCAATTGCATGAAACAATAGCTTTCTCCTGTGTAACATTTATGTCAAGTTTAAAAACACACACACACCAAACAAAAAACACATGCAAAACCCCCTTCCTGTCATCAAAGCAGAACATGTACTCTTTTGACAGCTGAGGGAATGTTTGGGGCCATTATTCATCTCCATTTCCCCTTGTAATTTTAATAGGTTACCATCACCTTTCATTTTATTGGCATTCTTTCCCCCCTCCCCTCCTTCTATAATACCAGCTGTTTTACATGAAAATTCTAGAGTAGGCAGGGAAAGCTGGGTTTTTTTTTTTGAAAAAAATAGCTGAAGGAAAATGCTCCAAGCCCCATTCTTCCCGCTTGTAGTCTGTGAAATTGCCAGCATTTAATTGATCTTCTATAAGCTTATCTTTCCAGTGAGATGTACCATTATTGTACATTAATCAGTGCCTCCAGACATTATCACTGTGGTAACCAAGAGCTAATCAAGCAAGAATGGAGCTGGCAGGCGCCAAGATGTCACGGATGCCTTGCTGTGTGCAAAGTCTGTCAGAGCCTGTGCTTCCAAAGGATCCTGTTCTTGCAGGGCAGCAGACTTTGTATAACCTTGTGATGACAATCGAATGGGAGGAGGCCTCCTGAACGTCATGTTGGTGGGCCACACAGGGAGCTCACAGTCCAAGAGCAAATGATAGCAGCAACAATATAATATAATAATATAACAACAATATAATAAAATGTGACCAATATTGTTGACAAGTTTTGCCATTTTTACTAAATAGCCCTTTTTCACACAGAGGTACTAAGAATAGGTAGAAACCATTTTAACTGGCCACAGTAATCGCTTCCAAAGATGGTTGTGGAATTATTTTTTTCATGCAGCAAGTGTGCATTTTCTTCACTCCCTGCAGACCAGGAACCCTTTAATGTTATATGATCTGCATGTTCAATAAACATGCATGGGCAACAGGATATATATGCTTTAATCAAACTCCTGAATGGAGCTCCCACAAGTATAAGCAGGGTTCTTTTTAGATGTTCAGTTAATGTATGTAGATCAGTAGAGTTGGTGCTGGTTGCTGCTCCAGTGATGCTGCCGTATTTATTGAATGCATGGATTATATTGCATGGGGAGGGGAATATCATCCTTGGGATATATATGAATTGCCTATTTATGGAAGTAGGTGATCTTTCTACCAGAGCAAGAGCTGTCCAGTTAATAAAGCCACAAGGACTCCAAGCTAAAACATTATGTGAACTTGGAAAAGTAATGTTGGCTGCTGCTCCTGACTCCCAAAGAGTTAGTGTAGCCTGTTGGTTATGAATGTTAACTCTATGAGCTAGATACCAACTTGCCTTTCATATCCAAGCTCAGCCATGAACTCACTGTCCTTCAGTCCAATCTCATTTCCTGATCTGTGATTCAGTTATAAGGATTACTGGGAATATATGTGAATGGCATCATTCTATGAGTCAATATTACTCACTTTTTCAATTAAAAAACTGCAGTAAAGAAACTGATTTTCTCCTTTCCAGTTATTGCCCTGTGGACTGGCTCTGTCCTGAGTTCTATTCCTCCTGAATTACAATTTAATGGTGTGAATTTCTAAAATGATTCCAGAATTGGAGCATGAAGTTTCCTGCAGATTCATTTCCTTCTATTTGTTCATATCTTCTCCTTATGCTTTGTTTCTGGTGCTCATTAACAAACTCACACTCAGAACTTGACCTGTTGCCACAACTTGAAGTTTTAAAAGCTTCTGATGAAATCAGAACAGTGTCCCAACATGCGGTTATAGGTTAGACAGCTAAAGCACAACAGATCACTCTGAGGCCTGGCTAGCCTCAGCTAAGACATTGTTCCAACAATTGACATGTCCCCTGTGCTCTCCTTTTGAAGAGCATGACAGACACAGCTATTTGCATGGTCATATCCAAACAAGTGGGCAATGCTCTGTAGATGCTGGGCATGCATGACTTGCTTGTGCTGGAGCTATTGCCTCCATGTCCTTGGAGACAGAGGGAGTCAACAAACCTGGGTTACTGTCAGATTTATTCTGAGATGCCTCCCCTAAAGGAAAGGGCTCTTCAATGACAGGGGACTATAGAGCCATCTCTGATGCAGAACTTGAGGTGTCCAGTATCCCAGAGGTAGGCTGCTCCTCTAACAGGCCACTAGACCTCAAATCCGTCTCCCTCTTATCTACTGGGACCCTCATCCAGATCACATGCTGGAGTCCCAATTTCTCATCCCCCAACCCACTAGGACCTCCTCCCCAAGTCTCCGAGCACCTCCCAACCATCATCATCTGATCACCTTCGCCACAATATCTCCATGGGATATCACTTAATGTGATTACATGAGTCAAGTTTTCTTTTGCAAGTCACCTTTTTTGACTGCACAAACTAGAAAACCCTTTGTCCATTTGGCCATTGGCTACCTTTACCTTCTCCCTATACGAGGCACTTAGGAGTGAATAACAAAGCCTCAGACCAATGTTTTCCCAAACAACCCATGCTTTTACTTGTGAGATTTAGTAAAGCAACAAGACAAACATTTTTTGAGAACATTCTTATAGACAAAATATATAATTTTACAGTTTTGGTCATCACCCGTAAGAGCAAATAAAGACATACAGCTATACCTATTGTAGATAGTTTACATAATCCAGCCAATCTTTGTCCATTTGCATTCCTCAGTTCAGCTTCTGGGATCCTTTGGAGCTTTCTCTTAGTCCTTTTCTGTATACTTTAACCTTCCTAAAAACTTTTACCCTCCTTTGTAAAAAAAAGCCTCTAAAACAAATAGCAATCATTGCAAAATACAAGATGGTGGAAGATTTTCATTCCTTCACAATTTTCAAAGAGAATCTTGATATAATCATATCATGATAACTATTTGTGATGTTTTATCAATGTGCTTATTTGTGTAAGTAAGAAAGAGCACAGTGAAATGTGACAGAATTGAAAGCTGTGGCAAACCACATGATTGGCACTGTATATGAGATTCAGAAAGTAGAACAAGTAGAGGATTTCTAATGCATAATTTTCATTTAGGAATTTAGAATTCCAACGTCCATGTATAAATTTAGATGAAGAGAATTTTGGCAGCATTTCTACAATAACCGAATCCAGGGTATCACAAATGCATTTAGCTTAAGCTTCTGCATATCTGAATCCAACAGGTATTCCCAAGGATATTGAGGCAGTATGTAAAAAGCCCGTCAGTTTTTCTGAACTGAATGCCCAAATGATTTTCATTCCACGGTGGCCAATCTACTATATTAATATGTATGCTAGTGAACACGTGAGTTTCTCCTTTATTTCAAACATAATTTAGTATAAAAGAAAAAGGCAAAATCAATTCTGCTAAGTGAGAAACATTTCTGCCAAAAATGTAAACAACAACAAACATGACACACAGCAAACAGATGAAAGAAATTTAAAACAAAAATACCGCTATTAGAAAAAACCAAAACATTTTCCCATTTGGAACATCTTGGCAACACCTCACTATTTACTTTCACAAACCACGTAAGTTTTGCTTCTGCATTTATCTCACAGCAGGAGTTCATTATCCTGTGACAAAGTTCTATTCCACTGATATATCTCTTAATTAGAATCCATTCTTTTCTGGTGTTACATTGCCATGCTATAAATCTCTACAGTCTCATAAACCAATGTACATTTTCAAAGAAGAGATGATGGGTGAGGGGGGGTTACTAAAGCATATAGAGATCAGTCTAATTAATTATTTCTCTTGTATCTCCCTCCTCTTTTAGCCTTTTAACCTTTCTTTTTCTGTTTACTTTCTCTTCAGGCTTTTCTCCATTGTTTTTCCCTGTATGTTGGAATAGGATCAGTAGTTTAGACACAATAAAAAGGTTGAGTTTTGCTAAAGAGAAGATAAATTGGGATAACCATCCCATTTTGAGAAGGCTGGGTTTTCCTAAATAAAAATATGGAATTGGGATAACAGTTTTTCACATTCTCTCCCTCTCTCATGTATGTATTTCTCTCGTGTATGTATTTATGTATTGCTGCATTCATATTCATATTCCACCTTTTTTGTGCAAGGAGCTCAAGGTTCTCCCTATCTCATTCAATCTCCACACCAGGTGAGATAGGTTAGGCTGAGAGGCAGTGAATAAAGAAAAAGATGGAATTTGGTTGCCCTTTCTCACATTGTCTCTCTCTTCTGAGTATTGCTCACTTCACACGGAAGGCTTTTCTGCTGGGTGAGCAGATTTGCTTCGTTGTGGCCTTTGCTAAAAGCTACACTAGTATATTTTGAGCCTATTTTGTGTTTGTGTGTTTTATTACCTAAACATTATCTCAATAGCCCTAAAGGTGAATCCAAAGGAACATTCTTATACTTGGAGGGAAATCTGAACAAAATATTGAAGACTGCATATTGATCATGGAACTTACCGCATATGACAACCTTGCACAACCTCTAATTTATCTGGTTGAATGCAGCCCCATCAGTCATCTGATCCAGGCAACTGGGCATTTGATAAACCTTCTGCTTGGGATTGCAAGCCACAATACTTGGTTGGCTAAAGGGCTGGTGGTGTTGTGTCACAGCTATATAGAAACTACTGACTTGTTTTTAATATTTTTTCTTGCTCTTTGGCAAATTAGTAGGACTTTGTTATTTGGGAGATTAAATTATCTGACAGGCTTTACATGAGGAAAAACCTGAGTTCTTGATTTATTATGATAGTTGTACCCACTTGAGAAGTACAAAGAAATTGGTCTTGTAGGCCATAGAAGTGTTGGCCAAAGCTTGCGTTCTGCTATACAAAGTCTTCCAGTAATGGTAATTTAACCAGATAATCTAGATGTACATTTGAGGATCACAATTCTGTTTGTAATGAATGACCCCATGGTCTTCTATACACAGAGAGAGAACTTATATGTTCATATCTGTTACACCAAGAGAACAAGACTATAGTGGTACCTCGGGTTAAGTACTTAATTCGTTCCGGAGGTCTGTTCTTAACCTGAAACTGTTCTTAACCTGAAGCACCACTTTAGCTAATGGGGCCTCCTGCTGCCGCCACACCGCCAGAACATGATTTCTGTTCTTATCCTGAAGCAAAGTTCTTAACCTGAAGCACTATTTCTGGGTTAGCGGGGTCTGTAACCTGAAGTGTATGTAACTTGAGGTACCACTGTATTTTTAAGTGACTTGCAAGCAGTGAGGTTGTGTTGACCTGGAGAAACAAATAGGAACTTCAGCTTTGCCATTCGTATATTCTTGTCAATCCTTCTTCCATTCTGAGCTAGGAAACCTCAGTAGGTAGTAATCAATGGTTTCATAGGCTCCCATTACTTCAAATAAGATTGCAAAGATTCCTCAATGTGCCAGCTGTGAGTTAATAAAGTTCACAGTTTTAATTGCATCACCAAGGGCACTCCTGAGTTTCTGGAGAATCTTCTTGGCAGCCATACTTGTCTCTGTAGCATGTAATGACTCCACCACAATGCTCTGGATGGCACAGGCTTGTTGCAAGATAGCTATGTTGTTGTGCTCCAGCTTTCATCATAGCAAATTCCAAAGCAATGTGGCCAATCAAATCTCCCCTTTTTAATATAAATATTTTATAATATGAAAACAACTCTTTTCCAGTTGTTTGCACTGGCAGCAAAGATAGATAAATGTACTTGTTTTCTCTCTGTGTGTGTTTCTCTCCATCTACAACCGTTACCAATAAATAAAATAGAAAATTAAAAATGCACCAATACATGTGCAGCACACCAACACCTACTTAGGGTATTTGCACACTAGATGTTTTAATGTGGAATTTGCAGTCTTTGCCCTGTAGTTTATTTAACAAGATAGTATATCTTCCGAAGGATGAAAATTTATGTAGCTTACAATAGTAGAACAATGCGTGGGTGGTGCTAAATACTCTCAGCCTGGAAGCACCTTTGGATATTTTCTTTTTAGCTAAATGAAATAGCTTGGCCCTGACGATCTTATATGAAATTAATATTTTTCATGCTTGGGTAGATCAAAGGGCATGGACTTATTATCCAGGTTCACCAGGCCCCTTCTCTTTCTCTACAAGTAAGTAGGATATGTATTTTTATTTCATAGTTTTGAACTACTGAGACATGATGTGAATGGGGTTTAGGCAGCTGTCGCTCTTGTAGTTACAGCGTTTTTTATAATTCTAGTTTATTTAATTTTTGTCTCTTTTTATTTTTGATTTAGGTGTGATCACATGGTCTGAAATCCTCCCCTCCTCTGACCTCTCTATACACAACATAATTCTCACAACTCCAGGTACAACCTCTACATCCCCCCAGTGTTTCATACCAATTGGAGACAGGCCTATCTGTTTCAGACATCCCATTCCAATGTCCATGACCCTTAAATGTGTTCTCTCTCTCTCTCTCTCTCTCTCTCTCTTTCTTTCTCTCTCCTGGTAAAGTGCACATGTTTTGTTTAAAAATATCCAAAGCAGCTATTAGGTATATAAAGTGGTTTCTAATTGAAAAGTTGGTCAGGTTTACATTATAAAATGCAGCTATTAGAGCTGTTAAAACTTTATTGTACTGAATTATGCAACATTGTCCTCCATTGCAGAATGATTCCTTGGCTCTCATTAAGTGCTTGATTCATTTTAACATTACATCATTTAGACAGGATCCTCAAACATTATTTTATTTGCTAATTTATAGAGTGTAGCTTCAGTGTAATATGGCACTTCACTATACTAAAGCAATATAACGTATTAAGCAATCTAAACAAACACTGATATATAAGGAGATCTTATAGATAATATAAATGAAGTAAATGTGCTAGCACTGATTAGGGTTGTGCTGAACTTTTATGAGGCTTTATTTTTTGAACAACAAAAACTCGCTTTTGAATGATGTAAAATGTTGCTCAAAGCCTCTTCTTCTTCTTTAGATGATCTTTATTGAATTTTTAGTTACATACTATACATACACAAACATTATATTGCAGTAGGCTTTCAGTCCTCTTCACAAGCCAGGTAGGGTGCTGCTTCAGTGCTATTTTTAATTTTTTCTTTCTACTGTGCTGTACAGTCCCAACCAATAAGGGACCACTTAAGCGTTATGACATCGTGATGCCATGTAACCAATCAGATATGATTATTTGATACAGTGGTGCTGTAAGGGCAAGTCTTTGAGACAGGGCCTACTCAATAGAATGAGGAAGAAGACCCCCAAGTGCAGCAGGGCTAGCTTGCTGTAATTCGAGGCAAGTGAAGTAATACACATTACCATCTAAAGAGTTCCCAAGTCTGAAATTACCTAATCACATCACTGCATTGATGCTGTTAACATGGACAAATTACATAACTATCACGTGATTGTGTGAAGCTGTCATAAAAGTGGGTGAGCTATCCTAAAAGGATCTGATCTTGCAAATGGTTACATGAATGTCACTGATAAAAGTGCACAGAGCATCCAACTGATTATATGACAAAATATATTTTACTTTATCACGAGACTGCATGTTTAGGCTTAATGGTGGAAATGTACATAGTGCAAAAAGCAGTACTCTTCTGATGTGTCTTTGATTGCATGTGGTTTCATGCATTTTAGACTAAAAATCACATAAGGTATTACAGGTGATTGTATAATGAAAAATATTACTCCTATATATCCAAAGCACTGTTCAATTTCCTCTGAAATCTAAGCATCTCCTGTATTTAAAATTTCATGAAAATCCTCCTATTATCTGGATGCTTGCTGGCTTTTTTCAGATCTCGTTCAGATTTTAGGAAGGACTAACAGGACTAGCCATTCAAAACCCCAGAGTTTTTCCACTGTTCTCAGGTTCTCCATTAGTGGTCATTATTTTCTTGCCTTTGTCCTTTTTTCTCCCTCTTACAATTCTGCTGTGTGAGTGATTCTCTCTGTCATCTTGCGATAAATTGATTAATACTGCCCACTGATGCAGTGCACCACATGGCTAATATATCAGTTAAATGGAAACAGCAAACACCACCTGCTCCTTCAGGCAAATGGCACTTTGGAAATGGAATGTGTAATCAATAGAATTAAACCTTAAGCAAAGCGCTGCAAACAAATCCAGGGGCAAGGTCTTCCAAGCTGGTACAGTAAATTAGATTTCTCTTTTCTTTTAAAGCAAATCTGTTTGACTGTGTATCAACAAAGTGTCTATTCCATATATAATATTGGGTATTCATACCGTTCTTCTCTGTGAAACTTTTGTTTAGTATTAAAAGTTGCATCGATAATACGGACTTACAGAATTGGATAAATGCCACATATGGATGACTCAGTTTTTAAATTTTTGCTTTTCAACTGCGTTAGAAAGTCGTGAGCATTCAGAAATTTGCCTGGTTAAACATTTTAACAGATTTATGCTTTACTCCAGTGTACAGTTATGTACATTTAAATAACATGAAAACAAACAAGTCTTATTGAGCAGTGCACCAAACTGTAGCCAGGGTAAGCAATTCTATAAACCAATTATGCTTGGAGTGAAATATGCTGTAGCTATGGGAACCAGGAGGTGTAATTTCCAAATGCACCAGGGGCAAGTGAGTGGGAACAGCCACACTCACTTTTTGCAGGCCTGGCCAACAGCAGTCAGGCCCAGGAGAGTTTTCTCTGCAAATACCACAATGCAGTTTAGCCACAGCAACAGATAGGCAGCACACACATCATGGGGTATTTGACTTCCCACCCACAACCCACTCCCTCCCTCAAGATCCAATTCTATATTCCTGGATCATGTGGGCAACAATAGGAGCACTAGCTTGGTGGAACATCCAATGTTCCTCATGCTGGGGAGACCACATTTTCCATTCCGCTAGCATGTTTTCTCTGGTGTGGCAGGAACACTGGTGGAGTGTTCCGCAGCTGTATCCAAGAAGTTGGGCCAGCATATCTAGCATTGCACTGGCTTATAACACTTTCCACTGTTGCCCCTCAGCTAGCATATCTTCATAAAATGGTTGCTTCCATAGGTTCTTAAGAAAGTATGACTGGTAACAAAATATTTATGGTTGTTAAATGATATTGGGCCAATTTGTTGGGAGTTGTGTTGGTAATGAAATGAAATGTGTTGGATAGCTCGTATGTCTTGACCTCAGACCAGACCAGCAGTGTCCAGGACACCAGTATTCAGGATGTTGTTCGTTTAAAAATATGCAGACTTTGGTAAAAACAAACAAACCAAAAACCCATTTGTCATATTGATGCTCTAAAAAGATAATGAAAAGAAACTCTCTCTCTCTCTCTCTCTCTCTCTCTCTCTCTCTCTCTCTCTCTTTCTGGAACATCAAAGATTACTACACACAGTGTGTGTGTGTGTGTGTGTGTGTGTGTGTGTGTGGTTTGATGTTCTAAAAAGATAAAAAGACACTATGCACACACATGTAAATATATATTGGACAGAGTTTAATGTATATATAGTGTAATATGTCAAGTGTTTCAGAAGCATCATTTTTCAGAATGGGTGCTGCTTTAAAACTTGGCTGGTGGCTCCGAATTCATCATAAATCTATACATAAGGATACATTTGTTAAAAAATAAAATCCTGGCCATAAATAGTTACAAGTGCTATCTCTGGCAGATCTGTGAGGTTTGTTTGGAAGTACATTTTGCACCTGATAAACCTTGTTAAAAATGAATGAGCTTCATCATTAATATCTACCAACCAACAAGTAACTGGCCAGCTACAGTTACAGGAAAATAGCAAGGGTCTCTCTTCATTTCTGTTTCTAACAACTCACAGCAGACTCCGTCCCCTGTTTGCAGCGTACTAGTAATTATGGTCTTGCTGGCAGGATTTAGAGTTTGGTTGCCAGGGCTCAAGCGCTATGTAGCAAGTGTTTTGGTAATGAATAAAGACGGCAATCAGCAGCAACCTGAGAGTTAGCTGAATGAGACAGTCTGGCGGGCACTGGGGGGGGGGGTCCTGCTGGCTTGCTCAGATGGGCAGCAGGCAGAGATGAGATAATTGACAGGAAAGGGTAAAGAAAGGAAAAGAATAGCGGTGTAGAGAGTAGGAACAGAAAACTGAAAATGATACTGATCTTCTAGGTAATATGCTACTTAAGCTAATACCTTCTAATGATCAGAATAGCAATAGAATGTCAGAATAAAACTAAACCTATATGATTGTAGAAAATCCCCATGTGCAGATTTAGATTTGTTCTGAGACGATGGCTTGTAATAACGGAAAAGTCTCTCTCCTTCAAAGGCTGCATCGCACCACTTAGAGAAACCGGCTGCAATCCTAAGCGCACTTACCAAGGAGTCAGGCCCATTCAATTCTGTGGGACTTAATTTTGAGTGAATATATTTTGGATTGCAATGATGGTGATCTCTCTGTCTCTTTGTCTCTGTCTTCAGGATGCAAGCAATCATGCACAGAAACACATCTACATATAAGCCCTATTCAGGCCCTCAATCTCATGTGTAAATAGACACATAAGAATTAGGGGGTGCTGCTATGTCCCACCTCCAGTGCAGAATCTCTACACACTTAGAATATGAGGGTGAAGATCCAAAGCAGGGAGCTTCCTTTATTCACTGAGACTCCCAGCATCTAGTGCAGAGCTTTAAATCACACAGAAAGGCTCCACCGGTGGAGGTTTCCCACTTCAGCCCTTCACCTTCAAACTCATGGAGGGGTCTAAACTGAGTAGAGACAACACCCTGGCTTGGTAGCACACTTCCATTCTTCCTCTTGTGTTTGTTTGCCCACCAAAAGCCCAAATGGAGCTGTACATATATGTGAATGAGTGCTAGACAAAAAAGAAGCTTAAAATTGCTTCGTTGAACATTCAGCAGTGACATATTTGCATTTCAAACAAGTTACAGTCATACCTCGGGTTACGAACGCTGTGGGTTGTGCGTTTTCTGGTTGCGGACCGGAATGGGTTATTTCCGGGTTTCAGCGCTCGTGCATGTGCAGAAGCACAAAATGACATCACGCGCATGCACAGAAGCGCTGAATCGTGGTGCGCGTGTGCGCAGATGCAGTCAGTCACAGTCATACCTTGGGTTGCAAACACTGCAGGTTGTGAACCTGCCTCCCGCATGGATCACGTTCACAACCCAAGGTATGACTGTACTGAGAGAGCAGTTGACCATTCTAAGAAAGCTGAGGAAGTATTCCTCCCCGCCCCCACAGCCCAAAGTGGCCACGTGGTCGAGCGGGGGAGGCCTAACTTATCCACCGAGGAAATCCAGCGATGTCCTCTCTGTAGAAGCTCTGGAGCCAACTGACGCTTTGCAGGTAAGATTCACCTTCTGTTGTGTGGGCAGGGTTGTCCCTCCCCTTACCTGGCCAATCCCCTGGCATCGTCTCCCCAGGCGGGATTGGGCGATTGGTTGAGGTAGGCGGAGACCTCTAGGTATCCAGCCTGGGGAGGATGAAGCCAGCCCAAACTGCCAGGAGCCGAACTGGGATCCGGGGGACTGCGCTCGACCACGCAAAAGTCACCCCCCCATTTGATGTGGGGAGCGGTCATTCTAAGAAAGCTGAGGAAGAATTCTCAAGAAGGTGGCATTAGCTATGTGCAATAGGTAAAAGTTAAGTCTAAATAGTGTTTGGGGATATGTTGAATTTGCTTTGTATATCCTTGTATATCCTGAAGTTTTCTCTTGCTTCTTATATCCCAAAATTGGATCCCTCCCCTCACTGGAAATTATTCCAAATCTGGAGGATGGTGGCTATTTAAATAAAATGTATTGATATTGATATGTCTTTGGTGGCTTTCTGGCAGCAATTGGTTCATATTTTTGTTGGGTTTTATTACTGATGTCTGTGGATTACCTATTAGCATACTTGTTTTTATGTTTTGTTCTTGTTTTGTATTTTTATTGTTGTTAGTCACTTTGGGAATTTTCCATCTGAAGCAACATAAGTAAACAAAACAAGCAAACAAATAATGTGCTTTTAAAAAGTTTTTTTCATTCATTCTAGCAGGGGTAGCCTTGACACCAAAAGGTACAGAACATCAATTTTTCACTAACTTAAGGGGTGTGGGATCTGAATGAAACATCATAGGACAATTCATACCTCTTTTCATCTGTGGTCTACCTGGAACAAGAAATTGTAGGAGAGTGAAACAAGTTTTGTGATTGTGTGTGTATGGGGAAGGTCTTTCCCCAACCCAAAAAAGAACTGATGCTCAGTGGTGAATTGAGGGAAGTAATAATTATTCTTACTTATATTCATTTTATTTATTCAAAATATTTATTTATCACTTTTCTATTTAAAATATCCTAGGTAGTTTATAACTTCAACATGAAAAAATGGGAAATGCAGCACTACAACAACACACAAGCAGGGCAGAACAAACAAGCAACAAGTATCAGAAGCAGATAAAAAAGCTGAATTAAAGTAGGTTGCTCAAAACACAGAAGAATAAAAAAAAAACAACCCTTAAAATTAGCTAATAGAGCGATTTGATTCTAAAATAAATAAGAAATATAATAAATAATAAATAACAAAAAATATATAAATAAATAAAAAGCCTATCAGCATTCGCAACCCCACCATTGAGGGGTCCAAACTCACAAATTACATTGCATTCAAACCCAGGTGCAAGATGTCTTCTAACACCAGAGAGATAATGTCTAAGATAAGAGTTTCCTTTCTGTACAAAAGCCAGAACTGGATTTAGATAAAATATTACTTTGCTTCCACAGAATTTTCTGTAATATTTCGTAATTCTGGTTTTGGTGGTTAGCGTGAACTTTGAATGGTTTTTGACATCCAAAGGCATGGGAAAACCTATATATCAGTTGGGTAATTTGCCTTTTCCAGCGCTGCGCATACCGGAGGACACTTGGAGTTTGGGGGCTGCAGGTGCACCCCAGGGCGTTTTCCAACATCCCTGACTCTTGATGAAATATTTTGGCTTCTCACAAAGTTGGTGGATATTTGTATAATGTCTTGGGTTCTGACTTCACCAACATAGTGGTTTTCTTCCTTTAACTTTGCTGTGCATCGCCTTGCATTTTATCAGCTTCTCAGGGTGTTCATAAGCAAATCTCATTTTGTACCTATTTATGGTTTGGAGCAGAGAGGGAAGCAGACCTAAGCGGTGTGCATGCTTGATATTTGGCTTTTTATTTGCTTCTTTTTGAGCTTGTTCTCTTAATGGACTTCCATAGTGCACTGACGTCTTCTTTACCATTAGTTTATCGGGTAATTTTAGAAATGAATTTGAAGGCTTGTCTGTGGATAGCCTTTTGGAAAACAGTGATTCCATCTTCCCTAAATCATTGGGGTGACTCATGCTAAGCACTGAGTCATTTTTATTGAAGTACTAGATGATTATTAATTGTTTATTTGGAAGAAGTCATGTTCTGATCGTCAATCTTGGAATGTCATTTTTAGTGATTGAATCATCTGTATTAGATAGAAATTTGAACGTACAGGTGATATTATAAATTCAAGGAAACACGTCTTCTTTGCAGAGCTTCTAGCTAACAACTAAAAAGCAAAATATTCAATCAAATGACATTTAGTGCTTGTTTGGGTCACTGTGATTCTTCATAGAAAATAACAAATGTGGAGCGGCAATAGTGCACAGAGTGCTTTGCCGTGATGTCAATAGATGTGTCTTCTGAAATCCTCCATATACCTCAGATCCATCCTGTTATGATACATGTGCATTGTAGCCCATTTCTAACATTTATTTCCTTTCGGGGGGGGGGTGGATAGGTTGCTGCCAAAATCACAGTCAGCCATGCTATGCATTTCTTTAGATTGTTGCTGGATTGTCTGGGAAATGTTAATGTTTTCTATTTAGATGAGTTAGATATGGCCTTGAAAGAAAATCTGATAGAATTCAGATTAATAAATGAGAAGGACAAATACAATCAAAGAAGAAGAAGAAGAGTTTGGATTTGATATCCCGCCTTTCACTCCCCTTCAGGAGTCTCAAAGTGGCTAACATTCTCCTTTCCCTTCCTCCCCCACAACAAACACTCTGTGAGGTGAGTGGGGCTGAGAGACTTCAAAGAAGTGTGACTGGCCCAAGATCACCCAGCAGCTGCATGTGGAGGAGCGGAGACGCGAACCCGGTTCCCCAGATTACGAGACTACCGCTCTTAACCACTACACCGCTCTGGCTCTCAAAGCACATTTGAAAGTGTTTGTGTACCAGACCACACTAGAAAGAATCCTCCTGGCCTATTCTGAAATTCTCCTTACCAGGGTCTGTAGGCCTCTGGGATTTTCAGCCCTTTAGATACTGCTCTGAAATTCTTAGTGGTGTTCTGCTCAAAGAAGCAAAGTCTCCCTCCTTTCCTGTGTGATCACAGTCATTTTCTCCACTGAAGAGCACCATAGGGGGAATCCTTGGGAGAAAGTCTGTTGTCAAGTGTGGAGAGGGCTTGACAGTTTCCACCATAGTCTCTCTATTAAGCATTGTAGTATAGCATTTTGAAAGTGATATTGATTAGGGTGGTTAAAAGACAGGAGACTGAAGGCCTAGATTAGCCTCCTTGTTCTCCAATTTGATTCCCTTGGATTTTGAGACCTGGGCAACAGGAATAAACATTTAAAAATATGTATGTCACTTTGACTGTTATCTTAGAGAACACCTTTTCCACATGTTCCTTGTGATTTAAAATAATCTGATGAAACAGCTCTTCAGGTGCCACTCTTATCAGTTGTGAGGCTCTCTGAACTATGAACATGGCTTTTCCAACAGTGGCACTCTTTTCAACTGAGATCTGTCCAATCCAATCATAACTTTTAAATGACACAGGGGACCTGCAACAAATGTTGCTGTGTGAAGTGCTCTATTTCAGTTTATTAAACAGCCAGGAAACTTGTCTCCTGTTATCCCTACACCAAGAATACTCAATTCCAGTCCCCACCAATGCACTGAGCTGATTTGGAGGGTCTCCACCCCCGCCAAAAAAAATGAGTTCTTCTTCAAACCTGGGGGTTCTTTAAGCTTACTGATACCTCCCTTGTTTGTGCATGCCACCATTTTGGCTACGTTAACATTAGTGCTTGGAGAATGAGCTCACTACAGTGGTACCTCAGGTTAAGTACTTAATTCGTTCCAGAGGTCCGTACTTAACCTGAAACTGTTCTTAACCTGAAGCACCACTTTAGCTAATGGGGCCTCCTGCTGCTGCCGCGCGGCTGGAGCCTGATTTCTGTTCTCATCCTGAAGCAAAGTTCTTAACCTGAAGCACTATTTCTGGGTTAGCGGAGTCTTTAACCTGAAGCGTATGTAACCTGAAGTGTATGTAACCTGAGGTACCACTGTATTTGTGAACCTGGAGCTGGTCTAGAAAGACGAGGTGAGGAATCTCACCAGACAGCTTCCCAGTCAGCTGCAATGATAGCGTAAAAGAGCAGTTGCCCAGCAGCACCAGAGGATACAATTTAGAAGCATAAAGAGGAAGAGGTGATATAATCATTCCTGAAGAAAATGCCTGGGTAGCAAAACTGTGTGTGTGTGTGGCCTGCTAGGATCTGACAACATAAAGATGGGATGATGGGATTCTGGTGATAGATGTCTTATTAATTTATTAATTAATGTACTGCATTTATAGTCCAAGGAGCTCAAGGTGTACATGGTCTTCCCCCTTTCTCATTCAGTCTCCACAACCGCCCTGTAAGGCTGGTTAGCCTGAGAGACAGTGGCTGGCCCAAGGTCACCCAGTGAGCTTCATGGCTGAATGAGAATTTGAATCCTGGTCTCCCAAGGTGGTCCCCTAGTTCCCAATTGTGTCAGAGGTCACCCTGAATAGTTCAGACCTGTATGATATGGATGACAATTAGACATCACCCTGTCTAAGCCTGTGTCAAAGAAACCCAGAGCCAGCTTTTTATAGATAAAAAAGCAGTACAATATAATGCTTAGAAAGAATCTGACTCACCAGGGTACTGGACTCTTTTGGCAACTATAAATGGCCCAGTGAAACTGTTGCAGCTACCACTTCCTTCTGTAGTGGCTTTTTATCCAGCTGCTAAAACAAACAAACAAACAAACAAACAAACAAACAAACAAACAGACAAAAAATTATTGGGCTGAGTGAGGAGGCCCATGGTACAGAGACCCCTTGTATGCCCCCTTGGCAAGTGTCACAGTGGCCTCTAGTGGCTGCAAGGAACAACTGCAAAGTTGAGAATAGAGTGCTTTGTAAGTGCTACTGTGCCATATAAAATCAGAATTACCGTATGAGCAGGCTTGATTTGCCCAGTTTCAGAATGTCATTTGGAAGCATGTTTTGGCTTAAAGAGAAAATAAAATTTGAAAATACACACGAGAAAATATTAAGATGAAAATTTGTTTTTATAAAAGTTATTCAAGTTTTTCAAACAGGTCCGAGTGTGGGTAGGATCTAGCATATACAAATATACTTTTAATCTGATATGCTGTAGATCAGGGGTACTAGCACAAAACTCTCATAGTGGCCACTAAAGCTGCACAAAGAGCTACTCAAAAGCAGCCAATACTCATATTTTACAGGAAAGGTACACTCAGGTTAAAGACATAAGTGATTAGCACAGGGCCAGCCGTGGCAGAGATTTTTCTATTTTACTTGCTATAGTTAAACTATTGGGAGTAGGAGAACTATGCCAATCTACGGCAAACCACTCAGAGATTATTTTTAATTTATTTAAAAAACTTATACCCTGCTCCCCCCCCCCCCCCATCTGAGATCTGCCAGTAGCTTCTGAATCTGCCGTCCCTGGATATACTTAATAAGGATAACATTTTTTTAGTAATGTGAATTTTTAATGTACAAGTAGTTTTTTTAAAAAAGATCACTGCATGCTATCAAAAGATAGTAAGAATTAAAAACTATATAAATGAGCACCAGTGTTTTGTAGATTACTAGAAGAAAGTCCATAGGAATTCACTATATAACAGAACAATCCATGGACTTAATGATTAGCCACTGACTGCTCAAATAAGACATCTTTGTGGTCATGGGCACCCACTTCACAGTTTTTGAGGTGTGTTGTGGAAGGGACTGGCACCCATGGCCATTATGCAGCAATAGCTGCTGCCTCCCACCTGAGCTCATATAGGTGAAACATTGCCAGGAGAGAGACAGACAGAGACAGAGAGGGTCAGGGATGTGAGGGTGAGACCCCAAATAAGAGCAGATTGTGTATACTGGAATGTACCAGCCTTAACATTGCTGCAGGCTTCTGGTATTTGTGTTGTTGTTCCATATTCCTTGTGGTTCAATTGCTTTGCCTCTCGGTATGTTGTGCATCAGTTCTAATAGGACACGATGAAGGCAGATGCTAGTTTTTAAAAATTCAAATCCTTCCATGCTTCCACGTGCTTCTGTGTTGAGATATTATCTCCTGTTTTCCTTAGGATACAAGTATTGTTGTAAATTGTATTTTCTTCAGTCTTTCCTAGATGGTTATATCCGTGGCCAAAATAGATGGACATTTCCATTAGTGTCTATTGTTAGAAAGTCACAAGGCCTCCACATGACAATGATTGTGTCTGAGCTGTCCTTGAAGGTTGATTGGATTTTGAAATTAAATTCATTCATGTGGCTTCCAAACAAAAGAGCAGCCTTTTCTTTTCGTTGGGGGGGGGGCCAAAACAAAGTAGGAGAGTACTGCATGTGTGTGCACATATACAGAATATATAGTGTATACAGGGATGTGAGAATATCTTAATTTTTTTCTTTATCTGTAATATACGGCTAGTAGGTTTCCCTCAATGTAAACATCAGCATATATATTTGCAACTCAACAGAGTATTCTATCTGAGTTATAATTTTAAAATTAGTGGTTGGAGGGAGAGATAAGCACCATCAATAAATTAAACTGTAACCCAGCAGTTTAGTCATGAAAGGTTAAAATAAACTTGCTTGATTGATTATGAATTTTAAACAGTTTTTCTTCATGGTAATCAGTGCTCCACCAATGTCATTTCTCATTAAAGAAAAGATTTTCATTCCAACATTTGATTGAGGATGTTATTTCTCATTTGCATTTTGCTTTCTACCGAGTAAGCATCTTGCCTTCAGAATTATTAGGTCGTCCCCCCCCCCCCGCTTTCCTTCATCTGGCTATAAAAACCATACACTAGGAGAGAGAGCAGTGATTTAGAGGGACAGTACATAAAGATTAAATGAAGATATTGACTGCTGGGTCCTAATGCAAATAGTTGCTGCCTGATGGACTGCCTTTGACAGGATGATAGAAAGGGGCCTTGTGGCCTACTTAGCTGCCCTTCTAATTGGCCTTTATGAATATTTAATGAAATCAAGATGAAATTCAATCAGAGCTTTTACCTGCTGGATCTTCGCGTAAAAGCAGCCTATTATTAGATTCACCCCCCCCCCCCGCAAGCCTTTCCACTTCCATACAATAAAACTGTTCCGAAATGTCTTTGTGTTAGTGAGCTGGCTGAGAAGGGCTTCTGATGCAGAGACTTGGTTTCTTACGATGGAATTTTGCCTTTGTTTATCAGGGGAAAGCAGTGTACCTACCACCGCCACATCCACACACATTTGCATGTATCGGTGGCACATTATGAACAACATAATAGAGATGGTTATGTGGCCTTAGCCTGGCTTAATGTCATTTAAGAAAGCTGTGTCTTTACCAAACAGTAAGTCTGGTGTGATTGTGAAGATCTTTTCGGCACCCACAGCCACCTAAGCGTGCTTCAGGCGAACCTTATAATATTTCGTGTTTTCAATCATGTTGGTTGGCTTATGATGAGATCTATTCAAGAATTTGTTTCCCCCCAAATATAATCTGGGTTGTATCCATGCCCTTATGCTTTCACAACAACAGAGCCTGATATACAGTAGTATATCCATTTTACATCCATTTAAATGTAGATGGGGTGGGGGTCTACTTACTCCCTGGCAGAATGCTGCAAAAGGTTTCCATTGAAGGATAATGGGCAGATTAATCTATAAGTGGCAAATTCAGCAGCAAAGGTTTCTCCTTCCTTAATGTTGTCCATTTTATCTTTCTCTTCCAAGATAAGCTGTTTATTTACACTATATTCCTTTTATGTTTGCCTGATATTCTTTTTTGGTCTACAAAGGGGTTTGGAATTTAGAGATAAATTGCAGCATGTTATTATTAAGCAGTGCATGAGTAAAACCTTCACATTACTGCCTGAACCAGGAGAATTCTGTGCCATTTTAAAGGTTTGATTTATTTGCTTTTAAAATTATCTGTGTAGTTGTCAGTAAGTATCCCATAGGTCTTTAGCACTACATCTAAAGCAGTTTGGATCAGGTCTCATCTGATCATTGTAGCCACCCTTGGTTATGGGCAGTTTATGATTATCCACGAAATGCCAGCGTAGAACTGGTGGCTCCTTTCAAACATACAATACTTGTACGTATGTACCTGGGAACATGTGTTTGGGAACCTTGGCCCAGTTGGCTTCTCCAAATTCATGCATAATTGTACTTGGGTATTTAAAAGTATAAACATATGCACCACATAAGATGTGTTTCCTGCAGAAATCATGGCTCACTAAGCTGGTTGCTCATTAGTTCTTCAAGAATTTTCTTTTTTAATTTCAAGGGAGACACTGTATAGCCAATTTTTTTAAAAGGGTGGCACATGGGTTTTGGTTCCTCTCGCTTTCTTGTTTTCCCAATCTTAAATTCAGTTTGTCACTTTTCCACATCAGTTTGTGATTCTTCTTAAGTCCTCATGAAAAATAATCACATTTCTCCTAATTCACATATTTTATATGCAATTTTGCCTAATCTACAAAAGTTTGCAAGCTGGGAGGGAGAAGTCAGTAGAAGATTGGTGGGGAGGGGCATGCTGTTAATTTTGTAGGGAGACATTCCAAAAGCATTTTCAGCAAATTGACTGTTGTGATACACAAAAACCCAAAGCAGCTGCGCTTTGATGAGCATCAGACTAATTCTTCCACCAGTGCTGATGCCCCATAAGCCCAGAGTTCATTTCCTACTACCAATATGTTTTATGATTCTCAAGTGGAACCCAAGTATCATTCTTCTTTCTCCCAGAGCACATAAATAGGCCAAGACCAATACTAACACAAGCTTGTTGCTACCCTTGCTCTGCACTAGATTTATTGGCGTCATATCTTTCAAAATAATGGAAGGTGGCACAAAGCTGCCCTTTCTATCTGCTGCTGTATGAAACTTCTTTCCTGCGTTTGCCTTCCTATTTTTAATCCCTTATCAGCTCAATTGGGAGGAAGAACACTGAAGAAAATAGAGAATCCCATAGACAGCACTGGGATGGAGAGCCGATTAAATGCCCTTCATCTATAGTCGATACTATTGACATTTTGTCTAAAGCTATCACAACTCCAATTCTCTGTCTCCTTCCCAAGCTAAATCCTCATTTAATTTTTCAAATGCACCTGTGGATCCAGCACTATAACACATTCTGATATTCTGTCCCAAAGGATTCATATTGTGAGTGAGTGAGAGTGCTGCCATTAATTGTCTTGGAGAATTATAATCCTGTTTTCAGAGTGCTATTCCAGGTGAATGGAAAAGACTCCTTTTGAGGTCTGACTTCAATGTATTTAAAATATTAATTATAGTACTATATACCAGCTGGGCAAAAGGAAGTGTGGAGGAGCCCTCAGTTTGGCGCCACATTAACGCCACCCACTACTGTAAGACTGCTACACATACTTATGTGAGAGTAAGTCTCACTGAACTCAGCAGGGCTTATTTCTGGGTAGGAACTTGTTTATCTTTAAACTATTTGCTGTTGATATTTCTGTCTCATAAATTTTCTCAATGTCCTGAGCTAACTAGATTTTTGCCATTTCCCCCATATCTACTATATTAGGATTATACACCCCCACCCCAAATCACACTATCATCCACATAATAGTTGGGATAATTATATTGTTATGGAGTTCTCATCAGTAATATCAAATGTACAGGTATTTGAATTACTGGTGTTTAAGATTATTATTTTTTTAATTCTACTCTAAATAGTGGGATGGAATAAAAGAAAAATAATAATTATATGAACTTCCATTGAATGCAATTTTTCTGTATGGCAGTCTTCCCTTTTCCTTTATACATCCTTAACTGGTTTGTTTGCTTGTTTTTTTGGCTTTTCCCGCAACACTTGTTTTCTTAGGGTGGGGCAAGTGAAAAATGAATGGCATCCTCTTTATTGCTCAAGAGATTCACATGTCTGATCTTTTCAAGAATTCAATAGCATCTTCTCCAGCCAAATAAGACCTATGAAGGAAGCAGAAGTCAAATCCTATTTCTTCACACAGAGCTTCAAAGTTGCCCTGACAAATCCATAACTACATCTTGGTATCCAAAGGACACAACATCAGACAGGATATGTTGTTTTTATCTGTTCAGGCAGTATCCGATTAGAGCCTGGTGGATGACTTCATTAAATAGATGGAACTTTTCCCCCTCCCCCTCCCCTCAAAAATAGCTCGAGCAACATGAAAGGTTTGTCTTAAGCCTATAAAGGCAAAGAAATTTGGGCATAAATGTGATAGCTGTCCTTGACAAACAGAACTTTGATTCTAGGGGCTTCTGCTTGTAGCTATTACTTAATGACCAAACTAGGCATCAACCAAATACGTGGTTAGAATCCCATGCAGTTAGAAAATAACTGATCAGTAGGGAAGAGGACAATTGAATCAAGTCTATTGTCCCCTTAGATGACAAGTAGTAGGAAGAGCCTACTGAATGGTTCACCTAGGCCAGCATTCTGTTTTCTCATTGGCCAACCAGGTGCCTATGGAAAGCATGCAAGAAGACCTGAGTTCATCAGTACTCTTCCCTCCTGTGGTTTCCAGAAACTGGTATTCAGATGCATAAAGCCTAGCAGAAGATACTGAACAGTTTTCAACAAGCTTACTCTCTGTGAAGGTATCCCAACCCCTAAGCTCCTTTAGCAAATGTCTGGCTCTTGGATCCATGGATTTGATTAATTGTGTCCAGTTTACTCTCTGTATTTCAGTAAACATACAGGAGTTCAGAGCAGAATATTTCTGTTCTGATCATTGGATTTCATTTTGACAGTCAATCATAAACAGAATTGTTTTGCTGCCTGGAGATAGAGAGTGAAAAATGAAGCGACGCCCACAGAAAATCAAAGATTGATGAACTGGACCCTAATAGTCACAACTATTATTGTCAGATTAATTTAAGGAGAGCTTTTCTCTTGTCTGAAAGGTGTGCACATCAAGGACTAATTTGTTAAAATGTATAGGTGACAAGCTCTGAGGCTTGTAACTGAATTTAACTTTTGATAAATATTTTGCAATTGTTACTAAGGCAACTTTTCATCAGCTCTAACACTGTTAGTCTGAGATTCTCTGCTCAACAACACAGAGACACCAGTCAATGTATGTGCCATTCTTGAGATTTATTTGAGATTTATTGAATGCATAATTCTCAGACATATTAGGAATGTAGTTCAGGCAGAGGGCAGTTTGCAATCAAATGCCACAGTGTTGGCAGGTAATAAACATTCAAGGAAGGAAAAGAAGTATGCCTGAAGGCACTTATTGTTTCTTTTTAATGCTCTTTTTAGATTATTAGGATGCATGTACACTGTTGCCCATCACTAAAAATGTTAATTTACGCTGAAAATGAAGAGTGAAAAGATTTCCCAAGATACTGTCCGGTTGGCAATATATTTTCATTTTGTTCCATGGAAATAAGGATAGTATGTTTTCTGAGGGAAGGGGTGGGGAATGTGTAACCCTCCAGATGTTGGACTACAACTCCCATCATCCCTGACCTCTGGTCATGCTGATTGGAGTTGATGAGAGTTGGAGTCCAGGAACACCTGGAGGTCCATAAGTTCTTTAAATTTGTCTTGGAGTAAGCATGTCTGCTGGAGGCTTTTCAACAAAATGCCAGGCTCAGTGATTCAGTAATATTGACTTGGAGCACAAGGACAGGACAAACAACAGAATGCTGAAGTTTGACTTAAATGTGCTGACCCAGTTATAGCATGCCCTCCCCAGGGAAGCTCACCTGGTGCTGGCACTATCCCCTTTTCAGTGCCAAGTGAAGACACATTTATTTCCAAGGCATTTGGACAGCACTAGCAGCCTGGTTTGGGGTGGTTCTTCTGGTGTTCTATCCTGTGCTTTGTCGGGATGGATCTTATTCCATATTGTAATCTGGTATTTTATAGAGATGTATGGGAAAGATGGAGGGCACAAGGAGAACGGGACGACAGAAGACGAGATGGTTGGACAGTGTTCTTGAAGCTACGAATATGAGTTTGACCAAACTGCGGGAGGCAGTGGAAGACAGGAGTGCCTGGCATGCTCTGGTCCATGGGGTCACAAAGAGTCGGACACAACTAAACGACTAAACAACAACAACAATCTGGCATTTTTATTCTCTTGTGAAGCACTTTGGGGCTACCTTTGGTTGTGGGAACCCTTCCGCAAATTTAATAAACTCAACTAACTAACCAAAGAGAAGACTTGTAGTTAGTGTGAAACAAAGGCTGTTTGTGAGCTTCAATTAAATTTCCATTGCTTTTTAATGGTTACTCATACAGTTTTACAGGGTCATTACTTATGACTAAACTTCCCTTCATTATCCATGCTGTCATGTGTCAGAGCCCACACACCCTTCAGAAACAAAATAAAAAGAACGGAGTAAGGTCAGTTTAAATTGAATGGGTACATATAACAACTTCTTCATCTAGTCAATACATTTCTCTATATAAAGTCTCTTTCTCATCTCCTTGTGATTTGTATTTTCCCTCTTCTTTGTTGTTTCTCTTTATATCACCTTTTTATTTTATGAGCATGGGTGTGCTGAATGTGTGTGCATGGGTATATTTGTTTTGCCAACTTAGGCCTTATATCTGAGCTGAAATAAAAGAATCAGTACCATCTTCCTTATTAACCAACTAAGAAACATCCATTAAAAATGTTTTAACTGGGAAAACTTGTTACCTTTTTATTTAAGAGCTGTTACCAAATTGCACTCATTTGGATACTAAGCATTGTTTGTTTCTCCAAAGTTTACTCCAAAATAGCTGTATGAAACAGTTGGCAATCTAGCTTCATCTTGTTACTTGTTTCTACACAAACTATGTGTAAAAATTGAGAATTCAAGGGGAAAGTTGATCATTTCATCAGGGCAAGCATCTCAGCTTGGCTCTCCTCCCCCTGTGCTTTGTTCTGCTGGTTCTCCCCTGTCCCCATAGCTGTCAACCTTCCCTTTTTTTGTGGGAAATTCCCTTATTCCAGCGCCGTTTCCTGCTGCTTCCCGCTGCTATCCCGGATTGTTAGATATCCCGTAGACTGTCCCCAGGACAGGTGAGGCTGCTGATCTCTTATTTTCAAATCTGAAAGTTGACAGCTATACCTGTCCCCATAAGCCAGTTTTGGAGGGCGTGGGGGCACATGGGGGAAGGAGAGGAGGGAAAGCCTCATTGATCAAGCAGACGTGCTTACATAGTCTCCTACTGATGGGACTCATTCATTGACGCTCACCCTCAGTTTATTCATCCTGTTCTATTCATCCTATAGAAAATATCTGAAGGCAGCCCTGTACAATGAAGTGTTTAAAGGTTGCTGTTCTGTTGTATTTTTATTATTTTATTGGGAGCTGCCCAGAGCGGCTGGGGCAACCCAGTCAGATGTGTGGCATATTATTATTATTATTATTATTATTATTATTATTATTATTATTAGACTAGGTTTTCTGTTTCACCTCAATCTCTTCAGATCAGCTTCTCTTTTTATTCTTTCTTAGCTCTTTGATAGCTCAGTTGGAAAAGCATGATATTATTAATCTTAGCGTCCTGAGTTCTAGCCCCACATTGAGCAAAAGATTGCTGGGGGTTGGACTAGATGATCCCAGTAGCAGCGGCGGAGCATATGCCCGCACTGCCCAGGACGGGTGTGCTTCCAAGGGGGGCATGGCGTGGAGGGTGCCCTCCCAGGCCCGGGATAGCCGCTCGGGAGCCCGTGACTCACAAGCGTCCCCCAAGCTGTCAAAACAAAGGGGGAAGGGGGGAATGCCACCAGCAAAGCGGCGCAACTCTCCCCTTACCCCGATGGCTTAGGGTAGGCTTGGGAGTCGTGGGTGGGCGGTGCGCCGAATGTCACTATCCTCAGTGAGGGCACTTGGGGTGGTCTGCCCCCACCTCACCCCCTTCCTCCACCCCTGTCTAGTAGTCCCTTCCAACTCTACAGTTCTATGGTTCTATGATTCTACATACATTATCATTCCTGAGACAACTTTAAGTCAGAAAAAAATGAAATGCTGTAGTGAGGGATATAATAAAAGTCCCACTAGCTCAGGGAACAGTCCATCCAGTTCAATCTGCTATTTTCCATGGTGGCCAGTCAGATGTTTCTGTGAAGTCCACAGCAGGGCATGAAGTCAGCAGCCCCCAGAGGCAAAATGCCTTTGCATTGCATTATCATGGCTAATATTACGGCAATATCTTCCAAATATTGTTTAGCTGTCTTCTACATGAGTTTGACCAAACTGCGGGAGGCAGTGGAAGACAGGAGAGCCTGGCATGCTCTGGTCCATGGGGTCACGAAGAGTCGGACATGACTAAACGACTAAACAACAACAACATCCCTCCAAGCCAGTGCCAATTGCCACAGCTTGTGGCACAAGTGTTTATACATTAATTACTAGTTTTTTCCGATTGGGCCCAGTCTGAGGATACCTAGTTTTCTGCCTCTTAGACATCCCCCCCCACTCCTTTCTAATACAAGTGCTTTAGCAGCCAAGGTCTTGTGTGAGGGAAGGTTTAGCTGTTGAAAGGTTGTAGTGGCTAATGACTAAACAATAAAAAACAACTGAACTGAAGAGCTATTTCGGAAGTGCTGACAGAGAACGCACCAGTGATTTCTGCTTCTTCTTTTGGGCTGCTTGTGTAACATGCAGCACAATAACCTGTAAGGTGCTTGGCCAATTCAGATATGTGGAGTTCACATGCCTCATTACTGAGGAAATGTGCCTACCGTGTAAATTACAACAGAAGGGGGGGGAGAGTTTGTGATGCTTCTTTCAGTGTTCAGACCTGCATTCAGACCTACATCAGCTGCAGTGAAAAAAGGGCCACAGTCACACTATACATTTAAAGACACCACTTTAAACTTCCCAGAGTTCCCTGGGGAGAGGGAATCAGTGTTAAATGAGTCTGGGAATTGTAGTTCTGTGAGGAGAAGATAGGTATCTCCTAACAACTCTTGGCACCCTTAACAAACTACAGCTCCCAGAATTCTTTGGGGGAAGCCACAATAGTTTAAAGGGTAATCATGGTGCTTTAAATGTGTGGTGTGAATGTGACAATAAGGCAGCTTCCTGTGTTCTCATGTGGAACAGAGGCACAGAGGAATTCTGCACACTGCTTTCATCAGCTTCCAGAAAAAGATTGGTGTGATTTCTACGACCAGCGCCTTTTCCTTTCTCTGCAAAGGGTTTCTTTAATATCTGAGGTTCAAAAATCAGGGAAGTGGTGCCAGAATTTCTGAAGAAAGAGAGGGAGAACCATATGCAATCCTACTGTCTTTTTCTACAAGCTTCATCATAACTGATGGTCTCTGTTGTATTTATTCCACAAGATCAAAAAGAACCCCTGATTAGCTTCAGTTAAGATTGTGAAACATTTTTTGTTGTTGTCAAAATGGGGAGTCTTAATAGAATTCTGTATATTCAGTTGAATACTTCTCTGGTAATTATTTCTCCATAAGACAAACAAAAGAGTTTAACTGAACATGCTGTCATTCCTTTATTTACAGTAGTGCCTTAATAGCTTTTTTAGGGCGCAAAACATTTGAGATGCAAAATTGCTTGAGAAGAGAGTATTGTGATATGATTCTCAGAAATGTTAATTGGGGTGAAGCTTAGTGCCAAAAGCAATACTGATGATAGCAAGGCAGCCAGACATATCTATGGACCCCCTTAACTAGGAAGGGATATAGACAGGGCTGTCTCTGAGGGAATAAGGGCAGCATTGCTTGTTGTTGATGCCAATTCAGTATATTGTGTCATAATTTTTTTATCGCAGGTGCTAGAGCTTGTGGCTGGATCCACAGCATGGATAAGCATGTGGCAGGCAACCCATACAGGGCTGGCCAAGGACATTTTGTACTTCACGCAAAACAGAAAATGCCGGCCACCCCACAGCAGCTGCTGCCTCTGTACCTGACCACCTCCTCCGCCACTGCCCTCTGCCGCCACACTCTCCTGCCACTGCCTCCTCTGTGCCTTCCCAGTGCCATGGCTAGGAACAGATTACGTGGCCAGGTGGGTGTGGCGGTCGGATACAGAGGAAGCTGGATCTGCCAGCTAAAGTTACTGTCTCACATCGCCTCATGGGCAGGGCGGCCCTGATACCATTTCACATTTGGGGGTGTTGTTTCAAGGTCTCAGTCTCAGCTTGGGGGACTGGCATGGCCACCAAGTTGCTTGATATGTCTCAGTTTTTTTCATGGTGGGCCTGAGGTTCATGCAACTCCGAGAAACCCAGGTTGGCTGGTGTATTGGGCAAAAGTCAAGTAGTCCAAGGAGTGGATCTCTGTCCTATGCCAAGCCAAACTCTGTGAGATATAACTAATAAAAGCTGTGGACATTTTAACTCTTCCTCAGCCTATGCATAATTATTTGCTCCTTTACCCAACGCCACCACTCTGTGCTGCAGACACAATGCCCTCTTCTAGAAAGTCTGGCCAAGTTATATTGGAGTGGATGAGTTAAATGATGCTTATATATATAGCTGACAAATGAAGAATTGGAAGTTATTTGGTTTCTTAACTTTCTTTTCTCTCACGTTGAAACCTTCTATCTCTCCCTCTCTTTCTCTCTCCTTTTTTCTTCCTTGCTTTCTTTTTCTTTCTCCTTCCCCCTTCTTTTTCTCTTCTTTTCCTTGGGATCAATGTTTTTATTTTATCTAGATTAGCATTTTAGTTTGGACAAAAAAGAATATTAATCTTTGTAACTTTATTAATATCTAATAAAATTTATTTTATAAAAACATAGAAAGTTTTGCCAAGGCTGAGGTGACTCAGCCTTGGAGGGTAAGCATAAGTCCTGTTTGGATAGTCTTCCCTTCCTCAGTGAGCAACATGGAAACAAGGAGCAGTGCTTTGCTGAGTAGCCCATGTGTACAAAGTAAAGACCTGCAGCAAGAGGGCATTTGCACATATAAGTTGTGCAGATGAAAGTTTCCCCAGAATTTGCAATCATAAAGAAGGCCACTTGGCAAAATTTTCTCTTGAGTATTTGGTATCAGTTTGTTTGTTTGTTTTGTGGCACCTACGATTTATCACACAATGTATCAGAATGATGCTAGATCTGGGGAAAGTGAAGAATACAAAATGTTCCAATCTGCACGCATTTGTGGGCCTGCCTCCAATTGGAGCAGTGAAAAAGGGGGAGGGGAACCATGGGGGGGGGGGAGGAGATGTGCTATTCCTGATGGTGAGTCCCACACCCTGAGAAATTCAATTCAATGGTTTTCCCTCCCCAATTTCCCTCCTTAAATAAGGTGGCAAATTTTGAGAGTCCATTTGCACAAACCTTTAGTGTGCAATTATTTTGTTGAAGACAAACACATATGCAACACACCCCAACACAACACACATAATAAATCTATATCTATTTGCCAGCATTTGAAACTCGTGGCTTCCTGGAAATTATACCCATATAAAAAAACTTGTCATGTTTCAATCAGCCTGTAGGTTGACTTCAATTAAACTGGCTCATACTGCTTATGCTGGAGTGGGTGATAAGGAGAAGGCAGAGCTCCCCTCAGTGGACACTAGGGTCCTTGCAGTTGCCAGACCAAACATCTGCCATGGGAAATGTCTGCCATGTCATTTACCTCTGGGAGAGTAGCCAGAGAAACTATGAATAGCTAGGCACTTTGCTCTTGAATATTTTTAGCTAATAACAGATGTATATATAAGTAGTCATCATTCTTTCCTGAATGATATTCATCAAAAAAGCAGTTCCCATGTTGACCATTCTGCAAACTAGATAACTGGATGGTGCTTCATGGTTATGGACTCATAAATCATTGCTGTTTTCGCGTGACCACAAAGTTTCTATGTCTGGACTCATAACTACTCAGCAGCATTCTGTATAAAACCACCCTGGTGAAAGTCGCTTGCAGGAGTCCAGTCATGCTTGTGTGAAGATATCCATATATCCATATCCATATATTTTAGAAAGTTTCTAATTCTTCATTGTTATCATTTGTGGTGATATTACTGTACTACTGCTGTGACATTGTCAATAGAAGGGGCAGACTTTCCAGTAATCTCTGAAACACAGCCTAGTGATTTTGATGTTCTTGTTCCTTTAGTCTATGACATTAATGCATTGACCCCTGTTTCCAGCACCCAGAATTTATAGCCTAAAGTAGTACGCTGGAGCTACATTTCACAAGAAAATCAATCTTTCTCTTTAGTACCCAGAAGAGCAATTTAAGCTTGATGGGGAGACAAAGAAATCTGATACTTATTTTTATCCTATAAATTGAAACATTTACATTTGTGTTCCTGTGTTCTTATGTTCTACTTCTCCCTCCCTTCCATAAAACCCCCAATATAGCTGTCTGGTATAATGGAATTCACGATCAGAATGAGGATAAATTTTCCTTGCTCATTCACGTATGGAAACTTTGTTCACCTTTCCTGCAACTGTGAAATTGGTTTGAAACAATGGACTGATATTTCTTCATGAGTTACTCTTTACATACCAGAGCCATTCAAATGACTACAAAATGTGTTATCCACAGGGAAACAAAGACAGGCATTTCCTGTATAAAATTGTGAATGTTGGTGTTGCTAAATATGCAAGGAGAGCAGAATTCTGTGCTGAGAATTTACAGGACCCTAGCTTAGCGCTTAGAAACATAAACAATTATGAACAGAGATGTTTTGGTTTTGAACCATTTTAGCCTAAGATGCTAGACTTTCGTAGCAGGACACATTTAATTTTGTGATTAAATGCATCTTGACTTGCCCACTTCAATGATTGGCTTGGAAACATAAAAATCTATTAAGGGTAAATATTTTATGTTTTCTATCTCCTTTGAGATCTGGTACTGACAAAGGAAGAAGCCTTTAGAGCTTAGGGAAACACTTCCCTTAGAACTTGATTGTCCATAGTATATATTTCTATAAAGACTACTGTCTGACATGGTTTCCTGTAAATATGAACCATGAGATGTTTGTGAGAATCTGAAAGTCTAGATGTTTCTTATTTTCAAATGGGACTACAGGGTGTACTGCTTTAATTATCATCATTCAGTGCAGCAAAATGTTTTGAACATATGACTAGTTTGCTGATGCAAACATTTAAACTCTGAACCAGATTTTTCTTTTCTTTTTGGCTTTCCTTTGACTCATGTTGTAGATGGAGCTGTTGTGTTTCTGGCTTATTTTGTCCCAACCATCCTATGAATAATGTACTAAGCTGTGACGCATTTCCCCCAGAATGAATTCTGTAGGAGCATTTAAGTATGAACATGAGAAATCTAACCCAGCTTTAAGAACAATATGTTCTGTCTAATTTGGGTATAACTTCCAGAGTGCAGCTGCTGGGATTATTTAATTATGTTGATATTATTTTGTAATAAAAGAATTGAATATTAGAATTTGAAAGGTTAGAGTGTGCTTTAAAAACAACTGGAATACAATGATATACCGGCCACATCTAGGGCAACAATTGGGGCTAATGCAACTGATTTTCAGCATGTGAAGGGGCTGGGGTGTGTGATAAAGTATTTATTCAGGCTCCTCATGGTGTATATTTCCACGTACTGGTTCATTGCCCCATCCCAGTCATCTGGAACATGGGCAATTTTTTGTTGATGAAGAGAAAAAAATGCATTTCTAGCAGCAATGATATCCTCATGCAGTTACCCAGATTTTACTTCATGGTGATGTACATCACTAAGAACAAACGAAGCTAGTGTTGAGCAAAGGTATTGCTCTCACTTTGAATTTGCTTTATTTGACCCATGGTTTTATCTTGAAGCCAAATCTTTTTTGACTGCATGTTGATGCCACTGCTGTTCAAGAAGAGGACCTGTTTTGAACAAAACAAAAATAGCACTGAAGCTGCCAAAAATAAAATGGAGCACTACGGTGGTGGTGGGGTTGGTTGCCTCAGGGGATGTTTTGGATGCACCTTTCCTCTGTAGTGGCTTTTGTGAAAAATCTTGCCTTAAAGTTCCCTTTAAAGGAGGAGCTGAATTTCATGGGGAAGACTGTTTACAAAAGCCACCTAATCCCAAATTTATTGTCTCATAGTTTTGGAAGTATCCTCATGGTATCATAATCAGTTACAGTAATTTCAGGATTATGATGTATATGCACAACCATTGGTACTGATGGTGAAACCATAATAATGCAATCTCTGCTAGGATCTTAGCAGTTACGACTATGATTTCCAAATGGACTTTGGAACAGAAACTTCAAGTTGAAATTAGTATTAGCTAAGATCGTAGAAAATAATAAAACATAGAAAGCTCCCTTATACCAATACAGACCATTGGTTCATCTCAGTATTGTTGACACTGACTTGACAGTGACTCTCCATGGTTTCAGGCAGGGAATATTTCCCAGCCCTGCCTGGCATCAAACCTAGGACTTTGTACATGAAAAGCATATACTCCATCACTGACCTGCAGCGCTTTCCCAGTGTGATACATTTGTCCGTAAACCTTGCTTTGTATCATAAGAACCACAAATGGGTTTTTACTCATTGACTAGTGCTTTTTTGCCTTCTCCCTACTGCAACTCACTGAGCTCCCCAAAAGCAACTCCTGTGGGTCAAAGCAGGCTGCAGCTACAGGAGGAATAAAAAAAATATCAGAGACTCACTCCACAAGTAGCTTCTAGTGCTGGGCTCTGTTGGATCAAACCCATTAGATTTTCTTTTCTGGTTATTTTGAGCACGTCATCATCCACACAGATTAGAAGCTACGCATGGAGTGAATAAATGTCATGACAAAATGGTACAAGGAAAGATTGCTCAATAGATTAATCCCTCAAAATTAAAAAGCAGGAACACTATGTAGCTGTGTTCCCTTTGAGGCATCCTGATTAACTGGATACATTGTTACCTTTTAGAGCAAATTACTGAAAGGAGGCTTGGAGAGATTGAACTAGCTGCCCCCTTTCTGTCAAGACACAAATGTTTGCTTCCTCCTTTTTCATTAAACAGTATCTACTGGGATCTGTTATTTTCCCATCTGTTTATTCCGTTTTGAATAATTTAAATAGAATGGAGATTTCTGTTTGACACATGCATATGATTTTCAGAAAGTTAAATGGTGACATCAAGATAGGTCAAATTAAAACCTGTCAGATACCAAATGTACCAAATTCATGATGCAATTATTGAAGCGTGGAATATACACAGCCTTGTCAGTAGGCACTGGACACACAAACAGACCCCTTGAGACAAATGTTTTGATGGCCTTCATCTCAACAGTGATGCCATTAAAATGGAAACACCAGGTAAGAAAGCAGGCTGGTAGTGCACAGGATGGAGCAAAACCTGATTTCGATGAAGATTTTGAATTTATTATAGGTACGCAAAGGATAAGTTGGCTGAATAGCACCCCAAAATTACAAAGAAAAATTGGGATGGGGAAAATAGGTATTACAGCTTTTAGTTAAAAAAATGGTTCAACAGACTGATTTTATAGCATGAAGCTCTTAATCTCAGAGTTGTGGGTTGAGCCCCACAGAAGGCAAAAGATTTCTGCATTGCAAGGGTTGGACTAGATGACTCTTGTGGTCACTTCCAACTCTACAATTCTATGAAACTTGGCAGTGTATGAGAGGTTAGGATGAGTATGGTCCATACCACATTTGAGGTGGAAAGGATAATAAATGGTGTCTTATGAATGAGCTAAATGTGTGATCAAGTTTGAGAAGTATGCTGATTTCTTACACAAATTTTGCTGGAGTAGTTTTGAAGGAAAAATTCTCTATTTATACTGTGTCCTTTTGGAAATAATGCTAGGTCAAGGGGAACATCTAGTATGTGTCATTGCCCAAGAATTGTGTAACATGTTTGCAGTTTTAAAGGCATTTTTTGTGGTCACTGTTATTAAATGGGGGTTTATAAGAAAAGACCCTGCAAGTGCCTGTTGTGACAGAAGGTTATGTTCAGGGGAGAGGGATGAATGAAATGTTGAGTGAAGGACAAGCAGAGAGGGTTGGTTGGAAAATGACCATTAGTGTAGCTCTTTGAAGGACAGAAAAACACTGGTGGGGAGAGGGACAAATGAGAGAGAGAGATGGAAATATTCACAGACTAGGCCTATCAGCCTCAAAGTGTTTACAGCTCAGGTAGTCAAGAGGTTAGAAATTACAGGTGTGAAAATATACTGGGCGAAGAAACCACAGGTGACAAGTAAAAAATAGTTTGTAAGGCAAGAGAGGAGTGGAAAATATAACTGAGATGCTCTACAGCTGCATTCCTGACAGCAGCTTTTGAAGGCACAGAAAAGCCTTCAAACTAAAATGGAGGGAAGAGAGATTTAGGGGTCAACTGTGTGGCTCTGTATGTGTACCTGCTGAATATCCTCTTTTTCGAGTGCAACCTGTAAGGTTAGGTATGCCAATTGACCTAAAGAAGAACAACAACCACCTAGCCACCATGCTCCTGGACCTTTCTCATTCGTAGAAGGTGCAGAAATCTGCCTGGATGATTGCAAGGCACATGAACCTGCATGACCCCTTGCCCAGTGAACTAATTGTTACAGGTAGAGAAGTAGCGGCCTGTAAAAGTTGGCAACCTCAATAAAGACATAGGAGCCTAGTTAAGAAAAAATATTGGCAACCCTTATTTATAACCTCTTCTTAAAAAAATGAGCTGGTTGTTACAGGCAGAAAGGCAGCCGGAGTCATTAGAGGTTTGCAGCCCATTAAACATAGGAGGCTGGTGGGGATGGGGGAAGTTGGCAGCCCATATTTCCAACCTTTTCCCCTTGTTTAAAAAAGGAGGAAGCTGTTATAAGTGGAGAAGCAGTGGCACCCACTAAAAGCTGAAACACTTTTAAAGAACTAATCACATGATGCGATACCATACAGTACCATATCAGTATTGCCTAAATAATATGTCTGTTAACAGCTGTCTTTTCGCAGCATTTTGGGGAGTGAACACGAAAAGCCCTTAATACGACGTGTTAAACTGAAAGGTTTTTTGTTAATTGAATTTATCCATTGCCTCTGCTGTTCTTTCTGACAGCAGCAAAGTAAGAAATTAACAGAGTCATTCTAAACTTGAATTCTGCCAGCTGAATGGTTGTAGGTTTCAGCAGAAGTCCTGCTATAGAGGCTGAGGAGCAGATAAACTGTCTCCACACAAAAAATGTGGTGATACGCTGCTGGCATGGTTGTTCTGCAAGCAAAGATAAAGTGAAACAGGATGGATTTGAGGGCAGGATGTGGACAGCACAGGGTAGGAGCACACTCACACTGCATCAATGGTACCAGGAAATGGTGGGGGAATTGTGTGAATTTGAGCTAGCAATCTCCTGCTCTACATTGTGTCCGCTTTGAAGACTATACCACAGAGCTCTCTTGCTGCTGCTTTTGCCTAGTTTGAAGCTGGCTTATTGTGAAATTTACTTGAGCTTGTTTGAAACCATAACCTCTGATTCATATATAATGATAAGCCAGGTTTTGTTAAAAGTGTAACTAAATTTGCTAAAGCCCTCTTTCTGGACATTTGGGAGAAGAGTTGGGCAGGGGAGCATGTGAGCCTAAGACTTTCAGCAGCCCTTTGCTGTTTGTGTTTATAGCACTACTAAACCATGGTTCCATAGCTCCTTTATGGACAGGGAATTGTTCTAGGAATGTAATTTGATGGTTATTGTAGGCCTGAGGCCTACAATATCCAACATCTATGAGCCAAGGCACTTCAGTTGATTCTTCCAGGTCCTCAGTTAAGCTGGATTTCTTCACAGGGTCCCAAGCCTTTTCCTCAGAGAAAGTCTTCTCAAAGTCCGGGTCAGGTGGGAACCGGACTGTCAGAAGCCATTTGGAATCCTACAACATTTGGAAGGCCATAGGTTCCCCTTCCCTGTCTTAGAGTAGGAATGTCCCATTTGACACAATTTCAAAAAAAAGTTATTTGCATGGCTTGACACTAATTTCCAACACAAGAAAAGGATTGCCCTGCCCTGGCTTGAAGAAAACACCCAATTGGTATTAGATAAATTGATCTGTGTTTTTGGTTTGAAAATTGTGTAAACCTTATTTCTGCTATCAATAATACTCCCATAAACAAACAGTGGTTGATCAATATCCTATTACTGCTATAGGCAGATGCACTTTGTTTCTAATTAGAAATTCATTGAATTGCAAAGCCCACCTTCCCAACAAATCGCAGGCCCTAAATGTTAATAATTGCTTTCCCTAATCTATACTTTTTTCTGTCCGAATGCTTTTCCTGTTATTTAGTATTACTTAATATTACACAGAGGCTAAGTCTGACAACGAATAAGCAGTTCTTCCAGGCTGAAGTTGTAATCCATATCCTATATAGATTCTTTTTCTAATGTTAATAGCACCACATGTGGCCCTTATTGTTTTTATTCTGTTTATTCTTTCTTTGAAATAAATAGCTGTTTAACACAGATTTTATTAGCTCCTGCTGCTTATTTCTCACATTCAGGCCTAATTCTCTGTTTGTGGCACTAGGGTGATCTGTATTGGTATTATAGTAATTGATGTCACAAACACAGCAATAAGGCTATGGCTTTGTTATTTTACCAAATAAAAACTCCAGGCCACAGGAAAATCTCCATGTTATATGTGCACCAAAACAAAGCTTTTAACATTTTTAAAGCAACTTCAGGAGGAGTAGAACTTCAATTTGCACAGGCCTGCCAGATGGTTAAAGGTTGTTTCTAAATGGATAGCTTTGATTTTAACTGGTTCACACCATTTTTAAAAAGATGATAGTAACTCAGTTCAGTTAATATTTGAGATCTCTTAAGGGAAGTAACATTTTTTACTGATCAAGTGGTATAGAGAGGAAGATACGGAAGCCATTTTACACATATTGAGTCCAATTGGGGAACTGAAATTCAATTTAGTTCATATTTAAAGGTGAACCTACCCAATTTTCACTTTTCAAAACAAGATGAGGGCTGAAACCTATCCATCCTTCAACATTCACATTTATCCAAATTTAGCAATACCATTCTCTAGGGAAATAATGTGTATGAAATGCATATACTAGGGGAAACTGTACATAAGCTGCATATGCTAGTAAAAAAATAGCATACAAAAATGGGCAATGTAGGAGAAATTGTTCTGCAGGATAGATAAAATTGCATACAAGCATGTGTTAGGAGAAAATCACATTAAAATGCTGGTGAATTTTCAAGACTTCAATTTTTATTTTTATTTACAAACTGATGAGGTAGTGTGGAGAGCTGAACTTTAGATTGGAAAAATGAGAAACAGAGAGACAGAAACTACACATTTGCCCATGCCCAGTGCTTTTTTCCAGGGGGTACTAAGGGCACGCAGTACTGGCACCTCTTTGTTGTTGTTGTTGTTGTTAAAAAGTGTGGCACTTACTGTAACAATTTCATGGTGACTTACTGGCACCTATTTTTTTTCTAGAAAAAAAGCACTACCTGTGCCTAGGTCCAATCTCATGACAGGAGTGTGCTTAGTCCTCTTGAAAACATCTGTGCTTAGGGCGGCAGTCCTATACCTGTGGCACATACCTGGGAGTAAACTCTGTTGTAATCAATGAAGCTTGCTTCTGAATAGATATACATGGGATTGTATTGTAACAGTGTCTTTCCCCCCAATATCAGTGGGAGTTCATTAGCCTTCTCCAGACTGTGCCAACTCTGTAATGCAAGAGATGTAGAAACCTTACCTTCTACATTATCATCAGCATGAAATAGTCTTTCCCAAGATAATGCATCAGTTTAAATGCAATTACAACCCCAGTTTAATATTTTCAAATATTGAATGATGCAATCATACTCACCAGTTTTCCAAACATTTTGTTTTCTGAATAACTGGACCACTATCCTACTCTAAATGAATAAAATGAGAGTCAGGATTACTAAACCACAGAGGTTACAGGGTATAGTCAGGTTTTCTTTCCCTTGATAAAGCAGGAATGGCCTCACAGTACATATTTAATCATGTAGCAAGAATCATTAAAAGAAGTGTGGCTTTCAAAGCCTTAAGAGCACAGTTTCTTGCTCTGTACTGCCTGTCTGAGAAAGAAAGTGTTGAATTTGATAGTGATATTTCTTTTCATTTAAACTCCATCCATTATTCCTGGTAGTGGACTTGTAGGACTGTGCATTTATGTCTGAACTAAAAAAACCCCCCAGTCTTCCTTGGGGGAGTAAGTACCATTCAGATTTGAGAAGTCTGCTTTTATGATTTCCTATTCCCTTAATCATTTCTTTGCCAACCTGTACTTCTTCAGCTATTTTAATCTTTCTTCTTGAATTGATCTTGTAGCACCTGATACGTTTCAACACTTTTCACTGAACTGATTTCTAATTTGTCATATTGGAATCGATTTAAGTGTTTTCCCGTGCTCTTAACAAGTAGTAAGTCACCATATTCCTCCAGTTCAGGGTCATCACAGCAGAGGAAGCCTTTAAACATTTGCTACTGCTCTCAAGAGAAAAAAACACTGAAGAGTTTTCTCTTAATGTGCTTATGAGATAAATCAGATTATCACAGCTCCATATTCCACAAAATGTCCAAAATTACTATTATTGCTTGAAAAACGTGCCTTGTGAATATTCAGGGCCTCCAACATGGTAATCATTCCCAGTTTGACCTCACTTCAGATATGCTGTCCCAGCCAAGGGGTTTCATAAATTGGATTTCTTCCATGTTGTTTATTTTTATCTTGACCTTACTGTTGGGTTGACCAGAAAAGAAAGTAGTCATATACAATGGATACATGGATGGTGAGTCTATGGCCTTTCAGATGTGGGACCAACTCCCTTCAGTCAGGAATGATGCAAGTTGTGTGATAAGAGTGATAAATTATTTTTCAACATTCGACCCTGAGCAAGTGGATGAAATTTTGAGCATGGGGAGACATCACTGATTTTGCTGTTTGGCTGTTCTGAAAAACAAGATCTCATTCTTCAAATGGAAGCTGTTGTGTCACAAATTAGAATGCCTTTTTTTAAACAAAAACTTTATTGGGGGGATGAGTCGTTGCATAGGCATGCTAGCACATCCACTGGTTCAACCCTGGTTTTAACCCTGAATACTAAAACGTCTAAGACTACAGCCATATGGAAATAGCATCTTGAAATGTTCTATTGTATTTGTGGGCAGAAAAAGTAGGAGAGGGCATTTCTCTTGTGGGGGGAGTAATCCAACAATTTCTTGTGGGTTTGGGTGCCCACCAGTAGCAGCAGCAGCACAGCTTCTTATTTGTTCCTGAGTTTTTTTAGTTGCTACTATTTTTGCTGCCATTATAAATGGCAGGAGGAGCACCAGCTATGTTGGCAGCCAAACCACACCCTTGCATCTGCCACAATGCCCTAGGTCTAGCATCCTTCTGGGGTATTGTGGGGGGGGTGGCTGCCACCCTCCCCCCCCAAAAAAAAATGGTGGTGAATTTTCAGGAAAAAATCTGCAAAGTGGTTTTTTGGGGGGTGGGCAAAAGGGAAATGACTGAGAAATTTCAGCTCAACTTTAAGACCAACCTTCTGATGTGCAAAGTTTGCAAGTGTGAGTAGGGATGGAGGCAGAGTATAAGTAAAGAATGGGAGAAAGAGGAAATCTTTTCATTTTTATGTGCTTCCAAAACTCATTCATTGCCCAGTTATTGCTTTCTACCTTGCTAATGGATATTACACACTAAGGAATTGGTGATAAGAATCTTTATGATCAGGATTAATCCTGTCATCGGCCACACTGAGCCACATGGCTCAGATGGTGAGCTATACACCTCTTATCTGCTGCCTGCAGGGACAAATACTACCCTAGCTGGACAACTAGCCACTGGCACTACTGCCACCAATGATTCTTCCTTCCTCCCAGCTGCCACTCTTCCCTCCTACCTACCCACTGTTGCTGCTGCCAACAACCCAATCCTCTCTGGGGAGTCTATCTTATGCACTTCTCTGAGTGCACAGCCCTTCCTCAGAGTGATGCATTGTCGATGAGGTCACACCAGAGACTGCTATGCTGCCGCCATATTGCAATGATGCTATAAAGTGTCTGCTAGTTCATCTCTGATTTTAACATTTTTGTATGGTTTTTGTTGTATGGCTTTATGTATGATTGCTTCAAACCACTCTGAAATATTTTATGGATAGTGCTATATAAATACTTAAACAAACAAACAAACAAATAGTACTGCTTTATGTATCTTTGCATTTTAAACTTAAAGTAACTTTAAACAGTATTTGCTGCCATCATGGCAAAGTGACAGTGGTGAATGCACACTCTGGAGTGACTTCACCCATAGTGCCTTGCCTTGAGGAAAGACATCTTTCCCAAGCAAGGCATTGAGTTCACCCTGTGCTCCAATTTCTTATGCATCAGCAAAAGGGAAGCAATAAGAAAGAGCTGGGATTCTGCCACATGTAGAGTTTGACTTTTATATTGCATGTTTGTGCGAGCTTTGCCATTATACCATGGAAATAGCAGGATTGTATAGGGATAGTTTTGTTTCCATGCATGATACTCCCCCCCATACCTTTGCAATAGTCATTAAACTACCCATATGTGTTCATTTGTATTATTCATATTGGCCTCTGCTTTTGAACCACGACTGGAAATACAAAGATATAGAAAGTGTATAGGAAGATGACTGACCAGATGCTTCTGGAAATTCACAAAAGCTCCTACAGAGAGTGTTCACATTTTATTGGAGTCCACCTACACACCTGCATTATTGATAATAAAATCCACACAAAGTAATAGGCGTGGGTAGTTGAGTTTTACTAAGATCCCTGCCAAGTGTCAACAAGATGAGTGGCACATTTTATCATGATCCAGTGATACATTTGCAACTAATAATAGAGGGCAAAGGAAGTATGAGATTGTGCTGTATAAAGATCTGTTGGAGGGGTTAGTTGAAAGAATTTATTATTTAGTGCTTGAGTGTGATAACATTTTATGTTTTTAATTATCAGATTATCTGCTTTAAAAGGAACAGAAATAGCATTTTTGTCTTGATCAGAGGGTATATCCAAATTGTACTGCAGGGTGTTGTGGCACTCCAACTAAGGAATATCCAATCAGAGAAAAAATGTAGAAACTTCATCAAGAGAACTTAATTTCTCCGCATTTGATAGCTTAACATTTTGAGGAAAACATGCCACACTTCCTTGTCTGGATCAAGAACTGATTGCAGTCAGATGTACCGTAATTTGATGATGGTGTTAATGAGGAAACAGTTCTAGGTATCAGTATCACTAGGTAACTTTGTACTGGGCTTCTTTTCACAAAATGTATGATAAAGGAAAGAACTGAACAATCTGTGGTACCTTTACACGTGGGTAGTGACAGGTGGGTAATGTACCAAGAAGAAATAAGAGTGGTGCAGGAGAACATCTTGCAGATAATCTAGCCTTAAATGAATTAGTTAATTTACACAAAAAATAATTCCTTCTTTGCACTCTTCCAACTCACCCTGAGTTAATTAAGGTTAGAATTAAATAGAAAAAAGTCAGCAAATATCTCCAAGGGCATCAATACTAAGGAAAAGAAATAAGTGCTGAGAGAGAGAAAGAGAGGGAATATATGCCAGTATAAAAGGTTAAAAGAACGCTGAAAGTTTAAAGTCTTAAGTCAGGAAAAGTTAGTGAAGAAGTAAGCGATGAAGAAATTTTAAGGTCAGCTTAGAATTGCAATTTAGAACTATTCAGCAACAAATCTAATAAAGACAGTTTTAGAGTCTAATAAAAGTTTGGCTACCATACTGAAATGAACAGTGCTCGATGGCATGCGTTGGTGGGTTGTGTCTGTATAATGGGTTCAACTCATATATTCTGAGGGGTTAGAACAGCTCAACATTCTGGCTCAATTGGAGAAAGGTGGCTCCCGTGGTAGTAGAAAGATAAACTGAAGTGTTGAGGAGATTTGTTTTAGTTTTTGTTCTAAATGCTGGTTCATATCGAATGAGGATAAAAAAATATATATGATACAATGTGAATTATTTTGGTTCTAAAAATGTCCCTTTGTTAAAGGCAACCACCTAATTTCCCACATGATAAGAGTCTGGGGGGTGTCATATCGTAGCCCATATAACTCATTATGATTAAAAAATAGTTCAGTTCTTTCTTAATAGGTATATTTTGGTTTAGGAATGTATTTGTAAGAAGAAGTCAGATAGCTTGGCATCTTATGAATCTGGCCTCCCACCCCAAGGTATCTTGGGTTTAAATATTGTTTAAACCCTGAGTCCTGCAGTGGGAGGGGACCTGTTGGAAGACATAGAAAAAGGCTGACCTAAGTAAACCAATGCTCAGAGTTGTCCACAATGCTCTTCTTGTACAATAACACTCCCAAGGAAACAGGAGATGGCCAACCTTGCACCATTAGTGCCATTTCATGGACATGAATTATATCTTATGTTCAGTTGCAAGTAGGAACTAAACACACTTGACTGTCAGTAAAGTTCATATACCATCGAATGAATTTCATTCAGCATTTCGACTGCACAGACATAAGTTTCAATCTTTTAGATGAGGCCTTGAAAGAGCAAGATTTTGGGAAAGGCAAACTTTTCAGTTTAGTGTTCATGCAGGCGTGCTTCCATTTTCAAGGACTTCCAAGTGTCACCAAAAGAATAGAGACAGTGTAATGATGAGAATTAGATTAGAAGTGGATCAATAGGCCTGACAATAAATGAAAGCAACACAGACATTATTGAGCAGATTAGGAGAGATAAATTAAAGTGGACAGTATATTCTGCAATGCCAGTGCTACACAAATGTTGGACGAAGAGAGTTTAGAAGAATAACAACTATTAGGAAGTGTAAGGAAAAAGAAGTAAATGGCTGTAACATTTGAATGACGAAGGGGAAAAAAACTCTCTGTGCTATAGTGAATGTCAAACGAATGCTGGATGCACCAAAATAAATGAATTGTCAATGTGAATAGCACTAGTACTTTCTTAGAATTTAGTTACCTACCATTGATGGGTGACGAGTGCACAGTGACATGCTTAAAGATTAAAATAATTATAAGATAACTTGTTCAGAACATACTTAGTCTAAACACCTTTGTTAGTGATTCTGCAAACCAGAAATATGAGGATTTGCAAAACTTTTTAAACAAAAAACTATATGTATGTGAGATCTGCAGAAATAAGGCTTATCTTTTCAGAGCTCATTCATTGTTCTACTGTGAGTTCCAGATCCAGACTGCTCATGTTTCAAATTCATTGTACTGTTTTTATAATGTTTCGCCTGAGCCAACCTATTCTGAACAAATTCTGTAAATGGTTTTGGACAGGTAAGCTCACCTTTCAGATGTGTGGGTAGATCATCACATCACAGTGACATTTGCACTCTTAAGTACACAATTATACAAATATGCTTGGAATTCATATCAAATATATGCAAGCAAAGCCAATATTGCAGCTTCTTAACCAAGATATCAAAACTGTATTTTAGTCAGTATTTTAGTGGAAGAGGATAAAATATTGTAGGAATTTCTACTTTCCCTAATCACAGTACAGCTCCAATGCCAATTTGAAGAAATGATCACATTCATTTACTTATACAGATGAAGTTACAGGTAGGTAGTTGTGTTGGTCTGCTGTAGTCAAAACAAAATAAAAAAATTCCTTCCAGTAGCACCTTAGAGACCAACTAAGTCTCTAAGGTGCTACTGGAAGGAATTTTTTTATTCTACAGATGAAGACAGTGGAAAGTTTCCAAGTGATTTGACTAGAGAGCAGTGGACTTCAAAGTGTCTTCCTACAACCCTGGGCGGCTTGCAAACTATTACTTATTTCTCCCTGATCTGACATTTGCACCAGCAAGGGGGAGTAGGGGACATTTTAGGGCAGTTTGTCAATTTGCTAGGGATGCCAAACAGTTAAGCCACCATGCCTTGCTGGTGGCCAAGGCAAACCGAGAGGCCCTGTAGAACAAATATGCCCCACTCCAATTATCAGGTTTTAACAGTACATAGCACCATGACTGTCGAATCAATGTGGAAAGGGTTCCCTGAATGTAGGATATCTGAAATTCACTGAACCATCTAACAAAGTTTTGGAAAACTGTATCTCAGAAAAGCATTGAAGCAATTCTTGCTTTTACTCACTGAAAATTTGTGCATATATTTCCTGAATGCAAGGGCTGACATTTTCAGAGGTGATGTGAGAACAGCTTCCATGTGGTTGGATTCCACACCTCTCTAGAACCATGTGACTTAATTCCTGCCCTCTTTTCTCCTCCAAGCTTTCCCAGTTGGATGAATAGGTCTCTGCTGTTTGGTGTTTGTTTTTTATTGTTTCTTAACACTAAACACTACTGTTTTAGTTTATTATGTTTTGTACATTGCCTTGAGATGTATATGTGAAAGGTGACTGACCGACTGACTGACTGATTGATATATGTTGCCAGAATGGTAATGGGAGCCACGCAAAAGTAACTTCAATGCTGTTCTGGTCATGAAGTGGGCCTCAATGTTTATAGTTCTGCTTCCTGGTTCTCTGTATTGTTTTCCTGCAAGTGCTGATATTGTGTCCAATGGCATGAAGCTTCTGGAAGGATAGTTACAGGATCAGTTATTTGTGGTAACAACAAAGCCCTTGATTATCCAAGGCCTCTTTCTCTCACTTTTAATTAACTTCTATCTCATTTACTCCTCCACTGTGAAAATAAGGTGTTGTTTTATTTTTATAAAAAAACAAGGATGCTAATTTGTGCCACAGAACCCTGCACATCAGTACCACACTTTAAATCATATAATAGCCTTTGCCGATGTGTTAAATGTTTCCTTGGTTTGACAAAGGTTGTTAAATCTAAGCAGACATGCATATGTGCATTTTTACCACTAAATTAATTACCAACACTCTAAAAGATTGCAAGAGAGAAGGCATTCAAAGGGCTGGGCACGGTGCATGTGGCTTCCATCCAAAAGAATAACATTGAGCCATGTAAGTCATAATTAATTCTATTGCAAATGTCAGAACACTTGCTTGGCATGTCTAAGCTGACCTACGAAAATTAGTCATCTTTCAGCAACTCCTTTTATCATTTGTTTTTCAGCAACAGCGGCAACTTGACCTCTTGACTATAACCAACCCTGGTGAGTAAGCCACAAGGCTCAGCTCTTTTTATGTTTTCTTAAAGAGATGGTTGTCTGAATGTGTCTCTTTCTCCCCTCCCTGACATGCAAAATGAAAAACACTGTTCACCAGAAAATCTTTAACATAATAACAACTGACAGCTATATTGTGCTTGGTAAAGCCGCGGGCAGTTATCCGTTCACAGAGCTGCCTCTTCAGACCTTTACTCTGTGAATTTGAGTGCTGATATTTCTTTAAGCCTCCTGGGGTTACTGTTAGTGGTATGTCTGCAGGGTAGATATGCTATATTTCACAATGTATGTTCAAGTATCACAGAAGCATTCCATTTAACTCTCTGCAGTGGTAAACTTAGATATTTACTAAAGAACAGAGGGAGCCGATATTATCATTGCTCACTGCTGGAAAGAGAGAATGTGTTTGTCATCTTGAAAAATATATTATTAAAAATACTACATTAAAATAAAATGTTTCTGAAAACCGCTTTCTGAAGAACATACTAGCATGGCTATTATTAAGTGATACTTGTCCGTTTAGTACGGTGGCGATTAATCATGCCAATAATGTTTATACTAGTTTATTTGTTTCCTGCTAAGTGCTCAAAACAACAGAATTGGCCGTGTGGGGTGAAGGCTGGATGACTCTGCTTAGCAGACACGGGATATTGCAGTAGCTGCATGGCACACCCCGTTCTGTGTCGTCGTAGCTAAGCATTGGAGTAAGTCTGAGTTGTGGGTAAGAAATAGAAAAAAAACTGAAAGCTGATACCATGTAGCATTAATGGCAAGGATCCAAATCTAAAGCATTTGGCTTCTTCTGATCTCCTCTGAGAGCATGGTGATCATGGTGCATTGGAGGATTAGAGCTGAAGAAGACTAATGTAGCCCAAGGGAGATCCCTTGAGACCTTGTATTGTCTTGTGCAAAGCTTCTGGCATATATTGCTGCCACCTCACCAAAAAGAAAACTCCAGCATAGAACACAGAGGCAGTGTGATGTTACCAAGCCTACACATATCTCAGATTACACCTTATGTTTTAACACATCGCTATATAGGTGTAATACTTTGAGATCTTGGGTCTAGAGAGATAGTGTGTCATGAAGAAGTTGTACCGTAGTCCTATTACTAGGGGGAATTAGCAAGGACCACTGAATACCAATTCAGGTTTTTAAAAAAGTTTATTATAACAAGTACCAAAAGAATTAGAAGGTAAAATGCTGATGCTGCTTGAGACTCCAAAATGGGATAATCACAAAACTTAAAATGGTAACAGGGCTATATACAGACTGAACAACTCCCATGTGGGCTGGGTCAACAGCTTATTTGCTGCTATAAATGAGATTGATGGAGGCAGGGAGCGTTATGGTTGACGTGTGAGAGTGGAGAGTGGTACTAGGGGTCTTGTAAACTGCATGGGAGCCCTAGATGTACCAGACTGAACAAAAATGATGGGGTTTGGGCCTCGTGAGGGAAGAATAATCAGTGTCATTTGTGAAACAGAAGAGAGAGAAGTAAACAGGAGTTACAGATACGACTACAGTTCCAAATGGCCCCACCCAAGCCTACATGTCGGGGGGAGGGATAGCTCATTGCACTCAAAAACTTGAACATACAAAATTGCCTTGGTATATCCAATACTCTATGCTCTCTCTTTAAAAACTCATTTAAACATGAAAATGTAAGATTATCTCCATTTCATTAATTTGTGACTCACACATGGATAATTTTCAGGTGGCTTTCATTTCTGCTAGAGCTGTTTTATTGTGTCAAATTATAGATGCAGTTCTGCATTGCTCAGTTAATTTTTCACTGGTTAGAAAATAATATGTTAACCTTCCTAGAGTTAAATGGGATGATATGTGAGATTTACTGTATTTCTCCTTTGATTGAGGCTTGCTTTCCTCCATACCACTGCCTAGGAAACTGCCGTGCAAAATTAGATGAAAAGAAAAGCTTCAAGACGTGTTTTTGGGGAAAAGTTGCTTAAGAACAAATTCCACTATTAAAACTCTCTGAAAAGCCATTCCTATTACAGTCCTGAACATTCTGGAGGCTTCTGACTAATTGAAGCATGAAAATAATATGAACTCAAAGTCATGAAGCTATAATACACCTATTAGTAAAAATGATACAGGGTAATAAAATGTGACAGAAAGTTGTTCACCACTGAAACTCATGCTCCAACTATTCTTAATAGGCCATGCTAATTATTACTACATTGATTCTGATCAAAGTACACGTCAAGGGATCCTGGCTGAGTTTTCAAACAACCACACATAATTACTCTTCATGTTTGTTGGTGAGAGCTTCATAGGCTGTTGTATTTTAAAATGAATTCTTACATATCTTCCTATTAATGACAGTCTGCGCTGAAGAAAATATAATAATGCTCAGAAGAAGAGGGCAAATAAATTAGCAGGTGGGGAAGTATGTTAATCTGTTTGCGAGGTTAAATAGTAATTCTGGAGATAATGTTTACACAACTCTATGGAAGCTGGGAAGAGGGATTAGTTTTCAAGGCTAGTAGATGAGACCTTGGTCTTATGCATATTTTCTCGGACGTACATTCCAATATCAAGGGGATTGCAGCCTTAAGCCATTACTACTCATGTAATCATTACATCTTAGTTTTCCTGTTTTTAATCAGCAATGGTCTGCTTTGCACAAACCGCTGCTGGGGTGGTAGTCCTGCGTTTGGACTATACCAATTCAGACTGCTGGTGAGGAGCTGAATGCTTTTTTACTGGGGTGGGGGTGGGAGATAATCCCTACACTTAGAAAGTTAGAGGAAAATCTAGGCTTCTCCCCGACATTCTACATTTCTTTGGGTAGTGTGTGTGTGTGTATGAGTGAATATGAGCGCAGTTTATAAAATGAGCTCCCACTCACAGTCTGATGTGGTATTGTCCAGCTATAGATTTACAGTGGGTTCTCCCAGCTTTGTATTCTACAGTTACTACAGTACTGACGTGTTGGATTTGCACATCCAGTGCACTCAACTGCAACATTCTCTAATCTGGCACCCTCCATATGTTGTTTGACTATAGCTCCCCTCATTCCGAGCCAGCATGGCCAATGGGCAGGAGGATTATGGGAATTGTAATCCAAAACATCTTGAGGGCATCAGTTTTGGGAGGGCTGCTCCATTGGTTCTTGGTCTGTGCAGGTCTCATATAGCATGAATGGCACAGCTGGAGCAGCTGGGATAATGCCATCATGGAGTTTTCTAATATCATATAATTTCTGAGATAGCAAAAGTAACTTCTGATACTGTGCCTCATCCGATTTACCTAATTCCATGACCAGATAAAGTAGTAGCAGTGGGACATGGAGAAGTATCCTAATAAATCCCAACAGACTACAAAAATAGCATCTCAGTAACTTAGTTCAGCAAAATACTTAAACCTGCTCTGAAATACTGATTCTGGCATTTTTATCATCCACGGGATACGAAAAGATCCTGGGCCTTTTCAAGGGAAACCTCAACCCTGTAAGAGAATTCACAATAGTATTTATTTATTTATTGCGTTAATATCCTGCCTTTCCTCCACAGAGCCCAAGGCAGCATACATGAGTCCTCCACACACACCCTCCCATTCATTCTCATAACAACCCTATGATATATGTTAGGCTGAGAGATAGCAACTGGTTCAAAGACATGGCTGAGGAACAAGATACAGCAATCCCAGTTGTTCTTTTTCCAAGTTTGCCTCCTATCATGATCCAATATTTGTGTGTCCTTCAAATGAATCCTGGCTGCCTGCAGAAGAATATTTTCACAGTAGAAAATCAGCAGGCAGGTGTACAGAGGGGGTGGAACAGCAATACCTGGGGAGCAGAGGTTAGGCTTCTTTTTTAAAGCCATAAACGGAATGATTTATTGTGTGACAGCTTCCCAGTTTCAGGTGCAGAAATGGCCTTTTCAATCCTTGTAGCCTCTGTTCCTCATAGCTTTGCATCACTTTGTATATGTCCACCTAAACTTCTAAAACTGCTGCCAAATTATAAGTGTACTCTGTTTACACAGCAGAGAAATATCCCATGCGCAAAGAGCTGTGTGGGGGCTATTGTCAGGTTCTCCTATGCCATTGCTTGTTTGTCCCCTCATGCAGGATATTCATATAAATTCTCCTCCTAGCAGCCATTCCGTTCTGTCACAATCAATTGAGCAAAATGGAGATCCAACAGCTATGGACTCCCACCCTATTCTTCCATCTTGTTTGTGCTCTACTGCATTATCATGCTTCATTGCCTCTGTTCTTCAGACTAGCTTTGCATCTTCCAAATCATGATTCCAGAATAAGTCTTTGCTGTTTACATAAGCTCCCTTCACTGGACTCATATTCGAAACAGGAGTTTTATTTTACTTGGGGTCTGAGGCTGAAACCTGACATTATGTTGTATGAATATTCACCTCTTGAAGTACTTGACCTTCATCTACTTTTGTCTATCCAGCCTAAATTATCTTTTCTCTTGTATCATCAGTCTTTCTCCAAAATAATTTGTATGCTTAGATGACTGAATGATACTTAAAATTTTGCAGCAGTTTTAAAAACTAGATGGTCATATACAGAGTGTTGCAAGCCTTGCTAACGATACAATCCAATATTTTGCTGTGGTGGGCAGACAAATTAGCTACTCCAGAAAGGCGCTTCTATGCATCCCCACAGAATATATAGGGATATTATATTTTCTCCTCAGCCCCCCCCCCCATCTCTTGTTTTGTGACTAAATATGGGACTCTTCTTTAACCCAATTTCTAGCATAGCGACTTTCGTTGCTAGGTGTTATTTTAAAAATAGGAATTATAGCAGAGCTGCTTGTAACACTGTAAGATTGGTCTTTTTGCTTGCTTAACATTTAGTTTTGGTGCACACACACAGTATATAGGAAACCTGAATCTTAAGTGTGTGCGAGCGTATTTTTTTCTGTCGGGAAATGGTTTTTCATCAAGTTAAATAAAAACCATAGAGAAGGCATTTGAAAAGCTAACACCATTACTTTTGAAATCTTTCTGCAACACCTTATTATTATTCTAGGTCACTGTGATGTTTCCATGCACCTTGGCATGTCCCTTTAATTGGATCCTTGCCTACGAAGGTCCAGCATAGTTGCATTGAAAGCTGACATTTCCAACTAACTGACCTTTTCAGGCCCAGTGATACTTCTATAATGATTATCCCCTTGCATTGTTTGGACACAATACCACATACTTCACAGCACATAAAGAATATGGTCTTTGAAAACTATTCAAAATTTCCAATCTCAAGTTAGCAAAATGAGAAAATTGGGTACAAACATTCATCAGAAGTGTTATTGTGCAGGTATCGATTTGAATGCCCTTTCATTTCTCTGGGAAAAAGTGTTGTAGTATAGAGTTCTAAATTAACTTTTGTTCTGTTTTTTTTCCCCTCCCACTAACTATAAAAAGGTCAAATTCATTCATAAGCCTGAATAGATTTGCTGGATATAAGCAATAAGATAACAATCAACCTTCAAATAACCTTTAAAGAGACAGTATCTTCCTCTATGAACAATAATTGATCTACTCATTAAGCAGGAGGGAATTCTTTCAGGCTCACCTAAGCAAAAAAAAAATGTATAGGAAAAGGACACTATCTAAAACAACAAGGAAATGAAGTTTTAATATCAGAAATGGTTTAATTCTGCACATGTCAGTGACGTCAAAGGCCTGTTCAGACCTTTACATATTAGAAATGAAAGCCTATATTGTTGGGTCATGGATGGAGATATTACATGTTGAGAAAATATAGAATCTCTTAGTATATAGATAGTTGTTACTGTCTACACACATCATGAAAGACCAAAGGAATGTATAAACCCTTGACTCATTTCCTGATCTGAATATGCATCCAGGGGAAGAAATGGTATCTGAACAGGCCACTAAACAACAAGAGGTCACAGTTGTTGTGGTGCACATACTGCCTTTTCTATAGGACAACAAAATAATGAGAATCCTCTGACTATCGAGTGTTTTGGAGAAGGAAATGGGCTCATTTCTCCTTTCATTCAGGTCCATGGTGGCAGGAAGATGCTAAGATAGTGGCACATTGTCACTTTCTTTTCACACTTAATGGCTAACTTTTAAAAGTGACCACTCCTTTCTTCTGATAGTACTCACCTTTGTCTAGTCAGGGTAGATCAAAACTCCTTTAGCTTTGTAGACATCAAATCAGTGATACCATGATAGGATCTCATGAAGCTTCCTTGATAGAATACGTTGTGTTCATCTACTCCAGTATTGCCTCCACTGTTAGTGACTCTTCAGGGTCGTGGGTCTCTAATGTCTTTTTACTGAAGCCTTGTAATAGCCCAAAGCCATAATTTCAGGATTTCTGTTTTAATGTTCGGCTTAACGTTTTACTGTATTTTTATCGCATTTGGATGCTATGTACTGACCTTTTGCTTGCGTTTCTATTGTTATAATTTGTGTGAACCACTTAGAGATTTTGTTATATTAAGCAGTATATGAATTATTAAAATGAATGCAGATAAGCTGGTAATGGAACAAATGAGGAACTGCATTTTGGGGGGCAAAGGCAGCTAAAGGTAGCTGAGATGGATGGATTAATATGGGCAGCTGTGGCTCTGCTACATTATCTTTTCCAAACATACGGTATGGAAAGTTCTGATCACTGTTCTGATCACTAGGTCCATGAAAGCTACTCTTCTTACTATTTTGTATCCTTCATAAGTAAAAGGACCATTTTTAACCTCATAAAGGAATAAGATGACTAAAGGAATAAGATGACTAAAATGTTCCCGTTCCTTGATGAAGTATATTTATGCATTTGCAAGGCTCTCTAGAAAGTACTAATAATTAATATAAAAGCTTTAGTGTCCACTTATAAATTTTGCCAGGAAATTTTAAGAATTATGCTCTGTCAGCCCTTTCTTCTTTTTTTACAAAATGAATACTTAGCATTACCATATTCCATCTTCGACAAATAAGTGTGACATTTTTAATGATTCATTTAAGTTGCCGGCAGGGGTGGGGTGGAGAGAAAATGAAACCTTTGAGGTACCAAGAGATGTAAATGTTGTTTTTCCACATTTTATGATTCCCAGATTCCTCCTCTAATTGCTTTGCTAACCCCAAGTTTATGAAGTTATTTTCCAGAGTCAAACTCATTTGTATACATGTCAGAATATAAGCTGAATTTTAAAAATAAGACCTCTGGATTAGAATTCAGGAATGATAAACAAATTCATTTTGAATGTATTTGCATGCAATTTACATGTGACAAAATGTACCAATATGCGCCTTTCACATACAGGTCCAGCATCTGTTTAACAGGATGGAATAGCATGAGGGGATTTTGTGTTGCTTTATAAAATCAAATAAAATGATGAATGCTAAAATTCAATGAGTAAAAAAGACTGGTGAGGGTAGATAAGAGTGTAGGGAATCTATGAATACTAGTTGCATCATCTGCAGCTTTCAGAATAGAGATTTTTGTACCAGTTCTATACCTCTCTATTGCCTTAGAATCACAAGGCACTTATTATTTATTTCCTAGAAGTAAATAATACTTCTCATGCCTCATACACTTTAAAAAATGGGCCTCTTTTTCTCTTTGAATTAATATATATGAAAAGATGAGATGATGGCTTCTGTTTGAAATAGCTCTAGAAATCTACAAACTTTGGGATGGATGGATGGATGGATGGACAGAATTTACTCTTTGCAAAATAGGATTAAAATGCATCATGTGCTTAAAGTAGGGTTGCCATATTTCAAAAAGTGAAAATCCACACAGAAAAGTTTTTGAGGGGGTTTTTTTTGGGGGGGAGGAGCTTTTTTTAGTTTTGCGCTAGCTTCACTTAATTTTTAAATACCACTGTGTGTATTTGAAATGTTTAGATAGTGTAGATCCAAAAGCAATTTGAGATCATTTTCTCCATACTGAAACTCTACAAGGTCCAAATGTAAATTGATGGTACTTTAAGAAATAAAGAATTATAAAGAATCAATAATCACAAGTGACAGTGGGGATTTGGATACAGATTTTGTAGGCCCATAGAATTTATATGCCTAGAAACTAGTCTGCTAAAGCAGACTTCGCATAAACGAAGTTTAAAAATAATTATTTCCTGTTCCCCCCACCAAATATGTCTCTTGCTCAATTCAGGTCTGGTGACATAGGTACAGCTACATAGTTTTCTTCAAAGCTGTATTTAACCAGTTGATTGGTCACATAATATCAGTAAGTTACCAGGTTGTGAAGAGAATCACAGGTTCTGACCCCAAAGGCTGAGGCAGTTTATGCTTCATGTTTCATTCAGTGCCACACCAACACAGTTTGAAGCCTGCATAGTGCCTTCCCCTCCTGCTAGGGCCATCACTTTAAAATAATAATAATAATTAGTAATTATTTTATTATTTTTTCAAAAAAGTTTTTGTTCTGTTAAGATTCCATATCAACAAAATATGAACAAAAATAATACAATAAAGAAAAATATATGAAATAAAGAAAAGAGATCTTTCTTTTTAAAAAGATTTCTAAGAATAGACAAAAAATCAGAAAACATTCCTTGACCGATTCCTAACCTCTCCTTCCATGGTTCTGTTTATCCCCTCTTTTCCCCATGTTTTCTTAGTTCATCCTATCACAACAACTTTTATGTATTTTATTATTTCTTACTCTGCTGAAAATCTTGCCATCCTGCTAGGTAAATTATTTGCTTATAGTACTTCTCCATATATTCCATAAACAATATCCAGTCCTCTTTATATCTTTTGTCATTTTGGTTTCCTCTTCTAGTAGTCATCCCTGCTAGGTCCACATATTCTGACAGTTTAATATGCCATTCTTCTTTTGTTGGTACTTTAGCGGTTTTCCATTTTTGGGCTAATAGTACACTGGCAGCTGTTGTTGTGTATAGGAACAAATTTCTCTCTCTTTTTTTGAGACTTCTGTTGTTATTAATTCCAGGAGCAATGCTTCTGGAATTTTAGAAAATGATTTTTAAAACTTTTTTTTAGTTAAGTATAAAATCATTTTCCAATAATTTTTGATTATGCCACACGACCGCCACATGCGGTAGAAGGTTCTTTCTGCTATTTTAAAACGTGTAGAATGCTGTAAATCTTATATTTACTCTCCAAAGTTGTTCCCATTAATAAAAAATCAATATTGTGTCCAATGTCTCTAGCCCAATTTATCACTGAAGACTTTACTGTTTCCTCCGTTGCCTCCCACTCAAGTAATAAGTTGCATATTTTTGATAATTTTTTGACCTTGCATACTAACAGCTCCTTTTCAAACTGAGTTTTTTTCAGTTTGCTACTTTTTTGTTCATTTGAAGATAATTCCTACTTGGACTAGTTAATCTCAACCTGCACCTCTCTGCTGAAATGAACAAAGGCTATGCTGGTCCAGTGCTTATTGGATGAGGCTGTAATCCTCTCATTCTATTCTTTGTCTTAAGGACCTGATTGGACAAACTGCTCTGAAGACCACAGGTATATCCGGGAAGAGCAAATTTTTTGTCTAATTTAAATGTCCCCCTCAACTGGTAGTAACGAAACCAGTCTGTCACTTGATATTTTATCTTTTCATACTCTTTCTATTTACATTCCTCCCCAGTGATGTTTAGAAGCTCTTTGTATGTACTCCAGTTTGTCTCTATGTTGATTTTTTTTTCATGCCAGGGCTTCTGTTGGTGATAGCCACATTAGTGTTTTTCTTTACAGTAGTTTTTTATATTTTCCCCATACCCTATAAAGATCCCCCCCCCCCCGATTATATGGTTTGAAAAGCTCTCATATACCCTTGCCTTTCTGTAGCACAGGCATGCATGCCATCCAAATTTTAAATCATGCCCTTCCTGGTCTAACAGATGGCTGTTCTTTAGTAAAATCCAGTCTTTCAACCAACGTAAGCATGATGCTTCAAAATATAATTGTAGGTCAGGGAGAACAGAACGACCACTCTCTTGGGTATCATTCATAATTTTATCTTTTATCCTGGGTTTTCTCCCCCACCAAATAAACTTAAAAAGATCTTTCTGCAATGCTGCTTTTGATGGATAGGAAAGCTAGTGATGTGAGCCTGTCATGGTAGACTGCAAGTGTGTTTTGATGAGCTTCAGTTTTGAAAAGATAGGCTCACCAATGGCAACTGTCACTTGAAGTATCAGGGGAATTTGTAGCGCTATCCAGACATTTTGGAAGCCACATGGATGTACTGCAGGGTGTCTTGTGGTGAGCCACAAAGATCTGTACGACCAATGTCAGAGTGGTGGCCATCGGTGATGGCTATGGATAGATCAATACCTTGGGTGTTAAGCATATGTTGTGGAAGGTTTTCAAGGCTGTATGAAAATCCTCATATATTCCTGTGAGATTCAAGCTTCTCAAATAACACTGCTACACTGTTAGTCTGTAATCCAATGTTATTTACTTGGAAACAAGTCTATATAATATTTACTCCCAATTAAATTTGTGGTAGGGTTGTTAGACTTCAATCTACAATCACTTGCTGTAGAAAAGCCTAATAGATCAGTAAGGCGATGCTAAAATAAGTTGGCTGTAAATTTCTGCTGTATTTAAGTTAATTTTAAACAATACTATTTTGCATAAAATAAAGTTATGCCCTTTGTCAGGAACACTTATTGTTCTAGCTCCATAACATTCACACATCTAGGGTAAATGAACCACCTTGAGATCTTTGGCCTTCTGGAGTGTGTCAGATTAGTTCATGCTTATTGAACAGTGTCTTTGACTCTTGTGAACTGCAGTAATACCATTGAATGTAGTCCATTAATAACAACACAAGTGAGACTGCAATTTATATTAAAAGCATAAGAAGTAAAGGTAAAAGTCAATTATATTTAGAGATGGGATAAAATTACTATATATGTACGGAATCCAGAGTTGATTATCTATCTTTGGGGTAACTTGTTACAAAAGACATTTTCCATAAAATATTTAGCCGGCTGGCCCTCAATTTCTGGCCCTCAATTTCTGTTGCAATTGGCTTTCCTTCGTAGCATATATGCCTACATATATAATTGCTCTTGCCTGGCAACAAATGCTACTTCCAGTTAGCTGTTTTTAGATACTTGGGTTATAGTCTTATACACACTATATAGTCCCATACACATTTAGTTGAGAAGAAGCTTTTAGGCCATAGTGGGACAAAAGTCTGAGCAGGCTCAAGGTGAAGTGTGTGGATAACCAAAATAAATTGTTCCCAATTAAGCACAAGAGTGTCTTAGAAAGTTCTGCGCCTCTCAAAATGCAAAAACATTCATATGGTTTTCTCTGGAAGCAATTTGTTGCCAGACCCATTATACCTCACTTTAGAAACTTCTTCCTAGTTTCCTTTCTATCTTTACTTCTTCCAAATAATACTGCTGTAACTAGAGTTAGTGACACTGCCTAGTTCCAGGTATGAGGCCAAGGCATTTAAGCACCTTTGAGAGTGAATGCTAAGGCTTGAACCTGAAACATTTGAAATAGAAGGGAAAGACTGCATATCCTTACCTGGTGTTAAATGAACTTTGCTCACCTGTCACCACAATGGATGAGTTTAGAGCAAATGATCCCACTTGCCCACGATGTCCCCCCTTGGTGATCTCCCTCCCTCTGTAGCTCTCCTGTGCCCCTGAAACAAGAAAATGTTCATTGCTATGAGCAAGTGAAAACGTGGGTCTAAATCATGGTTTGTTTGTTTGTTAGTTTGTTACATTTCTATCCTACTTTTCTCCAGGGAGCTCAAGGTGATGTGCATAGTTCTCTGTCTCCCCATTTTATCCTCAAAGCAACCCTGTGAAATAGGTTAGGCTAAGATAGTGACTGGACAACCAGTGGGCTTCATGGTTGAGCAGGGACTAGAATCCCCATTTCCCACATCTTAGTCCAACACTCTAACCACTACAACACACTGGCTCACACTGTATTAGAGGAAAGGAGCTGCGATGAGAGGGTGTATAATGAGTAATGCCAAATTTACAAGTTTATACATCTTATCATTCCCTGTTTCTGGTTGTTGTTGTTTTAAACACAAATCCTGATCAGAATGAAGTTCACTTATCCCTCTAACAAGACAAGAAGCCATTATTAAGCTCTGTATTATTTTAGATATAAGCTGTTTGAGTGCCTTTAGTCTTACTTGATGAGAAAAGTGACATCTTGAGGAAATATACAACAAATTAAAAACAAAAGTCTTATTAGTCTTGGCAGTTACCTATGTAGCACAATTGATTTAGAATCCCCTGGATGGGCAGCATTCTCCTCAAGCAGCTAACTTGACAAAGGGAATGGTTTTTTTGTTTTTTTTTAAAGAATTAATGTTTGGATTTCTTTGGTGGTAATAGCATTTTGCTCTTGAATGCAAAACAATTAAATCAAGACACTCTCGCTACACTGAGATTTAAAGTGCTTCGCTCAGGCTGCAATCCTCAGTGCCACAAAGTCACTGGCCAAAATCCAACACAGAGTTAAGTGTGTTTAAGCCCTTTAAAATGAGAAGCAAACCACACATTACATTAAATGTGTATTCATCACATTTGCATGTTTATGCATTTTTAGTAGCAGCCAAGGGAGCACAGTAGCAGTTCCCCTCCTGGGCCAATAACAGATTTAGAGGTAGTGATTTTTGCTGCAGTTGTGATATGGAAGAAGTGGGTTAAACTACCCTCCACCTGTTCTATAGTACTGATTCTGTCTGAAACCTCCACAGCTGCTATTTTAAAATACACACACTCACCTGAATGTGAATGTGGTTTTACCATAATATATGGTTTGACATTAAATGGACTTAAATATGCTGGATTGTGGCCAAGGTGTTACTTACCTCTTGGTTTTAATCCAGCAGCCTGCATACATTTTCCTCTAGGTATGTATGATACAATTATTGGGCTTGCATCTGGGAAGCACACTTGTGGAGATACCATTTGTATGAACTGCAGCTGTAAATAATTCACACAATTGTCATAGTGGCTGCATGGACAGCCCCCATTTGCAGGTTCATAAAAACTTGCCTCCATATTAATAGGCTCATCCGTCAAAGCCTATAAATATACAAAGCAACTCTATGCATATCTTGAAGTAAAATGAATTACAGACAATGCTGTGTAGCTAGAGATGCTAAGAGTCACACTCTCTCCTTAAGAGTTGGTGAATTGCATGCTCTTGTGTATACCACCCTTATTTTACAATCCGTGCATTTCAGAATCCATGAGTTAAAACTCTCCCATTAAAAATATATCTGATGATGGGATATGTCAGCACAGTGTTACAATCCAGGGTGTCAGGTTGTTCTGGTATCACAATGTGTACTTTTCATTGTAGTACCATACTATGTTGCTACATCTCTATCTAAAGCAGCCACCACTGTATCACAATCAGGATCTAATTAGATAGAGGTAGGATGAGTCTGCTGCTAGGCACAATCTCAAGATGATTTCAGCCACTAAAGGTTACATCACTTCTGCATCATTGTACGGCTTTAGGCCTGGTACCGAATTGTAAGCCTGAGAGTGACCCTTGCTAGAACCTTCCCTCAAAGCAAAGAATGAGTGGGAACAACTTTTTAAAATCCTTGTTTTTTCTGAACACTTGAATATAATGAACGAAAACTGGGTTCCTCTCTCTTCCCCCATTTGTTGTGGAAAATATGGTATGCATATATACCCATGAGCTGTTGTTTTTCACCTCTGATGTTGTGCTCTGATGTTGTGTACAGCCTGGGAGTCATTTTGGACTCACAGCTGTCCATCGAGGCACAGGTCAATTCTGTGTCCAGAGTGGCTATCTACTAGCTCCATCTGGTACGCAGGCTGAGATCCTACCTGCCCGCGGACTGTCTCGCCAGAGTGGTACATGCTCTAGTTATCTCCCACTTGGCCTACAGCAATGCGCTCTATGTAGGGCTACCTTTGAAGGTGACCCAGAAACTACAACTAACCCAGAATGTGGCAGCTAGACTGGTGACTTGAAAGACTTACATTGGCTCCCAGTACGTTTCTGAGCACAATTCAAAGTGTTGGTGCTGACCTTTAAAGCCCTAAGCGGCCTCGGCCCAGTATACTTGAAGGAGCATCTCCACCCCCATCATTCAACCCGGACACTGAGGTCCAGCTCCGAGGGCCTTCTGGCAGTTCCCTCTCGGCGAGAAGCAAAGTTACAGGGAACCAGGCAGAGGGCCTTCTCAGTAGTGGCGCCAGCCCTGTGGAATGCCCTCCCATCAGATGTCAAAGAAATAAACAACTATATGGCATTTAGAAGACATCTGAAGGCAGCCCTCTTTAGGGAAGTTTTTAATGACTGATGTTTTAATGTATTTTTAATCTTTTGTTGTAAGCTGCCCAGAGTGGCTGGGGAAACCCAGCCAGATGGGCAGGGTAGAAATATGTTGTTGTTGTTGTTGTTGTTGTTATTTGGCTGAACAGTGTAAGAGATTCACAGTTCCATGTCTGAAGGAGTTGATCAACTATAACTTGCAGCTGAGTAGGCACAACTCTCAAATTTTAACCTTAAGGCCCTGCATCTTGATGAAGAAAGCAAAATGTCAGCCCATTAGTCATACTTGGAGTGCCATTTCCCTACTTTGTGTGTACAAAACATGGTTTACTTTCATCTCAAGGAGTGGAAGTTGAGGTCTGCAGCTCTTTAGAAATCTCTTATTTTGGCACACTGAAGGTATCTAGTTACATGGCGGGCAGGTGTGGCCCTGGGGCAGTTCATTGCATCAACCTGACAGTGTATCTCAACTCTCATTTGGGCAAAATGAACAAGTAGGTAATTTAATCTCATCAATGGCATTTCACAGATCAAGTAACAGTTGTAGCAGTTCAGTTTGCAAAGGAAAAAGAAATGAAATATTGCTCATAGTTGATAACAATGGCCCTATTTTAAGCTTCTAGAGGACAATGGCGTGCTTAAGCCTTACTTACATTTGACCTGTGGGTAAAAGAAAGTGCAATGCCCATTTTCTTCTCATGCTGGTGTGTTGAGTTAGTGTACCTATGTGAAATCAAATTATTAATTCATAAGCATCAAAGGAACTATTTATATAACAGAGGCAAACATCAAAGTGAGATGCTCTAAGGGCAACTTGTGTGCATCCACTCAGCCTTTCATTCTCTTCACAAATGCACTTGATAGAGCTGAATTCCTCACACTTGTGTAAGGGTCAAGAGACACTGTATCTAGAAGGCAAACAGACTAACCTCGGCAAAGCAAAACTGACCCAGACAAAACAGGCAGCTCTGCCAAGAACCTTTAGACTCAGACCTCAAAATGCCTCTGCTGGAAAACAGGAGGGGGAAAGCTTTGCATCTGTCTAGTTCAGTTGCCAAATGCACCTCAAGAGCAAGAGAGGAAAACAATGAGAAGGGATGCCAAGGGTGGAGGAGATATTTCTACCATAGAAAGATACTGGCATATCTGCATCTTTGAAAACGGGAGGATTGCTTATGAAAGTTCTGGACTGCAGAGAAGGAGTCCTTGGATGAGCATCAGTTTTTACAACTTGCCAGACATTGATTCAAAGTGATTGGAGCTACAAGAGATGCAGAGGTAAGCTCTGCCCCTGCCAGCTCATCAAATGGAGTCAAGTCAAATTTGCAGTAGAGCCAGTGAGGGTCCAAGTTTCATAACAATGTGGCAAGGCTCATCACTTGGGATCGATGGCTGCCATTTAAACAGGTGGCAAATGGAGTAATCAGAATCCACAGAGCCATCTAAATTGGAAGCCAAAGAGTTTTGGGGTGATTATGACATGGGGAAAGATGTGTGGACAATCAAAAGCTGGGAGAGAGCATAAAAATTTGAAATGATTGGGGATTTGGCTCATATAATAGGCAGTTATATTTAGAGGAATCTCCTTGTGAAAAATCAGTGTGATTTTAAGTTACCGTACCTACAACTGAGATGTTATGGATATAACTTCTTTGAGGCATGTGACATGGTGTATAACTGAGCTTCAACAATAAGTGACAATTTAGAAGGTGCATCTAAAACAAAGAGCCAGTGGCATTTCTGTGACAGGAGTTGGCCCATAACTTGAAACTGAATCCTGATTGGACAAAGGTTTTAGTTTTCTGAAGTCTTGGGCCCAAGAGATGGTAGAAGCTACCTATTCTGGAAGGGGCTACACTTCCCTGGAAGGAGCAGGTCTGTAACTCAGGGGGTGTTCCCAGATCCAGCATTGCCACTGAATGCTCTGGAGACCTTGTGGCTAGGAGTGACACTTCTAGTTCCAGCTGGTTTGCCAGCTATGGACACTTTTGGAAAGAGATTACTTGGCCACAGTATTCCATGTGCTGGTAACTACCAGACTGGTTTACTGCAATATGCCATACAGAGACTGCCCTAGAAGCACAACGTGGAAGCTTCAATGGTCCAAAACTGAGCAGTCCTATTATGGGCTGGAGTTTCATTTAGAATGCATGTAACCCCTGTTTTGAACCAGCTGCATTGGACCCAATTCAAGGTGCTCACATTAGTGTTTAAAGTCCTGAATGACTTAGGCTCCAAATACGTGAAGGACTCCCTCTGCCTCTACAGACCCTCAGTGTTGAGATCAGCAAAAGGGCCCCCCTTGAGAGTTCTACCACCATCAGAATTATGGAGTGTGTCTTTACGCTGTCTTTTGACACCTGGATGTGGGTGGTACTGTGGTCTAAACCACAGAGCCTGGGGCTTGCTGATCAGAAGGTCGGCGGTTCGCATCCCCATGATGGGGTGAGCTCCCGTTGTTCGGTCCCAGCTCCTGCCCACCTAGCAGTTTGAAAGCACGTCACAGTGCAAGTAGATAAATAGGTACCGCTCCAGCGGGAAGGTAAACAGCGTTTCCGTGCTCTGCTCTGGTTCGCCAGAAGCGGCTTAGTCATGCTGGCCACATGACCTGGAAGCTGCGGACAAACACTGGCTCCCTCGGCCTACAGAGCGAGATGAGCGTGCAACCCCAGAGTTGTCCACGACTTAACAGTCAGGGGCCCCTTTACCTTTATATATGTTTTAGAACCCCCTCCTTCCACCTCTTGATTGTAGATTGTTTCAACTGAGTTTAATGTTGTATTTTTACATTGCTGTAACCCACCCTGGGACATTATGGCGAAGAGCGGGTAAGAAATATTAAATCATAATGCAATATACTAGGCAAATGGGAATAGAAATGCTCTTTTCTTTGTGTGCCAAACTTGATATGTGATCAAACATGACTCACTGTTTTCCATATACTTCAAATAAGACTCCTTTAAACATATCTTAGTTAATAGTAAGGAGTATATATGGATATAGTTTTCTTTCACTAGGAAAAAGATTAAAAATACCTGGCGGTTCTTGGGAAATTCTTGAACAAACTGAAGGATTTTGTGGTTTGGATCTTTTGCTTCAGGCCATTAATTCATAATTAAGTAAGTGGAGGTGGGGAGGAATATTGGCTTCACTTATTATTGGTATGAATATGGAATTGAACTATGGGAGGTTAAAATGTATCTTGTGAAGAACTCCATAAACAGAGTTGTCTTGTACGGTCTTTTACCATAAGGTAACTTCTTAACTTGCTTCACCTTGGATTTCTGCACCATCAAGAGGCATGTCTCAGGTTGAAGCAAGGTAGATATCAGCACTTGAATAATGCAGACTTTTCTCCTTCTGCCATTTATATTTATAGACTGTACTATTCAAATGGCCCAGAGAAGGTTCTGTAAGTTTCTGCATTTGCATTCTAAAAAGGGATTGATGTGTCTGTTCGAAAGCACCCACAAATCCTAAATATTTCTAGTTCAGTGGCTGAGATGCTCAAGATTTCTTCTTTCCATTTCCTCAGTGCATTTAGTCCTTTTTTTTCATCCATTAAGAACCATGTTCACTACTTTGAGAAACTCATCTAATCTGCTGAGGATAATTATCTTTCTGCACTTAGTATATATGGACTGACTGAACAAAAAAGAGCACCTCGGCACTCTGTGGAGTTTTTCTCTTAACCTGCTCACTGTCAGTTAGTTCCACTGATGTAGTTAACCCAGGATGTTCATAGAGCAGATTTGTTTGTTTGTTTGTTTTGATTATACCTTACCTTTTGTCTGTATAAGGCACCTGTGATGGGACAATGAGCTGCTTGTGTGTAAAATCCTAGTCCCTCAGAGTTTGGTCAAGTTTGCAAACCTCTGTCTGTAACGGAGCCCCTTAAACATGGCTCCGTCAGTCGCTGGCAGATTCCGACAGTGGTTGCTTTCGGAATCGCTTCCAACATAAAAGCTCCTTAACGGAAACACGTCTTCTGGACTCTCTGCGTGACAGTTTCCGGCGAGGAGTGGGTGTCCCTACAGGAGGTCCTGAAACCTCCCCACTGTTTTCGCTGGAAGTGTCTCTGAGCCATCCCTCCAGCTCCCTTTCCCTCAGCTCAGCTCCTCTCCCCCTACTGGTTCCCTCTTCAGCTGCTGAGTCTCTCCCAACCTGTGTGAGCCCTTTCACTTCCCTTCCTTCCGATGGCAGTTCCCTGACATCCACCTCCCCTCCAGGGCCCCCTTCATCCCCTCTCGCCCCCTCCTCTACGGGCGGTGAGGAGGCAAAACCCCGGAATGAACTTCCTTCATCTTCCGATGTCCCGAACACTTCTCTCCACCTGTTGCGGTTCCTGGTCTCGAAGTACTCCTCCTCCTCAGAGTCCATCTCCCCTTCCCCTTCCGATTCCGAGAATCCTTCCAACTCCTCCTCCTCATCGGTGGTCCCAAAGTATTCCCTCCGGAACCTCTCCACAGGCTGAGGTTTCCTTGGGAACCTTTGATGGAACGTTTCTATCAATACCTCGTCATTGATATCTTCTGCCATTACCCAAGTGTTTTCTGACTCCGGTTCTCCTTCCCACGCTACCAAATACTCCACCTGATCCCCCTTCCATCTGGCGTCGAGGATTTCTGCCACATGGCTGCTGCATTCCCTTTCTTCTATGACCGGTCCCCGAGTGGCCATCCCTTCTCGTCCCCCCTCATACGGTGACAGTAACGACCTGTGAAATACTGGGTGCAGTTTCATGTGGTTGGGTAACCGGAGCCTGAAAGCCACTGGGTTGACCTGTTGAATGACCTCAAAGGGACCCAATCTCCTGGGTCTTAATTTCTTACAACCTCCTTTGAACGGCAACCCTTGGGTTGACAGCCACACCCTATCTCCCACCCTTATGGTTTCACCTTCCCTTCGGTTCTTGTCTGCCTGCCTGCCTCTTGTATTCTTCCTTCGCCCTTTCTAAGTTGAGTTGGAGCTGACGATGGATTGCTTCCATTTCTTCTACAAAATGCTCGGCTGCCGGGACACCCCATCTCTCCCCTTCTCCCCCTGGGAAAGCCCTGGGATGACACCCATAATTAGCCAAGAAGGGGCTCATCCCTGTGGACACATTCTCGGCATTGTTGTAGGCAAATTCCGCCAGCGCCAACTTTTCTACCCAGTCATTCTCTCTGTCATTGACATAACACCTCAGGTATTGCTGGAGGACCCCGTTTGCTCTTTCCGCCTGCCCGTTGGTTTCAGGGTGCCGGGCAGTCGAAAAGTTGACCTCCACCTGCAGTAAGCTCATGAGCTTCCTCCAGAACCTGGAAGTGAAAGGGCTAGTAGTTCTCGGTCATACACCGTGTAGTTCCTCTCGGATTTGTTCAGCTTTCGCGAAAAAAAGGCACACGGTCTCCACTCTGACTCCTCCTTCCCTGGCTGCAGAAGCACCGCCCCAATAGCTCTGTCTGATGCGTCAGTTTCCACTCTCATCGGTTTTTGTAAATCCACATGCAGGAGTTGTTGTTCCGAGGCGAAGGCCCTTTTTAGTTCCTCAAATGCTCGCTCCGCCTCCTCAGTCCAAACGAACTTCTTCTTACTGCTGAGACAGTCCGTAATGGGCGCCGTCAGGTGGGCAAAGTTTCGGATGAACTTACGATAGAAGTTCCCAAATCCTAGGAACCTCTGCACATCCTTCCTTGTTTTGGGTGTTTTCCATTCCAGCACCGCCTGGACCTTGCCGGGATCCATGGCCAATCCCTTGTCTGACAGGCGATACCCCAGGAATTCCACCTCCTTGGTATGAAACTGACACTTCTCCAGTTTCACCCACAGCTGGTTGGCTTGCAGCCTGCTCAACACTTCTCTGACGTCTCTCACATGCTGCTCCTCATTCTCAGAATACACCAACACGTCGTCTAAGAAGGCCACACAATTCTTGTAAAGCAAAGGCCCCAGGACGTGGTTCATAAACGATTGAAAGCACGCGGAGCCTCCTTATAGGCCGAAGGGCATAACTAAATATTCAAATGCCCCCAAAGGGGTGAACATGGTGGTTTTCCATTCATCCCCCTTCCTTATTCGTATCAGGTTGTACGCCCCCCTTAGGTCCAGTTTAGTAAAAATCTTTCCCTTCCTGACCCTTGTCAAAATGTCGTCAATCCTGGGCATAGGGAAAGCCACTGGTTCTGACACTGCATTTAAGGCCCTGAAGTCACACACAAGCCTCGGCTTGTTCGTGTTTTTTTTATCCACAAAAAACACTGGGCTGCCCCCCACCGCCCTGGACTCTCTGATGAACCCTCTCTTCAGGTTCTTGTCAATGAACTCTCTTAGCTCCTGCATCTCTCTGTCTGACATGGCGTACAGCTTGCCTACAGGGAGTAAATTGATTTGACAGTCAAAGGGTCTATGCGGGGGTAGTTGGTCAGCTTCCCTTTCGCTGAAGACGTCGCGGAGATCTGCGTATTGTCGTGGTACCTTCACGTTCTCCGTTACTTCAGTCCCTGCTAGGGTGGCTTGGGCCCCTGCCAAACCCTTTCCCTCTTTGCAGTGTTCTAAGCAATGTGCTGAACCAAAAGAAACCACTCTCTGATGCCAGCCCACCAGCGGATCATGTAACGCTAGCCAGCTCATCCCCAATATAATGGGAGCTCCTCCCAAGGTGGCCACATTAAACGCTATCAGTTCGGTGTGCCTTGCCACCTTCATTATCATTGGGACGGTCTGCAAGCTGACTTCTCCTCCCAACAGCTCCCTGCCATCGATCGTGGTCACCTGCAGGGGGTTGCTTAAAGGGATCGTCTGTATCTGGTGTTCAGCTGCAAACTCTTTGCTCATGAAATTGCAGGAGCTGCCTGAGTCCAACAGCGCCTTTATCTTTAGAGGGTGTCCGTTTGGCAGCTCTAGCGCCACTTCTATCACTAGGGCGGGTTTAGGAGGTTCTGGCGTGGGCACTTTCACTGCTCTTTGGCCTGGCTGCTGTGCCCCGACGGTGGCAGCCAGGCGTTGGCTTTTACTTGCTTCGGTATTTCTTCCTCTCTTCCCTCCACAGCTCCTACCATCCCTTGCCATTCCTTCCTCTGGGGGCAGACTCTGGCAAAGTGACCTGGCTGTTGGCAGAGATAGCATTTCCGGGCGCCTTTTCCCTCCTTCTTTCCCCCCTCACTGGGCTTTGAAACTGCGCGCGCGCGCGCTGTTCCGATTTCCATCGGCTCTGCCGGCGGGAAAGTTGGCTCTGGAATGTCTGGAATGCGGAACTCCTTCCAACGTTCCCCCTTCCCTTCCCGCCTCTCCAATGCTCTCGCCTCCTGGCGCGCTCCTATGGTCAGCGCTGATTTGGTCAGCTGGTCCATAGACTCCGCCCTGGGCGCCCGGGAAAGTTCGTCTTTCACAGCCGAAGAAAGCCCTTCTTCAAAGAGCATTTGAATGGGTTCCGCCGATAGATCCCACCCCAATTTATGGATCAACATGGTGAACTCAGTCCAGTACTCACGGACAGATCGGCTCCCCTGTTTGCAAGCCATTAACTGTCTGCGGACCACTCCCTGTTCAATATCGCTGGAAAACATCAGATCCATGGCGCGAAAGAACTTCATCGTGTCCTTTAGGACGTCACTATTCGCTGCCATCAGGGGTCTAACCCAGTCTCTCGCCCCCTTTTCAAGATGCCCAATCACGAAAGCCACTCGTGATTCCTCGTCAGGGAATTCATCAAACTGCAGATTGAGGGCATATTGCATCTCTGTCCGAAAGCCATGATAGTCTTTGGGCTCCCCCCCAAACTTCTGCACCAATCCTGGTACCTTTCTGACGAGCTGGGTGTCTTTCCCCTTTTTGTCTGCATCCTGAGCCCTCCTCTCCTCAAGCCTCGCCGTCTGCAGCGCTAGCTGGACCTCCAACACCCGGTACCTTTCTTCCAGGCTTGGACCCGCTCCAGCTCCTGCTTCTCCGGTTCCGGCTGGGTTGCTCATGATGCCTTCTCCTGCACAAGCTGCTCACGAAGACTGTCGGAATGCTGTGATGGGACAATGAGCTGCTTGTGTGTAAAATCCTAGTCCCTCAGAGTTTGGTCAAGTTTGCAAACCTCTGTCTGTAACGGAGCCCCTTAAACATGGCTCCGTCAGTCGCTGGCAGATTCCGACAGTGGTTGCTTTCGGAATCGCTTCCAACATAAAAGCTCCTTAACGGAAACACGTCTTCTGGACTCTCTGCGTGACAGTTTCCGGCGAGGAGTGGGTGTCCCTACAGGAGGTCCTGAAACCTCCCCACTGTTTTCGCTGGAAGTGTCTCTGAGCCATCCCTCCAGCTCCCTTTCCCTCAGCTCAGCTCCTCTCCCCCTACTGGTTCCCTCTTCAGCTGCTGAGTCTCTCCCAACCTGTGTGAGCCCTTTCACTTCCCTTCCTTCCGATGGCAGTTCCCTGACAGCACCCAACTTGTGTTAAAGCTGTTGGTTTTGAAGCCTCTCACAACCTTGGGACACTCAAGCATATAAACAAACATTTTCTTTAGTTCTATAGAGTTGTACCAACAGCCTAGAAAGAAAGCTGTACCACAGCAGCCTGACTTTGAGATTATTGACAAGGGGTGTATCTAAAATCTAGACCTTCAGTTCACCCCTGCAACTACACTTTCTATCACAGACAGCTCAGAGAACAGGCATCATTTTCTTTTGTCCATCAGTTCAAAGTATGTTCTCTGTGCCATTTCACCAGGACAGGTATTTATTAAGGACAGTCACGCATAAAACATACTGAAATGGGGGGGGGGGGATTCTGGTCACTTGGCTTTGTTTTTACTAAATATGACAGAAGTGATACCATGTATGGGCAGGCTACTGATTACTTACACTAGTGTTGCACCATTAACTTCAGTGCAATTACATTATTGTAGGTAGTCCATGAATTGTCCCCTATGGTGGTTTAAAACTAGTGGAGCAGGTCTTTCCCAGGTCTGAAGAACTAGCAGATTCAGTTTAGATATAGCATCATAATAAAGGATTTGTATAAAGAGTTTGAAATGGATTGTCACTGATTTTTTACTTTCTGTTTCTTCTGTCAGTGGTTAGACTGTGGTGGGATGAGGGAGATAGGACCAGCTGTCCCTAGACTTGTAGAGTTGAAAGGGATCCCGAGGGTCATCTAGTCCAACCCCCTGCAAAGCTATTGCAACTGGAAGAACCAGTATGGCTATTTTACGTGTTTCCCTCCAACTTCTACTACAAGAATACCTTTGAGTTCTTACCTCTTTCTGCTTCTTTGCCCAAGTAAAGGGTACTTTTAGTTGGAGGGATTAAGTGATATGAACATAATATATATTATTCATCCTTTAGAGTGGAGCTGATGGAATACTGGGGCTTATATCCACATTAGATGTACTTTCACAAAAATGAGTATTGATAGGCACAGTTGTACCAGTAAAAGGTAAAAAGAACTGTTGTACCTAAATATGAACTGGTTAATGATTTTTTTTTTAAAAAACACCTTTTGCCTGTAACCAAAGACCACCACAGTAATGAATTAGTTTGCTGCAGAATAATCGACCACATGATGCGGTGCATGTACACCATTTGAATGGCAATGCCCATCAACTTGGGGGGGGGGCTCCTCAAATATTTTATTGAGGGATCTGTAGACCCCTTGGTCCCAAGGAGTTAGCTCCTATGCCAGTGCCCTTCCTCTGATCTGACTTTAGATATGCTTAGTGATTTGCCCTATGTGATCCTGTTCATCCTACATGGATTATAGTATGATGTTACCTAGTGGCATGAGATGGAGCCAAGGAGAACTGATAATCACACCACTGTCACAGTGAAAGCATTGACCCACATTATTATGTGTGTAAAACACAAGTAATAAATATGGGTCATATTCAACTAACCCATTCTTCTAGCAGAAACCAACAGAAGGACTTTCTTTAGAGCAGTGGGTCTCTGCCTTTCCTCTCTTACCCCCACGTCCCTGTGCCTCCCTCCTATCTGGAGCAGACTGTAGATTTTTTCCATCGGGCAAGCAGAAATAATTGTGTTGAAGCAACAATTTCCTTAGCACTGGAATTCCACCCGATATTTCCAGAAAATAAGAAAAAGCAACAACCCCCAGTACAGCACTGTAATGCCATTCTTATTCTGTGCTTCTACACAATCCTTTCAATTCTATAGTTTGCTATAAGGCTTACAAAGTTCTTGTATTTCCCATAGTAATGAAGATTTAGATCACTCTTTGCATGCTCGGCATCCTCTCTGTGCCTATACTCCTCTATTACTGTTGGCAGCCTAATGTAGAATAACACTTGATTCGCTCTCATTGCCTCTCTCTCAAATGCTTCTCTGTATCTCTAAAAATATTTGAGTAACAATTTCTAGATTTATTTTGTGATCTATTGTTGCTCCCTTTTATGCAGCAAATGATGGGTATCATTCAGCAGGGACAGCTTAGAAAATGATAGCAGCCAAGGAAATCTCACTCAGAATTAAACATTGTAGATCAAATGGGATTTGTTCCAGATCTTCCCACTGGATTTAATGTAAGACTTTGACCCTTATGATTTTACAAAAGTGGGTCAAATTTCCTCTTCATGTTTGCCTGGTCTTCTGACATTTTGCCCAATGCCTGTAGTAGCAAGCAAGGTTTTATCAGCTGCTGCCAAAGAGATAACTACAGCTTTTGAATTCCAATAAAGAGTGTAATTGAATGGACTATGTCTCCAGAAAATAACATTTCATGCCAGCTGCTCTGTTTTGTAGTACTGGAACCCTGAACTTTCCCTGTAAAACAGGCTTGGCTCAGAGAAAGCACACCTTTAAAACCTTTTGACAAACCACCAGTCAGTGTATGTGTGCCCTAAACACATTGTTTTCCTTCAGCTATCTCCACTTTCAGAATGACAGATGCAGAATTCTGTTCAAGATCTTTACTTTCATACATCAAATTTATCTCATGTAATAGGTAATAAATTACCTCATTGTGTTCACTTCATGTTAACTCCTCCCCTTCTTTATAGCTGACATGAACCCCTTTTAATCTGGTGGATATTGTTGTGCAGGAGCTGGGGATAGTTAGCTAGCAAGTGTCTATGCACCAACACCTTTCTTCTGCAAGTGAATTTTTCCTCAGAACTTCTTCCTTTGCTGGTTCTGGTACATTTCCCTGTTTTCCCCAGAAAGTGTTACTTGTTTATATGGCTGTCTCCACACTGAGCAGCTGTTCTCTGCAGGTATAAGTCATATCTAGTGCTGGAAGAGTGAATTGTGTCGGTGGCTAGACACACAAATTCGCTGTGTGTGAGAGGAGAATGGGTTTTAAATTAATGTCATGGCTGCCAGTGCCTTAAAGCCGCTGCAGCCTCACAATATTCAAAGCTAGTTGCAACTCAGCTGTAAGTGGCAGAAAAGTTAATTGTTTCTTTAAATGCTTTTTACAAGTAACATCAGAAAGCACATAAATAAACAGTACAGTAAAGTTTGCCAACAGAGGCTGGTAATTAATTAATTAGGGATAATTTGTTTTCAGATACATGTTTTGTAATTTCAAGGGGTTTTTTTGAAAAAAAAGCAAGATAAATTGTCTAAGAGATTTAGGATGTGTCTTCTATGCTGACTGATTGCCCCAAATTTGGGTTTACCTCATCCAGTTCGAGGGTTTGAAAACAGATTAAATGGCGATAATGAAGCACTTATTTGTGCTCTAGCTGTATTTTTAAGACAGGTGCTTTCCCCTCTTCTCTCTCCTACAAAACCTGGGCCGCTGCCACAGTTCAGATCTTGACCTTTTCAAAAGAGAAATGTCTTTGAGAATTGCAAATTCTTGTCAGAAGTTAATGAACAAATTGCAGTGCTAATCGAAGGCTGGCCTCTTCCAGGCCTTTGCCTGATAGTCACGCCACAAAGGTCACTGTCTAACTAATGAGGGCTTTGGGTGATACTGACACAACATGTGGGCATTTGTGAAAGGCCAAAATTTATGGGTGCCACTTGGGGACCATCCTGCTCTTGCAGGCATCTTAGAACTACAAGAACGGATGACCCATCCATCACCCCTCCTTGATGATTAGACTTAAACACTCAGTTCATATGCATAATTGCTAGACCTTAGGCTCCTCCAAAGGCCCCAATGTCATTATGATAGATCCTCCTCCATGTTTATCAAGAAGAATGAACGTTAGATGGCCCATTCTGACATTTAGCATTTCAGCCTATCAAGGTTTTAGGGTGATTTGCAGATATCAAGTCACAGCGTGGGTGATTTAAATGGATGGAACATTTGCAGAACCATAAATTTACTCGATGAAATCTCTTATGCTGGTGCTATTTTGCAGTTGGCAAACGGGGAAAAAATATGTCTTAGGCTTACATTTTCTCCCAATTTTATGCTCACCTTTTGTATTTAAAGATTTTTTTAAAAAATTTTTTTTGAAAGTTATTATTTAAACCAGCATGTCCTCTAGCTGCCAAAGACTCTTCAAATTACCAAAAGTAACTTCCAGGCTCCCATTTTGATTTTCTATAGAACTCTTTACCTGTTGCTTTTGTTTTAAAAAACACTTTCATGTGATTGCAATACATAAGCAGTAAGATAACTACTTCCTTGTGTAGTTATGAAGATAGGACAAGGTGGTATTTCAGGCAATCAGAGCAAAACCTGTTTTTCTGTGATTCTACAGTAACAACTAATAAAGATAGGTAGGATGCTGCTTATTGTATAATGCAAATTGCTCTCTGCAATTTGATTTGTTTATAAAACCATATAAACCCAAAATGAAAAAACCCTGTAAGTGGTATCTCTAAAACAGTTATCAAAACAACGCACATAAAAGCATAATGCCTGCATTCATTTTCACTATAGCTTTGTAAGGTATATCACTTATTATTCACATTTTACATCTGTGAAACTAAGGCTGAGATAGGGTAAGATATGTCCCAAGGCCATATAGAGAGACCACAGCAGCTGTGGGGCTTGAACCCATATCTTCAAGATTCAAGACCAACTGTGCATTCAGTGGACATCACTGTTTCTAGATACCATATTTCTCCTTAGCCTTCTTCAGGCATTCTTCCATTCCACTTCCCACAAGCAATTCCAGTGCCCCCATGTTACTGTCACAATTCAGAGCCACATGTTGTTGTTGTTTATTGGACTTACAACCCAACCTTTATCATAAGGACCCAAGTCAGTTTACAACAATATAAAAATACAATATTAAAATCAATTACAACAATTTACCATCAGCGCGTGCGCTCTCTCTCTCTCTCTATCTCTATCTCTATCATCACAAGTGTCAAAGGCCAGGTAAAGAGAGGTGTCTTCAGCATACAGTGGAAGCTATACAATGCTGATGCTAGATGCATCTCTCAGGGAGAGAATTCCATTATTTAAGGATTGCCACAAAGCACTGGGGGTTGTATTTCTAGAGATAGGGAATCAGCCATTATGTGTTTTCTCCTTCGTATGATGCCTAGATGCAACCTGGCTCTTGCAAAGAACCTGGAAGAGTCTCATTTAAATGTCTGTTTCTTTCTCCCGTGCTCCATCTTAAGACTCTTACAAGATACAAACAAGGGTGGCTTGAATACTGCCCCTTGCCCCAGACATAGACAGGATTTATGTGGTTTTTTGTGGGGGAGGGGGGCAGAACCGAGCTATCTGTAATTGTGATTGGTCAGTTAAGTATTTTTATTTATTTACTTGATTTGGGGGGTAGCTGCCCCCGCTTGGCTATACCCCCCCAAGTTTTTAACTATCTAACCTAATGCAGAATTCTATGGAACTCAAAAACTTGTGCACCATTTTGTGACATTTTGGTTGGCATAATAAAAGCATTGCCCTAACATGTATTTTGAAATGTTACATTATGTTTTTAAAGAGCTTGTTTGACAGCTGTGTTATTTAATGGCTGAGATTTAATTACCTCAAACTGTCATTTATTCAAAGGAGGAGACATGAAACCCTTTTATTAAAAACAACATAGGAGCCCCTAAAAGGTGAAAAACTTCATAGTTAAAAAGGTAAAAAAATAAAGAAATTATAAGCTAAGAGGCTGATAATGTTAGTAGGAAACTGTACATGTGAGTTTTGCTGAAACACCATCTCAGGTTTCTCACTCTTCTGCCACTATGTGGTTATTTGATCCTGGTTTAAATGTATTTCCCCACCAAATCTTCTAAGTGCTGCAAACCAAACAGAGCCTTGCTTATGACCCAAGTTACCTCCTCGCCTTTAGCTGTACTTTGGATGGTGTTGAATGGAATAGACCTAGTAATAATAACATAGCATGAAATTGGCATTGGCACTGAGAGAATATCAAAAGTAATCTTATTCCCTTATATTTGCTTGTGTTCTTTTGGGGTTCTTTTCTTTATCCTATCTTTATGATAAATGATTTTCATACAGTGTAATTTTTATGATAGGCATGAAAACTGAGAACCTCTGTGTTTATCAGTTTCAGGAACCAAAAGTATATCACATTTCATGAACAGAGTACATGCATTTTGCCTGTTTGTAGTTATGAATATAAATGAAACCACATTTTATCTACATCCCCTAATGGCAGAGTGGGAAATTATTGTTATGAGATGGAATCTACCTTCACACTTCAAGCATGGTTATCTGTTGCTGCGAAGCACCAAAGGATACCTGCGAACTCTCACCATATCAAGGTGTTAAGCCTCATCAAATGGACTGTTCTTTGGCCTCTTAGAATCCTGCTGGTATCCATTATAGCAGAAATAATTTCCATCTGGTTTTTCAGAGCACTGGAGAGCTTGTTAACATTGCCTGCTGATCATATGTCACCTCTCCTTTTCTTCCATTTTTAGCTGCGCTGAAGAGCCACAGTCTATATAGTTTCAGAAAGTTGTTTATCAGCTGATTAGTTTTTGCACAACTTTGAGTACCTCACTTACAAACTAAACTCAAAGTGTTGCTGTTCACACACACACACACACACACACACACACACACACACTAACCACTGCCAATAGTGGATTATTTATTTACATAGTTGCAGTTGTACACTTGAAAATGTAGTGAAAAAGGTAATAGGTCTTTTCCATTAGGGCGGAATGGAAACATCCAAACATATCAGCAATTGGATATCATGAAGATTTCAGAATAAAGTTTCCACTTGTTTGGTATCAGTGATGTTGAGATGCCCCAGTTCAAATATATACAAATATTTTATTTGTGCATTTATTCATTTCTTGCAATTTATCATTGCTCATATCTGCTTCCTAAATACTTCATTGATTTTTTTTAAAACTCAGCATTGATACTTGGATGTTGGTCAATCTTTGTGTTGTCTAGAATTTTCGGGGTTTCTGTTATATTTCTGCATGCCTCAATCTTTGGCTTGGTTGCTTCTCTCTCTCTTTCTCTCTCTCTCTCTCTCTCTCTCTCTCTCTCTCTCTCTCTCTCTCTGTGTGTGTGTTTGTTAGTGTGTGTGTCTTTCACAAACACACACCACTCCCCTCTAAAGCGCCAGTGGTTCCTTGAAAAGCATTGTTCTATTCCTGATGCAAGATGGCTGGAGCTCTGTTATCACTATCGATATTGTGATAGAATACTAGTAGAGTTGTTCTTATCATGGAGGCATTATAAGATCTGGGGAGGGATTTGCATTTATCTTTACTGGATGTAGAATGAAGTATTTCTGTCAACTTAATTTCCACTGTAAATTTTAAAACTCTTCTTTGGAAGTAGGCTTGCCATCTACTTATGTGCTAATAACTTTTAAGGCCCCAGACATGGCACAGCATGAACAATATGGTCTATGTAAATACAGTGGTACCTCGGGTTACAGACGCTTCAGGTTACAGACTCCGCTAACCCAGAAATAGTACCTCAGGTTAAGAACTTTGCTTCAGGATGAGAACAGAAATCGCACGGTGGCAGCAGGAGGCCCCATTAGCTAAAGTGGTACCTCAGGTTAAGAACAGCTTCAGGTTAAGAACGGACCTCCAGAACGAATTAAGTTCTTAACCCGAGGTACCACTGTATAGGGTTTGGTATTCTGCCATTCCTTATAGAGGGAATGGGGACTATCTTCAGCTTGTTACTTTTAAGGAATCATAGATCTCCCCGTTTCCTCTTTCTTGTAATAAAAATCTTGTGCCAGCCATTCAGTTTCAAATTCATGGTTTTTCCTTTAGGCTTCTTCAATCGTTCTACAGTGGTCTTACATGATTATTCTCATAGATAAGACATCTTGTTGAAAGGTGATTATAATAACAATTACCCCTACTTTGACCAGTAAAGCCTAATCTTCATCTTAATATAAAAAAGCTAAAAAGGACAAAAAAAAATACCACAAACCGTTACAAAGTTCTGCTTGAGTTACTTTTCAATTACAGTGGGTGAAGCAGAACGAAATTGTTACAGCCACTTATTGATTGTGTTGCTATCCGTTAAGGTACAACAGAAGAAGTCCATCATATTGTGTAACAACTCAACTATTTAAAATAACAAAGACTTCCTTTTGTTTTACTTTCTTTTGCCTTTCTTTTGCCATTATCCTGACAAATACATTTTGCTTCAGTGCCACAATCAAATTCAGGAATCATAATGAAGAAATTTTGTATTAGAGTTGACATTTCTTCTTCTTACTTAGCTGACAAAATCCTTCTGTGTTTGCATTCAATTTGAGCAGCTGAAGCAGAACAAAGGTAATGAAATATATTAATTACATTAATGATGTTTTAGTGAAACTGGCTGCCTCCTAAAGAGACTGCACATATGAACTATAAGTGCAGATCCTATCTGTAGGCAAGTGATTAAAAGCCACCATGTTGTAGTTATAATTATAGCTTCTTTTAATAGTTAAACTATGTCACTGGGATCCTTGAAGATTTGATAACAAAGAGCAAAATCTCAGCCCTTGAGCTGGGGAAATGTTCAACCTCTGTGAAACCTCAGGGTTGCACTTAGTGAGATCTGAGCTATATAGAATTAAACATACTCTTTAACTTCCAGTTGCTTAGGACTCATTGCCTGTATTCTTCATTAGATCTCTTACTCATATGGGACACTATGAAAAAAACCAAAAACATTCATTGTGAACTGGGCTGTCCATGGATACAGTCCATTAAAGTCAGCAAATGTTGTCATAGATATTGCTATCTAGCACGCTTAATCTTGGAAGTGATGTGGGAGACACATACAAATTGAAAATATCAACTGGCATGCTTTCAAGCTGCTAGGTTGGCAGGGGACATATCAACAGTAGAGCTGTTCACCAGATTCACCCAAGGTCCAAGTTATATAGGGCATATTCAGACAGCATTAGACGAGACGGGTGCACAGAGACATAGACTGCTGAAAGTCAGGTTTGATTGGCCCAGAGCAATCCATGGCTGTCAGGGGGGAGGGGGGAGGTGCATCTGTGAGAAAGAAGAATCAGGCAAGATGGCGGCAGAGGGGTGGTGAGACCTGCCAGACCAATGACTGTGTCTTCCCAGGAGAAACAAGGCCCAATCGATCCCATGGGATGTGGGTACTGCTTTGCAAGTGGATTGCAGTGGCCAGCACCATGCAGGATTGGATCCTCCCACTTTTAAAGAGAGGATTGAATATTTTGTTGTGCCAGTACACCGCAAGCTTTTAAAAACCCTATTTTAACTGTATGTTGAGTCTCCATCTCCAGATTATGTATATTTGCCAGGAAATGTATGAAAAAAGTCGATGAATTTATATTCTCCAGCATTTGAAATATTTATATACTGTCCTTCATCAGAAATTTATTCCAGGCTGGTTCACAATAATGCTGCAGTTGAAAATGCCCAGATATTGATTGGACTATGCACAAAAATCCCTATTTATGGTTTCTATTTTTTATAGCTATTCTTCATGCCTTAATGTAAATGTGCACAGTTGCTGGTGTTAGTGCATTTTTCTCAATTCAACTCACAAACGCAGTAGGTTTGCACAGCTTGTGAAATCAATGACCAGCTGAATACACATAACCCCCCAAAAGTCTTAGGTATGAGCTTGTTTGACACATACAATGATATGTTCATTGGAAATGATTACAAAGTGCCCTGATTCCTAAAATATTTGGGTTCATATTCTGTTTTCACTTTTATGTCCACATATCTTATTTTTGAGTCATTTAAATAAGAGACATATTATGGAGCTCTGTCATTTAAGCAAAATTGCTATTCTGCCATCCATAAAATTGCTTGCATCTCATGGACACCTCTGACTTATTCCAATTGGTTATTACATATGTTTGCTTCTGTTTCAAAAAATATGAAAGGGGGGAAAATGCTTTAAAATTCAGGTCACAGAATCTGGCAGAGAAACACATTTTCAAAATGATGTTTTACTTAGTGGTCTTTCTCTGTCTCTCAATTATTGGCTGAGTAACAAAAAATACTTGACAATTCTTCACCAATCTCTGGGACAATTCAGATGCTTGAATTAGCCAGTAGGTTAAAAAAAAAGGGGGGGGGAGATTAAGCATCAAGGCTTCTCTGTTAATCTAGCCATTTGAATATATTTTCATAGCAGCCAATGCCAGAGCTGCCAATATACAGAAATGGAACTAGGGGGAAAATTGACAGAACTCCAAAATCTAAAATTAAAGTTGCACAGTCTGATTTACATTTCAAATGCAAATAAAAAAGACCCAAGCAATTGAACACCCATTGCTCTTACTGTTATCAGTTTAAACAGAATAATTAACTATCTGATAAATGTTGCTAACTTATGGAATTCAGTGTCAATATAAAATCATATGTTTGGAAACAGTGGGTAATATCCCGCTAAACCATACTTACAGTAGACCCACTGAAAATAATTAACTTAAATTGGTCAAGTCTATTCATCTCAATGAATATTCTGAGTACAACTTAGTTGGATTTTTAGGCTGCAATCCTATGCAAGTTTGCCAGAGAGCACACACCATTGAACATAATGGGACTTCTTCTGATTGAAACAAGCATAGGATTGCACTGTAACTCAGTAAAATCATATAATTTAAATCTCTAGAAACAAAGCTTTCCAAACATTTCATGTTGGTGACACCCTTTATAGACATGCATCATTTCACAACACAGTAATTCAGTTTTATTAGCACACTGGAGGTTAAACTAACCCCTTTCCAGCCCCAGGAAGAGTGCGGGGAGTGTTTGCATGACAAACCTACACACTGTACCCAACATAATAACGTGTCATGACACACAGTTTAGAAAACTCTGCTCTAGTATGTAATCTCTAAGCATTTTTGCCGTCGCCTCATAGGACCAAAATCAGCTCCAGTTCTGCCTAATATAGGCCATAGTATATTTCATTTATTTACAAAATATGTTTATATACCATGATCTGACTCTGGTTTTTAGCTTGAAAGAAATGCGGACGGAGTTGAAAGATAAATAAATAGCTAAAGGAATGTTAGAAGGATGTTGGAATGAAGTAATGTGGTTTTAGCAGAGATGCTGTAAAGGATTAAGAAAAAACAGATTGTTAAATGGTGAAAGGAGGGAAAGTAAAGTTACATTATATTAAGATAAAATAAAGGACAAAAACTGGAAAAGATGGAAAGGACTTGCTGAAATAGCTAATTGAACTAGAATACAAAAAAGGGAGGTGTGAGGAGGTCAAGGAAACAAGCAAATGAAAGATAAGTTATGAGAAGATTCATTGTATTTTTTTCCTTTTTTTTCTTTTTTCTTTATTGTGATGTGATGTTCTGTTTTTGCTTAGTATGCTGTTTTCTATTTTTTCTTTTTGTAATCTTTTAAATCTTAATAAATATTATTATTATTTTAAAAAAAGATAAATAAATAGCTAGTCCAGCTTTTTCACTGTGCAATTATTAAATAGTATGTCTATGTCCTATGTCCTTTACGATCCATCCTTATTTTCTCAACAGTTTACTGGCTCTTGACCAAAATGAATAGGAGCATATGTATCTGTACAGAATCTGTCTGTTAACATCTATTTAGTTGTTGAGCCTTTGGCATTTAGTTGCATTCTTTCCCCCATTTGTAGTATCAAATTTCTCTAGGTAGCATGGTTACTATTGTACCCGAGGAAGTGCAGCTAGCCGTTGAGTTTATTTCAGAACACTTCCTTGCGTGTACTTGAAAATAGGTCATTTTTCTCCAGTGGGAATTGCAGTAGGTTTCTCTAACACGGCAAACATTCAGCACATGGTCTACAGGCAGAAAGAAAGATGTTTCTGCTAGCTTTTCCTCTGATTAAAATGTGTCCCAAGTTGGGGGTCAGCCAAGTTGCTAAACTTGTCGGAAGAGTATTTCTCAGATGAAACTACAGTACTTAAAAAATCATAAACTATGATGGCCATGTCATAAAGACTTTGCCTACAACCAAGCAAGTAATTATTCAGAACTGTCTGTCACATTGAAGAGACCATAGATTGCTCCATTGCCTGTCTTTCTGAACAGATATTAGTTCTAAACCATTGAGTACTATCACAAATTGACCACTGTACCAGAAGGGCAAAGTTAAGAGATGTTGATCCCAATGGGAAAAGATTTACTAGTTTCTGTGTTGATGTGGAATGTTAGCCTCCTACTTTTTAGCCAGAAAGCAGAGTGGGAATAACTTTCTACTTGAAAGTCAGAAAGGAACTTGAGTATGAACAGGAGAGTCTTGTATACTGATGTTATGCCTAGTTCGATGATTTTTAGATATTTGCTGGGGGGTGTATGTGTGCCCCTTTGTGATTAAAAGCCTGGGATAGAGTGGAACAGACTGTCAGATTTTGTCCAACCACCCCTAGGTTGCTGTCCACCAACCCACTTTCTCTCATTCAAATAAACTTCTAAGCTTGTCAATTATGCTGAGTTAATTCTAATATTTGGAAGAAATAGTCTAAAGGTTGGATCCAACCAAGTTCTACATGCAGTAGGCCCATTGAAATTAATGGACTTGAATACCTTAGGTCCATTAATTTCAATGGGTCTACACCGAGTAGAACACAGCCCAACGTACACAATACTTAAATGCAAAAGTATTACAAAAATGGAGAATGTATAAGTCAGGGATAGCTAGCATGCTTCCCTCCAGAGGTTGTTGGACCCCAAATTCCAGCCAGCATGGTCGTGGAGCAGTTCTCCAACAATATCTGGAGGGCACTACATTGGCTACCTCTAGTTTAAGTCATTAACAGAGACTTCGATACCACTCACATTCTCTTTTGTACAGTTTATTTTCTTCCTAGTCCCACCTGCCTATTTTTGTATGCATAGCAGTCTTCCCCAGCCACAAGGGATGGGGGTGGTAAAACTTGAATTCATGCTAATTTTTCAATATCAGATTTGAAATTCAGAATACGAAGTCATATAACAGTTAGTTCCACCCATTTTAAATGAACATTGGGTTCATTAAGGAAAATCTTTGGGTACCATTTACTTGTCCTAATTTTGTTTACATTGAATAGGATTTTGTTTGTTTATTGTTGATAGCAATTGTAGAGCTTTAATCTTCCAAGCTGATGTTCCTGTACCTCTTATTTCATATGGGGTGTTGAGATATAGTAGTTTTCATTAAAATAAAATTGTTGATAGACGTTGTCTGTAATTTAAGTTAGGAAGGGTATGTAGGCTTTTTGTACAGCCTAAATAAACTTTATTTTGTATCTGTACTCTAAAATATGAAATGACAGGCAACACATGGTCTGTAAATTATAGGACACAATGGTGCAAGGACATATGGTGATAAAATTGAAGCAATTTCAAAGTACAACCATATCAACCATTTCCCAATTCACCCTTGTAATCACAAGCATGTTGCTTGCTTTGGAATGGCATCCTTAGTTATATTGCTTTCACATGCTTCATGTGGTCTCTGTTAAAAATCTGTCTATGCGGGAGACTCACTATATTAATTTGCTTTGTTTTAAATCTTTATTTTTATTTCATGTCTCTAGAGAGAGATTATTCTGTGCCTTGATCCTCCAGCGATTTAAATATGTGTAATGCAGGGCATGTACTACCATCCTTAGGAAGCTTAAACCACATTTATTACTCTTCCCTTCATAACAGTAATGTCAAATGCAAAGTTCTGTAGCATGCCTGTGGGTATTCTAGGTGCTGTGACACTTCCCTTGAATTTTGCTTAGATCCTAATGAAGTCTTTTCAAGTTTTTCTCCTATGTGTGTTCTAATTATTGGATGTTTCATAAGGGATCAAAAAACTTGCACAGAAAGATCATTTGTTGCAAAGTAGCTTTGTGTGTGGGGGGGTGTATTTTCACTTCTTTAGGAGATTTAATTTAATCAGGATAAAGGCACTCGCATCTTCTATCTATCCAGAGACCCTAAAGTTTCAGCTATTCATGGTAAATTCAGATGAGCTGCCATTAATCCCTGTTGTTATTTCCTATCAGAAACATATATTTCCACTCACTTTTGTGATACTGCAAGAACAACATTCAGTTGTCTCCTATTTTTTCTGCCATTTGACCTCTGTCTACTTTCCCAGTCATTAGGTCTTATTCACAATTAGAGAGGAGAGAGAGGTGCTTCTTAAACACCTCTCTCTTCTCTCTAATTGTTAATCATGATAACGAGTTAGGTGTATAGGTACAAAAGCTACTGTATTTTATATTATCCCAATAGGATGGTTTCATCAAAGAATCAGATGAACAGCTCAAATAGCTGTACCAAGAATGTATATTGTTCATGCTGTTAACTCTAGGATAGTGTCAGAGTATCCTTGATCCATATGTCTTAATTTGCATAATATAAAGACTGATTCTTCTGAGAGTATTTTCACAACAGAAGGTCACCTGGAAATATATAAAAGCTTCACAACCTGGTTCTTTTACAACACTCTGTGCAACTTTCACAGCCTTGAAGGATTGATGAACAGAACTTGAAATATATTAAAATTAAAATTCCATCAAGGTATTCTACCTAATTATATATGAAGTATCACCTTGATTGATTGATTGACAAGTGGTAAATGAGCACAGAAGAAAGCCCAGAGACATTTCCCCCTGGAAAACATAATGTGAACTAATATATCAGCTGGTGGCATTAGTTTTACTAGTTTTTTTCCTGGTCATTTCATTTGCTTCTGCCAGAATTCTGGGATCTTTATAGTACAGACTGTTCAGTTTATTTTCATAATAGTTCTTTCAAAGTCTTTTGAATGATCAAAAGAAATAAGGAAGATCAAACTGCACTAAGTCACAACTATGAAAGGGAAAAGATAGGATGTGAAGCTAGGAAAACTTCATCACCTAATCCTGTGAATTATGGTGTTTGGGTTCCAGTGTACCAGTAAAGGCGGTTGTTACCAATGGCACTGCTGTACAAGGTTACATCCATAACTTTTGCAAATTGAAGCTGAGATTTAGGATGGGACAAGGGACATTTAGCACAAGGATGGTCCAGCAGCACCAGGTAACGCTAGGAAAGAGACAACAGCAGGTACAACATCTAAAATAAGAAAGGAGAGAGATAGAGCACAGTAGTTGAAACCTGAAAGGGGAGGAAAGGTAGAGCAGGGAATATATGCTCATGTGTGGGTATGTGTGTGCATATACCGTGGCAGAACATTTGTCCATCTAGCTCTGTATTATCTACATAGGTAAACTGATGTAATACAACTCCCATCAGCCTCAGGTAGCATAGCCCAGTAGTCAGGGCTGCTAGTTGTTGTAGTCCAGCCTATATGGAGGATACCAGGTTGCCTACTCCTGGTCTACACTGACTGGCAACAGCTTTCCAAGGTTCCACAGTTTTTCCTGACCCCAGCTGGAGATACCAGAGATTGAGCATGCAATCTCTTTCATATGAAACATGCACACTATAACTGAGCTCTGTCCACAACCGACACCATTTAGTTGCACTCAGTACAATTGTGAAATGCCATTATTTATTATGATTTTCACTGCACAATTTTACTAAAAAGTAGAGGTAAGCTACCCTGCTTTGGGCAGCAAAATGCCTTGTACTGGCCCAAGTGCAATACTGTGGAAGGAATTAGACAATTGAATTGTACAGTGCCTGGCCCTAAAATAGGATGTCAGTATATCCAAGAGATCTTTGGCACCTGTTATTTAGAGGAGTAGATGCATTCTAGAGTACAACTAAGATTTACTGCCATGCCAATTTGCAAAGCCTGGAATCTGCAGTTCAGAATGATCTGGTTAGCTGGTGTCACTAAAGGTTCAACACTGTATCCTAATTAGGTTAGAAATAGGATGTCTGCATCAAACCTTACTCCTACACATGCTTATTAAGATTCTATTCACACACCTACAGAGATGATTCCATAATTTGCTATAGCCAAAATTTACACAGCCCTTCTGCTTTCTGGAGTGTCAGTGGTGTGTCTGTGACTGAGCTTTTGCTGGCCAACTTAATGGTTGCAGTTTAAAGCTATATTTTTGTTTTGTTTTTTTCCTTTAGTAGACCTGATAAAGTACTGTTCTGCCTCCTCTTACAGCTAAACTACATGTGTCACCAGTGCATCACTGCAAGTACTAGGAATTTTTAAAAACAAACAAAAAACCTATCCACCAATCCGCATGAAGCTGACACAAAAACTCCGTACAAACACTATGCAAAAGAATTAAAGATCATTACCCCCTTCTTTCTCCCACCTCTTTCTCCCCACTTCTCCCTCCCCAATGTAACTGACCTGTAGAAAGGACTCTATGAACTGAAAACAGAGACATTTGTATGTTCCCTTTCATTCTCTTCATTCTTCTGTCAACTGTCTCTTTATTAAGCCAACCACACTGTGCACTTTCTCATTTCCCCTTTTTGTTATCAATTTGTAACTCCTTGAATTATCTTTTTACTGATGTTTGTTCTGACACTTCTTTATTTATGCTCACATAACTTATTTTTCCCCTCAGGCTTTCTCTGACTTATTTGCTCTTTTGTTGCTGTGCTTTGTAACTTCCTGCTCCTCCCATTACCCACTGAAAGACAAACCTAGATGGGAGCTAAGCCTGCTACACTGTCCGTAGCTACCAGTGCAGTCCTTTAGAATCAAGTCTGCTCCTATCTGCATTGTTTCATTCTGGACTCTGTTTCTTGGTCAAGCTTACGCATGGTAAGCTGTTGAAAAACTAAGGCAGAATTATTATTTCAGTGTATTATCTGCCCTTCACTGTAAGGTCACATGGCAGATGACAACCATTTAAAACAGAATATATCAACACAACAGATTGTGGTTTGGAGTGATGGTCTCACCAGCAAGATAGGGGAGCTGTCCAGCTGAGAATGAAGGCAAGTGCCAGATCTTAGTACAAGACATGACTGCTGAAACACAGCAGTGGTGTTGTCCATAAGACAGCTATAACAAGGAGCTGAGTAGTACATAGAATCATAGAGTTGGAAGGGAGCCTGAGAATCATCAAGGCATGAATATGCAGTTTCCCATATGGGGATCAAACCTGCAACCTTGGCATTATCAACACCATGCCCTAACCAGCTGAGCTACTCATGTATTGCACCAGCCAGGTGGAAACTGAGGGCTCTTTTGCAGATTTTGTGGAGCCACATTTTCTGCATCAGTGTAAACTACATGCTCTGGAAGCACTTAACTCTCCAGGAACAAAGTTTGAAAAGGGGAAACTTTTTGCTGCAAAGTAAGCACCCCCAACTTGTAACTGGTTCTTTCTGGGTTCACAGCTTCCTTTGCCTTTGGTGTGTGGGACACCCTCTGACAAAAGAAAGTCCCAAGTTATGGCAATGTTTTTGACCAAGTCCAACGGCAGGCCATTCTTCATAAGGGCTGACCTGGAGACCTGGCTAGTAAAATCACACTGCTCCTGGTACCAGCACATAACCCAGTCTGGGCTGGTGGGGCTCCCCGTCCTTTTCTAAGGTTTATCCTATATGACTCAGGCTCTAGGAGCTGACACATCCTGAAAGGAACTTTTATTTTTAGAGAGATGTGATCAGTCCTTAAACAGTTGCATCAACTCACTCATAACAGATAGTAATTAGCATGAGTCTTATACTTGATACTCTGGTTTCCATGAATTTGTTGGGATGATGTATGCTGCACAGTGTGTTTCATGTTAAGATTGTATAATACATTTCTTACATTATGTAGGATTTTATGTATTGAAGTACACTGCCCTGAAATTGTCAGATGAAGAGTAGCTTAGAAATAAAATGACAATAAGAAAAGAAGTTTAGATGAGAGAAACTAGAAATTAGAAAATGCAAGCCATCAATAAATACTTCACACATCAGAATATTCCAAGGTTTAAATAAGTCATCAGCAAACAACTAGGAACCAATGTGTAAATTTATATTGAATTTAAATACTCAGCCTCTCTTCACACTTCAGCTGTTACAGTGAAAAAGGTAATACACTATCTCCTTTCTCAAAATCATGAAGATGGCAAGGATGCCTTTCACAAAGTCAACATGTCTGCAACAGTGCCTTCCTCCTCATTGACTCTTATTTCCTCACCAGTTTGGGCAAAGCTGTAGCTGAAGACTGTATGTGCTTCAAAATATCTGAGTGCTGTGTTTTGCATACAACATTATAAAGGAATGGTTATACCAAGAGTGTGTGTAGAGGCATCCGAATTTGATTATATGTAGAATGTAATCTCAGTACTGCACTATCCTCACAGAACAGTGTATTGCAAGAATATTCCAATTGATATTCTGAGTGGTGTATTTCTCTTCAATCATCCTCCTGAATACTATTCCAACCAGGAGATGATCAGAATACTGAACTGAATCAAAATGTATACATTAAATTGCTTATTCAAATGTCTGGCTTTGATGTTTGTAGAGAATTTAAATAGCGGGCAGCATATTCTGAGTTTTGTTTGATGAGTAAGAGATGCTACTAACAGCAGAGATTATAAACGCACATAACATGCTGCAAATGTGGAAAAATGCAGATTTTTGCTATTAGTTTTCACAGCTGTATTTGCTTAATATCACTCTAAAGGCTGCATGCCATCCCATGTAGGAGCCATCATAAAACATATTAATGTTAGCATCACTTTTTAAAGATATCTTTAAAAATTCTGTTTTGGGTTTGTAAAAATATTAATGCCACAGTTATTAAAAACTTGCAGAGGTCCCCCCCCCTTCTTTTAGAAACCAATAAAGGCACACAATAATGCTCAATATTTGAAAAGGCGACGCTGGGTCTATATAAATCACACCCTTCTACCTATAAATTATTTTCTCAATCCTAGTGATGATGTGGCTATTTGCAATTCAGTACTGAACAAAAGGCTCCCCTTTCTTTATTGTTGCTGCACATTTTCCAGAGTTGAGCTCTATAACTGAAAACAGGATTTAATAGAAATTGGTCCTGTTGATCTCTGACTCATGTTAAGAATTTTCATGGACCTAATTTTAGTGTCACTTCAGGAATTGCTGGTAGCCCCTCAGAGTGGTGATCCTAAAAGCCTAAAAGCACCTTCCACTTGGCTTGTCTGGTTCTGCCCATCCAAGCACCTCCCCAGCTTCTGAGCTCTGTCTATCATAAGAGTGACTGGCTAATCAATGTAAACATCTGCAAAGGCCTGCCAGCATAAAAATGTCAAGAGACACCTGGAAGTCAAGAGTGAGGATGTCTGCCAAATCCCTGCTGGCAGAGTGTTCCATGGCATGGGACTGGCGAGAGTAAATGGTCAACTTCTCCTGGAGGCTCTGTAACATGGAGGACAACTCCAGAGAGAATGCATGCCAACAATAAATTCTCTGTAGGGATGAGCAGTTTTGCTCTCCTGTTCTGTGTTTTGTTGTTGTTTAGTCGTGTCTGACTCTTTGTGACCCCATGGACCAGAGCACGACAGGCACTCCTGTCTTCCACTGCCTCCTGCAGTTTGGTCAAACTCATGCTGTTAGCTTCGAGAACACTGTCCAACCACCTTGTCCTCTGTCGTCCCCTTCTCCTTGTGCCCTCAATCTTTCCCAGCACCAGGGTCTTTTCCAGGGAGTCTTCTCTTCTCATGAGGTGGCCAAAGTATTGGAGCCTCAGCTTCAGGATCTGTCCTTCCAGTGAGCACTCAGGGCTGATTTCCTTCCGAATGAAGAGGTTTGATCGTCTTGCAGTTCATGGGACTCTCAAGAGTCTCCTCCAGCACCATAATTCAAAAGCATCAATTCTTCGGCGATCAGCCTTCTTTATGGTCCAGCTCTCACTGTGTTTTACACCTCCCAAATTCTGCTTTAATTAGCTGTGACTTCCAACTACCTACTGGGGTAAGTTCAAAGTGCTGGTTTTAGTGTATAAAAGCCCAGTTCAGCTTGGGACCAGGATACCTGAAAGATGGTTATCACCCCTTATATGGATCACTCTGCTTTGCAGCCTAGAGCCCCCTGCACATCCCATCTTATCAGTACATTCACACTGCACAATACAGGAACCAAACCTTAGTGTTGTGGCACCCACCCTTTGGAAGTTCCTCTCCTTAAATATTAGACAACTGTCTTTTCTGTCATCCTTTCAACCTACCTCTTTCAACAAGCTAGGGCTTGCCTGCCCATGAGGCAGGCTGACGCTGCTGCCTCAGGTGGTGGAACCCCAAGAGGCAGTGCACCCGCAAGCACCCTGCCCACTCTGCTACCACTGGTGGGGAAGCAGCTGCGACTTCCAGTGAGATCTTGTGCACTCTACAACATCTCACAATGCCTCCACAAGGCGTTTTTTCCAGCTAGAACTCACTGAAACTCAGCTCTGACACCTCTCAAGTGAGTGCTATTGCCATGATAAGAGAATAAGAAAAATAGCACTGCCAGAACCCACCACTGGCATTACTGCTTTGTGGGTGCTCCCACATTTCCCAGGCAAGGGAGGCTTCAGGGGTGTGGGAGCTTTGGCAGAAATGGGACCTTGCCGTTTCACCTTAGACAGTGAAATGGTACAGGTTGCCACTGCAACAAGACTTTTGAGATCTTTCCCAGTGTGCATCTGTACCTGAATTTGTATTTTATCTTCATAGAATCATAGAACTATAGTTGGAATTGACACTGGGGGTCCTCTAGTCCAATTTCCTGCAATGCAGGAATCTCAATACATGGTCCTCCATCTAATTTGAAACCATACACAACCCTTAGCTTTGCATTGTGCTAGCAGTTTTATTGCTGCACCACTAGGAGAACTTTTTAAATTTCTTGTTGTTTGCCATCCTGGGCTCCTGTGTGAGGAAGTGCAGGACATACATTTAATAAACAAGAATATTCTCCCCTCCCCCCCTTTTTTAAATGAGATTGCTGCCGCTGGGTGACTGTGGAAAAATAAGAGGCCTGATGAAGCTGGTCTTTCAGCACTGTTGTGTTGGTTAGTGTGTAAGGCGTTTTGCAAGAAAAGTAGGAAACATTTTTCTAAATAAATCTTTATTGCTCCGTGTCCCCTCTTAATAGTATGAATTGCATTTCAACATGGAGTGCTTGTTCAGTCAGATTGCATTTGATAGCTCTTTGAATCATGTACAAGGGACCACTCTCTCTCTGCTTGCTGTGTATCCTGAAACAGGCTGCTTGAAGCAGTTTCCCAATGCAGGTATGTGAAGTAGCTGCCACTGGATGGGATTTGGGGTGGGTGGGTCAGATCTTAATGGCAAACAAAGGGATGTGATGCGCCCTTGCTCAGAGCAGTAAATGTGTTAGTGTTTGCTTCCTTTGTTCCTTACACTTTCCCTCACCTGCAAAGGTTTTTTGACTTCACATTCGCCATCACAGTAAATCGATGCAATGTTTGAATGGGTGGTATTTGTTGGTATATGTTGGTATTTAAGTTCAGCCGACTGAACTTGCTTATTAGTAGACATGTATAGGATTGCACTGTAAAGCAGCCAGAGCAGGTGTAATGCTTTTATTAAAATTAATAAGAAAACTCTCATTTACTTTAAGATGGTAGCATCTTGCAACTCTTAATCATGCAGCTGAACATACTGTATCTGCCATTTCAGATTTTACTATGTTACCTATTGCCACAATTGCACAAACCCAGATGCCCCCCTCTGCTTTTCCATATGCTGTATATGTATATTGTCTTCCTTAGACCTGTAAAGTATGTTTGCTTAAATTATGTGGTGCAAGTCTACTATGAAACATTACTTTATTACATATGGCTGCAATGATGCTTTAGGATGGGTATGATTCTGCACAATGTCTTGCATTATAGTTTTTTGCTATATTCATGTTGAATAATTCTGAGACACAAGTATAGCCTCCCCCAACCCCTACAGCCATAGGAATGTGCATTGTTATTATTTCTTGTTCTGAATGGCCATGATGATTTTGCCTATGTTCATAAATTGTATTCCTTTGATATTGTATCCATTTTGCAGATCCACAGAGTATCACAAAGCTTTGTTTGCAGAGCTGATACTGGATGGTTACAATGCATATCCACCCAGGCATTCTTACGGGCAAGGATGATAGATCCAAGTGTATTCCTATGACCTTGAAGCCTACATTATACACTACTAGAGAATAAATCCTATTGAACTCATAGGGAGTTACATCCAAGTAAAAGTTCTTCTGCACTTCTACAGCAGAAATGTATTACTCATTTCATAGAATCTCATCCCTTCCCCAAGGAGCCCAGAGCAAGATCCCTGGGGTGTATGATAGGTTAGCCTGAGAAAATGTGACTGGCCAAAGGTCGCACAGTGAGCAGTGATTTGAATCCAGATCTCCCAAGTCTGAGACCAAGACTGTTAAATACTTTACCACACTAGTTATAGCCATATAGCTAGTGTGGTGTTATCTATCTATCTATCTATCTATCTATAATACACCCACTGACATAATCAGAGGGAGTTACAAGCATATTCTATGTAATACTGAGAATGGAGGTTTTAAAATGGTTGGTGCATTCATAACACAAAAAAGGTGCCAGGAAATTGAAAGAGCAAAAGGCCCTTCTCTATCAAATACCCGCAGAGAAAATTGTACTCAAGGGTCTGTGTGGCAGCTCAAGGTGCTGACATGTTGCAAAGACTTCATAGCAGAATGTCCCAAAGGGTTCATATTATCACTGTGTAATAATACATACCTATGACCATTTGGAAGATACACTATTTTCCAAAGGCAATTCTGAATGAATTTGTACATTTCTGTGATCACTGAAGAGTTGCTTTCTCGGTGCTGTCTTCTCTGTGTAAGTGGGAGGGGTGTTGAGGGAACTTCAAGATTCCCATGCCTTGAAGAGCTACCTCAGGGAGGAGTGAAGAATGCTGAAGTGCCGCAGGAGTGTGTCACCTGTGAGGGCAGCATTGGCACTTCCTCCTCTCTCCTCTTCCCACTCAGGGGGCACCACATAGCTGCTGCCTGTTCTTCCACCAAGATGGGCAAGTGAAAGGAATAGCTATTGCTGCTTCCATGCCACTCACTCATCTCTAGCTGGTGGAATAAGGCGGCCGGGGACCCAGAGAGCACTGGCTCCCTCTCTGAACTCCAAAGTCCACAGCTGGGCAGTACAGTACCTTGCGGCCAACTGAAGCCTGCATGTGTCCTGTCATTTGACAGGGACAAGCAAGACTACTAAGAGAGCAAAATAGAACAAGAAGAGAGAACAGTGTTTGATCCCTACAGGAGCAGCTGCTCCATACTTGTGCTCTGAACCGGATAGAGCACAATCGGGATCCCCCGGGCCCCTGCACGAGCAGCCAGGGTCACACTCCTTTTCCAAGTATCTCTGCTGGGCCCGATCCTCCATGCTACGTCTCTGAGACGAAGCGTGGGAGGCAGCTCTTTCCGGGAAGCGTCCCTGCCCGCCCGCCGCCTTTCTGGGGGTGGCGCGACAGGAAGGATCCGCCTGGGCGGCCGGTGGGGCCCTGCGAGAGGAAGCGGCTGCTGTTACTTGTGCGGGGACAAGTGCCTTTGCACCTTCTTCTGTAGCCCTCTGGGAACTGGAGGGCGTGCAAGGCACAGCTCGTTTCTCCTCGCCTCGGCGGGTGGGTGAGAGAGAGGCCAAGCTAACAATAGGCACTGGCCCGCTCGCCTATCCCCTCTGGGTGGCTCACAACCTTCCTACCGGGAGAAGAAGCCGCCGCCGCCGAGGGGCCATCCAGCGGGCCGCCGGGGGAGACGTTTAAACTGTGGCTGAACTTCGCCAAGGGCAACTCAAAATTTGCTCGCCTCATGGGGATCGGCGATGGGGAGCCTGCGGGAAAGGCGCTTCCTCCGCAGCAAACGTGCGATCTCGTTGGGCAGCCCCGCCCGCGAGCCCCCCGTTTCCCCCGCCGCGCGTGGCACGGAGGATCGGGGCCGCCGCGCCCCAGTCCCCGCAGAGAGCGCGGACCCGCAAGGCGCGCAGGAGCAGCCGCTGGCATCTCGCACTCTCTCTCTCTCTGGCTGATGGGAGGCATGCTCCCGAAAGTCTCCCATAACTTGGGAATCCCCTCTTCCCCCTCCTGCCCTCCGCCATCCCCTGGAAGGGAGCGAGCGGCGCTTTCCCCCGCCGCACGCGCCGGGCCGATTCTCTCTGAGACGCGCGCCAGGCTGAGGTTCGCTCCGCTCGGCGCTCGACTGGTGCTGCTTGCTCGCAGCCCGAGCCCGAGGCTGCCTTGGCAAAGAGAAGCCTGTGCAGCCTAGACCGGCTCAGCCGAGCGCCGAGCCGGATTTTCAGGAACAATAACAGAAAGCGCTGGGGCTGAGGGAGCCGAGCCGCGCGGCCCCCTCCCTCCCTCGCTCGCCCGCCCGCCCGCCCCGCCAGCTCGTCGCCGGGCTGCCTCCCCCCCCCCACTCGCCCCCCGCTCGCGCCACAATAATGTACGCCTTCGTGCGGTTCCTGGAGGACAACGTGTGCTATGCGCTGCCCGTGTCGTGCGTGCAGGGCTTCAGCCCCAAATCCCGGCTCGACTTCGACAACCAGAAGGTCTACACCGTCTACCGCAGCCCTGCCCACGACCCCGAGGACGGCGACGAGAGCCCCCGCGAGCTGGGCGAGCGGCCGCTGCTGCACAAGGCCCAGATCCTGGCGCTGGCAGGTGAGGCAACCGGGGGGCGCGCGGGGACGGCGGGGAGGAGGGGGTGCAATCCGGAGGCCAGACCAGTTAAAAAACCTCCCTGCTCCTTGAAGGAATGGGTCGGGGAGAAGCTGCTGCTCCTGCTGCTGCTCCTGCTCCCCCACCCGGGGAAATGGGCGGGAGGGAAGAGGCCCGACTGCAGCCCCGCTATTTGTAGGGCCTGCCCGTCTCCGTGTGTGTGTGTGTTGCTGAGGGAGGGGTTTCATGCGTCTCCAGGGGTCTCTGCTGCAGAGGCCTAGGATGGGGCTTCTCATAGGCACAGGGATGCTCATTCGTATGAGAATGGCAACAGTAATAATCTGGGGTTTTTTTTTTGTTTGTTTATTTTTAAGAGAGTATTTCCCCAAGGTGCTCAAGAGTGCTTGAATGAATGTTTCTGGCTGAAGAAGGAATGGCTACAGGAAAGGATGGGGGCGTTTGGGTTAGGGGTAGCATGCCGAAATGGGCATAATGGCAAGGACTGGGAAGTTTGTGAGATCCTAGAAAACAAGGGTCCAGAAGGAACTGTTGCAGCGATTCTGTGCATGGAATGAGGAGGCCTTTGGTTATTTGGCCACGTGTGATAGGCATGGAAACCAAAGGATGAACATGGGCAGATTGGTCATGAGGAAGTTGAGGATGTAGTTACCACAGAAAAAGTCATAAAAAGAGCCCTGCTGAATAAAACAGAAGGATCATCCTGCTTTCAAAAGTAGTGTGCCAGATGATTCCAGGAATCCCACAAGCAAAGTATGAATGCAACAGTCCTCTGTTGTTTGCAGCCAAACAGCTGCTATTCAAAGGAATGCTGCTCTTGAATGTGGATGATCTAGTGAACTACCATGGCTAAAGTCATTGATCAATCAGTTTTTATTTACATCATCATAACATCTTGGAGCAGTGAGTTCCATAAGTTAGCTATATTACATGGTGGGATATTTTTCCCTGTATCCTGTACCTGTTCTCATTCAATTCCTTTGAGCAAATGTAATAACATTTTGTGAGAATTAGTTCTAGTATTAAGTGAGCTTGTATGGACTTTCTTCAAAATGTGTGTCATCTTAAAAACCTCCATGAGGAGTAGCATATAGAGGCCATATTATTACAAGAATTGCTCCTTCCTGTGATCCACTTGCAAAGGTGACCTACATGCATAATAGCACAGCTTACCAAAAAATCAGAGGCTGAAGAAGATAGATGGTAGCAAATACATTTTCTTGGTAGTATATACCAGGCTAGAAATACAGTGACTCCCAGCCCCCAGATTGCAGACAAATGAACTGTCATTAGCCATGAGTGCTAAATGGAACTTTCATATTCAGAAACCATATACTTCTGAGTACTAGATATTGTTGACAATAACTATGGCTAACCATAGTTTTCTGTCCTTTCTGCTCATGAACTGCCAGATGCAGTGCAACAAGGTTTTTCATATGGCTGGTATTTTTACAAATTAGCAGTGTAGTCCTGTAGCTAGGTGAGTATGTATAGGATTGCACTCTTAAGTCCACAGAAGTACACACAGGAAGTATGCCTCACTGCACATAATGGGCACCTTCTTTTATTCACAGAGTCCCTCTCCCCCCCCCCCCATCCACATGAATTAAGGGAGCAATGCTGGAGATAGGTGGACTTTATCCCAGGTAATCTTATCCCCTTCTAGCCCCAGCATATAGCTACAGCTTCACTATTTGAACCTAAATTCTGGCTAATACCGCCATAGATTGTTTCAACATTTCACAAGGAGAAGTAGGCCCCTAGGCATATACCTCTCTCCTTTCCTATTGAGGTGTGGAGAGTAATTCAGACCTCTGGTCTGTAGCAACATGGCTTAACAGAGCAGAGCAACAAGTTTCACACATCCACACCTCTTGTACCAGCCTGATTCATTTTGTTAGCCAACACCTAAGCTGGTGCACCGAAGAGGCCCAGATCGTGTCCATTGCTGTCATGTGACAGAAGCAGGGCCTGCTGATGAGCCAGTGATTCATTTACTTGCTCCCTCTCCACCCTCCAGAATGTCCCATTTTGTAGGTTTATGCTTACCACCGGTAAGTGGGGTAACTGCTGGTGATGGCTCAAAGTGTTCTGTGGCTTAAAGTGTTCTGTGCCAGTGGAGCCACACAAGGCTGGGCAGAGGTACACCTCTGCTGCATCCACACACACACACACATATCCTGGCAGTTCAGAGAGTTGGATCACAGTGATATTTCACGTGTCACATTGCAGACCTGTTAAGATGGCCGCAGAGGCTGATGGATTCTGAATAATTCCTGAGAGTCTTTGAGATTTTGTTGTTGTAGCTGCTGGTCCTGTTGAAGCCCTGATCACATTACGGAGTTCTGAAATGATGTGGACTGTAAATTCACTCCCCTTATTATTGAGCTGAGGCTGTACAGTGCCTTAGCTTATCCAATAGCTGATGAAGCAGGTGGGGGCAATGTCTAGAATACAAATATGACTGGACAAAAGTGAGAGCTCATATTTGAGACCACTCTCTGGCAGCGATACTGCCCAACGAGTATACTGTTCTACCACTATTGTATCATCTCAGTGCCATATACTGATGTGTCTTTGAATAATGAGATGTCCCCAAATGAGTCCACAGAAAGATCTTAAGGAAACCTTGAAGGCCAATTGTGACTTACTTGGGGATAAAATTGCTGACATTCATCACAGCCTGAACAGCACAGTTAAAACAATTAGTCACAGATTTAGGGTGTTGCCTAATTATTTTCATAGTACATGCTCAGGAAGTGGTTATTAGTGTCAACTACTGGCTGGTCATGGGACGCGGGTGGCGCTGTGGGTTAAACCACAGAGCCTAGGACTTGCCGATCAGAAGGTCGGCGGTTCAAATCCCCGTGATGGGGTGACCTCCCATTCCTCGGTCCCTGCTCCTGCCAACCTAGCAGTTCGATAGCACGTCAAAGTGCAAGTAGATAAATAGGTACCGCTCCGGCGGGAAGGTAAACGGCGTTTCCGTCCGCTGCTCTGGTTCGCCAGAAGCGGCTTTGTCATGTTAGCCACATGACCTGGAAGCTGTATGCCGACTCCCTCGGCCAATGAAGCAAGATGAGTGCTGCAACCCCAGAGTTGGTCATGACTGGACCTAATGGTCAGGGGTCCCTTTACCTTACTGGCTCGTCACTAATATTACTTCCAGTACCAGATATCAGTCAGATGGTAGCTGGACAATTACACATTCCTAAATAATGTTGATTATTTAGATCAGGGTTTATGCTTAGGTTTGTCACAGATACTGATTTGTTGGTTCTGATGACCTGCTGTGGAAGGACAGAAGAAGTGTGATACTGATAATTTTCTCGATACCTCAGTAGCATTTGATACTATCAGCCACACCATCCTGGACCAGGTTATTGGAATGTAAGCACTTGGTGGATTCCAGAAGGTTGTCCTGGGGTCCTTTAGCTGTGGTTAAGGACAAAGGTCCAGCTGTAAAATGGAGCTCAGTCCAAACAAGATGGGATTTTTATTCATTTAAATATTTTAAAGTTACACTTCAAGGTGGGATGCAACCTAAAGCAGGTTCTGTAGGTAAGTAGTCTGCCTGACTGAGGATCTGTTCTGCTTAGGGTTGCATGTCCTCTTAAGTCTGCAGTACTGTTAGACCCATCCCAAGACGTGTTGGTGGCATGCAGCACTTTTCACAAAGTGCTTCAGACTAGAGTGCCAGTTGCTACTCCTTCTGAGCAGACATAGCGTGGCCATGTTTATCCTTGTACCATTCAGGCTTGACAACTACAATACATTAGGAACAATACACTAGGAACATAGGAAACTGCCTTATACCAAGTCATGTTATTGGTCCATCTTGCTTAGTACTGTCTGTATTGACTGGCAGATGCTCACCACCATTTCAGGTAGGGAACCTTGCATCCCTACCTGAAGATTCCAGGGATTGAACCTGCATTCAAGGCAGGTGCTCAACTACTGAGCTACAGTTCTTTTTCAGAAGTGTCTCATATTGAGAACATATCTACCATGATGATGATGGGCAGGCGTTATCTTGCCATCTTAATTGACTTCCTGTATGTTTCCAGGTGGTGGTGTTGCCTTGATCCCAGGATTTATAGGTATGCCAAAGATCACCGGTTCTGATTATCTGTTAAGAGATTTTTTCCAGTCTTTTGCTTGTTGAGGTTAGGTGATGTGCCTTCTCTGTAGTAGTTTCCAGCCTGTGGAATGATTTCCACTAGGCACATGCTGGATGATTATTTTATTTTATTTTTTTACTAATTTTTTCTATGCCATGTAAAAATGGCTTTAGTTTATTGTTGCTTTTTCAGTTCTGCTGCTTTTATACCTGAAATTTCAACTTGATTGCTTTCTGTGCTGCCACATGTTATTTTGAACTTGCTTATTCATATTAGTTTGTTTTGTTTTTATTGTTAAGCTACATGTTGCTAGAAAATACCTTTCTGAAGTGGGATAATACAAGTCTATCAGATAAATAAACAAATCCTTTCTATATGTGATGTGTAAAATCACAATCTTCTATCTGCGAAACAGCACCCCCCGCCCACTGCCATACAGGTCTTGCAGAATTATAGAAAAGTGCTTACATCAAGGATAAGAAGGAAGGCAAAAGGCGGAGGGGAACAAAGAGCTAGCCTTTAAAAGGCCTGAGCTACTGAACTATGATTCAAAGACTGGAAAGAGTAAATTAATGTCATCACTGCTCCTTAGTTAGTTGTTTGCCCCCCCCCCCCCCGCAAATGCAAGTTAGTTTGTAGCTTTAAAATATTATTCTTTAGTATATCTCCAGAGTGAGAAAACTACTTGCAGCACACAAGAATCCCAAGGGCATTGCTATCTGAGAAAGGTACACATTGAGCAGAACATTCTGGGGGCATGCATAGAGAAGAGACTCTTCTTTCTAAGTATCCATTCTCAAGTTTGGGCATTATGAGCTGGCAGTTGAGGTGCCTTTTTTAAAAAACAAACAAACCCCAAACACCTCTGCTTTACAGAGTTCAAAACCAAAATGTTATTTACCCTTTTAGGATTGTTTGATCCCAAAGACATGCTGAAAAGTTGGGGGTGTGGTGACCCTGTTGGCAGGACTGAGAATTAACAATCCTCTGTGCTGCAAGAGGAAAACCTTATATAATCTAGAATAACGCTCTGTATTCAAAATGCCAAACAGCAGGATTTGTGCTAAACACACTTAGGGGGCAAGAAGCATTTCAGGTCACAGGATTATTTATGCAATCAGTAACATTAAAAATCCCCATATCTGTGTTAAAATATGAGGTGAATATCATATCTGTTGCAAGACAGGAAGTGAAGCTGTAGCTTGTAAAAGGTACCTGTTGTTCTATAAATCATTATATATGCTGAGTACAACATACCTAGATGCTAAGTTCAATCAGTGCAGAACAAATGGTAGTTAACAACAGTGACAATTCCTGATTAGTATCAATTATTTAATCAGGGTGGCCCACTGCAAAGTTTTCACTGCTAGACTGTAGTTCAAACATTTGCTGTAATTTCCCCCAGGGTTGTGAGTTTGATTTCACCATGTATATTTTACTGAAAGAACAACACCCTTCTATGACTACAGCATAACAATTAATTATTCGTATCCAAAATATAGGTAATTCAGTGGTGATATTGATGCAAAACTTAGGTTTTTTTTATTGTCAGAAACTTCAAGCAAGTGCTTCATACAGTCTTTTAAAAACTCTTCCCTTCCTGGTTGGCTGGAGGTGATTTTTACCTGCTGCATGCCTGGTTACAAACGTGATGTAGGAAAATAAGAATCCTCAGTATGGAGAATGATGACTCTCGATTGAGAATGCCTGATTTGGGGAAGACCTCTTCTGAAGGGTTCCCCACCTCAAAAGCAGTAATACAGAATTTCCAACATTCATTAGACTCATAGAAGTGTAGAGTTGGAAGGGACCCTGAGGGTTCATCTCATCCAATTCCCTGCAATACAGGAATGACAAGGATGACTGCAGTTTGGACTAGTGAAGTGAAGGTTCTTGGAGTAGTCTGAGTTAGCTGTCTACCACTTGCTCATAATCTTGCTATTCATTTATTTATTTCATGATTGTAAATAATGAACTTGTACAAGGTGTGGTCCATTCTGGCTGAGTTTTGTGAGCTAGGAAGTTACATATTGCAGTGTGTATTTGAATTTCTTGATAGGTATTCTGCCTGTGCCTGAGGTGGGTAATCTGTGGCTCTTAGATGTTGTTGGACTCCCAACCCCAGTCACATTGGTCAGTGATCAGAAATGATACACTGATGGGGTTTGAACTTAGAATGGCTGACAAAGAAAGAGAGGTGGGGCAGCTCTATGAAAAGGATGAATTTCATGTGATGGATCATTAGGAGTGAAATATGCCTTGATACATATATATAGTAAAAACTGTGCTTGGAATACTTTATCTAGTTCTGGTTGTCACATTCAAAAATGTAGAGCCAGAAAACCACAGCTAAAATTATTGAGGGGAAATATTGGAATGTTTTGATGAATAAAGGGGGACATGATAGTAAAAAAAAAACCATGCATGGTGTGAAGAAAGTGAATATGGAGCTCCCCCCCAAATATATATATATATATATTAGAATTGTTGTCTCTCAGTGAAGCTGAATGGTGCGAGATTCAGGACAGGCAAGAGGAAGTATAGCACAGAGTTAAACTATGGAAGTTGCTACTACAAGATGTAGTGATGACCAACTTGGTTGGATTTAGACATATTCGTTCAGGATAAGACTATCATTGGCTACTAGACACCACAGCTGTTATTACTCTTTCAAATCAGAAACAGGATGCCTCTAAATACAACTTGCTGGGTAACATGAGCGGGAGAGTAATTTTGTGCTAATGTCCTGCTTGTGGACTTTCATAGGCACCTGGGAACAAAATGCTGACTTGATGGGTCTTTGGAATGATCCAGCAGGCCAGGTCTTGCATTATTATAATTGGAGTTGGACTACAACAACATCTGGAGGACCACAGTTTGCCAACCCTAGTTCCTAGCCTACAAGGTTTGGATTCGCTGATGTGATCCAGCTGATATGTTGCAGTTGTCCTGTGTAAAAATTGGCATACAGTAAAGTCTTGAGATTGCTTCATCATCTATCTGTTACAATGCACTTCATGCTTGTCATTCTATTGCCCTATCTGCTTTTGACAGCTTTATGATAATATGCTAGCTTGATTATCAGCTGTCTATTTTGCTTTGCCATGTATTGGGCTGTGCATGAATCCACACATATCTAATTGAACATGCAGAACCTGCTTCCTTCTGTTTTCTTCTTTTAGTATTAGTAATACAGTGGTGCCTCGCAAGACGAAATTAATCCGTTCCGTGAGAGTCTTCGTCTAGCGGTTTTTTCGTCTTGCGAAGCAACCCTATTAGCGGCTTAACGGATTAGCGCTATTAGCGGTTTAGCGGCTATTAAAGGCTTAAAGGCTTAGCGGATTAGCTGCTAAAAGGCTATTAAAGGCTATTAAAGGCTTAGCAGATTAGATAAAGGGGGGGAAAAGCGAAAAAAAAAATCTCTAGACTTGCAAGACATTTTCGTCTTGCGAAGCAAGCCCATAGGGAAATTCGTCCTGCGAAGCAACTCAAAAACGGAAAACCCTTTCGTCTAGCGGGTTTTCCGTCTTGCGAGGCATTCGTCTTGCGGGGCACCACTGTACTTTCTTTGGGTTTCAGAAGGATTTCAGGAGCTATCAGATACCAAAGAAGGCTACAAGCACTAACAGATTCTTGAAACATCCCTGTGTGGAGTGTTCATGGGAAGCTGACAAAGAAAAATAGGACGTTGTTGAGCAGTTATAGTAACAGCCAGCTTAAAAATTCTCTAAAGTTCAGTAGACCATGATGTTCTGCAGCTTCATTTTCTCTAATATCAGGTTCTCATAATTAGTTTGTTTGTAAGGCTTAGTAGGTGTTGACGGGAATGGGTTGGTTAACGATAAAATAGATTGAGCCATTGCTTTCTTCTGATGTTACTTGACAACATTTTGCTTTCACCATTATCCAAAGCAACCAAAATAAATAAAACAAATCAGTTTTAACACTGGCAGGATCTTTATATGGTCCCAGAATACTTGTACTTCCTTGGTTTGTGCTCCATGTTGCAAAAATCTCCCAATAGTTGCTTGCCTGTCAGAACTGCTTCCAGGTGCCCAGACAAAGAAATCTTTAAATTTGAAGGATTTCTTTACCTTCCTTTCTGGCTGTTGAAAACATGACTGACACTTTTACATATAGACAGACAGGTTTGTGAAAATTTTGTGAGCCAGTAACTCTTTTTACACCAATCCAAGGCGTAAAAAAGCTGACTTGCACTTCTGCTTCATCACTATTTGCTTTCAGGATCAATAGAAAATCAATGAGAATTATGTTATTAATATTTATTTAAAGTCTTTCTTATAAATCTATTTTGAATTACCATTTTTTCCCTTACATCTGTAAGCCAGGACTGGACATGTCAACAGGGATTATCTCCACCTCCCCACTGTTAAACCACAGATATTCCTCTTCCCTCATCACAAACTGCTCTTGATTTTTCTTTCTTTTAAAGGCAGTTTTCCTTGCAAAACCCAGGGTTACCTGGTGTTTGAGAAACACATCCAAGGCTTATGTGGGTTTGCAGAAGTAGTCACACACTTATTTCAAACCTAACCTATTTTGTGTCATAGAATGTAGCTATGCTGTGTTGCAAGAATGTATTTGTTGATACAACAAAGACTGGAGATTGGGCATTAGCTTCCAACACTCTCTTTAAAATTCAGAAGCTGAAAGGTTGTCTAGTTTTTTGCCAGTTAAGCAGTATTTTTACAAGACATGCCATGCCTAATATAGTCTAATGCAGCCTTCCCCCAACCTGGTGCCCTCCAGATGTTTTGGTTTACAGCCCCCCCCCTCAGCTGCAACTAATCAGGCGTGATGGGAGTTGTAGTTCAAAACATCTGAAGGACACCAGTTGGGGAAGACTGGTTTAGTGAACATCAAATTTCAAAGCATAAAAGATGCTATATTACTGATAAAGTGAGGTTAGAATGTTTATGCTGTAAGAGATGCTGGTTTTTCCACAACATACTGTAAACACATGATTTAATATATCTTTAGGAGTTGCTGATTAGGAAAAGAACATGCACGGACACACTGTGTTCTAAGAAAAAATTCCATGAAGCTCTCTGAAACACTTCCATGTGGATGCTGCTAGTACCGTATGTACTTAGTTTCATTTTCCTGAAGCAGCAGCTTTCAGTGGGCTCACAAATGGTTAGTGTTGACAGTGCAGAAAAGGAAAACAAAGGTAAATCAGGGTTTAATGAGGAGCACAGCATTCATTAGGGATGAGTTACACAGATGAATGCAATTCCTTTTTGTCAAAGACAGAAATGGATCTCTCAACTAGTGAAATTGTATCCTGAGGCAGAGTAAAGAAAATACATACAAAAGATGCAAAAAAAGGGAACTGAGACAAGCTAAAATGAACTGCAGATAGTAATAAGAAATACCAAGCCAGATGCAAGAAGTAGTGATGAAATAAAATTCTAAACAGCAATCCTCAGAGTCCTCTTCTCAGTGCATTTTATAAGTCTGCCATTTTTAACAACACATCAGTCTGACTGCTAGGTCTGGATAATCGCATTTTCATTTCCACAGAGAAAAAATGTAAAGGAGTCATCAGATTGATGTTGTCATAAGGAGCAGGAGATTAAAAATGAGAGAGTGGGGGTGGGAAAGTTAGGTTTACATAGAAGAAAGGAAATTACAGATAAATATTGATCAGAATTTTAAGTTTGTCTCACTCATATATTACGAAATAATCATAGGTAAATATATTAAAATTTGCAGGGGTACACCAAAGCAAACTTCCTTTCTTTACAAGATTTATTAGACACCTTTCAAAAGATCAAAGATGCATACAATAAAAACTTTGTCAAGTAAAGTCAGCCCATTAAAAAAAAAATAATTAGAATTGATCCAAAAATCAAGAGCAGCAGAGCAATAGATAATATAATCCCTTGATAAAAGCTGAAAGAGCATGAGAACAAAAAAGCATTAACAAATGAAAATATATTAACCATCTAGCAGAATGCAGAGGGAGATTATGCATCTCAGTAAGCAGAAACATCAACCCTGTTTGATTTCTCGGATGTCTTGATAATATCTGCCTTGAACCCAAATTATGTGTTGCTTGCCAGGAGCTGAGTGACAAATGAAAAGTATAGGAAGGAAACTATCAGGGGTGATATGGGTTCTGAACAGCCTGCCTGGAAATTGCACCTGAAGGCTCCAGAGTTCTGCAAATAAACATGCACACTCTTGTCTTGGTTCTCAAGTCACTGGACTCCAGTGGTGGCCTCTGCTTCAAAAAGCAGTAAACATAGTTAGGATTGGAAGGTCCCATTCAGGCCTCTGCCTGTCCCTGTGATCCAGAAAGGACAGTGCTGCTTGTTGTTGCCACTTAATCTTTTCCTTAATCTTGCCAGAGCAAAGGAAATGGCATATTTATATATAATGAAAATATTGACAGTTTTATTTTGAATTGGGCTCAGTAAAACAAGGTCTAACTCCTTTCCACAGTAAGCCCACTTGCCTGGATATTAACCAGTGGTGACATTGGTTCAGTTTGTATGTCACATTAAACCATAGTGTGTAATACACACTGCGCAGACATTCCCACAGCACCTTTCCCTTGCGCTTCCTGCTGCCACACAGCAGATGAAACAACCCAGAGTCTGTGTTGTCATGTCATCTGAACCTAGGCTCATGGTTTTTCCTTCAAACAAACCATGAGCTGTAAGCCAATTACAAACCTTGGTTACTGTTCATGGTTTGTTTGGAGGAAACACATCACAATCCAGATTCTGGCTTGCTTTGTCCACAGTGCAGTGGGGGAGAGGAAGAGTGCTGTGGGAGCTTTTGAGCACTATGCACTAGTACATTAATGTAGAGAGCAAACTGGGCAAATGACAGTGGCAGTGACAGCTTTTTCTTTCTTTCTTTTTTTTAGCAATGCCATAGTGGTAATGTTGGGAGAGTGGTCTCTGTTTTTTTCCACCTGACTCTTGTAAGTTGAGCTGCTACCTGCTGCAGGTGTCAACAGTGCTGAAAGAACTTCATTTCTCAGTATGCCAGCTGCTTGGGAATTTGCTATAACTGTTCTGAGAGATGGGGGAGAGGTATTCTTAATGCATATATGCTGGAGGAATACCAGCATATCTTCTTTAAACATTGCCTCTTTTTTTTTTGTAAAAGATTTGTCCTTTTGTAATAGGAAGTTTAAAATTTTCATACATTTAAATGAAATAACACAAATACAAATGTGGTGATTGTATTTTTCTGTCTTGAAAAATACAGAATTAAAAAAAATGTAGAATTGCATGTGGCACTCTTCATTTTGGTGTTAATGTTTAGAGTCTGTGGAGCAATTGAATTCCACTGCACACTGAAGACAGTTGAGCATGGGAAACTTTAAGTGGTCTGGCCTCAGTGATACAGCATTTGAATGATAAGTTTGATGAAAAGTTTGATGAATTTGACCATTTTTATTTTTATGTAAATTTTACAGAAGATAAAACTGATCTTGAAAACAGTGTGATGCAGAAGAAAATTAAAATCCCCAAGCTTTCTCTCAATCACCTAGAAGAAATAGGAGAAATTACAGATTATGGGGATGAAGATATGGAACTTAGACACTGTAAGGTATTGGAAGTTTTTTTGTTGCTCTTTTTTAAACTTTGTGGCTTCAGACCTTAAAGGAAAGCATACAAAGCATTGTATTACTGGCTATGACTGATGGGAGTGTGAATGTGATCAAGACTCCTGAATTGCTTTAAATGTCTCTTTGTAAATGCATGGGGCTTTTTCATTCTATTTGCTCAAGTTCCTTTCTTTAGTCATTGTTGGACACTGTTTCACTTTGGCCCAAAGAGTTGTTTTGCTAGTTTTTTAATTGAAGGTCAGCTACAGGGTTTTGTGAATATGAGTTTTCAGCGTTGTTACTCATTTTGTGTTGTAAATTTAAAAGAAAGTTTTACGACACTTCATGAAAGAAACTTCTCTTTCACATTCATGTCTGTGGCAGAACTCCTTCATTGGTTGCCTTTTCTTCCCTTCGGTTACTGGTGTTAACTGGTTAACACCAGTAAATAACTTCATAGTGGACTGGCATTCTCTAAAGTGTATAACCCATGTGTTTATGGGTTTGAGAGTATCAGCACCTGCCTTTTCTAGATATTTAAAAGGTCTAATCTTAACACACACAAAACACCCCACAATGAAATATATACAACATAATTCATTCTGCTGTTGAAGGGGAACATCCAACTCCCTCATCCTATCAGAAAAGGATTTCCGCTCATGCAACGGGCCTCTCCCCTCTCCCTTCCCTCAATATGCTGTGGTCAAATCTGCTCTAGAGAGTTGGGGGAATCCCCCAGAACAGATTTAGAGTGTGCATGAGGGTTGTTAAAGGAGCATCAAAGAGCTACAAAAGGACTTCTCCAGACTGGGTATTCACCCAGTGTGGCAAAATGGCAAATGCATTTAAGTGCAAATTAGTGTAAGGTGATGCATGTAGGGACAAAAAAAAAGCGTAATTCCGCATATATACTCTGAACTGGAGGTGAATGACCAGGAGCGAGAAACCTTGGAGTTGTAGTAGCTAGCTAAGTGAAGATGCTAACCCAGTGTGCAACAGCTGTGAGAAAGGCAAATTCCATGCTGGGGATCATTAGGGAAGGAATTGATAATAAAAGTGCTGATACCCAAATTCGTGTGATCGATGAGGTTACCGTGACAGCTTTGGGGCTTCATCCTATGTTTTCCGTTACTCGATGGAAATTATAGTAGCCTACTTCACAAGAAGCACATGGTAAACTGAAAGTGTCACATAAAAATATCAGTATGAAACATAAAACAATACACAGTGCGCTTGTCTTTTTAAGTGACTGGCTGAGTAGGAAAATGTACTCAGTGATTTTAGTCTCACCATCTGGAAACTATTTTTTCCTCAGCGGATTTAGGTAACGAAATACACTGACCTTGAGCTAAAAGTTCTCAGGAAAATTCCTTCCTGATTTTTGTCAGGATGCATCTAAAGACATGTACCCTACAAACAGTTCTTGAACTCATCTGGTTTAATAGTAAATGGAGTGAATAAATGCTCAAAATAAAGAGATCTGTGATGCAATGAAGAAGCATCATACAAAAAGTACACAACAGACATGCAAAAATGTTTTAACATATGTTTGTATTCCAGGTTTTGCTTATGTGATAAAATGGTTTGTGAGACACATAGTTCTGGGTCATATTATTTGCCAAAGCTTTCCCTCTTTAGCCTGCTACCAGGTACTGTGTAGTAATCAGCCTTTTATATACTGAAGAAAACATTACCTGGCTCTCCTTTGCAAATACATACCAGTACTCAAGACTGCTTGTGGAGGTGTACTTCATTTTAATTCTAGGAAAATCAGATAGGGAGCATATGCATGCACATTTTGACTATTTTAGATTCATGATGACTGCCAATGTTTTCATTAGAGTCAGGGAATAGGTGTTTGGCTTAGTGACAACGTTATAGAGAAACAGCATACACAAAAGCTATTACGTACGTATGCCACAGGCATACTGTTTGTGTTTTAATGTTGCAGTGTAAGTTTATTTTATTCGTTTAACAAGAAAAAATGGTAGAAGTATGATAACCACACCATATGATCAATGTATAAGAATTGTAGATCAGTATGATGTGATGTACACATGCAAGCAACTATTAATTTACTCCTGGGTTAAGTTGTGGGAATAGCTCATGCTATTCCCATGCTAAGGCAAAACCGTGTGAGATTGCCAGTGTATTTTTTCCTCAATGCCTGTCCCCGTCCCTCACCCTTTTTATTTTTTATTTTTTAAATTTGCCAAGCACATAAAGCTGAATGTGCACAAGTTAAATGTGCCCAAGTTGCGAGTTCCCTGTATTTACACTCTGCTTTTACATTGGACTTCATGGAGTAACCAGGTCTCCAGATTTATTGCCACCAATACTGCCACATGCCGGGCCCAGGAAAGCACATTTTGATTACCTTCAACCAAACTCAAAAGGCAATCTCACCAGATATGTATTTTTCTGAATTATGGGAACAGCTGCTCCTCATTCATTCTCTCACACACATTTCTTAAATCTATATGTAGGATAATCCAATAGCAATACATGGAAAGTTCCATGCTAGTTAGTTCATTTGCTTGTTGCTGTAGTACACAGTATTCAGTGTGCTATGAAATGCTATACCTCCAGGTATGGCAAGTACCGTATTGGCCTGACTATAAGCTGCACCTGAATATAAACCACACCTTTAAAATTGGGGGGGGGGGGGGAAATAACCAAATATAAGCCACTCCATTCCTTGCTGCTCCTGGCTGCATACTTGGGGGGAGGGGGGAGCCACTTCGTTGCCAGTGGCCTTTCCCCTTCCTCACTTTCTCCCTTCCCGGCCTTGGGGAAGAGGATGGGGGACTACACACGGGGCAGGCGCAGCTTTGCTGCGCTCCTGCTGCTGTTTGCCCCACGCTCCTCACTGCATACCGTAAGGTCGCGAATATAAGCCACACTTTAACTTTTCACAGTTGGAATTTGGGGAAAAAGTGAGGCTTATATTCAGGCCAATACGGTATGTTTTCTCATAAATGCTAGCTATAGTCAACATGGGGAGGAACACACCCCCAGTTACCCAGACTGTCAAGCTGTTTTGAAAATAGCTTAGTGGCTCTTTTTTGTCAAGATCTTGCAGCAATCTCGTCTCTCAGAGTCCAAATGCCTGCAAGTTCACAGTAAGATATTGCTTGATTTAGAGTGACTTTCGAACCCGGCCAATATATGCTTGTCTTTTAAGGCAAAAGGTTATTTTCAATCTGTATTATGCATTCTGCTGTATTATTTTATTACTGCTCCATAATGTGTTTCATGTACAGTTATGGTAGTTATTTTGTCATCTTTCTTGTAGCACTTGTTTTTGTTGCTTATTTTATGATTAAGTTGTAAATTAGTTTTGTCAACAGCTTAGGTATGTAGGATTTGTTGTATTTCTTATTTTGGACATCTTGATGTGAAAAAAATTAAGGTCCTATACATAAAAAGTTTAAGAAAAGCAGCTTGCATTTGGTGTGACAGGTATAATGATGACCTTTTCTGCATAAATAGTATTCTTAAAAGTTTGAGGTGCTTGATGCCCATGAAGCACTGTCCTTATATCACGTTTGTCATGGCTGCATCTTAGTTCTGATTGTCAGTGAAAACTGATGCAGCAATATGGTAGACTTGCAAACTTTCATCCTTCCACGCAATAAAGTTTGCTAAAGTGGTTCTTTATTTTTGCCATAAAAGAGAAACATTTTGCTCTGAATTGTAGTTTTGTGCTCCATTCCAAATATTTTAATAAGATGAGAATGACCGGCTGCTCAGTGGCGCAATTTCACATACTGTACTGTGCCCACAATCCATATAGGTATAGTTATATTTTGCTGAAAGTTGAGACCTTGTCACTAAATTGTGCCAATGAGCTCAACAGCCATTAAAGGAACATCCTATAGTTCTTAGATATGAACTGTGCCACTGAATATTGTTGCACCATTTCCTATAAAATTATCAACCGGGCAGCATTTCAGGAAAGTCAAGAGATGTTGTGATCCACCAGAGAACTTTAGAGCACTATCAAGAGGATTCAAAACAACCCCCAAATAACAGGATAAGATTGCCTTCAAATAATTCTCCCCCTGTGGCCTATTAAAAGTATTGGCAGAGAATTTCTGGATGCAGTGAAGAACAGTGTATTATCAGAAAATACTGTTTTTCTTTTGATTAGATCAGTGGATGTTCTGGCATTTGGGCTTTTTGATTAGAGGGATTGACTCCTTTAAGCATTCAGCACACTTATTATTCAGCAGATAGTTAATAATTTTGGAAATGCACTTGAGCAAATACCTGGACTTAAATACACTGGACCATCCGAAAGAACTGATAATGCTTTCACTAGCGGCAAAAATGTTAATTATGGATCTTCATCTTTCAGAATTAATATGCTGTCAATATCTTTCTATTTGCATGCACTTGGAGTCACACCTGCTATTTTCTTAGACTCATCATCATGGTTTCCTCTTGTTGTGACAAGATCAACTGTGGAACAGTAGAAGAATCATTCCAGTCGATGCATGTTTCAGTTTTGAATTTTGCATGATTCTTCAAATTCTATAGCTAATTGGAATTCAGACCTGGAATTTCTACCCTTTTCAGAAACTGATCTCCTTGTTAAATCCTGCATTTTATACTTCACAATTACATTCTTATTTCTATTTTACAAAAATAGTTACCCACTCTTCATTACTTCAGGCACTGCCAGAGTGGACTACAAGACTTGAAATAAGACAAGTTTCTCTCTCTCTCTCTCTCTCTCTCTCTCTCTCTCTCCTCCACTCTCCCTAACTCTCCCCCCCCCCATTTTAAACTTGCAAGAGAAGTTACAAAATTCTAAAACAATAGGCAAAACACTATTGTTTGGTATACACTTGTGTAAAAAGATACGTCTTCAGAAAACATTTGACATTCAGAGCTGTATGTTCTTTAGAAATAGGTGTGGCATTCAGGAAAAAAAAGCACTAAAGCTTTTGAACGGGTTTGCTGTTTTTATGTTGCAAGTATACTCAGGGATCCCATACAGTGAAAAACTGGACATAAAAGTTGTTGAGCTTCCCCCCAAAAAATTCACAAAAACGAAGTTTTTGAGCATTTTTAAAAGGACAATCGTATGGGTTGCCCTACGTGCGGATTCTGACTGCAGTGTTCTGGATATGTCCAGGAAATTCCAGACGTAGGGCAACCCCAAGTATGAGTATACTTTGTCATACTTGAGTAGTTCTCATTTAAGTTCAGGCTGGTCTTCTGTATGTTTTCTTTCAGAATTTTAGATCTCTGTTGGTGATGACTAGAAAATAAGGAAAAGTAAATATTGCAGCTCTGACATTCTTCTCACTCAAGAGCTGTGCACTGATCATTACTGTTAACATGTATAAAAATGTGCAGTTTATTGTTCATGCACATATTATATCCAAATACAAATTTAACATTTGATACATCCATGTTTTATGATACTGATAAACTCTTTAGTGCTATTGTGACAGTATATTGACATTGTTTTTATTCTGCATTTATTGCCACATTCTCATTTTGTTATGAATTTAAAATAAACTTCTAATTCAACATGAAAACATGGGCTGTTTGATATTTTTGCATTTACTAGCTACATATGTAGTGTTTCTCTATAATGTTGCCCTAAGCCAAAATAATCCAGTTTTATCATGAAAACAGTTATTATTTTAAAGCAAACTCTTTCAGTTACACATCTGCTTTGCTTGATGCTAAAATGGGGCACAAAATAGCTGTAAGAAAGCTTAAGTACTAATACTGAGAGTCAAAGGAAGGGCAGATAAATTTGCCTTGGAGACATTACCTCAGTTGAGATATGGCTGATTATTGCACAGTACTGGATTGCCTGATGCCGAATGAAATTATTTCATTAATAATTTTGTTATATTGTGGAATTATTCCACTCAGTCACTTGGTTTGAGCTTTGATGCCCCCCAATTAGGTTAATGGTGTGAAAGTTGTGGCCACACCAGTAGCGTACAAAAATTTCTTTTAAGTGTGTATGTATGTATGTATTTCCCACCTTTTACTCCAAGGAACTCAAGCTGGTGTACATGCTTCTTTCTCCCAATTTTTCCCCTCACAACAACCCTGTGAGGTAGGGTTGAGAAACAGTGACTGGACCAAGGTCACCCAGTGAACTTCATGGTTGAGTGAGGATTTGAACTGTGCTCTCCCAAGTCCTAGACTGACACTAACCGTTACATAAATGCCAGGAAATTTTGCAGAGAACTATTAGCTAGCCTTCAGCAAATCTGTTTTGTCACCTCAGTGCACTGAGAAAAATATAGTTCTCAGCTGATGGAATGAAAGAACACATTATCTATGCCTGTTTTTTCCCCTGGGAGCATTCAACACTTAATAGTGTTGTTGAAAAATATCTAGGTGCTAACAACTTTCTTAGTTTGTGTGTTGAAAAAATAAATTTCATACAAGAGGCACAATTGCAAACCTGCAAAGGAGTTCATGTAAACCAGTGTGGTCCCATTCTCTTCAGCATACTAAGGACTCTCTGTGCATTGTGGAGAATTCCCACTGCCAATTGTCCGCAACTTTTGACTAGCTTTGATAAGCAGCCCAAATTGGGGTTACCATCAGCCCTGCTTTCTCCAAATGCTAACTTGAAAAGATTGTGATTATTTATTATTATTATGGTTCAATAAAAAAGAATGACTTCATATTTAGTATAGTTCATTATAAGCACATCGTTTACTTGAGGACTCTGGTGAATTCCTGTTTTAATTAACTATAGATCTCTGTAGCATGCTACGTATTATATGTTAACACAGTGTTTGTTGTAACACACAGAGACAAGATGGAAGGAAACAAAATGAAGGTACGCACAAAAGCATTGAAGCAGTTGTTGCGCGCCTTGAAAAACAAAATGGAATGAGTCTCAGTAGCAATTCCAGTCCTGAAGCAACATTTATGGAAACTTCAGAAAGGATGAACAATATGGACGATGCTGTAGTTCCTCGAGTTCTTTATGAAGAATTGCTGCGAAGCTATCAGCAGCAGCAGGAAGAAATGAGACACATTCAACAAGAACTTGAGCGAACAAGAAGGCAGCTTGTTCAGCAAGCAAAAAAGCTAAAGGAGTATGGGACATTAGTGTCAGAAATGAAGGAGCTCAGAGACTTGAACAGACGGCTACAGGATGTACTGCTTCTCAGACTAGGCAGTGGTAAGTACTTGGACATATGTGGGACAAGTTCTTAAATAATTTAATTTTAAATTAGAATGGCTGAAATAATCACAATATAATCTGCTTCATTGCATATACCAATCTTCCATTTCATACATTGAAAATTCTGTATTCATGTTCCTTTTTTCATTCTTTTTATTAATAGAAATTTTCATCCTGGTAATACTGGCATGCTTTTCCAGGGCTGCACACAGCCATGCTGTGCTGCAGCTGTGGAAACATACTCTTTTTGAAAACCACTTTAACCACTTTGAGGTTTTATTATACTCAGGCAGTATATAAATGTTTTGAAATAAATAAATACATCTAGGTATCTCTTCCCACCCAAACCAGAAAAAAGCATGCAGAAATAGAAGAATCTTTCATAGCACACTGGTCCTGTTATGTCTGCGACATCATTTATTGCAGCTTAAGTATTGTTGCCAAAGTTCTTGGTAGAATGAGAAAAGGAATCCAATAAATATCTTGAATAAATATAAGAGTTCCATCTTACAGCATGATCCTTTGCATGTGTACTGTACTTGGAATCTCACTATTTAGCAGGACTTGCTTTCAGATAAGTGTTCATAGGATTGGAGAACCATAAGCCAAACTTTCAAAGTGCTCTCCTTGAGCAAACAACATTTGCTCCAATTTATTTTTCAGTTCCATGTCTGTAAATTCCATTGATTTTTAAAATTCAATTTAGATTTTCTCAAAATGTATACTATCTAAAACTTTGTTTGGTTTACACAAAACCAAAGACACTTTTGCCACATTTGGACAATCAGGTACTGGCTTGACAAACAAGGCTTGTGGCACTATTATGAGTGTGTTTCCAGTGTTTCAAAGTCTCCAGATAGGGGTACAGTCATACCTTGTTTCTCGAACGTAATCCATTCCTGAAGTCCGTTTGACTTCTGAAAACCTTTGAAAACCAAGGCGTGGCTTCCAATTGGGTGCAGGAGCTTCCCACACTCAGTCGGAAGCTGCGTCGGATGTTCGGCTGTTTGCAAACTGGAACACGCACTTCCGGGTTTGCAGCCAAAATGGATGAGTACCAAGGCGTTTGAGAACCAAGGTTCGACTGTATAAGGAAAGGTGCTCCTTTAGGTAACCTCATCTCAATGTGTCCAGGGCTTTATATGCCAATAGCAAGACCTAAAACCTGGCTCAATAGCAAAATGGCAGCCAGTGAAACTCTTTCAGCCCAGGTGTTATGCACAGTTGATAGGTGCCCTTTTCCACAGTCTTGCTGTGGCATTATGCACTAGCAACAGCTGCCAGTTCAACCTTAAGGGAAGCTCCACAAAGAGTTCATTGCAGTAATCTAATCTGGAGACTTTCCGGGCTTTGACCACTTTACCTAGGCTATTCCAATAAAGGGATGGTCATATCTGTTGCAGCAGCCAAACTAGCAGAAGGTGCTCCTTATCCACTGGTTCTCCAGTGACAAAGATGGATTCAGGAGCACCACCGAACTACTTACTTGCTCCTTCAGAGAGTGAAACCCTATTTAGAACAGTCAGTTGATCTGTTCCTAGGCCTGGGAAGTGCTCCTAAACAGAACCTTAATCCTAACCAGAATTCAAGGTCAGTTTATTGACCCTCATCCAGCCCATCATGGTACCTAAGCAGTTACCCAATTCCTGCATAGTCACTTGATTCAGAAAGAGTTGAGTTATGTTTTGTCACTCACGTGATGTGACAGAAAATACATAATAAAAGCAAAACAAGTCAATAACACCCCCCCATCATATTTTGAAAGGGCATCAGATGTCCTGGTTAAAGGGGAATGTTTTCATCTGGTGCCTTAAAGGGGTATAATGAAAGTGCCAGCTGAACCTCCCTGGGGAGAGCATTTCGCAAATGGGGAGCCACTGCAGAAAAGGCCCATTCTTGTGTTGCCACCCTCCAGGCCTGCCATGGAGGTGACACAAAGAAGAGCGTCAGAGGATGATCTCAGGGTCTGGGTAGGTTCATATGGAGAGAAGCAGTCCAATAAACTGTGTAATCTATAGGCTTTCTGCTAGACCACTGCTAAGCCACTGCCACAACATATTGGATCTGTGCATACATATGCCATGCTCATCTTTCAGTCGTGTTACTCTACAAATACCTCTTATTGTCAGTGTTCAGTCCTTCTCTGTGCAACTTTTTTTGGTTACTTTTCTGTTTTGGAAGTTGTGACAAATCTCTTTCTTAGCATCTGACATCTTTTCCACTGGGAAGTATTATGAAAAGGTTCTGCTCAGTTCCTTCTCCTAAGCATGATGTCGTAATTTTCTACTTGATATTCCCCTGCTTATTCTTCTTTGAAGTTTCATTTAGCTCATTGAAATATAGGGATGGCTGGGTGGCTTTTCTTACATTCTCCAATACTGTGTGAATGGGTATTTGAAGAAAATATGAAAGTGTTAGATTATTTTTTTCCCTCCAGTGTCTTGGAGTGTGCTGTCACTGAAGATGTGATAGCCCTATATTTTGACAAATCGGATTTCTTAATTATAGTAGCCAGTTACATTTAAAACAAGGAAGATAAATGTTGTGTTTCTTGGTAAGAGATAAGATGCAGTAATAAACAATATTTAGACTTGAAGTTTAATTTTTAAAGAAAGTTATTACAGTTTTATCAGATATTTAATTAGCTACAAATCTTTTCTTCTTTTATTAAGCTGGTTTTCATGCAGTCAAAGTAAGTTGAACTCTCAAAATGTTTGCACTTCCCTTTAGATTACCCTTCTAAATACTACCATGCATTTTATTTTATTTTTACTAGCCCACTAGGAGGCTAGTGGCCATGGAAATGCAGTTTGTTAGTAGGCTGGTAAAAACTGCCCTACCAAATAGGCTGGCATGGGAGGGACAGAGCTGAGGGATGAGTTTCCCTTCTTCCACAGCTAGCCTGCAAACTGAATGGGCAGGCGGAAGAGGGACGGAAATACTTGTCCATTCTCTGCCAGTTCACTGACCTTCATGGTCACCTATGGCTATTCGGCTAAATACAGGTCTGATTTACGAAAAGGTCTGGTGAGAAGGTACTTTTCTATTTTTACTACAAATACCTTTCAGAATCAAAGCGTTAAGAAGCAAACATACTTCCTTATATGAGTGCATAGGTAGTACTCTTTCCCTAAGTGATCTAATGTCAAGTGTGTCAGGAGATAAAAACTAGTTTCCATAAATTTTTAGAAGGCATAAGCAGGCACAGGTGAAGCAGGGAAGCAGAAAGGATTAATTTCTGCATATTTCATTTTGTTTCCTTTTGATAGAGAAACATTTTAAGAGCTGAGAAGCCCAGTTCCTATTTTTTGCACACACTCTAAAATCCCAAGCCTGTGCTCTTTTGATCTCTTAAATATTGTATGTTGGACTCTTACCACTTCAAATACATCTCAGAAAGTGTGAATCTACATTCAAGGCTTTCCCCACTATCTTTTTGAAAGAACACTTAAGCTGTGCTGTTATGTTGTAGTGTGTACTGGAATTAAAGCAGCAAATCAGTGGGTCCCTGTCCACGCTGAAGTCCCAGTTGTGCCTGCTGCCTGGGAAGGCAGAAGGAGAGCAAAGCATTGGCAGCAGCTGGATTGTAGTCTGGCTCACCCACCATCTGGCTGTGCTACAGCCCAGGGCCTACCATGGGAGCTGTAAGTCTAATTAAAGGCCTGGCCCAGACTTTGATGTCACTGTTTTCAACTGCTGGTGAAACCGCCATCGCACTCTGCCCCGCCAGAGGGAGAATCAAGCTGAATCGGCAAGGAGCTGATACTGCTCGTTCCTTCCCCCGCTTCTTTAAACTGCTTGGCTGAGGAGTGAGCTGCTGTCCTCGCCTCAAGGAACCCCTGACCCACCACCAGCGGGATGGGAGCTCCGTTAAAGTGCTCCCCCTCCCCAGCTGAAAGAGCCCCACCCCAACTCCTGCTTGCACATGAGTAGGAGTGGGAGCGGGGCTGCTCAGCTGGGAAGCCCAAAGCCTCTTCTTCCCAGCTGAGAGATCCCCGACTGCTACTGTTTGCACCCGAGTAGGAGTGGGATTGGGGCTGCTCAGCTGAGAAGCCTGTAGCCCGCCCTTCCCAACTGAGAGAGCCCCAACCGTGCTTGGCTGCCTTCTCTGGGAGGATGTGTTGCACCTTTCCTCCCAGAAAGATGGAAGGCAGACCAGGCAGTGTAGGGGCTCTTGGATGCTGCTGGCGGGCCCAGCGCTCACCAGCAGCTTCCAGCAGCCCTTCCCCACAAGGCATGGATACAGTAGCTTTGCACCCCGTGCCTTGCAGACTTCGCCCTGGAGTGTGGGCTGCATCATTCCTCCTGGGGTGAATGACCCCGCACCAGAGGAGAGAGACAGCGCACCCGCACAGGTAAAAGCAGTCAAACACATGGAGCCTGACAGGTTCCATGTGCTTGGCTACTGCCGCTTGGTCTGACTTCGGGGAGTGGGGGGCAAGCTGGCAAGGTAGCTGCCCCCCCCCCTGCCAGCGAAGTCATAGGGAGCTTGGCCAAGGAGCCCCAAGGTCCTTGCTGCTCCAGTGTGAGCGGCAGGGACTTGGGGCTGGCTCCGCTGGGAGCAGGAGCTCTCCCGCCGCCAGCGGAGCCTGGCCAAGGGATCTTGGGGCTTGCTTAGCTGGGCGCAGGAGCCTTCCCGCCCCCCAGCTGAGCAGCAGGCTTGGGCCAGCTGTATTGGCTACAGCCCGTGAGGCGCTGGGGTGAAAGCACCTGAGCTCCCACGATGAGAGCTGCAGGAGTTTCACCCAGTATCTTGCCATCTGGGGCCAATGCAGCTTTTTTCAACATTGCTGTATATCGTCAAACCACAATGTTTGGCTGGCGATACACCATGATGTTGAAAACCCAACATTGTCCAGCCCTTGTGTAAGGTACAGCCACAAGCTTTTAGTGGCCTCATATGCAGGCGCCAGCTTTTAGGTGCCTCTGGGCAGAAATGTGGCTGCATTGTGAAAAACAGTCTGCTACTAGTCCCCTCCCTTTAGCCAATAGATTTATATATCTGCCTTGGCTGTCTGTTGGTGATGGTAGCCAAGAATATCAGTTTGCCGTGTCCCACGGGGCCAATTCTAGACACGGTCTTTGCCATGAGTTAAATGTATCATCTGAAAATTATCTTACTGTATAACCTGGTAATATTTTATCCCAGAATGCTACATTTGGGGACTTTGAAATAACAAAAATGATGCACAAGAAACTTAGGAAGCAAAACTATGGAAAAAATATCTAACACTGTTGTATTTATTTTCTAATTCTAGTTCTGGATGTTCTACACCTCACAAATGAAAAGATTTTTTCACTGATACAGGGATTTTCCTTACTCCACACTTGTGTTTGCTAGGTTAAGATAATTTTGTTGACTTTCAGAAATCTCCCATTACTGCACAATTTCTTTCTTGCTTACCGAAGCACAAAAGCCACAAAGAGAGAGAAACTTTAAAAGTAGGCATGGTGCATGGCAAATTAGGCACGCAACACCAATTAGCAAAAACACAGTAAAAGGAATTGCATGTCTAATTCACAACATGCTGTGCTGTAAATGCAACTCTTAGTAGTTTGTGAAATCACTGTGAAGTTTATCTAGTTAGAAGAGGCTTTGATTTTGGAAATAAAACTATCCAGAGATATAGACTCTTAATTTTACTGCTTTCTGTCAGTGGCTCCTAAGTAATAGAACCTCATTTATATATTTATTTTGTAGTGGTACTGTGGATTGCTGTTTTGGTAGAGGTTACTAGTCATGCTATGTTAGGAAGAGTTTAATTTCATACGTACAAATATCTAGATTATCAGCAAACAGCAGAAGGCCACCAAATAGAAATAGCATAATGGTTTCTGGTGAGGTAACCTTTTCTTTTTACAAATAAATATTTAGTGTCCGCATTTTTGGTTGTTCTCTGTATTATTTCTCCATGCTGCAAGAATTGTATGTGGCTAAGGGGAATGCTGTTCACACTCCTGTTACGAGATAGAAATAGGTCTTGCCCGTCCCTTGAATTGTTGATACAGGAGTGAGCTATTCTCTTCTCAGGTTCTCCAGTTACGGAATTTCTACATTCAGCCAGGGAAGGATTGAAGAGAAAGCCCTGGCTTAGCATCATTACGGTAGCTGAGTTGGAAGCAAGCGCTTCCTGCTCAGCTTACAGAAAGGGATAGGCAGGACAACTCTGCAGAAGCTGCTGCTGTGTCCAAGAGCTCTTGGCTGCAGTGCAGACTTCCTCAAGGTTCTTCTATGCACCCAGTCTCCTGCCCTAAAACCACTTGCTCTTTGGGGGGCAAAGGGAGACTCAGTCTTGCCCTCTGCTTTTGAAGCAACCAGGATAAGTGAAGGGGAATTGGGCTTGGAGATAGCACATACCTTTTGACATGTTGCCTCTGGGCCCATTTTCTACCCTCCCCACCATACATGGCTTTGGAGATAGATTGTGTTTCCTTCCCTTCCTCTGTCTGCACTGCAGAGAGCAGGAAGGTTCAATCCTGCTGCATGCTGCTTCACCAGCACATTCCATGTAGGGAACACACTAGTGAAGCGGACCCCTTGCAGTCAGCAGTATTGAACCCTCCACTTGCTACCACACCTTTGGGGAATATGCTTATGAAGCAGCACCCAGCAGGATTGCAAGCTAGGTTCTATCCTGCTAGCTGCAAGGTGCTGCTTTGCAAGCATGTTCCCCGCAGGGAAGGCACTTGCAAAGCAACACCCAGCAGGATTGCGCACTCTGCTTGTTTAAGCCTGCCGGGTACAGGGCAAATCACTCAGCTGGATCAAACCTTCCTGTTCTCCACAGTGCAATCAGGGGCAGTGGAAGGAGGCACAGTGTCTCCTCCTTTCCTGACCCTCACAGACTTTTTCAGCCGTGGGCCGGTCCACTGTCCCTCAGACCTTGTGGGGTCGTGTGTGTGTGTGTGTGTGTGTGTGTGTGTGTATATATATATATATATAATGAACAAATTCCTATGCCCCACAAATAACCCAGAGATGCATTTTAAATAAAAGCACACATTCTACTCATGTAAAAACACGCTGATTCCAGGATTGTCCGCGGGCCGGATTGAGAAGGCGATTGGGCTGCACCCGGCCCCCGGGCCTTAGTTTGCCTACCCCTGCTCCTGACCATATGTTGACTTTACCCCTGCATGTGCACTCCTCCATTGTCTCTCAAGATAGACCGATGCCAACAACAATTGGATGTTACCCATATCTGGATTAATCTGGGATAGAGTTGTGCTTTCCTTGTACTGAATGTGGATTACATGTTTTGAGCTCTGGGATTTTGAGTTAGATCCAGTTTTTTATAGAATCAGTGTAATCTGTTTAAATTAATGCTGTTTGATATACTCAAATGCTGTTTTCTGGACTGTGTAGGTCCTGCGCTAGACCTTGAAAAAGTTCAGCCAGAATCCATTGAGCCTGAGCCTGAAGTACAGAATGCTTTCAGTGAGGAAGCAAATACATCAACATACTATCCTGCTGCTGTTCCAGTAATGGACAAATATATTCTTGAGAATGGAAAGGTAATTTAGGAGGCTACTTCATAAATATTTGTCATGTGGAATTTAGGTGGATTTCATGTTCCTCATATCAGGCCAAGAGAAAGCTAGAAGACCTTTACAGACATTTCTTGAGTTGTGGTTTCCTTTCCTGGTGGTTTTTGCATTTGTTCGGCAAAAGGTACTCACAGACCACACACCTGATGAAAATCATAGCTTTAGAAGAGCTGGAATGTCTTCCCTTGTGTTAGACACAGTTATGTGAGAGATTTTGAAAGTAACTTGGAACTCCTAGATCTGATTCATAGATATCTGTGTGTGTATATGTCTTTTGGAGACTAGTATTTCAATCATCGTTGAGCCTATATAGTTGTATGAATTCACTTTCTGATATAATTGTCTGTAGAACAACTTGCTTTCAATTTACATGAATGTACATAGAACTCAGTTTCAAGTTAATTCTAACATTTCATACCTTGAGATATTGCAGGAGTATTATTTTTTAAGATCAGTGGCTGGTTCTTATGAAATATTAAACAAATCACTACTAATCTGGATGCTCTTTGCTTTTTGAAAACTGACTGCATTTCCCTCCCTTTACACTTCAGGTCCATCTTGGCAGCGGCATCTGGGTAGATGAGGAGAAATGGCACCAACTGCAAGTAACGCAAGGGGATTCAAAGTATACAAAAAACTTAGCGGTTATGATCTGGGGAACAGATGTTCTTAAGAACAGAAGCGTCACAGGAGTCGCCACCAAAAAAAAGAAAGACGCCGTTCCCAAACCTCCTCTGTCCCCTCACAAATTAAGCATTGTCAGAGGTACGTGACTTGGAGCATGCAATACTGCTGTGATGAAATGGGAGAATCTTTCTTCCTCTTTTTAAAAAAAAAAATTACTCAAATATGCAGCACAATTCCACATTCCAGTTACACTGTTGTGGGCAGGAGAGATATGCTATTGCTACAACAACAGAAAAGCCCATATATCCTATGCATGCTCAACCCCGGAGAAGAGGCGGGAAACACATAACCAGTTTTTTCTTTAATGGTGGGAAAGCAACAGACGTGCCCCTAGCATACATTGAAAACTGACCATCACTATCCCTACTCACACATGGAGAGAGTCAGTGAACTCACAATGCCAGGGTCGTACCCCAACACACAACATTAGAGCACCTCACTCCACCAACCCCATTGGCATAGCTATCAATGACCACAATACTGCAAGTCCCCCAGGTATCTCTCCTGGCAGGGGTTTGACGTGAGTTACTCTCTTCACAACCACCATTTGGAGCACCACACACAGAAGAAAAGGAGAGTCCAGATAATGCTGCCCCCATCCACCATACGCAGCCATAGATACCAGGAGCATAAGGAATGGAGGAGGAGCCATAGCTGGGTGGAACAGCTCACATTTTACATGGCAGGAGTGCCAGTTTAAAATTCAGGGTACAACCTCACACTAGGAAAGATGGGAAGCCCCCCTCCTCCCACTTGACACACCTTAGCAAATCAGGAGGAGCACTGCATGAAGCAATAGCCTGGCTGCTGCATGGGCCAACCAGACCATTTGGTCCACCCTTTCCCCTAGCACCCCATGTGACCAGTCACCTTCCTTGCTAATTTGCCTGATAGTCCAGCGCTGCTGAGTAGAATCTCAGTAGGCCTCTGCCTCTCTCTTTTCCTTCTTCCTTGCCAAATGACTGCCTACTACGCACTGCCACCATTGAACTTGTGCAACCTGATAGGCCTGCCCACTCATGAGTGAACAACCATTGAAAGCACCACTTCAAGCTTCCTTCCTTCCCCTCTCAGAGTCCCATCCTGAGGCCAGATCCTACTTGAGTACGACCCTACAAACAGCAACAAAACAAAAAACAACAACTTGTTGCAGAATAATTGCCTTTATTCAACTCAGTGCATCTGGGATAGAGTGGACCCTGAAAGAGAAAAACACTTTTCTGGGATGGCCAAAGCAGGTTCTTTATGATGGTTGCTCAATAGACAGAAGAGCAGGTTCTCCTTGTGGCACCAGCTGCATCCTAGGGACACCTTCATCTGTTTTGTGTCTGTGATGAATCTTCCAAGGATGTATGCACATGCTTGGAACAAGTAGGATGCTATGAGCAAAAGCTGGAAATGTCCTAGTCTCTACTGCTTGTCATGTGTTGGACCTTTCTCATGGTCTGCGCAGAATGAGGTTTCAAGTAGATCCTGTATCTGTTAAGAGAAGGGAGTCACTGACAGGGAACAATGAGTAATAGTCAGCAGCCCATAGCCACTGAAGCTGGAGCAGGTGTTTTGGGGTGAGTGAGAAGACAGGGTCTGATGACGTCTGTATGTTGTCCTACATGCACAGTCATAGAATACTTGAATTGTAGAGTTGGAAGGGATCCTGAGGGTTATCTAGTTAAACCCACTGTGATGCAGGAATCTCATCTAAATCATACATGACAGATGGCTATTCAACCTCTGCTTAAAAACCTTCAAGGACGGAAAGTCCATCACCTTTCATTGGAGTCTGTTCCACTGTGGGACAGCTCTTACTGTCAGAAAGTTCTTCCTGATGTTTAGTCGGAATCTCCTTTCTTGTAACATGAAGTTATTGGTTTGAGTCCTCTGGAGCAGGAAAAAAGAAGCTTGCTCCATCTGCCATGTGACACCTGTTCAGATACTTGAAGATGGATACCATGTCTCCTCTTTAGCAGGCTGCTCCCCCTGTGTTGGGTTTATATGCTAGTGGTAGTGTGCTGTGATTGGGTGGTGAGTTACACTGTGTCATATGGCCTGTCATATGACAACAAAAGGGATGCGGGTGGCACTGTGGTCTAAACCACTGAGCCTCTTGGGCTTGCTGATCAGAAAGTTGGCAGTTCGAGTTTCTGTGATGGGGTGAGTTCCCGTTGCTCTGTTCCAGCTCTTGTTAACCTAGCAGTTCGAAAGCACGCAAGTGCAAGTACCACTGCGGCGGGAAGACAAACGGTGTTTCCATGCGCTCTGGCACTCGTCACTGTCCTCCGTGCGCCAGTAGCTGTTTAGTCATGCTGTCTGTGAACAAACGCTGGCTCCCTCGGCCTGAAAGTGAGATGAGCGCCACAACCCCATAGTCGCCTTTGACTGGACTTAACCGTCCAGGGTCCTTTACCTTCATGGACTATTTTTCGTTTCCCACCCCTTCCCATCTAAGTCAGTGGGAGAAAAATTGCATCATGGCTGGGCATGATATAATGTTCAGCTGTTGATGGGGCCACGTCTGTAGTCTGGAGAATTGTAGGTCGTAGTGTCTCCTGCCTGTAGCTCTGCCCTGTTTTAGCCATTCTGTTGATGTACTTGATATTTTCACTAGGGTGTCTGTCATGGTAGTGATGTGTTCTACTAGCACTTGTACCATATTCTCTGGCCCTCAACCAGTGGATCTTGAGCGTATGAGGACACCTTTAATCAATCATTGCATTGAGACTTTGTTAAGATATTCTCTCTCACACAAAAAAGAGTATAGCTACATACATACAAAAATATATGTCGATATAAAGCCTTCCACTTCTCTAATCTCCAAATTTTCATTCAAAATGCAGACTGAGGATCTGCAATCCATTTTAAAGAGGAAAATAGACACCTTAAGGCAGTTTGATAAGTAGAAAGGCATTGCCATACTTAATCTGGCATTTGAATGAAAATCCCTGCTTCTGAAAATAAAACTAATATGAAATTTTGTTTGACAGCACCTTTAGAAATGGTAAAAGAGTATGCATGTCTGACTATCTTTTTCAATCAAGGAACTATGTTTCAAAGCTTCTTCAAATTTGGTTGCAATCCAGAGAAAAATAAACCCAGTTAAAAATGCATTGAAATAGATGCAACTTAAGTACTTAATTAATGTTCTTAATTGTACGATTAATATGCTTAATTGTACAATCCTATGTATGCTTACTCAGAAGCAAATCCTATTGTATTCAGTGAAGTTTACTCCTTAAAACGCATGCCTAGGATTGAATATGTAGACTCTAATCTCAATGGGATTTAGGTGTACCTTATATATTCTGACCTGCATACTTTATATTAGGGGTAGGAAACCTGTGACCCTCCAGTTGTTGCTGGACTACAGCTCCCATCATCTCTGACCATTGATCGTGCTGCCTGGGCCTATCATGGAAATCGAAGTCTGGCAACATTTGGAGGGCATCTCTACTAAATGTATTCAGATTTCTCCTTGGCTGTGCCAAATTGACTTTTTATGTCAGCCTTGTTCCCACGTACCATGTCTTGATGTGTATCCATGTATAGCACGATCACTTCTTTATATCACTGAAAGAGAATACATAATCACAAGGAACCCTCAAACATTCTTCTCACATCGTCTAAGTCTGGTACTATCTAAATGACGCATAAGGATATAAATATCAGTTCTCCGTAGCTTAAGAAAACAAGTGGATTCACTAAGTATTATGCACATCCAATTCAATGCATAGTGCAAGAGAGGGTAAGCCCCACTTCATCTGTTAACCAGGGACACAGTTGTATGTGCATGGCAACTCCTCGTAGCACTTGAAGAAACCACGTGGACAAGGCTGGTCCTCACACCAGCACTGCAAGACTGTAGGCCAGGTTATCATTGGCATGGAAACCAATGATGCTACTGGAGCAGCTCTTATGAATAGGAAGTTAACTTGGAGTGGTGCAGAAACTGCTTTCAATCAAGGAAAGAAAAAAATTGAGATGCTCCAAGTGCTACTGAGAAGGAGCAGAAATGAGCATGGAGAAGGGCTGTAGCTCAGTGGCATAGCAAATGCTTTGAATGCAGGTTGAAGAGCCCAGATTGACTCTCTGCTATCTCAGGGTAGGGCTGGAAGACACCCGTCTGACTGGCAGCAGCTCAGCAGTGTTCACTGTGAAGAGTGCTGAGCTATATGAACCCACTCTCTCACTTGGTAGACTATAAGACATCTTCCTGTGCTGCTAGAGATAATCCTGTGGAGCCCAATAGCTAGGAGCTCTTTCCTTTCTCCCAAAATATTTTTAGTTATGGGGCGGCATCAGGCTTAGTTAATCAGCTGTCTTGTGTTTCTGGGCTCTCGAGCCAATGTTCTGGGAATGAGTAAAATTAGTAGTGTTCAGGGAAGCTGACTTTGTGGCTCCTTAAATCCTAGTAACAGCTGAAGTCTGCAGAGTAAGCTGAGTTGTCGCTCAACATTCTGCAACAGTTTAACAACTCCATTCTAAACTTATGATCTTGCACAGGCTATTTTGTGTCTAGGAAATTTTAGTGAAATCAGTGGAACTTTCACACTCATCAGGGTTATGTCTGTAGGCAGTGATGCAACAATGCACTTAGGCCAGATCTGTGTTCACATCAAGGTTTATTGTACTGGTTTTTCCCCCTCACTGGCAAGACTGAGATGGATTTTAACGTTGGGATGATGGTTCATCTGGGAATCATGCTGGAAATAAAACAGCAACAGCCAGCATGGGTAGATTTCAATAATGCACAGTAATAACTTGAATTTCCCTCTCTGTGTGTTTATGCCTTGTTTTTCAGTTCAAATATTCAGTGTTCTGGTACTGAAGAAGGGGTGGGAGGTAGTTTTCCTTGATCACAGTTCATCCGTCATTGTTTAAATTAGAACACCATTTTTAGCCACGGTTCTTCCCCCAGCTCTTTCATACCTCATTTTAATGCATATTGGCAGCTACCCTTTTCAGCTTAGATTATAACTAGGATTTTAAATATATTTTTCATTGTCCAATAATTTTTGCATTTCAAGATGAGAGCTCGTAAAATCCATGTTTGATGTGGTTTTTACTTTTATTCTCTGGTCCTAGAATAGCTTCCTTAAAATACATCTTTTTTAAAAATGGAGTAAAGCCTTAATGGGGCTAATATGTCTTGCTCTTTAGTAGTCCCTGTTGTGTAGTTTATTTTAAGGAAGTTATTAAAAAGTATGGTATGCAAACATTGTAAACCCTGTCACTGAAAAATAACCTTTTCTAAAACTTCTGAAAGGTGTCAGAGGAAACTGAAAAGGGTATAGAATATTTAATTGTCATAACTTTAATATGGTACATTAACAATGCTATAAAACTTGTTAATTAAGTGAATCTCTGTGGTTTTCTACCATATGAAGCAATAAATTGCTGGTGGGGAAAATACTAGGCAAAGCAGAAGTTGTTTAATCAGTTTGGAAGCCATTAAAGCTATAGTAAGGACCAGCGGGCACAATGGCTATATTTTTTGCCACTTTGCCACCATGGGTGTGTGTGTGTGTTTAGAGAAAGAGTATATGGAGTTCTAAGAGTAGCAGGGCTCGCCCTCTAAAAGTTGTGCCTTTGTAACCAGGCTATTCACAGCCCATTTATTCCTTCCAAAATCTGGAACAAAGATTACAGTGACTTTATAGTTTCTGGATTATATCCTCATCTCTTTCAGCCAGCTGCCTTCAACTATCCTTGAGCATTAAAGATGCAGCTACATTGCTACATTGCTTGGAAGTATCTCTTGACTACACCTTTCTTGTGTGCTCTTTTTCCAATAGAATATGTTGGCCAATGTAACCCTACTTCAATTAATGTTTTTAGAGCACCTCAAAAGTCCACCAGAGGAGGCTTCATAGTTCTTTGTCTGTCACAGAAGTATGCTGCTGCTGGAATAATGCATCACTTATATGTTCAGCATAGGTCAGCTTCCACTTCTTCAGACTACCAATGTTAGTGTGATTCAGGAAAACAAAATCTGAAAAAGTGGGAACGTTTGTTGGAAATGACCAGGGAACCTGCTATCTGCAGGAGCAAAGGGAACATTGAGAAACATAGATTTTTCTCTGGAGTTTGTGACCATGGTTGTGTGATATAGTGGAAATGTTTAGCCTGGAAAACAAGACTTCAGAGCTAGAAAGTGTAAATATGTGCTAGATAATGGTCAAATAATGCTATATGCATTCCTTTTTGGTGTAATCCTAAACCTGTTTACTCAAAAGTGTTCTATGGAGAAGTGTGCATATGATTATAGCCTTTAATTTTAATGGAATTAAATGTTGGGTTGTGATTAGTAGCCTATCATTCAAACTACAAATCAACCAGAAACATTTCACACTGCAGTATTAAAATGTAGCCGAAAGTATTATTGTACATTATTTTGTTCATGATCCAGAGATCTGCATGCACAAAACCATGTGCATAAGCTAAATTTTTTGAAGTCTGTCAACAAACTGCTGCCCTCTTGCTATCTCTTTCATGTGCCTGTTACCTTGCTCAGTCACATCGGCTGTGTTTTACATTTGTTGAGGTGTCATTCTTAATGCCATTTTTTTTTCCATTTCAGAATGTTTGTATGACAGGATAGCACAAGAAACTGTGGACGAAACTGAAATTGCACAGAGACTCTCCAAAGTCAACAAGTACATTTGTGAAAAAATCATGGATATCAATAAATCATGTAAAAATGAAGAAAGGAGAGAAGCAAAATATAATTTGCAATAAATTTTGAATTTTTAATAAAGTATTAGTGTTTTACTCTGGTGGTGGTCTTGATTTCATGGTGTTGGGGTGATGGGCTAAAGTGACATTTTGGTGTGGATTGTATTATGAAATACTGGCTTATTTTTAAACAGTTTTGAGAAACTACTCATCTAAGTACTACAGCAAAATAGAATCAAATTCCCTGGTTTTTCAAGGAAAGTGACATGCTGACTGTGGTTCAGCCTGTGGCAGATCATTTTGCAAGTCCCAGACCTATATACTACATTGTCATTCTATTGCTCCATGGAATAAAGATACTTCATTCACAAAGTACTTTTCAAACAGCTTTCTTTTTCATTGACTTGTTTCCTTTAATGAACGAAACAGCTTCATGCTTTTTCATAATGTTTTTTTGGAATTCAAGCCTTTTAGAGTAGATACCATTAAAGTCAGTATGATTGTTCCAGAGCACGTATGATCTAGATTGTGCCCAAAATTGATTTGTTCAGTTTAAAAGAGGGGAAAACTATATTTTATCTGCAAAATGTTGTATTTGAGCTGTGGTTCCTGTTTAGTACGTATGTTGCAGTTATTCTTGGTGGCCATGTAGTCTAATGGCTTCATGTTTTTTCAGAGAACAGCTGGCTGAATTACAAGAAAACTAAAGTAATGGTGTTTTCAATAAACTATAGGGCTCATAGATGGTATATGGATAATTAGTTGATCAAAAAAGTTAAAGTCTTTAAATAAAGGTAAAGGGACCCCTGACCGTAAGGTCCAGTCGTGGACAACTTGGGTTGCGGCACTCATCTTGCTTTATTGGCCGAGGGAGCCAGCGTACATGTGGTCAGCATGACTAAGCTGCTTCTGGCGAACCAGAGCAGCGCACGGAAACACCGTTTACTTTCCCACCAGAGCGGTACCTATTTATCTACTTGCACTTTGACGTGCTTTCGAGCTGCTAGGTTAGCAGGAACTGGGACTGAACGATGGGAGCTCACCCCGTCGCGGGGATTCGAACCGCCAACCTTCTGATCGGCAAGCCCTAGGCTCTGTGGTTTAACCCACAGCGCCACCCACATCCCTAAGTCTTTAAATACCTCGTCCTTATTTTCCAGTCAGCAGGGTCATGGGGAGCACATCAGAAATATGCAAAGGAAAAACCATCTCAAAGTGCCAACATTCTGACACGCTTTTTCCATACAAAAAGTAGCAATCACATACCGAACTTGTGTTTAAAACTAAACCCCTAGCACAGTTATTATATGGGGCTCAGATTTGTACAGGCACTTGCCTTGTATCTACAGAAGCTGTTCAATCTAAGTTCCTAAGGCAATTTCCCCCCTCTTCCATCCTGTGTTCCAAATGCTTCATTGTGCTTAGAGGCTAATCTCCCCTCTGTTGAATTACAGATTTTGTGTAGGACGTTTAATTATTGGCTTCACCTAAATTTAAACCCCACTGGTATACTATCCTTAGTATTGCAAGATTGTCATGAGAGCGCTTGGACTAAAATTGTCAACCAAAAGCTTTACTTTTCTGGTTTATTACAACAGTTATTAACTGTTAATTAGACAGTCCCTATATGATATCGAATGACAAAATAATTTGGCTACAATAAGGACATTTTGTCCATAGTATGATTATTTTCCACTTAGTCATTTTGACACTTTGGCACCCTATTTGCAAAATGTAACAATTGCAAAATACAGTTACGCTTTCACTTTCGCAAGATTGAATATACTGCCTTCAGCTGTACTTGAGCGTCTGTTTCAAAAAATTCCACTGGAAAAATGGTTCTGTCCATGTGGAGATGGCAGTATTGAATCAGTGGCTCATGTCTTCTGGCTTGCACTCTTTATAAAGATTTGAGGAGTGAGGTTACTACCCCTGTATTATTGTCCATGCTGGGTCACTCAACCATTGCTACTGTGTCCTTTCTTTTAGCAGATCAAGATGATCAGATGACGGCAAAAACTGCAAGGTTTTTAGCGGAGGCAATTACAATAAGATCTGTTATTTTATTATTGATGTAAACCTCCAAAATTTATTTTGTATAGTTAAGTTTTTACCTCTATCTTCAGAACATTTTTATTTTATCACTATGGCTAGTGGCTGATGCAAATAAAGATTCTTCTGATTCTGATTCTATTGTAGTGTAATAGAAAAAGCTAAGATTATGTGGTACTATTAGTCTCTGTAAATCAGCTATGGAACTATAAGTGATAGGAACACTGGCTTTCTCATTAGAGCTTTAGAAAAGTGAAGGAGTGTGTGTTGGTCCTATTTGTCATTGATGAAAGCATCATTTTTTTAAACTTCTGTGTCTTATTTTATAAAGCAACTATTGACAATACAACCCTATGCATATCGACTGAAAAGTGAGTCCTGTCAACTTCGGTAAGTCAGTCATAGTTAAGTGTGCATAAGAACAGGATTTCCACAGGAGGACATACTCATTCTAAATTTGTAAAACTAGGCAATTCAAATTACTTGATAACTAACATATAGATCACTTTTCTTTATTGTGTATATTTTACAAAGAAGGTTTGAGTAAGCATCTTTCTTTTCTTCTCATCTATTGTACTTGCAAGTTGTGTGCACTCTGCATTTTTAAAGATTATCTTTGGGGAAGGTGTGCATTTTCATAATAGTGTAAACAAAACTACATGATTGGGATGGAATAATTTGATGGGCAGAGAGAGAAGCAAACAAATCCCTTTAATGAGGGCACTGGACTATACTCGTATATAATCTGCATTTAATCTATTCGAAAAACAATCCAAGCTCTGATAATTTTTTTTATTTAAAAATGTGTTGAAAATACAAGTTGAATCTATTGCAAGGATGAGTGAGTTGCTTTGCCTTCCCTTTCTGTGTTAGCAGAGGCGTCATCTGAAGCAAATAAATCCACAACTGGACTTAACCCGTTGGGTTACATTAATAGCCTATGGCAACTATCTTAAGTACACTTACTATAGAGTAAGCCCCTTGTGAATAACCTTCCATAGGATTGTATATACTTTTTCTATATACTAGGGACTGAAAATTTGTGGGTCAGGAGATTAAACCACAGTTTCCTGGAATGACTAGAACAGAAAACCACAGTAGAACTGCTGAAGTCCATGCAACTGGAGCGCGCAGGCACCACACTAATTTGTGGCTTAATACACCACTCATAATTCATGGTTTAACTAGTGTGTTGTTGTCTGTGAATGTATTTACCTTCTTGATTTCTGCCGCCTGCAACAGTTCAAACAATACAAAGAGTGGTTTTGAGGGTTAACACTGCAGCTGTATGCAAGTTTGTCTACTTCCAGGAAATTGTTTGCATTGTTGAGCACCTTAAAAATTCTGAGAAATGGCCTGCCCTGGACAGGGTTGCACTTCCCCGAAGGAGCAGGTGTACAGTTTGGGGGTGCTCTGGATCTAGTGCCATAATTAGAGGCCCCAGTAGCCTCGATAGCTAGGGGCACCTTTTTTCAGCTTTGGTTTGTATGACAGTTGCAGCCACTTCTGGACTAGAATAGCTTGGTCACAGTGGTCTAGGAACTGGTCACTAGATTGGATTGGGCACCTGCTACAGATTCATGTGAGCCAACCTAAACAAGTAATGTTTACATATAATTTCTAACAACTGCCGGTTTTATATTTTGATAGATTTTTCAGTTAACTTGGTTTTGATGTTCAGTTCATCAACATTTTTGATACAATGAATGAATCTTTTTATATTCTATGTAAGCAGCTTAGAGCTTATGAATGATTAAGCAGTATATAAATCTTATTAAATAAGTAAAACAAGCCATTTTTGTGAAAGACGTTTAAAACGTATTTTAGATTAATGTGTAAAAGTTTAGACATGTTGAGATACACATCCCTGCTCTTCCTGTCCCCACCCTCCACCCTACATCCTTATTTCTAGATGATCAGAGCATGTGGAAGAATAGAAAGTGTGCAATGAAAGAGGATTTCTGATATGTCTTTGTCCACAGTTGCTGCCATTCCGGTTCCAACAGGCAGCGTACCCACTGGAGAATGCTTTCTGTCAACTAGATGGCGCAATCAGGTTCCTTTTTTTAAAAAAATTGCATATTTGGGCAACTGATAGCTGACAGTCTGGGTGCTTGACTTTGCAGCTGGCATTTACTATTAAATAAAAACCCTGTGAAGTTTTGTCCAGATTGAAGTTGGGCCATCTTCAAGGTGCTATTACAATAAATTTTCCATATTGTATTTACTTTCTGGACCTGGTTGTTCCTACTATATGCCTCATGTGCATTAAAACCGTCGCATATAGCATCTGTGCATGGATGGTGAAATGTACAAAGAAGCTTTTCTTAATAGGTTTGGTCAGGATTCATCAGTATCTTTCTCAGTTATTACAGGCAAATGTTTTAGCTGAATGTAGGGAAGTTAGGATAATAATGTATTTTGATACTGATTTTCTAAAAGTTGCTATATGTTGGAAGTTCCTTGCTAGAAGGCTGGTCTGGGTTCACTGGATTTCTTCAAAATGTTCAAGCTTTTCTGAAGTTTATATAAGCCTATTAAAATTGCTGTGCTGAATTTTGCTTCAGCACTTGGAATAAAAGTACAGTTGTGTCTTGCTTAGTCACCTACATCTTATCTCTTTAAAAGGAAAGCAAATGTTTTAACCAAGCTTTCTGAATGCATAGAATTACCTTAATCATCTTTGCCACAATTCTGTAAGTTCAATGGGAAAATAATGCTTAGATTGGTGGTGGCACGAAGTGATTTTTAGCAGAGCAGGAGCATTGAATGTGGGCTTCCCAAATATTAGACAACACCCGTTCTTCAAAAGCTTGACTAGTTCCAGCTCAATTTCATATATTTACTTTAAAGATTTATATGCCACCACTTTAGGGTGTTACCTTCCCGAGATAACTTGGGATTACAATGCTGCAAATGTGTGATTTACAATCAGGGAATGGGCCTGTGGAATCCCACATCCCAGTGGCAAATAACCTGTTCTGTTTAGGCTGGGAATCATGGGCATAGGCAAGTGCTGAGTTGATTTTTCAAAATGCAAGTCTGGATCTGTTAATATGTAAGGAAAGAGATATTGCTGGATATCATTGGGGTACTAGATGTCAGATATACTGGATATCATTGGGGTCTCTTTATTTCCCCTGAATGTGAGGAGCATAATAGTTGCAGAAGAGTTGTTGAGCCTGATATTTTAAAGATTGTTGCTATAATTCGTGATATCCATGGCCTGATTCAAAATAAAGTACTTCTGGCACACGTGGTTTTTTTCCTGGTGGTGGGTGGTGATATAGGAAATCGCAAAAAGGGCTTCTTTAGACTATGATGTTGCTGGTATATTTGGTGGATTTCTGGCATGGGGTTTGACATCTTCACTTTCACACCATGGACATTAATCATTATAACATTGAATTTCCATTTGGTGTCTTCGTTTTTCTCCCATTCGGGTGTCCATTTAAAAGAAAGAGGAATTGTGAAAGAACTAGAGAGAAATACAGCCTAACAATGAGTTTTTCCGTAAACAATGATGCTAATATATATTTTGCCATTGGAGCTATTCTGGGTTGTATCTTGGTCCTATTTGTAGTATGTTGTTCCTCATGCTTCTATACAGGGATAAGCCACTTATGACCCCTGGACCGCATCGGATTCCTGGTACGCCTTTCAGAACAGTGCAATTGCTCTTTAGAGTGTCAGCTTGCATATTTTTTAATACTGTAGTCCATGAGAAGTCCATAATCAAAACACTCCTGGAAGTAATGTGCGTAGGCAGGCATTAGGATCCCGTGTGTGTGTGTGTGTGTGTGTGTGCACACTCCTCTAGCAAAGTGGGAGCCACTTCCCAGTCGTTTCTTTACTCTCATGCCACTGAACTGACCTCATGTTGAGAGCTGTGTGAATTTCTTACCCATAACTAATATATGTTAAATAAGTAAGAATTCATTAACTGTGTTTTTTTTGGCAAAGATTCAGTGTTTACTTTCAGTAAGAATGTAAGACACGGTGCACAACATCTTAGAAGCAAAGTAATTCTTAAAACTCAAACTGCATATATAATGGCACGCAAAATCATAGGATGTATGGATTTTGATGTGGGCATAACCAAAACACCCCGGTAAATGAAATGCGTGGGTATCATTATTGCTATGAATTAAGAAGAAATGTCATGAAAAATGGTTTTACTTTGGCATGCCTCCGATTTTCATAGTCTTAAAGTGATAAAATCTTAACATCAATCACACATACTTTATTGATACCATTTTTTTCATCGTAATGGCACAGCGCAGTTTAAAGCAATAATTCAAAGAATGTAGAGGCAATAAAAATGTTATGAAGAGCAATTATTGCATACTTCATGCTCAGTAGCTAATTTTTAAATTTTACCATCTCAGATATTTCAAAAGACTCTTCTCCCCAGGCTTTCTAATAGGAAGAAAAATGACTTAGATTTTAAAATTGGAACAATTATTCAACAAGAAATTTTACATAGCTGGTCACTGACTTCTTTCCTTTGAGAAATGGATGTGCCGCTTGCATTGAATGAGAGTTTTCCTTCTACTTGATCAAATTCTACTTCCGCTTAACTCTACAGAGGACACAATCCTACAGAGAGGCTGCTGCTATGTCAGCCTTTCGGTTAGTGTGTCACAGCAAAATTGTGGCAGTTCTTTCCACTCTTCAGTGAACTTCCACATAGACACTGCTACACATACCCAAATTTCCAGGAGCTGGAATTTGCTGTGTGGTGATACTTAGAATGAGCAGGATGTACTCTTAGGCTACTTACATATGTAGGTCTGATCTTTGCATAGATGGTGAGATGTGATGGAGGACTAGCGGCTTCTTACAGTTTTATTTATTGTATTTCTGTCTGGCCCTTCAATTATTTTTCCGTCACAGTTTAGAAAAAAATGTAAAAACAAACATATAAAAACCTAAAAGCCACAGAAGTATAAAAAGGATAAAACAATAGGATTAATGTAAATTTTTGTTTGACCAAGCTGCGGGAGGCAGTGGAAGACAGGAATGCCTGGTGTGCTCTGATCCAGGGGTTCATGAAGAGTCGGACACGATTAAACGACTAAACAACAACAATGTAAATTTAAAGTTATTTGTAAGCTGTGGAAACACATCAGCGCCACCACCACCTCTTTCTAGAAACCACTTCCTTCACATCAGAAGGTGGGGATACCCCAGGAAGCCCTCTTTGGAAGATAGTCTCTAGTAGCTACCCAAGGAGGCAGATGTTTCATCAGTTACCTTAGTCCTAAGCTATAAAGGGCTTTAAAAATCAAAATGAGCATTTTTTAATTAGATGTGGAAACAGACTGTAAGCCAGTGCAGTTGAAATAGCACCTTCCAGCAGTACCTCCGCCTTGTCTAGATTTGAGTTTCAGTTTGTTCGTCTCCATGCAATTGGTAACCACGATGAAGCAGTGATTATAGCACTGTCACTGAAACAGAGTTGTGTTTGATCCACATATCAATAACACTTCTCCCTAAAGTTGCATGATCTCAAACAGCGGTTTCATATAGATATTAAATAGCTTGGGGGATAAAAAAGAGCCCTGGAGCAAAAAATTCTATAGCAAAAATGCTAGGGATTCTTAGCAGGTAAAAATGGAATTGCTGTTTCAGTGCTAGAACATGCTCTGAACTCAGTCTTAACTATCCAAGAGTCTGAAGTTGTATGCCACAGTGCAGTTGTGTCCTTTGTCTTTGTAATTTTAAAATGTCATTCTCACATACTGGCTATGACTTAAATCTTTAGTTAGTTAAACTTCTATCAGAACTGTATTATTTATTGATTACTTCCTTTTTATATAAGAGTTTTACCCTGCTTTCTATTGTGTATGCCCTCTCAAGGCAGTCTAATATCAGCTGTCTGGTTTAATCCAATCTAGACTTAACTGCAGAGATGTGCTGGCTTGTGCTTTGCTCAAAGCTGAAAAAAACTTTTGGGGCGTGGTCTGAGGGCACATGATGGAATTACCTTGCTGAAGCTAAGCAGGTCTTTGCCTGGCCAATACCTGGATGGGAGACCACATGGAAACCCTATGTATACTACCGTGAGCTCTGTGATCTAAGAAAGGCAAGTTGCAAATATACTAAAATAAGTAAGACTCCAAGCAGGTATCTGTTCCTCAGCACAGCACCTAGTTTATGCCCACCCTCTCCTTTCAAGCCAAGTGACTTTTAAGTAACAAAACAATAGCAACAAAATGGTCCATGACTGCTGAAGCTGTTCTTTGACCTCAATGAAATGTTTTGCATGTTCGAACTGATTATGACTTGACAGTGTTGGTTGATTTCCTATCTCTGAGGAATTATGCTAATTCAGAAGGAGAATTTATTTTGGAATGATTTGCTAAAATTCTGAAGGAGAAAGTTGATCTAAATATGTAGATGGGGGAAAACCTAAACTTGTAATCCTTTTTCATTAAAAAAAGAGAAGAAAATAAAGTATTTCCTTAGAGATTACTGAATGATGTCAAAGAAAGATGCCTTCATCTTCTCTGTGATGATTGACTGTTAATTAATTTAGCAATTTAAAAACATGGTGAAACCACTGTCTCAGCTTGTTCCTATTTGTAAGGGCATCAGAAAATTAATTATGAATGTTGCTTTTTGAAATGTAATTAATGTCCCTTTGCTGGATGCCTGATTATTATTTTCCCTTTAATTTGTAATTTGTTGCCATCATCCATCTTCCCAAGTTGATTTTCCTCATTCTTCTTGCATTGGGTCACACAGCTGCTGTTGTAGAAAGCAGTTCTGGGTGATTCATCCCAAAACTGGGAATGTAGTAAGCCCTATTCATCCTGTCCAGTCCCACCACACTTCCCTTACAGCTCCACCCATCTCTTCTCTGTTCCATCCCAGACTTGTCACTGGAAGCCTTTCCTGTTAGTCATGCTATCTAAATTAAACTTCCATGTTCAGAGACATTGTCTTGGAATTCTAGATGCTCAGGACTGCATCAGTGGTATGTTGGTGACCTCATGCCTACCTCATAAGCTTGCCAGGTAAATTTGGCTGGCCTCTTTTGTACTGGAAACAAAATGTTGGCCTAGATGAAGACATGCTGCTTGATCAAGGCAACAAACTTGGAAGGTAAAAAATGGATCTAAGCACCAAACACAGTTGCCCAAAGCAACAAAATGAATACAGAGCAGAAGTGGGATCTGAACCCCCAAACCTATGAGTTCAAAGCTGACATGAGGAACCTGTGGTCCTCCAGATGTGGTTAGACTCCAGTGTCCATCAACCCCAGCCGACTTGGCTAATGATCAGTGATGATGCGAGCTGTAGTCCATTGACTCCTGCAGGGCCACATATCCTCCCTCTGTCCTTTAAGCCAACATTAAGCAATGCCCTGCTGTGCGTTGCTCCCTTCCCTGAGTCTCGTTTGCAGAGATAAAAATAAATCCAAGGAGCCTCAACAAAGCAAAGCTACACATAACCTAATTATGAGTTGGGTGAAAGTAGTAATCTAATTCATTTGTTGTGATGACATTTTGTTAAAGGATTAGAGAAATTTAGGGAACTTATATCTGCCAACAGCTATTAGCTATGAGAGCTAATAATTACCCTTCTCCCAAATGTTCTGGCACACTTTACCTCTGAGCTGCAGTTGCCGAGGGTGGTGGGAAACAATGGGAAATGCTATCATGCTCATACCCTGCTTGTGAGCTGACAGAGGCACTTGGAGATGGAATGCTAGAACAGATGGAAGTTCGGACCGACTCAGCAAGGATCATATCAAATTCTTACAAAACAACTGCACCCAGTCTGTCCTCTGCCCCACATGCACCGAAATAAAAACACTTTCTACAGTTCCCCCAATCACTCACTGGTGCAAATGCAAATAGCAACTTCACAGGAGTGATTATTGTCATGGCCACCATAGGGAAGGAAATGGAAATGGTAACCTCCCCTTCTCCTACTACTGTGGTCCTGAAAATTGCTAGCTTTCTCCCAGTCAGCAGCTATTTGTATCCCCCCCCCTCACAAAATGTGTGTTAAGTGCAAAGACACACTTGAAGTTATGTTCAGTTAAATGAAGCTGCCTTAGAAGATCATGAGGCCACTGATGTGCCTCTTCACCATGCTGCAATACTGCGGTTATAGGATTACATCCCTCAGCAGGGGATTTGAGGGCACTGTTTGCCCTGAATAACGTTTAAGGGTTTGGTTCTCTCTCTGCCAGTCACTTGCCAGCTAAGCAATTATTCCCGAAGCTAAAAAAGGTAAAGGATCTACTAGATAGCACCCACCATGCACGTCTTATATGAGAGTTGGTGGCAGCGGGCATCTATCCTTATGGTAATGCAATCATAGTGCTGTTGAACCAAGGCCAGCTCCAGGTTTGCAGGGCTGCTTGGTCTGGCTCCTCCACCCTGCCAAGCCTCTCATGTGTTCTTGCACCCCGCACAGCAGAAAGGAAGAGGAAGTGCAAGTGGCAGGAAGAGGGGACAGTGGCAAGCAAGCAGCACCAGCAATAGGGGTTTGAGAGCCAGTGTGGTATAGTGGTTAAGAACGGTAGACTCGTAATCTGGTGAACCGGATTCGCTTCCCCGCTCCTCCACATGCAGCTGCTGGGTGACCTTGGGCTAGTCATACTTCTTTGAAGTCTCTCAGCCCCACTCACCTCACAAAGTGTTTGTTGTAGGGGAGGAGGGGAAAGGAGAGCATTAGCCGCTTTGAGACACCTTCGGGTAGTGATAAAGCGGGATATCAAATCCAAACTCTTCTCATTCTTCTGCTCGGTGCCATTGGGCCTGAACTGGGCTGACTTGCCTTGCTCTTTTTTAGGGGGAGAAGCAGGTGACAACCTCAGATTATGAGACAGATTATGATGAGCATTGTTTTAACCTTGTATGGAAGAGAATAGTTCAAGGCAACTAAAATAGACATGATCATGGTCCTGTTGTGGCTGTTTGCCGAGATTACAAAACCTCTGCTCCTAACTTCCTCTGTGGCACAGCTGGCCAACCACCATAGCAGGATGGGCAAGAAGAAAAATGGTGGTCAGCAGCATTACCTTATAGTTTTGGAAAGGCTGGTTTAATAGAAGCGCTTTCCCCCACAATAGGATGCTTATATCAATGTGATTGTAAGGCCCAGTGCTGCAACCCTGGAGGCTGTTACAGGCCCATTTGGCCAGGGTTGGGCAACACTGGTTTTTCAAGAGAGATTAGAACAGCTTTGGATTCCTGCTGCCTCTTGCTGTGTTCTGAGCAAATACACCATATTCTCCCTCCATGTATCCTATGAGTGGATGTATGGCAGGTGCCAAAAAAACTAAGGCAGTAATCTTTATAAGCTGCTTAATGGACTTCCACAGCTTTTATCCAACTTGGCACTTGGTTGCTGTCCCTCTTGCAGTGTACTGAACCACACACAAGAAACGATGGATTTTGACTTTAATAATCAAAACAAACTTAAATTGCATCAGGCCATTCCTATTTGCCTGGATTTGTTGTTCAAGTACCCACTTACCCTGAGTATACTCTTGGCATGTTTTCTGCAGGAACTCTACACACCTCAGACTGCATACCTAACATCTGCAAAACAAGCATCCATGCAAAAGCTTTTTAAAAAATGCTATAATGATGCCTTACGTGCTCTTTCACCCTCCCCCTCTTTTCCTTCTGCTATGTTGCTAATTTTATGTGCAGATTAAATTTCAATCTTGCTGTAATGGTTGTTAAGTTTAAGTAATAACTCAGGGAGAAATCTCCTAAGCAACATAGGTATCGAATAGGCAGCCAAGCAGAAATCACCATTGCTCTTCGCTTCCTGGCTATTTAACCTGGCATCTCTGTGGCAGATGGGATTAGCAAAGCTGGAACTCTCTGGCCTTGGCAATGCCTTTGGTTTATAACTTTTTCTCTGCTTACAGAATCCAGAGCCACTGCCCCCCCCCCTTTCAGCAGGTGCTTCAGGGACCATCTCACCTAGGAAAGAAGGTTAGGCAAGTGAAGTAGAATGATTCCTTATGAGACAGGCTGGGGAAAGTTTCCTCTCTCCTTTATTTCTTACAGATATTTGCTAAACAAACTGCATACAGTTGACTCGCAACTTGCGCACGTTTAGCCTGTGTGCGATCGCAGCCTTATGCGCTTGGCAGCCGGCTGGCACGCAATCACGAAAAGGAAGCGCACACAAGGCGGAGAGCTCAAAAGCTTTTCATGCAGTGGGGAGACGTAGCATGGAAAGAGCTTCTTAGTTCTCTTCTTGCTTACCAGGCTCTGGGACAGTCTTTCGACCTAATAGGCAGCATTGTGCCTTGGAGTGTGTCTCAATATCTGGGGAGAACAATAACTTTGAGGCACTTCACAGTCGGGGCTGGCCTTAGGGGTGGGTGAGCCTGGCCGTTGGATCAGAGCCTTGAGCTGGGGCAGGCACCAACCTGAGCTCAGTGGCTGCGTCTTTGGAATGTACTGGTAGCAGGGAGCTGGGGTGGCAAAAAATGTGTGCTGTAACCCTTTATTCAACAGAATGTTCAGGTGCTAACTATAAATATCTTCAGTTAGAGTCAAAATATGTTCCTTTTTCAGTTTTTCCACTCTGATGTCCTATGTACTTTACTGTGAGACAATGTTACCGAATGCTTAGCACTTCAAATCCTATAAACACTGCAAGCACTATAAAAAATAAAGTAAAGCCATAAGCTGTAAAAGGTCAGCTGGATACCTTTTTTATTCATAACTTTTATTTTTAAAGGAAAAAATAATTGTTGCTCTAAAATAAAGAATGCTTGCTGAAAGACAGGAACTGTTATGAAACAAAATAAAAATATTAAGAGTAAAAGCTGTGATAGTGGAGGGGTGTGTGTGTGTGTGTGTGTGTGTGTTTTGAAGGCATATCTCGCCCAGGGCACTAGTTATCCTAGGGGAGGCCCTGTTCACAGTGCATGTCATAGAAGCCTTAAAGGACATACTGTACCAGAACTTTATTTTTCTCTCTTAAGCAAGAACAAAACAGTAACAATAACTCACATTCTCTCTGGATACAACTTAGTTCATTGCTAGCTGATGGCTGAACTAGTCCATATAGTGCATATGGTATATAAAAATGAATTACGATGGCATTCAGATACACTGTCTTGCTTAAAGAGTGCAGAACAATTATTTTGGCATAAAGAACAGTGTTTGGATGGAGTCGGGTTGCTCAGAGTCTTCCCTCTTATGCACATGCACGATATGCTATATATCAAGTCAGCCTTGAGAAAGTTATTTGAAAGATATGAATGTGAAATTTTAGGATGGTGACTGTTGAAATGGTTACATATAGGAGTAACAAATAAGTTTGGTCTATTATTATCGCTTTTGTTCACCGGAATGATTTTGTTAGACGTTTTGTGAGATATATTCTTAGAAGCTGCAAAGAAAAGTATAAGAAAGCCTAGCTGCCAAAAATAAGAGGCACTATGAATTTGCAAATGTTCAAGAGGTCAAATAATTAGCCAGTAAAATAATTTACCAAGGGCTACTGGATTTTCCAACCACTGAGAGTTCTTAAATCAAGACTGGATGTCTTTCCAATAGACAAGCTCAAGCTCAGACAAAAGTTTATGGCCTTCATGTATAGTAATTATTCAGGCTATCTCCGTGGGATCTTTTATGCTGGAAGCCAGAGTGGGGATTATAATGACCCCTTTTGGCATTGGAAATCTATCTGTCTGTAAATCATGATGGAAGTTAATTTGTCTTCTATCTGAAATTAATATTCCTGAGTCATTGGGCTTAGACCCTGATAATAAACTTTCCTGCAAATATGCTAGAAGCTCTGGACAGTTTATTAACAAAACAAGAATTATGTTGCTGTTGGTTTGGGGCTAGATGTTTTTGCTCAGTTTATGGCAATTCCATCCAGAACACAATTCTCCTGGAGCGGATGACCCAGAAAGCAAAATGTTTCTGTTCAGACAAGTAGAAAAGAGAGCACAAAGGCTGAGAGATCACAGAACATGGAAGGACCTCCAAGCACATCATAAACCAATGCAAGACGAAATAGAATAAGGCATCTTTTGCTGGATGTTGCTCCCATGTCTTGCTGTAAACCATGTATGAAAAGTATCAGTTACTTCCTTGAACAATTTCTCTATTGCTCAAGCAATGTTAGATTTTCTTAATATTGAAAATATCTCTACATTGTGGCACTTTAAGTTGCCTTGGTACAGATTTGGAAGCACAGTGTGCACTCGGCGCAGGAACGGGGGCTGGAGTCTTCAGAGGGTGGCTGTAGACACGCACCCTGCATTATGCACGACACTAACTGAGCTGCAGTGGCTTCTTGTGCCTGTGATAGTAGCAAGCTCCACGCAGATCTCTCTGGAAACTGCCTCCTGTTCTGTTAAGGTGCAGACTGGCTAGGGGAGAGAGCTTGGCTCGAAGAGAGACCTTCATATATTTAATATGTTGATATTCCTCATGGCAGTATTTAAACATCGTGCTTATTCGTGTTTTTCCTTCCTCCTCACTTTCTGTAAATAAATATATCTAGTTGCTCCTCCCTTTCTTCATGACGTCATGTTAACACTTGGACTGTGTACACATCAGACATTTAATTCACATGTCTTCCTCAAACGAATTATGGAAACTGTAGCTTCTCACAGAGCTGCAATTTCCAAGTATAATTTATATTTTAGTCATGGTTTGTTTGAACTTTTTTTTTTTTTAGCAAGCAGTTTATAAATTTTCTAAATAAATAATAAAATAAATACTGTGTAGGTAAGCCCTAACATGACTGATTGCAATTCAATAGAAGGTCCAGCAGCAGTCTTTAATGGATTGCTCCCTCTCATCTTTTTTGGCTACCGATCAGAGAATAGTGCCTGCTCATCACATTACCATGGTGAACACACACATTCCTGGAGTGACACTCTGACCTTGGTGAATGGGTGGCTCTGGAAGGACACTGTGGCAGCAATGGATTAATATTTGTTCACCTGCCTAAAGTTCCACACCATCCCTATGTGACTGGGGGGGTGTTACTTTAATATCCTTCTCTTTTAATAAACTCTGATGTTATTGCAAACACATCTGAGGAAATTTGTTGGCTTTTATATGATTTTAATCTCAGTTGTCGCCCCTTTGAAACAAGTCTTCTTTAGTTGTGAAGATAGGAATTCATCTGCTGATTATCAGATCATGGAAGGACAATGCCGTTATGTTTGCCATTTTAAACAAGTCTAAACAAAGATACAGGATGGGGGGAGCTCTTACCTTTTGATCTTTGTGTATCCTCTTTGTTATTAGCTCCTGACGTATTCTGCTGCCATTTCTTTGGGTGTTATCTGCTTTGTATGTGCCATTTTAATCTCTTTTGTATATGACAACAGAGGAAGGCTTTTGTTGTATATCTTTCTTTTTCTTTTTAATGAAAAATGAAAGGTTCCTCCTGTTTTTTGTTTTGTTTTTTAAATTAGAAACTAAAGCGGATATTACTTTTCTCCTGGAACCTACATTTCTTTTTAAGGGCCTGGTTACCAGAGTCTAAGCACGTTTGTTTGGAAGTAGTCCTTTGCAGGTGATGGATGCTCTGACTCCCCAACACCAGTCTCTTGGAATGATCTGTACATGCTAATTCCAATGCTGATTGCTGCCCATCTCGATCAACTGACAAAATCAGCACCACACTGCGGCCATATGCAAGAGCAAGAAAAAGTCACTCTGATGTTCTTGTTTTGCTGCAACACTTCTAATCCCACAACAGATCCTGAACCCATGTTCTGAAGGACACCAGGAAGGGACTTAACCTGTGCACCTATTCAGCTAAAGGATTAACTTGTCAAGGATGAGTCCCATCAGTCAAAAGTGATAGTTGTTGACCTACAGATGAGATGATGATCCAGTCTTACTCAACTTTGCCTCCCTCTATCTTGGCTGCATAGGAACTCAGCCACATATTCCATACTGGAAGTGAGGTGTGGAAATGTCCTTAGTTTAAGATAGGTAGTTCTCAATAGGTGCTTCACCCAGTGACATGAATCATAACCCAACATCTTTTCATAAAGGTCTTGCTGAAGATAAGCCAGTCTGGGTCTGGTCAATGACTTGATGGGAATCGCAAGTATGCCGCCTTGGATTTAATTTTGAAGAAAGACAGACTGTAAATTTGAGAAAATAAATAAAGGCAATGATACCCTTTCAACTAGACAGCACAGTTGCTGAAAGAATTGTCCACAAAAATGTTTTCTTTACTTCAGCATAGGAGCTTAAATATTGAGGTAGTAACATTGATTGGCGTATATCCATAGAGAGCTTTGGAATTTTATTTATGCATTCAGTGCTTTTTTCTAGAAAAAAGGTGTCGGTACTCACCATGAAGTTGTTACAATAAGTGCCACAATTTTAACGAGTGCTTTTCTTCTAGAAAAAAAACAAAATCTGCCAGTGCTCCATACCCTTGAGTACCCCCAGAAAAAAGCCCTTTGTACTGAACTGCAAAAGAGCAGCCACAAAATACCACATTAGGGAGCAGCCTGGAAACAAAGGTAGGTCCTGCTGTAAAATAGTTTTATACTATTTACCTGCAAAATTACTGCAGAGAAATGCTGTGCACATTCACTTATTAAGAACCTTTGAAGGTGTGATGTGCTGAATATTGTTACATTTTTATCTAAAAATGCTTTATGCCATAAACTTTAGAGAAGGATCTGCATAAATTAGCTCTTCTGTAGATTGTGTTCTATCTTCCCTTTTAATCTGGCTGTATTAAAAGGGGCCGTATGAATTTGTAATCTAATTTGAACATCAAAAACAAAGGCAAATTTTCTTTCTACTCCACCCTGCAGATCATTCCACATCAGAGAGAGATTTCTTGCATGTCTCTAGTTCAAGTAATGAAGTTGCATATGTAGATTTAAAGAAAACTTTGATATATTTTTTAAATGCACATTTCCCTAAAGCAGAAAATGAAATGCAAAAACTCAATTAAAAGACACTGGGACACAAATATAAAAGTTTAGAAGACAGATGTAGGAAATAAGAGTCAATGAGTGTGTATGGTGTTTTATTTTCTGCAAGAAGCCAATACTTGATTCATCTATAATTACACATCTATCTGTTAAACTCCTAGTAAACCAGAAGAGGGAAATAAGAAAAGTGATGGTGGTTAGGCAAAGATGACTATCTTTATTATCCTGTTCTACCTCTTTATTATCCTGTTCATCCCCAACTCACCAAAACAACAAATGCCAGCTCTAAAATGGTGTTAGTGCCAATGTCCTTTGCTTAACTTCATTGGTTAATTTTTTAAAAGAGAAAACTTGCCAAGAGAACAGTAAACATCAGGAACATTCTATCTGCTCTGCTAAGTGGAAGGTAACACCAAGAGCATGCGCTCAAATGGAGCATCTTCTGTGAAGAAAACAACACATCCGTTTGGCTGAGGGGCAATCTCACCCTGATCTGTGTTTCAGGAAGCCTACTGTTCTGTTGGCAGGAAGTGGGGAGCGTGGTGAGAAAGCTGAGCTAAAAAAGCCTGTAACTGTGAAGTGAACCCAGAAACAGAGGGCTGAAGGAAAGGGGAGAGAATAGAAGGAGAGAGAGAAAGCTTGTGGAGGGACTAAGGCCAAGAGTATAGGAGGGAGTAAGGGGAAATTGGCGGAGGGATGGCAAAGAAGTGGGAAAGTAAGGGCACTGTGGATGTAGGAGTTGTAGGGCTCAAGTGTTTGTGTTCTCTGCCTTTCTGAGGGAGGCACAGAGATGAAGGGGAGCAATTCAACTCAGTTTAAAGGCAAACCGACTTAGTTCATACTTTCTGAAACATAACTATCCCAGTAGCTTGTGAAGGTGGTTTTCTTGGTGGGTTTCTGGATTCTCTTTCCCTCCCTTTTGCTGTCCTTTATATTTGCTGGTCATCACTGAAGGTAAAGAAGTTAAATATACTGGCATTGTGAATACTGTTGCAGGGCTATTAATTTCACAGGAAAGTGGTACTGCATGCTCCTGCCAGCTCCTGCCAAGGCCTTCCCTTTGGCCAGAAATGGAGTCAGTATTCCACCATGGAGTCTGGGGTTTGTAATGCCTGTTCTTGGCAGCAATAATTGCTCTACTGGGTTCTAAAGTGCCCCCCCTGCCACGACCCTGAGGTCAGAGCCCCCTTCTTCAGGGCATGAACCTGAAGGGGGATGGCACCCAGGGTCAGCCTCAGAAGCACTTCCACCAGGCAAGTCTGTGATGCTAGTGCCCCTCCCACCCAAATATGTCACATTTCCACCCTCTAACTAAGAGGACTCCCATTGCAGGAGCCCTGGGTAACCAGAATCTCTTCCACTCTTTCAGAACAGAAAACTTAGGGAGAGGGCTTGGCCCTTGTAACTGGAGAGGCACATATTAGTGAAGGCAGATCTTGCAACTGGTTGAGAACTGTTGCTTAGTCTAATGTTAGCTGTTGCTACAGCAACATCTGAGCGCTGTTCTCCTTTAGCAATCAACCATAGCCCCCTGCACAAGGCAATTTAGCCTTGGCTTCAAGGTCTCTCCCCCCCCCCATGAGGCCGGAAGCAGATTTAGGGCAGTGTGACTACTTCCCCCGCACAGGGCGCAGGGGCCAAGGCGGTGCCTTCTCGCCTCCTTTCCAAAGCCTTGGCTTTGGGAAGGAGGGATGAGGACTCTAACAGGGTCCTGAAGTCATCCCATTGCCTTTCCAAAGCCTAGTTAGTGTTTGCCCAGCTTTGGGAAAGAGGTGAGAGGGCTCTAGGTCCCTGCCAGAGCTTTGCGTTTCCTCCCCAAAGCCCAGTGCCTCCCTTTCCTGGCTTTGGGGAGGTGACTTTGGGCTAGGGGAAGGTGTCCAATTTGGCCTTGCAGGGTCCACCCCTGCTTGAGGCCCTTGCTTTGCTGGAGATCAGCACCTGCAGTAGGATCTTCCGCCCTGCCTCTGCCTTCCCTTGTCCCATGGTAAGCTGCTTGTTCTTGGAGAAGGCAGCGCAAACTTTTATAATGCACCTGAGCCTTTTCAAATGTCTGCTTGGAACATAGGCAAAGCCTTAAGCCATAGTGAGTAGTGGGATGCAATATTGCCACCCACCAAAAGTGGTATTACTTCCCACCCCCCCCCAAAATAAACTATTCTTTGGTGGACAAGTGGAAATGGAATGCTTGCACTCATACGAAGAGGAATCTTTGGTGCCATATCCCCTTTTGTAAGGAAGCGGAGGAATCCCCAGTAGCCACCAGAGGAGCCTGATACTTTTAAGCCCTTCTATTAGTCACATTTCTGTCTGCAAGTAATTAAAGAGGCTGGATACCAAATATCCTGTATACCTGGAGCCTTGCCAAATGCTTTGTCCCATCTCTTATCATGCTTGTCCATTTGGGATTCTTCCGTAAGCTTTGTTATATTCATCATGTAGATTAACAGCGCTTAACTGCGAACACCAAACTTTGATGCTACAAAGTGGGAATTGCTTGAGTAAACAAAATCAAAAGTAAATGGAGCCACGGCATTGAATCAAAGTGCACTCCAAACTTGTTTTAATTTACAAAGGTTAAAAGCAAATGCGGCTGTTGCCTGGGGACAGAACTTTGGGAAGGCATCGTACACTGATTTATAACAAAGGCAAGAAGGATAACTGGGGAGAGGGAAATTTGATTTCCTACTGCTGCATTCAGCTTTTTTAATTGACTTCAATTTCTCCATCCCTAACAAGATGGCTGTGCTACAAAGGTGGCAAGTTATTAGAGGAAGGGTCTTTCCAGGTGATAACACAGTTCCAGTTTTTCTGTGAATGTGTGTGCTCATGTCCATATTCTTCCGTGCTACCCTGTCACAACTAGAGTGAAATGGGGGCAGCTTTGCCCCAGGAGCTAGCCTTGCTGCTGTGGGGGAATTGCATTATCCTTTTTTGCTTCTTTAAAAAAAAATTGAGAGGGGACTTCATGGTTAAAATTTCATAGGAAACATAGTGGTGAAATATGTAAAAATAGGCACTACTGTAGAAGCAGGAGGGTAAAGGATAGTAATCTCACTTGTGTTTACCCCACTTTGTATGTTTAAGTATGCATGTGTTACCTTTTAGTTTGAGAGCTCTCAGAATGGCTCACAAATAAAAAGTGCCCTGCAACAAGAAAAAGTCAATTAGAATAATAAATATGGAATCAGTTACCAGCTGAAATTAGAGAAGCACCTAATGCTTTGATATTTAGGCAGCTATCGATGGTATTTTTGGTTAAAGAGTTTCGATGGTATTTTTGGTTTCCCTGGTGTTTGATCCAGTCATTACATGGAATAATAATTGCAGAAATGCACCAATAATTATATAAACTAAACACAACAAAGGATTGTTTTATTCAGATTGATAAAAGCCAGCAGAGACCTGTAAAAGGGTGGCAGCAGCTACCCAGGCCCAGGCTGTGTCTGTTGTACTGGGAAAATATCAAGTTTGGTACCAGAGAGCTTTCAGAGAAGGGCACTGACCATATGGAGAGACACAAGTAGAAAGGCCCATCTGATTATCACTTCCCCAACTTCAGAAGGTGCAGGGCAGAGAAGCATCCCCAATTATAAATGTAACATCGGTGCAGGCTTACATTAGAGATGGTATCCCTGATACCCACGCCCCAAGCTTTTGAGGGCTTTAAAAATAAGCACGTGCACTTTGAATTGTGCCCAGAAATGGACTGTCAATCAATGAAATTGTCTAAGAATTAGCAGTGTATAGCAGCCCCCTGAGAGTAGCCTAGAAGTTGCATTCTGCACAAACAGAAAATTCTGAGAAGTCTTTGAAACATGCAACATCTGTTTTGTTTTAAGGGCTGCAACTGAGCATTCCCATATTTGATTGTTTTAGCAGAGGAGACTTCAGCATCTAAGGGATTTTAAAACATTCAGGTTTTTTAAATGACATGTGTGTGTAGTGTGTGCATGCTGCAGGAAAGGAAGCCTTGTAGCTCATCAGTAGGGATGTCATAGGCACTGAACAATAGGTGCCTGTGATCCCTGGCTAATTCCACAGAACACTCACTAACACAATGAAAGTATTCCAGAGGGAGGAAAATGATCCACTCATCCTAGTGATAGGTTATTTCATTTTGAGCAGTGTAATAGAGCATCAGTAGAATTGTCTTCTTTGGAGCAACTTTAACAACTAACAGCTGTGCATTTGTTTGTGTGGGAAAGCCATACAGAAATATTTTATGTCTAAGCAAAGGTCTGCATGGGATAGCAAAAGAACATTCCTGTAGCTAGCGTGGGTACTTTTTTACTAATTCAAATCCGCTCGATATGGATTCATTGGCTGCCCATTCTCATCCCCAATAGAATAAGCAGGTTTCAGATCACTTATTAAAAAAACTTGTTCTGGTGTTTCAAAGCTGATACTTAGTTTGGGATTTTACTAATCCCTGGGTTGTTTCATGTTCAACAAAAAATCCAGTCCTCCGCAGTTCAGTTGCTAGAGCATCTCAGGGCCATGGGTTTGAGCCTGTCACGAGCTGGCAGGACTATGAAGAGGAGGGAGAGGATCCAGGCGAGGGGTGTAGCAAGGACTGGGAAACCTCAGGGCAAGCTGGGAATGGGGAAGGAGACATTGGTGTAGGAAATACGGAGGAGGGGGAGGAGGGGTCAGGGGTCAGTGCACAGGAACCAGAGCAGCAGAACCCATCACCACAGCCAGAGGGGCCGTGTCTCCCTGAACACAGCAGGCTCTGGGGCATAGGGAGCAGTGGGAGAGGCACTCTTGGAGGCTGAGGCAGGCAAGGGCCCACAGCCCAGCTCCCTAGCTGGCCAGGTGGGGCTCGCTAGCTCTGGGAGGAGGCATTGATTCCTCAGCTAGAGTAGGCTTGGAACAGGTGAGGGTCACCTGCCTCATCAAGCCCAGGTGCTGCAATCAGCATGCAAAGTACCAAAGGGAAGCAGAGCAGAGGTGCTGTGTTTGCTCAACTGCCCATGTTGATGGACCTCAGCTTGGATGTTCCAGGATCTCTACAGGATACTGCTTTGGTTTGGATTTTGGACACATGGACTGATCCTGGACTGGAGACTTGGCACACTCACTTGCTGCCAGGTAGGCCGGGTGTTCAGGGCACCATTTAAGAAATCCAATCCCCCATGCTACAAAAGTATTAGAGAGTCGCATGGAAGTTACAGGTTTCATGTTGCTGTACTCCACTGCTTTTGGTATGAAATCAAAGCTACAGTTTGTATGAGCTGTTTATTTTTTGCAGATAGGGATCCCCTCTGTGTGTTTATTTCTGCAGATAGGGATTCTTCTAAGAAATCCTCAATGTCACTTATTCTGAGATCAATTAAGTGTCCTAAGAAAGGGGTGTGGTGCTGTGTTAGTGATTGCAAGCTGATTTCTGAATGAGGGGTGAAGTGTAGTATATGCTTTTGTCTGAGTAATTAAGGGAAACACAGAGGCAGGGAAGCACCCAGTTTTCTTTAAGTGTGTACATAATCAAAACATGAAGGGCTTGTTCTATGCTACAGCACTCACAGCTTCAGGTGTTTGCTTAATATTCAGCCTTTGTAGGCTGCAGAAACCAGTACATGCGTTAAAATGTCACACTATGGCTGTGTATCATTGCACATTTTTTTCAAGGCCCTGACAGATGGCAATGCTTGTTTAAAACTAATCTCTCTATTAAACCAAGCCCCGTGTTGTCAATAACTTTTGATATGAGTATAGTTTATTGTAATAGGACATTTGCATCATTGGAATGCATGGGCAAGAAGATCAGGAGCTGAGAAGGCATACAGATTTGCCTAGTCCCACTCTTCCTCACTACGGTGAGGTGCACTGCAATTCTATTTAAATTGCAGCTATTTCAAAAGTTGCAACTCTGTGTAAATTAGTCTGGTGAGGGGAGACATTGTGGATGGGTGATCAATTAGGATTGCCATGGAACAGCCCGACTGGTGTTACTAAGGCAACGGAGCCATAATGGAGCCATCCATCTTTGCACCCTCCTTGTGGAATACTTGGCAAACGTGTCAGGGCAGGGCCAGGTTTCAGGAGAAGTTCCTTGACACCCAGGACTTGCATAAAGAGTGGGTATTGGTGAGTGGGGTTAAAACTGGCTCAGAGTGGTACAGTATGGGCTTGGAAGCAAAGAGGCTACATTAGGAAGGATGCTGTGAGATTGATTAGGAAAGGGGAAGTTACAGTCTTATAGGATGTAAGACTGGGGTGAGAAACAAAAGGACTGGAGATGGATATAGAAGACAGTGGAGACACACCTTTACAGAAAACTGGTCAGGAAGCCTAGTGGTGAGCCAGAACTTACACAAATTGAAAGAGGTGTGCAAGGAGTCCTATGATGAGACAGACCTCTGGGCTACTGAGGACAAGGAGACCTAGAGAAAGGCTTCTGATTATTGGAATGAAGCAACTGATTTGTATGGGAGAAGACAGACCTTCAAATCTCCTTATGAATTCACTTTGAATTGAACTTAGAAACAGTCCGGAAGCCACTGTAAATCTTGTGAAAACCACATTATCACGGTGTGACTGAGACTAAGTGGTGAAAAGAAAATCAGATATATTATTTAGTTGCTGAAAAACCTGTCTTTCTGGTTCTCCGTATTTTTAAGAGCTCTCACAGGAACTTCAAAAACTGAATATATGCTTTCTCAAAAATTATTTGGCTCTTGGGATCACACTTTAATCAAAACTGTAGCTGCCTTTGGGAGGAAAAATAAAACTTCTTTAATGGCTAAACAAACCTAAATGGTCTGTTTTGAACTGTGTGGTCTCACCTGTCATTTGTTTCATAATGTGTCCAAATCAAATTTTGTGATAGGGGCACTCTCCATTAAAATGTCATTTATCATAGCAAGAATAAAGACACATTCTTTCTCTCCACTCCCACCCCGAAATTGTGGCAGAGGAAATAGTATCATTAACTGCTTTCAACTAAATGGAAAGCTCTCTTTTCAAACTATGTAACTCTAAAATATTTAAATAAATTTATTTTGGATTTATTACGCTGCCAACCAGCACGAATAAAAGCCCATTAAATTATCCTAAATGCACATGATAGAGAGGAATTTGTTTTGGTTTTTAATATCTTTTGCAGATGAAGAACGAGGTCATTTAAATGTAACATTTTAATGTAGGCCTGAAATTATGTCACACAAAAAAATCCTAGTTTAATTTCAGATACAAATGGAGGGCATGATCCAACCAAAGTCAAGCACTTTCCTCTGAGTAATTTCAATGACAAATTAAGCATGTCCTTAGCTCTCTTCCACTGGATTCACTAGGACATAACAGTGCTTACTTTTGCTCTAGTTTGTTAAGGTGCACGATCAAGGTTTAATTAAAGTACTTGAAGCTTAACCAGTGTTGGGTTCTTAGATCACATTTGTAATAATGGATATCTGAAAACTATGTGTGAAATACAGGAAGTGTATTCATAATGTTATATAACATAGTTATATATATTCTTGAGCATAATTTTAAATTGACGGCATTGGATTTTCCTGTGAAAATCTCCTCCTCCTGTATTGTTTTTCTGGCACAGATGGGAGAGGTACCAACTGAAAGCTGAAAAAGATGAGAGTTTCCCCCTTGAAGACTTTCCCCCTTGAAGAGAGTCCCAAATAACATTTCTCACTTGAAACTATAGATGCCCACTCTGTTTGCTTAAGGTGCCTGTCAGGGGTTCAGGGACAGAGGCACAGGGTAGGCAGGAGATGGAGAGCGATGGGGATGAATCCCAGGACAGCGAGGAAGAGGATGACAATGACTCAAGAGATTCCATGAGTCTTTCCAGCGAATCAGAGGATTCCCAGAAGGGGGCGCCGGTGGTCAAGGCCAGGGGAGCCCCAGGGGGGACGTGTCAGGAGCAGGGGGCCAGCGGGGGATCCCAAAGTGGCAGCTGGGCGTCAGGACCAGCCTCCCCGCCAGAGTGCAGCGAAGGGGGTGGAGGTTCCAGTGTATCAGGGGAAGCAGCTCCGGCAGCAGAGAAAGGAGGGAGGTCGGAGCAAGCCACCCTCCCGGAAGGGGAGGGGAGTAGTGAAGGGAGTAGTGTAACTGTCAAAAGGAAGGTTAGAGGTTGGGCGCGCGCGCCAAGTTCAAATGTGGAGGCGCGCGGAAGTACAGTGAGCCCGGAGGAGGAGCCAGGTCCCAAAGCCCGCAGGAGGGGGGAAGAGCAATCTGGGGATTCCGCGTCAGGGGAATCCAGGAGGGGCGAAACCCCAGGGGGCAGGAAGACCCTGCGGAAAAGGAAAGAGAGGAAGAGGTGGAGCAGCGCAAGCCTCTTAAACTGGTGCAGGGGAGGGACTGACTCAGAGGGGACTTCAACGGTCTAAGCGTAACAGACGTGGGGCTGCGCGCCTCGGATGTGAAGCGAACAATGAACTGCAATAAACACTTTTGTATATAAGAAGAACTTGGCGTTGGTCTTTTGTGAGCTGAGACCTGAGGCAGCCCTGACAGTGCCTTTGTGACCTCAGAAACCATTGCACCAACCTCTGCTCTTATGTCAGTCTTGCAATGAGTTCTTGAATTCTGATAATGCCTCGTGCTTGTCTGCTTGGAGGGAAGATAGAGAGAATATGTAGAAAGCATCCTCCGGTATAAAGGCAACATTTTAATTTGGCGCTCCTCCCACTTTTGCCTCTGAACCCACTCACAACTAACATTTGTCCCTCAGAAGGTTGGCATTGGTGGAAAATGGTTCCCTACTCCAGCATATGGCTGACTAGGCAGGTGCCTTAAGCCAAGATAAAATGATTACACCCAGAGGCTGCCTGATTCATAGCTCAGTCTCTTAGCCACTATGCTGCACTAACTCTGCGCTGTTTCAGCACTTTAATTCCTTCAGCATGCATTTCCAGCACAGAGAGTTCATGTACAGCGACAGACTGGTAAGAATGGTGCAAGTACCACTACTGTCTGCCCGCCTCCAGCTTCTGTGTTTTGAGGGCCTCCACCTTTCAGTAACAATCGGCACTTTCCCTTGTATGCCACATTATCTCAGCCATGAGCACAAGGAGTTGCCATGCCTACATCTGTGAGGCTGGTATTGTTTTATGGCTGGCTATAGCTCCAGTCTAGAAAAAAAACATCGCTCCCCCCCTTTATAAAAATCCTCATTTAGAAAATCTGCATGTGAAAATGACCTTTAGATTAGCCCATCTTTTTCAGAGCTGCCACAAGAGGCAGACCAGTGAGCTCTATAGCTCGACATGGTCTTAAACTGTCAATGGGCAATACTGGAGCATTCATTCAATACTAGAACAGAATCATTTGGAGATGATGCACTGTGTAGTTGTAAATAGTATTCATTTTCAGCTTTGGGGTAAGTGCTGAGTGGAGACAGTAGGATGAAAATTAGATTTGGTATAACTTTCCTGGTGGTAGATTTCTACAGACATCTTAAAATGTGGATGTTCATTCTCTGGTCACATCTGCACTGTACATTAAAACACTCTTATGCCACTTTAACAGTCATTGCTTCTGCCCCCCCCCCAAAATAAATCCTGGGAGCTGTAGTTTGTTAAGGGTGTTGGGAACTGTTGCTCTGTGAAGGAAATACTGACAGCTCTTGGCACCCCCTACTAACTCTCAGCATAGAATCATAGACGTGTAGAGTTGGAAGGGACTACAAGGGTCATCTAGTCCCAATATACAATGAATGGGTATAATGTGGTCTTTACAGTTCTGCTGACTTATTCTGGTTTGGTCTGGGAGGAAGAAAGACTCATGAAGCTGTAACTCAGGCTTCCTCAACCTCGGCCCTCCAGATGTTTTGAGATTACAATTCCCATCATCCCTGACTACTGGTCCTGCTAGCTAGGGATCGTGGGAGTTGTAGGCCAAAAACATCTGGAGGGCCGAGGTTGAGGAAGCTTGTTGTAACTGAAATTCATGCGCCCTAAGGCTACAACCTTACACTACTAGCTTATTTTCCCCCCCATAAGCACATTGAACTTCATGGGACTCATGTCTGAGTAGATATGTTCAGGAATATGCTGTAAATGGAATATTTTGCATGCATGCAGAATTTGCAGTGTGTACTGCTAGATCTCCATTAGTTGTGATTTTCTTTCTCTTGTTTTCCATGTATACAAAGCATATAAATATAGATACAGCATATAAACTTAGAAGGGAGGGCCTGAGGAAGAGAGGCCAAGTGAGAGAACACCCTGGAAGCTGCACTCATTTACAAGGATGTGCTTCAGTCAGACAGAAAGAACACACTACTTTTGCAGGAATAGTGCTGAGCTGATGGATTCTGAATGGTGGTTGCTTCTGAACTCAGAATGAGTCTTGTAAATAAGAAAAGCTGGTAAAAATGATAATAGAGAAATGATCAAGTGGACAGCGTGTCCCAGACTCAAATGTCTTGAATGCTATCACCTACACTTGCAAATGTGAAGGCAGGATCATTACAAAGACGAAGCAATAATTTGATTAGTGTTTTAACATGCACCTTGTTCTCCAGTGCCACTGGCACTCCAAGAGCAATTGGCACCCACACAAAAAGGGGTGGGTGGGTCTCTAAGCTTCGTGCAGGTATAATCAGAAGTGCAGATGCAGCGCTGGGTTGTTTGTTGTCTTTGTTTCTATCCATTCTAGAATGACACAACAATAATTCAATAATTCAACTTGGGTAGGGTTGTGCAAAGGAAAGGGTGGAATTACACAAACAGGGCATGTATGGGAAAACACTGACTCTCCAGATGTTGCTGGACTCCAGTTTCCATCATCTCTGGCCCCTGGTCATGCTTGCTGAGGATTATGGGAACTGGGGTCCAGGACTATCTGGACACAGGTCCCCCATCTCTGAAACTGGGTTAGTTCCATTCTCAAGGTTATGAGACAAAGTAAATAGCTTGCAATATAGGACACAGCTGAATGTCAGCCTGTCCCAGACAAGGAGTGGCATGGCTTTCATTGCCGGAGGTCCCATGAGGGAAGCAATGTGTCTGCCGGCACAGAGCAATCAAAGACAAATTGCACCCCATATGCAAGCTCCTGTTATAATGCCAGCCATTTCTTGCATATTTAATTCCCCATGACTATTCTTTTCAGATGTAGGATTCCTGTAATGACAGGTGCCTTACAGAGTGATTTGTAGTAGATCTATGAGGGTTTCCCCCCCCCCTGTCAAGGTTTCTGAGAACTAGGGCTCTTTCTTAATGTGAGGAACTGCTCCTAGCATTTGTGTGTTTTATACATTGTTTTGGAAACTCTTGCTTCTGGCATTTTGAGGTGTTTTGTTAGGATTTGATTGGAAGCTGCTTTTGAGAGCAAATGGAGGCCAAGCGGTGGCGCCTAAATTTAAATAAAGACCATGGCTAAGGAGATAAACAGGTCATTGATGCAATCTATCAAACATTCTTCCCTCCTTCAATATGTGCAATCAGCTAAATGTATTTTCTCAAAAGCAAATAACCCTTTACAGCTGAATGCCTGTCTTGCCACAAGTTGTACATTTAGAAACTTAAAAGGGAAATATTTTACTCGATCAAGATTTTTTTGCTATAATAGATAGAATAACAAAAATAAAGTAAAAACCACCCCACATCCCCCTGATGAAATCATTCTGGACTGAATCAAGGTGGTGTTGATATTTTATCTGAAATCACTTTAATTTGGGTGACTGACAGATACAGAACACTAAGTGACAGTGGATTGCTTTGTGATGTAGTTTAAGAGGCATCAGGTTGGATTGTACACAATCATTTCCTTCTAAATTGGAAGTAGTTCCCTTTCAAATTGTCAGAAAAGCTTTCTTCTGCCTGGTTGCTCTTGAGAAACAGGTGGATGGCAAACTGCTCAACCTTGTTTGATCCGCATGCTTCTGTTCAATGGCTATGGCAAATCAAACTTGAAAACCACTCTGATACAGTTGTAATGTTGGCTATCTCAGTGGCCAAATTAACAAGAAAAGTTGCTTGGAATTTGAACAGAAGGAATACATTCACCAGTGCCATCTTACGTTGCCTCAGACAAGTGAATTGTAAAGGTAATTTTGAGAGGCACAAAAGCCTTGGATATTTACCATGGCACCAGTTGAAAAAAGCACACTGCAGCTGAGTCTTAAACATCTTGCTTTGAAGAAATCCTCCTTGATTTCAGAAGCTGTTTCCTAGTAAGTGTTCATAAGTTCACAACATGAAAGCCAAAGCAAGAGACACATCGGTGCTGCTACTCCATGTCCCTCCTTCTGCTCTTCCTTGTAACACTTAGCAGTGGCTCCTCATTTGTGCAATGCTTTTCACAGGGAGGTTTGTCTGGTAGCTTCCTTATATATCTTTAGATGCTAGGCAAAAATGTTCCTCTTCAAACAGGCCTCTTGCTGTTTAATATTTTAACCCTTTTAAATGTGTTTGTGGGAGGGTTTTTTTGTTGTTTTGTTTCTGTCCTAACTACTTATTTGTATTTTTATCTTGTGAACTGCCCTGAGATCTTTTGATGAAGGGCAATATATAAATATAATAAGTAATAATAATAATAATAATTAACAATAAAGGCATGGGCTGCCAGCAACTTCTTGATGGTGCCAACTGCTGACACCAGCTTGTACCAATAGACTTTGCTAAATTCATAACTTAACTCTGAACAGGATGAATCGTTTAGTCTGCTGTTAAACATTGTTGCAGGCTTGGGAGTAGTCTTCTAAATTTTCATAAATTTCTCATATATCGCCCCCCCCCATGCTATCTAATAATATACAGTGTTTAATTCCAATAGTTAGAAAGAAGCTATTCTTAGAGGTAATGTTTGGACTGAAGGAAAGAAGGTAGTTGAGAATGAAGTCAGATGTATGAGCTTGATTGACAACATCATTGAGGATAATCAGCATAAATTGGAGCACTTGCTTGGTTTTCTAATTGACAACTCCTGTTTCTGAGATGAGTGTATAGAGACTCATATGTGAAGCAGGCATAGCTTTAAATCAGTCTATGGAAGAACTGTCCATTAGGGAAACCATCACTCAGTTTTCCCTGTGGCAACAGCGCTGAACGTCAGAGGAATGAATCGTTGATAGGAAAGGCCTGGAGCTCAGACTAAAGAGAAAAGGAGACATGGAAGAGATTGGAGAAAGCACAGGAAGTGATAGAGAAAGTATGAACCAAAAAACAAACAAACTGAAATTTCATAAGAAACCCTGAAGACTAGTACTTGAAAGGCAGCCTTAAAATGCAACAATTTCCTTGCTGATTTGTTTTATGGCTTTTTGTTTGAGCCAAGTGTAAGAAGGTTTAAGGAATAAGAGTCAGTGTAATGTTGAAGTTAGTCTTTTGCTTGAAGTATCTTTGCTTGAAGTTGATGTTTTTCTAGGCAAAATAGAAATGTACAATGGGAAAAACCAAGAAGTGACAGATAGGATGTGGCTTAATTTTATTTTAAAACCCTCTTACCCACAGATACTGTGACTTGGGATGGCATAAAATTGCTGTACATTTGGGAAGTCTCAGGTCACAGGAAAATATTGGTTAGCCAGTTATTTATGTATAGCATGCTTGATACCAGGGCCTCTCTTTGGAACTCACCCCTCCTGCAATCACATGAGCTAAGATTCCAAAGAAAACCCAAGAGTGTCAGACAACGTAGCCTTTTCACCTGCAACTTAAATAACTTACAAAGAGAGAGACAAAAAAAGAAGAGGAAAATGCTTTTCTGCCTTTACTATTAGGGGGTTATATATTGCACATTGGCAACCGTTCCCCTTCTTATCTGTCTTTTCTCGTTACTTCAAAAATATTGTCTCTCACGAAAAAGAACAAGAAAGGGGAGAAATAAGCTTGAGAAATGGGGGGACATCTTGTGATTTTAGTTCCACCTAGATGTTTCCTGCCATGTTGGGATGAATATTTTTTAAAAGCCACATTCACAGACATGAATAGTATAGCATGGCAACAAAGTTGGCTTGCGAAGACAGAGGGTGGGATTCAGACTGATTTAGTCCTTCCAAAACTTGAGAAACATCATCTGCTATCTGCTGAGAAAGATTAGTATTCAAACCCTGCTGTTTTTTAATTAAAAAAGCCATTTAAATACAAGAGTTAGGGAATCTGCCAGCAACCATTAAAAATACCTGTCTTGTAATTATCCCCCAAACTCTCTTTCCATTAAATTCTTTCCTTCTGTGTTTTCTGCCTATGCAGTCTCTTGACAGATTCCTCCCCCCGCCGTCCCCGGTTTCATCTACCTGCAGTGGTGACATTGTACCTCCTCTTAGGGTTAGCAGCTGGCTGTTTATCTCCTGCCAGCTCTGCTGGATGCAGCTGTCGGGAAGTGCTGGGAAAGAATGTGCTCGGCATTGGATTACTGAGGACACCCCCAGGTGGTTTTGTACAAGTTCACTTCCAGGTTTTGGAGACGAGGGATTCTGGGGCGGATGCCTCTACAGGGATATGGGTGCACTTTGTCAGGCTGTAATGAGAGCTTTGAATAATTTGGAGCAGAATCATGGTTTATAAAAGAGTCCATTGGAATAGAAAAGTCTCATTGGCTTCAACTGAGCTGGGGTGTGTGTGTGATAGAATAATAGAATCATGGAATTGTAGAGTTAGAAGGGACCATACCTTAAATATCAAGGTAATTTTGTCAATGCTTAAAAAAAACCCCATGTTTCCATCATGCTTCAGCATTCCCACAGACCTGAACATTTTGCTGGTCTATTTTTGTGTTGGTAGTGATTTTATATATGAATGTTCTGGGAGAAACTGGGATTGTTCTGCTCAAGACTATATAAGCCTTCTTTGTTGTTGCTCTTGCTGGCTTCATAAATTGCCTCAAGACTATTCTTAGTAGTAGGCCTAACACAGGCTTCCTCAACCTTGGCCCTCCAGATGTTTTTGGCCTACAACTCCCATGATCCCTAGCTAGCAGGACAGGGGTGATGGGAACTGTAGTCTCAAAACATCTGGAGGGCTGAGGTTGAGGAAGCCTGGTCTAACAAATGTAATTAATTAATTTAATAAACCACATACCCTTTTGCTAAAAAGAGGGGAGAGAGAGCCCATGAGAGGAGTATGAAATTGGGCTTATGTAGGAAACTGTTAAGATTCCTGCTCCGTGATTGCAGTCATGAGATTGTTGTCTATCACATGATGGTGTATGTTTTCATTCCACAGAGTGGGAAGTGACAGAGACAGGATGTTTTGTACTGCTGTGTTCCGTGAAGTGGGACTATTATCCTTTGTTCTCTCTCTTTGCTGTCTGATGAGAAAGAGGAAGGAGCTAAGTCAGAATGCTCCAAGTGTTTTATATGTAAATAAAGTAGATTAGCCATAATGCTGAGTTGCTGAGGTCTGTTACGCAAGCTGCGAAGACTCTGCGGGTCCCTGAGTGTCCCAATGTCTGTTGGCATCGGTCGCTGTGATGTTCAGGCAGAAGAAAGCCTTTGAAGCTCCCGAATGATTGACCAGGAGGGAGAGAACATGCCAGTCGGGCATGTGTCTCTACCTAGGTCCTACTTGAGAATAGGACGGCTCCTGACAGAAACTTTGGCCATCTAGATGTTGCTGAACTACCCCTCCTTTCAGTCCCAGCAAGCATGATCCATGGGCAGTGATAATAGCAGTTGTAGTTCAGCAACATGTGGAGGGTCAAAGATTGCCCACACCTGGGATTGGGGAATACTTTCTAGGTGTTTGGAGTAATTTCTACAATGCAACTAGGGAGACTTCAGCCAATACAATGTAGTGTGCAAGATGAGGGATCTATAAATCGTGTTGGCTGAATGGTCCTTCAACTGTGATTCACTGGCAACTGGAGATCCACAGCACACCTTGAGATAGTGCCAAAACCAGAGGTTCAGTGTACAGATTCAGCGGCAAGATTGTTGGGCTAGGGTCTGGGAGACCTGGGTTCAAAACCTAACTCAGTCACAAAGCTCACTACATGGCACTGGGGTAATTGCTATAATTTTATTTTGGCAAATGATATATACTGCCTGCAGTCATCTGTCCATTTGCATGATAGTATGTTGCATTGAGCTCCTCCCTTAAAAGGACAAGGAAGCAGGCTGCCAAGTGGTTGACTTAGTATCACAACATCCTCCTCACAAGGGAGGAGATTGGGGACCTACGCGCCACCCACGTGACTTCCTATGCACCCACCACATCTAGGTTCCACCAGCCTCCACTGTTCTCATCACCATCCCCCTGTAAGTTGGAGGGATAACTTCTGAAGTGTGAAGTCTTTTCTATTTACTTAACTTCCTGTGGGATTAAGAAGTATCACCTTCCAGGGTCCTATACCAGGCTTCCTCAACCTCGGCCCTCCAGATGTTTTGAGACTACAATTCCCATCATCCCTGACCACTGGTCCTGCTAGCTAGGGATCATGGGAGTCGTAGGCCAAAAACATCTGGAGGGTTGAGGAAGCCTGTTCTATACCATTCATGTAGCCTACACAATTAGAGCAGGCTCTCCATTGCAGACATTTGCCTCCAACTCGTGAAAGGTGCTAAGGACACTCAAACAGGGCTCTTGTGTATTCTGGTTCACCTGCATGAGACACACTTAAGGACACTTTAATATAGAAGAAACTGGGGTTTACTTTGAAAGCCTTTCAAGTGGTCTCCTCTGGTGCACATAATGTAAGTGTGTGGGTCTGTAGTGAACAAGTAAACCAGAATTGTGCTTTCAAGCACCATAAAGTTTAAAAATATGTCACATATCTCATATGTCAGGATAGTCTCTGTGGTGCCCTCCAGATGTTGGTGGACTACAACTCCCATCATCCCTGACTGCTAGCCATGCTGGCTGGGGCTGATGGGGAGGCCAACAACATCTGGCATTGATAAGAATTGTTTGGTTGGCCATGTGCAACAGACAGCTCTGGAAGATTGCCAGTGTTTTTAATATGTGCATTTTCAGAGAAGGTTTATATTTAATTCTATGTGCAAACTGATTTGAAACCTTATGTTCTTTTGAGCTGAGACAGAAAAGGGAAAGAGGGAAAATGGAATTCTTCAGAAAAGCTTTATTGAATAATATTTTTCAAAGAATGAAAACATAACTGGCATAATATTTTCAGCAGTAGAATTCCAAAGGAAGCTGGGAACAGTGGTGCAGTCTGCTAAGGATTCCCTTGTCACTGTCAAAATAGTTTCAGAAGGCAAAATTAATGCACAACGCTGCATTTATTAAAATGTGAAATAATCATAAATTTTTCATTCTTTGTACACTTAAGCTAATTTTCACATAAATGAAGCACTGTCAGTTGAAATTCACATATAGTTGACACTGATGTTTGATGTCAGAACAATGCCCTGAGCTCCATGCAAATTAAACATATTTTAATTATTCCGATGATCCATTCTTCTTGCACTGTGTATTGTAGTGGAATACTAATAGGAATTCTAAGTGCAACATAGCGACGCTAAGTTCCTCAGCTTGAATGACTGGTCTTGTAGTGTGGCACTGACTTTTAAAATAGTTCATTATTATCCAAACAATTGCAAACTTTTCTCAGTTTTCAGATGAAGCTAAAGCGCAAGCTAACATCGGCTCCAACTCCTGCAACGGAATACCTTTCCCATACTGGTGAATTAAACTCTCAAGGAAGACATCAAAATAAATGTTGTCACTCTTATTACAGTTAGTTCACGAGGAATGTAAACGAGAGCACTTGCAATTCCTCCCCACGTATTCATCCATTTGATCGTTTCATTTTGAAAACGATACAAATATCATTTATGAAGCAGTCACCACCTCTCATCTTGTTTCCAGCACTGCTTATTGCGTATGCTGTTTTAGGGTTGACCCTGTTATCTGGCTTGGCTGATGGAAGCTGCACCCTACTTTCATTCTTTCTCATGTGCAGGCCCACACAAACACTGCTGTTTTTTTTACCATTTAGTGCACTGCTTCTATGTCCAATAAATTATTTGCAGTTTTATTGTTTGCAGTGTGTCTTCCATATATTTGTTTTATTCATTTATAGAGGCATTTATATACCACCCACTCACATAAAATATCAAAGTGATGCACAATATAAAATATTGTTAACCAATACAAAATAACAAAAGAATGACTGGCTCATCTAAAAAGGAAAAGGAAGCAACCAAATAGGACTGTCACCATTAAAAGATATTCATGAGATGTCTGAAGCTTGACACCCAGGATGTCTACTGAATTTCCACTGGAGGGTGTTCCACAGCATGGGACCAGCTACACTAAATGCCCAATTCTAGGAGAGCCAGTCAGACTTTTTTTTTTTTTTTTTTTAAAGCAATTTATTGGGTTTTACAATAAAAATAAACATAATAAACAATATAACATTTATCTTAACATATTTTCACATTTTCTTTGGACTTCCTCACATCTCCCGCTCCCACTTTCATCGTTGTAACATTTTGTCAGCAATTTATCATCTTATTTAAATTCTTATATCCCTTCTATATTTCATAATCTTATAATTCTCGAAAGGAGCTAAATTTTCACAGTCTTACTTATTTTCTTAAAAACTTCTAAATTTAGTGGTGCTCAGTTATTTTAATCTAGCATCTTATTTAGCATTCACTCAAATTACAATACTTTTGTAAATAGTTCTTAAATTTCTTCCAGTCCTCCTCAATCCTCTCTTCTCCCAGGTCACGGATTCTGCCGGTCATTTCAGCCAGTTCCATGTAGTCTATCAGTTGTATCTGCCATTCTTCCAGTGTGGGTAAATCTTGAGTTTTCCAATGTTTGGCGAGAAGTATCCTTGCTGCTGTTGTTGCATACATAAAAAATGTCTGGTCCTTCTTTGCCACCCCTTGGCCGACAATACCCAAAAGGAAAGCCTCTGGTTTCTTAGTGAAGGTATATTTAAATACCTTTTTCAATTCATTATAAATCATTTCCCAGAACGCCTTCACTTTAGGGCAAGTCCACCAGAGGTGGAAGAACGTTCCCTCACACTCTCTACATTTCCAACACTTATTATCAGACAGGTGGTAAATTTTGGCAAGTTTGACTGGGGTCATATACCATCTATAAATCATTTTCATTACATTTTCTTTCAGAGCGTTACATGCAGTAAATTTCAATCCATTACTCCACAACCTCTCCCAGTCCTCAAACATTATATTATGCCCAATGTCCTGTGCCCACCTTATCATAGCCGATTTAACCGTTTCATCTTGTGTATTCCATTTCAACAGCAAGTTATACATCCTTGAGAGTACCTTAGTCTTTGGTTCTAGCAATTCTGTTTCCAATTTCGACTTCTCCACCTGGAACCCTAGTTTCTTATCATTTTTAAAAACTTCTTTAATCTGAGCGTAATGTAACCAATCTCGCACTTTGTCTTTCATTTTCTCCAAACTCTGCAATTTCCAATTGTCTCCATCCTTTTCTAGTATTTCCCAATATTTTGGCCATTTAGCCTCCATATTGGGTCTTTTTCGGGCCTTGGCTTCCAAAGGTGAAAGCCACCTTGGTGTTTTATTTTCCAGCAAGTCTTTATATTTTGTCCAGACATTAAACAATGATTTTCTGACAATATGGTTCTTAAAGGCCTTATTTGCTTTAACCTTGTCATACCATAAATATGCATGCCATCCAAAGGCATTGTTAAACCCTTCCAAATCTAACACATCAGTGTCTTCAAGAAGTAGCCAGTCTTTTAGCCAGCAAAACGCTGCGGCTTCATAATACAACTTTAAGTCTGGCAGGGCGAAGCCCCCTCTTTGTTTTGCATCGGTTAATATCTTAAACTTAATTCTGGGCTTTTTGCCCTGCCAGACAAACTTAGAAATGTCTCTCTGCCACTTCTGAAAGCACTCCGTTTTGTCCAAAACCTGAAGTGTTTGAAATAAAAACAACATCCTTGGCAATACATTCATCTTGATAGCAGCAATTCGGCCTAACAAAGAAAGTTTCAATTTTGACCAACTATCTAAGTCTCTCTTGATTTCTGTCCAGCATTTTTCATAATTGTCCTTAAATAGACTTAGATTTTTTACTGTTATGTTTACCCCTAGGTGCCAGTCAGACTTTTGAGACACAGGGGACAACTTACAGCATTTCTCCTGATGATCTCAGTGATGGGGCTTAAGTGGGCCCTTAAGGAATTCTGGGCCCAAGTTGTTCAAGACATTGTATATTAATACAAAAACCTTGAACCTGGCCTGGTAACATGCTGACTGCCCCCATCAGCAGCCTAGCTGCTGCATTCTGCACAATTTGGCATTTCTAGACCATGCCCAAGGGCGGCCCTACAGAGAATCTAGTCTTGTGGTTACCAGTGCATGGACTGCAGTGTCCAGTCTCTCCCATTCCAGATGTAGCTGGCATACCAGATGTTAAAATGCACTCCTACCCATGGAGGTCCCATTGGGATGCGGGTGGCGCTGTGGGTAAAACCCCAGTGCCTAGGACTTGCTGATCGTATGGTCGGCGGTTCGAATCCCCGCGGTGGGGTGAGCTCCCGTCTTTCGGTCCCAGCTCCTGCCCACCTAGCAGTTCGAAAGCACCCCTAAGTGCAAGTAGATAAATAGGCTTTATAGCAGGAAGGTAAACAGCATTTCCGTGTGCTGTGCTGGTGCTGGCTCGCCAGAGCAGCTTCGTCACGCTGGCCACGTGACCAGGAAGTGTCTCCGGACAGCGCTGGCCCCCGGCCTCTTAAGTGAGATGGGCGCACAACCCTAGAGCCGGACACGACTGGCCCGTACGGGCAGGGGTACCTTTACCTTTACCCATGGAGGTCACTTGGGCCTCTAATAAAAGACATATCAGGAAGTACCATGAAGCTATGCACTGGGAGTAATATAGGGCAGAGGAATAGCATCTGAATTCAAATGTGCCTTCAGAAATACATTAGAATGCAGATTTTCATTTCATTGTTATTTCCCTTTTAATTTGTATACCAGGTTTCTGTATTGCTATACAGTACACAAGGTAGTTTAAAAGCCAACAAAACCACAAAATGTATAGCAAAGATCACACTTAACTGGATCCAATACAAATAAGTCATAATAAAATAAACAACTTGTATCAAATAAATTTTCGATAATAGTTCACAATAAGATTAACTCGCAAAATACCAGCAAATAATAATTAAACAGAAAATCACTCACAATATTTACAATAAATCATGACTAAACTATAATCTGCCCCCCTCCTGAGATCTTTTATATCGACTTGGTGACAGAATTCACCATTTTGGACCCCATGCTTCAACCATAGCAAAGTGCAAAGAGAATATTAATGTGTGGGCTTTCACACCTTGTGTCAAAAAGACTTGCTTCATGTTTCAGATCTGGTCTGCAGGTGCTCCTGACTGGAAATCTTATATCTGTTTGGGAATGGCCACTTGTTCAGTATTGGCAAGTAAAAAATGGATGAGTTTTTTCTTCCTCACCAGGCCCCTTTTAGACTACACTTCACTTAGGATTGTAATTTTGGGGACTTTTCTCAGGACTGGATTGCTGTCTGGCAGTAATGTGGTACTCGTTACACAAATCTGAGGGAAAGTTAAGGCTTGTGAATTTAGATCTGAATCAAAAGGAAAAGAAAACTTGAACCAGGATGCCAGTTGAGAAGGACTTAAAAGGCATTAGAAAAGCCTAGCTCACTTGCTCAAGCGATCATCAGGTTGTACATAAACCATCCTCCTTCAACTCTGCACATAGCTGTAGCAGGATTAGCAAGAGACAGGGTTTGGGAAGGTATTTATTTCTTACAGCAAAATTCACTTCCACAGTGTTATCAGTGAAATCCAGAGTAGACGCTTAAGCAAATAAAATGTCCCTCCACTGTGCATAGAGGTTAATAAGGTTAATGCAGAAAAACAATGGAATCCAAGAAAAATAGGTTTGCATCGATTGGCTACCGTGTAGGTTTGTGACAAGTCGCTTTCTGCAATGAGTTGGGAGGGCAGAGTACTGCTGGCTGTTACTTAGTAGATTACATCAGTGTAATGAATCAGTAGCAGCAGCAGATGTTGAGGTGGTGGAATGTTTAAGATGGATGGTGCTGAATCAGCAGATGTCCATGGCTCCAACTATTTTCTCTCTCTCCTCTCCACCTTCTTTCTTTGCCATGTTATCATTCGTTTCATTAACATGCAAGAATACACCCTTGAAATAAAAATGTGCCTAAATGTGGCAAAATGAAATAATTCTGTGCCATAGGTAATCGTTTTTATGATGAAAACTGGTATAAGAGGTGTTGAGAAAGTATCTTCCCCCAAATGGATTTATTTATTTGTTTATTTATTTATTTATACCCCACCCATCTGGCTGGGTTTCCCCAGCCACTCTGGGTTGCTCCCAACAGAACATTAAAAACACGATAAAACAGCAAATATTAAAAACTTCCCTAAACAGGGCTGCCTTCAGATGTCTTCTAAAAGTCAGATAGTTGTTTATTTCTTTGACATCTGATGGGAGGGCGTTCCACAGGGCAGGTGCCACTACCGAGAAGGCCCTCTGCCTGGTTATGTCAGACTTTAACCTGACACTCCTGAATGGAGCCTGAAATAAAATTATTACATATAGAAGACACTGAAGGCTGTAATCTGTTGTCCATCTGTGTCAGCTTGGGGGGGGGGGATGTGGTTGCTTGCTTGGAAACTACAATAAAGCTTATGATTCAGCAAATACGTTATTTTGTGCACTCTGTTATCCAAACTTCATTTCTGTGTGCCCTAAGTAATTGTTAAACTTCCCCTTTCATTTTCTTATTGCTATTATTTCTAATCCCGAGATGTCATGTTTATATGAAACCAATCTTAGTTGTTGTTATTTTTTTGTTCTGTCCCAGTTAGTTAAATACTGCCTACCTCCCTTTACTCCAGTTGCTGTCTGAAAAGCTCTGACTGGTTATAGATCCACATGAGCTTACATGTATTTATTTATTTTTATTTTGAAGATTTCTGTGCCAGCTTTTAGTAAAAACCTCCAGGGTAAAGAGGATCAATAATAAGCTTATGATAAGCCTAGTTTTACATGCAAATGTTAAAGTAACAACGAAGCAATTTTTAATGACATGTGCACCAGAGGATCAGGATAGCTTAATGGGATTTTGCAAATTTATTATCCTAATGAATGCATTCCTCTTCACATTATTCCAGTCACACCAATGGGGAGAATGGAACTGCACTTGCTGGTATTGGCCCACGGTCAGGTTGTGAGCTGCCTTGAGCATGGATTTAACTGGGGGAAGGCGACATACAAATAGAAGTGTGTCCCCACCACAACGCCCATTGTCCTCTTGGTGTTGAAGGGCTAATCATCTGCAGCAGCAGTAGTGGTTTTACTTGTGGAGTCTTCCTGTGGAGTTTAGAACCTTGGTTGTGTCATTTTCTAAATCTCGTGGGGAACCTCTATGGGCAAAGATGCAGATATTCAGCCTCGTATATAGAGTCTGGCTGTGCCAGAAACTCACCACAGGGAACTGCTATCTCTGTTCACTTGCATGAAACACTGCATTATAACTAATAATTGGTTGTTTTTTAAAAAAACAAAACATCATTTTAGCTGCTGAAATAATGTAAAGAAAAATCTATAGCTGTTTATTAATTTAGTCCAATGTCTTGAGAGTAAATAGAAAGTCCTAAATAAAATTGCTTTTGAAAGCCCAATGATGTTTATAGTGCACTTGGGATTTTTCCAGTCCTGACTTTATAACTGTTTCGACATTTGAGAGTGGCAAACTTGAATATAGGTAAATTCAAATTGACGGCCTCCTGAAGCTTTAAGAATGGGCTTACATTACATGAGACAAATTCCTTTTGATTATTCCCATTTTAAGAACCCTTTAGAGATCAGTAAAGGGATTATTAACATACAGGAGAGCAGAGCCTACAGGTTCAACTCCAAAGTGCCTGAAAGGTCATTGGAGGATTTCATCTGGCTCCAGTGTGTTTGGATTAGACCAAATTTGAAACTGACTATTGAATAGGAAAGGAGGATGAACCAACAATATTGGATATGTTGGGTTAGCAATGAAATAATAAAGCTTATTTCTTGAACTTCCACATTTCAAAATGTGCTTGCCGATATTACTATATTTGTATAGTTAAACAAACATTTCTTCCTATCCTCTTCACACAATATGTATGTTACAAAATCAACCTCATTGTCATTGGTATTTGGTCAGACCAGTGCTGAAAACAAGCACAGAATCAAATCTTCCTATTTAAGGAAGCCATAGCAGATTGTGACTATTCTAGTCCTATAATTAACAGGAATGTATAATAGGAAAGTGTTTTCTTCCCATTTTGAGATTTTCAGTTTTGTCTTTATGCAGAGAATTTAAGTCAGCCTTTCTGCTAGCTTTTAATGTTCCACCTAGGAAATGTAAGGCATGTACAAAACATTAACATGTTATTAGAATGCCAAAGAACCAAGCATCATTAATCATAGCATGATGCACAAAATATCCATGCCTGTGGTATTCAGAGCTCCATGTGTGCTGTGATATATAATTTCAGAGTTGACTTTGATGTAATGTACAATTTGCAAAGGCCTCTGTAATTAAATAAGTCAGCATTCAATTAGTAAAAAATACAATCAATAAGTATACAATGAAACCTAACCAGTAAGAAAACAATTAAGACAGTGTAGTTAGAGCAATGACCAGTGCTAAATCTATTTTCTTAGATAGTATTGCATGTTAATCACAAGAGGGACTTTGGATATAGGATGTTGGTTGTCTTTTCCTATGGCCCACCCCTTTGCCATCCATAAAGGTTGTTGGTTCTGAACTGCTATCAAAGGCAACTCCCTCTCCAGTGAAACCAGGTAGTTGTCCTTGTCCTCCCAGCTATATTGAGTTGCAAGCCAGAATCTCACCTGTTTGTCCTTTGGGGTATGATTGATGTTAGGCAAGTACATCCTCATTTAGTGATGAGGATCTGTTTGATGTTTTAAATGTTATACTTAATGTATTGTCTGATTTTATTCACTGCCTATGTTCCCTTTTTGGAAGAAGGGCACAATATAAAAATGACAAATAACTAAACATGAGTTTTACCTCCTAGGGTTGCTCAACAGGCCTGCACAACTACACTAATTCGGAGTAGAATGCTATGGTATTTGCAGACTACACCAGTTTTAGTAAACAATGCTTTACTGGGGACTGTTGTGGAAAATACCTGCTGGGCTTGTTCCACTTTCCTCCACTAAGCAGTGCCTACCATGCATAGCATGCATTTACAATCCCTCTTCAAGCATTATTAAATTGTAAGTGTGTAGGAGGGGAAAGACTGCATGCCTGGCCAACCCCTTCCGCCCCTCATCTTGCCGCATTGAACAAGGTCTGAAAGGGATTTGTCAATATGCCCACAGGGAGGCTTGTAAGTACGTTTGCATACTTGTCAACCTTGAAGGGGGCTACAGTTTTTGTCATTCCATTTTGAATCCTACATCTGATCATTAAAAGTGATTGACCCTGCAAAAATGTGGAGCTATTCCCGTGGCTTGTTCTCTATGGTTAGTAGGCACCTGCAAAGTACATTCTGGGATACTGTCCAAGTATTTGTGTTTGGAGATAAATGTGCTTTCCAATAAATGACTGCCAGATTATCATTGGATTAAAACAAAACAAAACCCCCCTGAGATTAAACCCCCTTTCACTTAGCATCATAACCCTACCAAATCAGCCCCTCCCTATGGTTGCATTTAGGAGAAGAAAAGTATGCAAGGAAATCCAATCATAGTTTGCCTGTGCAATGTCTGGGTTGTCCAGGTAGGGATGAATCTTATCATATCTTCAGGAATGCGACCAAATTTTAGAGAAGGGAAGCCAGTGGTTCACAGCCCATGTATAGTTTCCCTATGTGGAAAGTGATTTTCTTTTTGCTGCTGAAGAAAGGAAAGAATTAACATGACCGCCAAGCAGCAGAAGATTGAACTGATGCAAATACATGAGCAGGAAGCAGTGTGTTGGAAATTTTGTTCAGTCCATATTGTTAAGCAGGTTGACCTCGTTTGCAGTTCCCTGAGTAATGTTGGGGTTGTTATCCTTGGGATTGCACATGTCTCTGAATTTTGCCATTCTCAGTTCATCAAAAGGATACAGAACGCATATTTTAGGGGAAACTGTACAAAGATGCATATTTTGTGGGGAAATGTGTACAATTTGAATTTTTTTTTAATCATGGAAAATGAGAAAGAACAGACTTATGCCTTATACATCCCTATGTAGGAAGGTATCTGTAAATGGAGTGCCGTGTGTGTGTATCCATATATGTATGTGTGTGTCCAGTTTTTAGTAGCACGTGGGTTTGAAATGCTGCTTTTTCCTACACGGGAATTAATGAGTATCGGAGGTGAGGGGTGGAGAGAGATGTATTTTGTAATGTTTGCATGGTATCACAAGCAGCTTTTGGTTGTGTGAACATAGATTAGAAAAGCAGTCTGCACAGCAGCTGCCTTGATGGAAAAAGTAATATGTAAAGCATGATACTCACATGAGGTTTTCCAGTGCTGTCATAAACACCGTCACATATGTGTACAAGTCGTGGTGTGGCTGGACATTATTTGAATGTGTGACATGTAAAAATTTGGTCCAATGCTTTTGTTGTATTATAGAGACCTAGCATTATGCCCATTTCATGCAATGGGCAGAGGCTTATCACTGAATTTTGTGCAACTATTGGTTAAAACAGGAAAAGTGAGTAGGGAACCAGAGCTGAAGACCCCTTGCATTTGAGGGAAATCAGCATTGAAGTCCTGGGAACATTATGTTAATGGCATTGCTCAATTTCTGGAAGCAATGCTGATTAAATATTCATTGACTTTGATTATACTGAAATTAGGATGAAAGCGTGAACTCAAATTGAGTGGAATAATGGCAGTGTAAATAATGCATAGTTTCTAAATTGAAAACACCAGCTTGCAGAGTTCTCTCCCACCTCCCTCGCCGGTTTGTCATTGTGCCATTTGTTTAGGAGAAGACTACACTTGTGCACACATCTAGCTTTTAGTTTTACCAGCTGGGGGGGAAAATGTGAAATTAAAGGTTTTCTGCATTGTTTGCTTTTCCTTTAGTATTGGGAAAAGCAGGCGTGGCATACCACAGCATAGTTGTTTTAGGTTTGCTTCACAAATGAAGGCTAAAAGTGTTCTTAATTATATTGCTTTTAACTGGGCAATTGAGTAAAATAAATCATACCATATTTCACTATCAAATGGTATTTTTATGGATGCTCTGATTAGGACCATATCCAAGAGAGTAACCCCCCCCCCCGGTAAAAAAATACACAAATAGAGAGATGCAAATAGATGGGTTAAAATAATGCTGTTCCCAGGACAGCTCAGATTTTGAATCCATTTTTAAATGTCTGATTGTTTAATCGATCCATCACATTGATTACATTAATGCTTTCAGTCCTAATTAGAAACTTTAAAAGGCATTAAAGAGCTGTCTGTAACATTTAGAGGCTGAGGTTCTACCTCACTGACAGCTCCTATGATACAAATATAGTACCATGTCTTGGGTCTCACATAGCCTTTGTATTTTAAAGGATTTAAAATATAATTTTTAAAATCTATCTATTTATTACTGTTTTATGTTTTATATAAACTGCCCTCACAAGGTTTTTAACTTTAAAGGTATTTTTTTAAAAAGAAAATATTAATAATAAAGGCCTTCAAAGGTAGAAGACTACACGGTTTAATTGCATTGTATGGTGAAGGGTGGCTATAATTGTCTGTAAATAATGCATTTTAAAAATGTAGCTAGTCCTTTCAGAGGGCTTTCTAGAGCAGAATTTTATATGCTCTCTGGTGTTCATTTTAATAGGGTTCTGTGGAACAATATGTTGAATAACAAGAACATTTGCAGTGAGGGATGCTGCTTAAAATCAGGGGCATTAGCCAGATCTACTGCTTAGTAACCTTATCGTGTGGCTATAGGATAATAGGCTAGATGCTGTAGGAAAATACTTCTTTGAGGTCATACAACATGTGCTGCCTCCTGTCTCTAAACCAAACCAAAGATCACCTGCTGATTCACAGATGAAAAGCTTATTAAAGAGCAAATTGTTTAAGGCTCAAGATTCTTTTCAAACCCCAGGAAGCTTGTTCCTTTGACAGGGTGATGAAAGGGTTTCTTATTCATACTCCTCTGTTGCTTTATACACATCAGGGCTTTCTTGCTGTTTCTAGTTTACTCTACCATGAATCTCATGCTGGAAGATGGAAAAGAATACCCTCCAATCCTGACCTTTTTAATGCTATTTTTCCAGTCCCACAGAGCGGTGCCTCAGAAAAACTGTGGTATGTACACAATGGCCTATGTCAGTGGCAGTTCTACAAGCCAATCCTTCTTAGGGCATATATTTACCCACAAGACTTAAAACATCTCAAGTGTCATCCAAGCCTTCTTCACACTGTAAATGAGAAAGACATTTCTCTGTTTGAGTGATAGATAACGGTTGCTTCGTGGACAATACAAATAAGTCACATAATGGTACATTATGTCTTTCACATACCCATCAACAGTCCTGATTTCGTTGGGATATCCCAGAATTACAGAAGCCATCTTGGCTTCTTGTTGGATGTACCACTTTTGGTGCCAAGCTCTCGCATGAGTCAGCTGGCTCCAACAAGAGCTCACCACCCAAAGATGTGTGTCTTTGATGTGAAAAAGGCACCTGAGCTGGAGCCCATGGAAGAGAAGAAGGGGGCTGGGAGACGCCAAAGAGGATGAGAACAATGGGGAAGAGGAAGAAGAGGAGCTGGAGGTGCCAGTGTGGCCCTTGCTGAGGGAGCTTCTTCCAGTAATGGAGACGGGGGAGTGGGGAAGCTGGCTCATTTGGGACCGCGGCCCCAAAAGATGTGTGGCCCAATTTTAATTGGCAGGATGTTGGAGGGCTTGCGTTCACAATGTTTAATAGAACTGCAAGGAATTTCTAAGTCTGCTGTAGGAAAATGACCAAGGCTTTCAAATTGAACTCTGCCGCCCACTCAGACACTGAGAAAGTGTCTTTGTGGTTCACAGGAGTTGCATTACAGTTTAAATCTTTGAATGCACATCAACACATTTCCACATGAACTGTGGTCATTCTAAAGTTTAAATACTGATGTGAATGTATCTGGCAAAGCAAGTAAACTGTAGTATATCCTTTTGTGCATATTACTTGACTATAGTCCAGTAGGCCAGTACAGTGGTACCTCGGGTTGCATATGCTTCAGGTTACGGACGCTTCAGGTTACAGACTCCGCTAACCCACAAATAGTACCTCAGGTTAAGAACTTTGCTTCAGGATGAGAACAGAAATCGGGCTCCGGCGGCAGCGGGAGGCCCCATTAGCTAAAGTGGTGCTTCAGGTTAAGAACAGTTTCAGGTTAAGAACGGACCTCCGGAACGAATTAAGTATTTAATCCGAGGTACCACTGTAGCATGCTGAATTGTTGGTGGAGGAACCTCTGCCATAGTGCCTGCTTCCTGTAACAACCATGCAATATGCTCATGTTGGGGCAGTCGTGAGATTGGGCAGCTCACAACCAGGTGGAGCCCCGACACATGGCAGGGACTCACCTGTTGGCAATTGGCTGATGTGTGTGGTTGCTGCAAGAAGCAGACATGACACCGAGGGCATGGCTTAAAAATATGACCCCACTTCTGACTCAACATGCCGCTTCACTACATGTGACTGATGCATGCATAGGTCTAAGAAGTAGATCCAGGTCCAATTCATGTCACCATTTCTAGCATGAAATGAGTTGGCCTTGCAAAAGAACCAACATATCCACAAGTATACGTGGCGGCCATGAAAATTTATGGGCAAGTAATTTTGGGGAAAGGGGGACTCAGAGGAAGCAAGTTCTCTGAGACCCATGACCTTTTGTGAATCATGTCTGTGAATCCTTGGCAATGTCTGTGAGGAAATGACCTTGAAAGATCAACACTACACAAGAAACAAAAGGTGCACTCCCACCACCCAGGATGTGTGATGGGAGCATGTTTTGCTTTGTGTGGGTGTGGGTGTGGGGTGGGGAGAGGTTTCCATTGAAACTACCGTTCAAACGGAGGAGGGAATATTCATTTTATTTACTGTTTCAATTCCCACCGCAACTCTGTGAGCTTCTGAAAAGTGGGGGTTCAAAGAACAACATGAGGCGGTTTATAAAAGGGCTTTCAAATAGCCCTGCACTGCTCTTTGAAACCCTGGTTTTCATTCTAGTAACTCAGGTGAAATGCCTCGGAAAGTAATGGAATCGCTGTTCTATTAGGTTTTCAGTGAATCGGCAGAAGCATCTGTCAGAAATGCTTTAGACATACGTTATTATTGTTGTTATTTGTTTGTTTATTTATACGATGCCTTTTTACATGACAGGGACTCGTGATCTTGCCCTATATCTGGAAGTTGGAATAAGTGATCTATTCTCCTTTGTTACTGGGCAGTACGGTATTTCCATATTGATATTTCTTTCCAGAGCTTTAAGTTCTGTGTTTTCCTCACACTTTTCTCTCATCTTTGCTCTCTGCAATACAGCAGGGCTCACAGATACTTAATAACCCAGGCTTGTCTCTGTGTAAATAATTAATCAGAAAGAGAAAATAATATAAATCCCAGCTTTCATACTGCTATTAAAATTGCAGAAGCATTAATGCAGCCAATAAGTATTTTATTTTTTTTAGTAATTAGATAACTTTCATGGTGTTGTGGAAGCACACAGGAAGAAAAAGAAATCACAGGATAGGCAGCTGGCAGAAACTAACGTGACTTCCGTTGTGAAAGAGAAGCATCTGTTAACTTATTTTCAGTCCTGTAATCATAATATATAGCATTCTTGTACAGTTAACAGGATCCAGAGAGAACTGCCTATATTGACATTGACCTGTGAACATACTACTGATTCTGCAAGAGGCTGCAACATTAGGTGACTAACAAATTTAAATTGTAGCAACAGTAATCCATGCATTATGTTTATTTCTTTTATGAATATAAAAGACTTGCATGCCACCCTTCAGCAGAGCTTCCAGGGTAGTTTATTCAAACAACTGACAAGATAAAATACAAATAAAACAACATTTTAAAAATGTTAATATATTAAAATACATTAAAATTCCTGGGAGGAAATAATGCCTTCACCTAGCACCAAAAAGATAAAAATGCTGGTGCCTTTCTGGGGAGAAAATACAACAAATGGGCTCCCATTGCTGAGAAGGCTCTCTGTGTGGTCAAAAGGTAAAGGTAAAGGGACCCCCTGACCATTAGGTCCAGTCGTGACCGACTCTGGGGTTGCGGTGCTCATCTCGCTTTATTGGCCGAGGGAGCCAGCGTACAGCTTCCGGGTCATGTGGCCAGCATGACTAAGCCGCTTCTGGCAAACCAGAGCAGCGCACGGAAATGCCGTTTACCTTCTGTCAGGGAACTGACATCGGAGTCAGAGGCGGAGGCGAGGCTCTCAAGCGATGCTGGAGAAGGGCCCAGCAGGGGGAGAGGCGGCTCACCAGCTGGGGAAGGAAATCAGCATAACACCAGGGATAAAGGGGGGCAGATGGGGGAATCGGCGAGGGGGCTCCAGGACTCCTCGCCGGAGATCAGCGAGGAGAGCACGGGTCCTCCGCTACCCACGCCCTCCCTGCGCAGAAGACTTCCGCACAGGGAGAGTAGGAGGAGACTTGGAGTCAAACAACTTTTATGCTGGAAAAGGTTTAAGAAATGCCCACTGACGGATTCTGCTAGCGACTGAGCAGCCATGAAGTGTAGGGCTGTCCAGACAGAAAAGGTTTAACAAGGCAAACTAGCCAGGAGTGGCACCAACTTGCGCACGAGTAACCCCTACATTTATTACACCTTCCCACCAGAGTGGTACCTATTTATCTACTTGCACTTTGACATGCTTTCGAACTGCTACGTTGGCAGGAGCAGGGACCGAGCAACGGGAGCTCACCTCGTCATGGGGATTCGAACCGCCGACCTTCTGATCGGCAAGTCCTAGGCTCTGTGGTTTAACCCACAGCGCCACCTGTGTCCCTGTGTGGTCAAAAGAGAGAGCTTCAAATGGTGTGGGAGCAGTCATTCCTCTCAGATACCTGGACCCTAAGCTGTGCTGGGCTTTGAAAGTAAGCAACCATAGTTTGAATTGTGCTCAGAAATAAACCAGAACCTAGTAACATTCTTTCGTTCTGCCATAGGCTCCTCTGAGAGGAGGGATGGGATACAAATTGAGATGATAATAATATGAATAGACCCTCTCCTTTCCTCTGCCCTGCGTCCAGCCTTCCAATTTAACCAGGTGGATGTCTAAAAATGAATTATGGAATTGTTTCATGCTCAGTTTGCAGTAGTTTTCAATTCCTTCAGCTCATTTGCATCTTTTCTCTTTGGCCCACCCCAAACTTACCAATGAGTGCACTGGGTTTTTCCCGTGTTTTATCACAGTGGTCCAGGGGTGACTGTATCTAGATTCTTTTTTGTTCAGCGTAAAACGGTGCAGTCCTGCACAATATATAAACATCACATGAAAAAATTGTATGTTTAATGACATAACTGCATGTGATGTGAAATGTGACATTTGCGATAAGACCCCTCATTTTAATTTATTTAATGGTACAGGCAGGACCATCTCTCCAGGGGCATAGCATGGGCACGGCTGGGGGGCCCATTGCCCCTGGCAGTTTTTTGGGGGGCTGGGGGCACATTCCTCCTGATGCCCTGCCAGCCCACTGGAGGGCGGCTTGACAAGGACACAACAGGCATGCACTCCTTTTGCCCCTTCAGCTTGCAAAACTGACTCTTTCCCCACCTGTTCACTTACCTCATCGCCCACTGCAATTCTGCCTCTCCCTCCTGAAATTCTGACCTTTTCCCCGCCCCCGAAAACTATCTCTCACCTCAAGGAGGAGCTTTCCTCATTTTCTGTCCAGACCAGAGAGTCTCTGTTAATGGCCTTTTTAATGGGTTAATGACACAGCCATTCCAGTGATTACCTACTGATGCTTCTTCCTCAGGCAGTTTTCTGGACATGGAAAAACTGGTTTAAATTCCAGCCCCACTAGGCTCCCTAGGAATTTAGGGGTTTGCTCAAATTCAAACCTTTTACTGAATCCAGATATTTTAGAGGAGTCTTGTATCCCAAAAAACCATGTAACAATATAATTATTTTGTTATTTTAAATCTTGGTTTCAAAATGTAACAATTCACTTTAGAAATAGTAGCCTAGCTATTAAAAGCAAAACACTTTCTTTTAGAAATTTAGAGTTATGCCCTCTCGTAGAGAGAAGGAAGCCACTTTGTTTTTATTTCTTCCTTGTACTTCTTCCAAAGCCTTTTACATGATCAGACAAAAGAGTGCAAATGAGAAAGCAGCTAAGAATGAAAGTAAATTCACAGGAAAAAGGAGAAAAATGACAATTTTGAATAATTTATGTTTATGAAATAAGTGCCTGGCATCTGGAATTACACTTTTAGAGATAAAATGTCTGAAAAATGATTCCTCCACTCAGAGTTAATGTTCAAATTTGTGGTCTTAAATGTAAGGACAATCCATGCAATCTTTTAAGACTCCTCAGTGCAGTAGATTTGCAGCTGGCACATCTGCATCTTGGACATTTTAACTTGCCTGATAAAACCTCTCTCTTTATCTTCTATTTTTATAATTGTTCTAAATATTACTTAAAGGTAAAGGTAAAGGACTCCTGGCGGTTAGGTCCAGTCGCAGATGACTCTGGGGTTGCAGCGCTCATCTCACTTTACTGGCCAAGGGAGCCGACGTTTGTCCACAGACAGTTTTTCCGGGTCATGTGGCCAGCATGACAAAGCCGCTTCTGGTAAAACCAGAGCAGCGCATGGAAACGCCATTTACCTTCCTGCCAGAGCGGTACCTATTTATCTACTTGCACTTTGACGTGCTTTCAAACTGCTAGGTGGGCAAGAGCTCGGACCGAGCAACGGGAGCTCACCCTGTTGTGGGGATTCGAACTGCCGGCCTTCTGATCAGCAAGCGCTAGGCTCAGTGGTTTATACCGCAGTGCCACCCGTGTCCCAAAATATTACTTACTGTGGTCTAAACCATGGAGCCTCTTGGGTTGGGCTTGCTGGTCGGAAAGTCGGAGGTTCGAATCCCCACGGCGGGGTGAGCTCCTGTTCCTCTGTCTCAGCTTCTGTCAGCCTAGCAGTTTGAAAGCATACCAGTGCAAGTAGATAAATAGGTACCACTGTGGTGGGAAGGTAAACAGCATTTCCATGCACTCTGACTTCCGTCATGGTATTCTGTTGCGCCAGAAACGGTTTAGTCATGCTGGCCACATGACCCGGAAAGCTGTCTGTGGACAAACACCGGCTCCTTCGGCCTGAAAATAAGATGAGTGCCGCACCCCATAGTTGCCTTTGACTGGACTTAATCATCCAGGGGCCCTTTACCTTTTACCTTACCTTTACATATTTTATTAGTGCTATATTTTTAATAGTAAAGTGGTGAGCCTTCAAATTCAAATAATTTCTCTTCCATTCAGGAACCTGAATTAGGGGGTGTGTTTCCAGTAGGAATCCAGCTTGAATGGTCTCACCCAGGATATTGTAGGAGCTGCTGATTTCTCTTGATGTCTGGCTGATTTGCAGAACAGCAGGCTGCATCCAGTCCTTCATCTGGTTGCCCCTGGGTGACCTCCACTGTTACCTGTTTTTACCACACTGCACAATCCCCCTTTGAGAGTATATGGAGAGAGAAAAGGCTAGTAGTTTTCAGTTCTCAGAACACTAAAGCTGACAGAATACTAAAGTGATGCCATGGCAGTGGCAGCAAAGAATATGTCGTTTTTCTCAGCTGTAATAGCACCTGCAAAGTACCGTCTAGTGTCTGTTGCTCCTTGCAGCTTATTTGACATCTACTTTTCAGGTAAAATAATTCATCAGCATGGGAATCTTAGCTATCACAGAATCTGAGATATCAAAAGTTCAATTCATTCTCCCTGTGTTTGGTTGTGGCCATCCATAGTAGAACACAGCAAGGCATGAGATGGTTTCTATTGATGGTAAAAGTGGGAAGAGGGAGTCCTATCCAAAGTTAGTCATCCTCAGAGCAGACCCATTGATTTTAATGGAAGTCACTAACTTAAATCAATTGGTTTCAATGGGCCTACTCTGTGTGTCTTAGTGGTGTCAAATTGACACCCCATCTTGAAAGTGCATCCCAAATTGGTGGGACCTGCAATTTGCACATATGTTATATCCTTATGCTGCTAGAGAGCAGTGTGCTAGAGCTGTGTCTGGGACTGGGAGTTTGTGTGGCTGAAGGGAAGCAAGCACTTGGCCTCTTGATTCCCCGCAGCCTAGGCCCAAAGAGAGGTTTAGTCATTTTCTCACAAAGGAGACATTTCCCCCCAAACCATTCTGTGATGTTGCCATATTGCATGAGGGTTGTTGTTTTCTCAACACGTAACTGAATGGAAATTTTGAAATGCCATCAAATACAATACCTAATTTGTTTTTGATGCCCTCTTTTCATAGTTCAAACCATCCTCATGGTGGCTTACAACATAAAAAAAAAAAAAATGTCATACCAAAAGTAGTCATAAACATATTATTCAATGTGGTCCATGTGCTGCTTCAATAGAATCTCTACTCTATCTACCTGTGTGCCTTGACTGATGGGGAACATGAAGTAAAGGGAGCCTACAAGGCAAGAGAAACAAAGATTTGATGGAATATGAAAGATCAATTTACTGCATAGCTGTCAACTTACAGATTTGAAAATAAGGGACCAGCAGCCAAAATAAGGGACCTGCAGCCTCACCTGTTCCAGGCACTCCAGTCTTCCTGTCCTCCTGCAGTCTGGTCAAACTCATGCTGGTAGATTCGAGAACACTGTCCAACCAACTTTGTAACCAGAGGTTCAACTGAATAGAATCTGAATCACATGCACCACAAGGCCTATGCAGCCTCAACTTAAGATGGCTCCCCGGTCTGGCTTTGCACTGCAAAGTTTTCAGCAGCACGTGCAACAAAATGGCGTCCAGCATTCAAAAAACCCCTCAGCTTGCATTAACTAGCCACACAAAAGGCATGCAAGCTCCACCCCCAGCCATTCTTAGACTTCTTATTGGGTGAGCAACACAGCCAAGCAACACAGTTGGAGCCTCCCTCCTCCCTGGCCGGCAGGGAGGGAGGGAGAGGAGCTGCTTCCTTTGAAATTTAAGGGACATCATTTAAGGGACATCCATCAATAAGGGACAGCAGCGGGACATGGCGCTGCAATAAGGGACTGTCCCTTCAAATAAGGGACACTTGACAGCTATGATTTACTGGAAGTATTCAAAACCCCAGTCTCCAGGCCAATTCTAAAATAAATACAGGCAAACTGAACTTCAGGCTTGGTTTGTATTCACCACTGCTACTGTAACTTCCTTACATTTCTCTTAAAGCTACCGTTTGCCAGCTGCATTGAAGATATCTTGCTGTGGCGCTCCCACTGAAATTGTCGGAACAGTGTCTGAATGCAAGGATGATGAGGAACCATCATTCTCATAGTTCCTGATTTACCAGTATTCAGAGGGAGCATATTTCCCATGGATCTTTCACCTAAGATTGTTGTAAACATGCACATCACTGTCCCAGGTGCAAAGGTCATTGGAATTAGCACCTAAAATGAAATAATTTATTTACCATTTTTTTGAAGAAAAAAATACATACCGGTACATTGTTACCTGAGCCTATTCCAAATTGGGTTAGAGAGGGCTCACCTGCCACTATTATTTTTATTTGCAGCTTTTAGAATCTTATCAATTCTGTTTTCTCTCAGTTTCTGATGTTTTTATCTTAAGTTTAGTTCTCCACATTTCCACATGTTTGCAGTTTTTTTAAGGGTCTCATGAGAATTCATCAGCATTTTCGTGTGAATCGCTCCTAATTGTACACATTTTTTTCATATGCAGTTTTGCATAATATATACATGTTTGCAAGACAATTTCCCCCTCGTATATGCATTTCTGTACATGTTGCTGGACTGGATTTCAAAGAATAGGTATGTTTCAGTTCACATTATTCTGAAGGTGTAAATTAGGTATGTATACCTATAAATGTGAACCAACTTGAATTTCTCCCCCATCTCAAGCAACTATGTGAGAAAGGGCTGATAAAAACAAATGTCTTTTATGGGTCAGAGGAAGGAGAGATTACTGGATATGGTTGAGCCAAAGGCTGTTTTGAATTGCACTCTGCACACTTAGACTAAAATTATATTTCTGTATAACATCATTAAATGTATATCAGTAAACATATTTTTAAAGTTAGATACAGAAGTTGGTAGTACCTTTCTACCTTATGTTTTCCCTGATAAATATTCTTGCTGCAAATACATAAAGAAGAATATATTTTTTTGATGAAAGATACAATAATGGGAAGTGTTATCAACAAGAGAAATGTGCTACTTTGCTCCGCACCTTCTTTGCTACAAATTCACTCTCTATCTGTGGGAAGGAAAAGAAAGGAAAGGCTGTACATTTTCAAATATGGCTTTAAAGAAAAGGTTTCTGTTTTAATGTGGACCAGTGCATATCTCTCTGTAAAGCAGCCAAACTGTTGACAAACACACTGTGATGTTCAGCTTCTTTGTGAAATTTATTTCTGAAAATCCTGTTGCTCTCAGATAAATGTGTTGTTGTGTTTCTTGTGCTTTATCTTTTAATGCACTGGATGGTGCACAGTTTAAATTCTAGGGGGGATTGTGAAGAGTAATTCTTTTAACTATTTGAAGTGTGTAGAAGAATGGCAGGTTTGTACCAGGGACAGGGCAGAGCTGTTCCATGGCTAAAGTCACCGAAACTATTCAGATACTTTGTGTGTGTATGTTTGAAGAATTCGCCAGGTGCTTCCTCCGATAACTTAGAAAACCATTGCCAAAGGTTTCTTCCCCACATAGATAATGAGCAATCAATTCTACTTTATTGAGCTAGCTCTAAATTACCCTTGTGGGCTGGATCTTAAGGTTTTCATTGATACCCTAACAGTGAAATAACTGAAAATCTCTTCTGTATTGGGGCCTATCTAATTATTTAAGTTCATGAGAGTACATGATGTTTTATAGAGGAACTTACAATTTTATAGAGGAACTTACCATTTGAATTTCAACAGCAGGCAAAACAATAAAGGGCTGAGATGGAGGCTAAAGCAAGGCTAACAGAAAGAAAAAAGGTGGATAAAAGAGAGGCAAGGGTAATAATGTAAAAGTAAAGATAAAGGATCCCTGGATGGTTAAGTCCAGTTGATTTGACTATGGAGTGTGGGACTCATCCCCGCTTTTAGGCCGAGGGAGCTGGCATTTGTCTGCAGACAGCTTTCCAGGTTATGTGACCAGCATGACTATATTGCTTCTGGTGCACGGAACACCATGATGAGTGCCAGAGCGCATGGAAATGCTGTTTACCTTCCCACCACAGCGGTACCTATTTATCTAGTCGCGCTGGTATGCCTTTGAACTGCTAGGTTGGCAGGAGCTGGGAAAGAGCAACAGGAGCTCACCTCACCACATAGATTTGAACTGCTGACCTTACAATTGTCAAGCCCAAGAGGCTCAGTGGTTTAGACCACAGTGCTACCTGCATCCCTCTGGTAACAATGTAGTTACACCTACGTAGCTGTAGTTTTTCAGATAGGGATAGGATGGAGGGGTTAATCCACCCAAAAGGTGGTCTTTGAAAAGGAATTTTGGACAGAACTTCCATGCACAAGTCAGGAAAAATGGAATGTAGTCAGAGCCTTTTAGCAGATCAAGAGATTTTGGGGACACAAATTGTAGCCTTTGAAGTGTGATGTACCATAGACAGGAATATATTGAGATATAATGGCAGAAATATAGGGTTGGCAAGGTTGTATAAGACTTCCCATACAAGGGCATGACCTTGACACTGGATGTGGAAGGGTATGGAAAGATGGTTTGAGAATATTTAGGAAGCAGAGGTGAATGGTTTTGGTAGCAAAGACTAATTGTTTCAATGATGATGGTGGTGGTGGTGGTGTTAGTCACTTTTCTTAGTGACTTACATCATCATCATTATTAATTTATTTATTAAAAGAAATATAGGACCTAAAAATACAGCTATACAAATAGAAGGTGGGACCTACAAATCCTGCCCTATTAAAAGAGGCCACAATGCCACCCTTCAGATTGAGGGCCAAAAGCCTGCATAAGGAGAAGTCTTTGCCTGGCACCTAAAGATAGATGGAGAGAGCATTTCACAGACATGGGGGCCACCACTGAAAAGGCTCTTGCTGCCATCCTTCAAACCTCACATGGAGGGAAACACACAAAGAAAGGCCTCAAAGATTTTCAGATATAGTTTTAATTTGTGTTCTTTCATTGGATTACACCCTGAGGTGTTCTGCAGAACTGTTGTCTCAAGACAACATGAAAGCATGTATGGCAAAGTCGCATCACTTGTGATTACTCTTGGTTTTGTTCCATCTCTTGACAATCCAACCACATGAGCCTTGCAGACAGCTTTAGGTTTCCAGTGAACAGCCTCCCACCCACTCCTAGTCTTGCGTCTGCAAACTGGCCAAGGGATTCCTTGGACAATATACTTCACCCTGCAGCTGCCTCAGTCAAGTCGTGTTGTGATGCCTTTGTATCACATGATGTGGACAGGACCTATTGCTAAAGAGTGAAAGCATCAAAAGCTACTATTTTGCTAAGGCTCAAAGCTGCACACCATATGATGCTGGCGGGGGCAGGCCAGTAGGTGGGCAAGTGTAGCACAACCTGAATTCCTGGTTCAGAATTCAGTTTATCAGAATCCATATTATATTGTACTCACAACATACTGGATCATATTGCAGTTGTAGATTTAATCTTTTGTTGTACTTTTGAGATCAGTTGCTAGCAGAGTCCATTTTGAAGAAACAATGGGATGGAAGCATAAAACCAGCACAAAACACTCTTTGTAGATTCCCCACCCACCCACCCAAAAATGTTGCCATCTCTTTTTGAGAAGAGAGCCAAAGAGTAAAATTTTGGTGTGAAGTTATAGCCTCTCTCTTTAAAGTCATGACCAGGCTAGTACTTCCCAAAGCTGCTCTCTGATTTACTGTTGCTCCTTTGAATGTGAAATACACACTTGTAATACTGGAAACATTAACCAAACTTATTTTGGATTTCATTTTGGGGCACTGCACAGTGCATAGTTATCCAAGTTGGTCCCAATATCCCTGTAACGTTCAGCTAGATTCCCCCCACCCCACCCCACCCTGGTTTATCAGATCACAGGCATACTAGGCTCTTTGGGTGGTTTTTTATTTTTTGGCTAAATGTTGTGATTTGTGCAAGTGGCATTAAAGCACTTTTGATCTTTCAATTAAAAAAAGGGAGCTATTTGAAGGGATAGGCCCGGCTGCTATTTCTTGATAAGGAATGAAAAGATTTGCAATTCAACATCAAGCTCTCTTTTTCCTTCTCCCACACATTACACTGCTGCCAAAAGTAAAGAGAAATGCAGAAAGAAAAAGAAAAAAAAACCCAGCAGTTTTTGCCTTTTTAAAGTTATCTTGTCTGGCAGTGTGTCCTTTGAAGATAGACGTTCCCAACCTGCAAAGCTCACCTCAGATGGCTAATGTGACTTTGCTGCTGTTCTGGGTCTTTACCGTGACCCCTGGCGTGGTCTTATGGCCTAAAATCCCCTCTGTGGTGGTTTACTAAAAACTGCAGGCTGAATAGGAAATAAAGTCCCTAAGCTTACAACTTTCCCTGTTAATCCCAAACATTTCTGTGTTTGGGCATCAAAAAGCTTAATCATCTATCATGTATGCGACTGCTGGGAGAACACAGTGCGTAAATTGGCAGTGGCGGACTAATTCCTACAGATGTTCTAGCGTTTGTTTCCTTAACGTAAGCATTTGGCTTGAGAGAAAATAACTGCCTAAAGGTTAGGGGGAAGGTGTTGGTGTTGGTGGTGGGGAACCAAACTTCTTCAACGCCCCAGGCTTTCTGGGAAAGGGATTGGTATGTGAACAGCAATGTGCCTAATCAGCTGAAATAGAAAGAAGAACATTGTAGGATTATTTTAGGTAATGAACATTATGTTTGGCGATAAGACTGATTTCTCACTTATTAAATTGTTGCTGGAAAATGTGTCTGAGGAAATTATTTCTCTCCTTGAGTGTTTTGTTCAGAACAGAATTTGTGCTAAGCCTTCTTTTAAGCTGTTGGTTATCCTTTAAGAATGGTGTTCATTGACAGAAAGGGAGGGTATTGATGTGCTTTTCACCGAAAGCAAAGGAAGGGAGTGCTGGTGTTAAAACAGCTTCCCTTGCTTCCCCAAGGGGGTATTTGTGTGTATGCTTTATAGGCAAAGCAACAGTAAGGTTGCCAAACACCTTTCAATATGAGATATAAAAAGAAATGGCCATTTCTTCTCCCGTATTGTCCTTTTCACAGAACATTAACTCTCAGCTACACTTGTGCATTTATGCCCTTCAGGTCAGAACCATAATAGTCACTTATTTCTTTAATTCTTTATTGATGTTTACTCCACCGAGGAATCCACAACAGACACATGAAAATATTGTTTCTATATCCCAGCCTCCTCCAACAGATTCGAAAATGCAGTCAAATCCTGTTAATCAGAAAAACCTCGGAGGATACATTTTTGCCATGCTACATTTTTACCCTTGGGTACCTGTAACTAAGTTCAAAACTTGTATGCTGTATCTGTTTGGAAGTGTGGGCATATGTATGGATTGCTGCTTTGCTCTTTAAAATACCATATTTTTCCATGTATAGGTTTCCCCCCCTAAAAAATAATGTCCAAAATTAGGGAGCGGTCTTATACACAGATAGTGCCAAGGGTGGATTTTCTTACATCTGAGTCTTATAGATAGAAAAATATGGTACATAGAATAATAATAATAATAATAATAATAATAATAATAAATTTATTTATACCCCACCCATCTGGCTGGGCTTCCCCAGCCACTCTGCGCAACTTCCAACAAAATATTAAAATACAGTAATGCATCAAACATTAAAAGCTTCCCTAAACAGGGCTGCCTTCAGATGTCTTCTAAAAGTCTGGTAGTTGTTCTTCTCTTTGACATCTGGTGGGAGGGCGTTCCACAGGGCGGGTGCCACTACCGAGAAGGCCCTCTGCCTGGTTCCCTGTAACTTGGCTTCTCACAGTGAGGGAACTGCCAGAAGGCCCTCAGCGCTGGACCTCAGTGTCCGGGTAGAACAATGGGGGTGGAGATGCTCCTTCAGATAGAATGGAAAACAGCAGAAACAATGCTTCTTTAAAAAATGCTTGTTACCTTTCAGAGTATAAAAATATGGAACTTTTGTTTTTGCTGTTGTTCTAACTCTATTCTCTCATGTTGTATTTTCACTATCCTTGCTCTTATAACTATCTTTGTGTTGTTGTTTTTTGTTAGATCGTTTATTAACTATCTTTGTGATATATTTTAGTTTGCTGTTTTATGGTATTTGTATTTTTCAAGTTTTTTTTTAAGTAAGATAAAATATTTGAAAATATTTAAAGTTATGTACTTTGTCTTGTTTCCTATAAATACTGTAATCTCTCATAGTACAGTGGTACCTCAGGTTACATACGCTTCAGGTTAAAGACTCCACTATCCCAGAAATAGTGCTTCAGGTTAAGAACTTTGCTTCAGGGTGAGAACAGAAATCGTGCTCCAATGGCGTGGCAGCAGCAGGAGGCCCCATTAGCTAAAGTGGTGCTTCAGGTTAAGAACAATTTCAGGTTAAGTACGGACCTCCGGAACGAATTAAGTACTTAACCTGAGGTACCACTGTACCATTAAGTGTTTTTTTCTCAATAACAGAACAAGTGTTTATTTTTATTTTTTTTAATCAATGGAGCTGTTATGAGCTATGGAACAAGATACTCAAGAAACAGGAACAATTTTTGTCTTCAGAAGGCTTTCGGTCAAGGGCTATCCAGTGGGCTGCAAAGAGAGGGTATCATGGCTGATTTGTACATTTAAAGGGATATTGTAGAGAATTTTTTCTCATTTTCTTTCCCTATTTGTTAGAAATACATACAAGAAGAGTTGACTTGGCCAAGGTCAAAGACAACGTCTGAGGACAGAAATGGAACATTTGTCCCTTGCATCTCAGCCTCTTCCTCTGTTTCCTACAGCAGCCAGATCCCTTTCTCTGAGCAGTGTGATGGGACTAATTTTATTACTGCCTGCAAGGGAATCAGTTATTACACTGTGGAATGCCTGTAAATAAGCCAGCTCTCCCTCCCTTCTCTTCTCTGTGTGGCTGGTTTTTAATAATCTCAGCTACCAATTCACAATGCCTGACCCACTGCACAGATGTTGATTTCTTTGAGCAGCTGGGAAGTACAGGGTTGTTGCTGCCAAGTAAATATCTCCTGCTTTTACATCCTCAAAGATGAGAAGAAGAGACTCATTTTCTTGAAGTCATTAGACATTTATCTCCCCCTGCCTTTCTTCAGCTATTGTCATTTCTGGTGTTTCTTTGGAGAAGCAGCCAGGGCTGCCTGTCATTGTGTGTGTGTTGAATGCCTTGTATTCTTGTGCCAGCTTATATTTTGAAGAACGGCAAAGTGGCACTGGCTCTGCCTGTCTCACAGCAGGCATATATCATATTTATTGACACATGGAGAGTGACTGACTTATACTAACATAAAAACAATCCTGACAGAACCAAGGGCTTGATGTAAGGCGAGGGGAGAAATCTATATCTATCCTATATCTCTATCATATATCTATGTATCTATCTGAAAACAGAATGTATTCTACAGATGTGAAAGCCTTTGAGTGAAAGGTTTTCATTTGTGATAAATATTCATTTTTAAATGTTTGTTTTGACTGAAGTATAAAAATGAACAGAGCAGAATTTAAAAAGCAGCATGGACAAATGGTATCTGCTAGAACTCCCAGCTTCCCATTAACAAAGATCTCAAAGAGTGACTCACTCATTATTAGTGGGGCAGTAGACCTAGGGCAAATTGATGAAAGATAACAATAGTATTCCCAAAGATATAAAATTTGGTGATGAAATATGGGAGACCAACATCTCATACCTAGGGAATGCTACCAAGCATGTACTTCTGGGTTTGGAAGCGTGAGTTTTAGGCAGCTTGTAAAGCTTGACTCAAAGAGGAGCCAAGCATTCGTACATCCACATTCTTCCCCAGCTCAGCTTTTAATATGAGCCAGAGAAGAATTCACCTCCCACACCTTTTCACAACCAGCAGTACTCCAAACCCCATGTTTTCCCCTCTCCTGTTTCATGTGGGCAAGACACTTAAGGAAGCGAGGAAATATCTAATTCTTCAACAGCTGGCACTTTGCAATGGAGTATAGTAGTTAATGGTTAAGTAGCCCCTGGAAATAGGGGTCTACTTGGGGTTGAAGGGATTTGCTTTTCATTTTGTGAGTTTCTATAGAATTGTGATGCTCTAAAATTAAAAGTACTACATACTACATTTCTGTAAATAGTTTGCATAAATTTCATCTCTCTTATAGTTCTCTGGTGAGGTGTTTTGGTTATAAACATTGTATATCACTGACCGGGCTTGAATCATGAGCAAACTTGAGTCATATCAGCTTTGATCTTCAGGACTGCTGAATTCTGTAAGTGCATGAGAAGGGGAAACCAGAATAAGAATACTGGGCTGAATCCATAGTTTATTTCTTCCAGTGGTACTATCCTGAGTTTTGCTTAGGACAATCCTGCCGGTGGAAGAGCAGGATGCATTTTTCCCCAATTTCATCTTTTCCCTGCAGCCCCCAGCATCACCCCAGTGCTGTTTTGGAAGGTTTTCCAACCCTAAAGAGCAGATTTTGAAGGGTTTAGGGACTGCAGTAGAATGTGGCAATCAGTGACTACCACCTCCCCCTTTTCCTTCCACAAACAGAAGGGCTCCTTCCATTCCAGCAGAGGAAAAGTCAGAATCCAACCCAAAATGTTTACTTTTAAATCTTAAGGGGTTTGAGTACTAAAGTGGGAGTGAAGCATCTGTCCATTCTAAATCTTGCTCTTAGTGAAGTTAATAACTTTTTTTTTGAAGTTTGCATCTTTTTAAGTGTCGATAGTTGCTTTGTTCTTCTGAAAGGGATCAGTAGTCTGTTTATAAGCAGATTTTATTCATTCAACTAGCAGAATCAGAGACACATGCAGAAAAGAGAATTATTATCTGTATATCTCAACTATTCATTCTTCCAGCTGCCTTTATCTCCCAGAATGTTCTCTTTCCTTAAAGCAATATTTAATGTAAAAATAAAAACCTTCCTGGCAGGTGCACACTTTGTCAGTATATCAGGCTGCTGGCTTTCCCTATGACAGATGGAGTTGTCTTCCTTGTTAAAATTTGGGGCTTTAATACAGCAGGTCCGTCCCCCCCCCCTTATTGTTTATGTCCTGGCAGAAAGACGCCACACAAAGAACTGCAAGTAGAGAAAACTGCTGGGTCAAAATACCAGCTCTGGGAAATGCCAGCTCTGGGTCCTGTAATCCTTACGTGATTTCCTACATCTGTATCTTGCCCTTCCTCCAAGGAAGTTAGCATGCCATTTTTGCACTGTATCATTCCTGAGAGATAAGTTCTGCAAATTGAAACTAATTTGTCCAAGGCTATCCACTGAGCACCATTGCAGAGAACAAGTTTGTACTTGTATTGTCTACATTCTGAATACTTGCCACATCACATTCTCTCCCCCCCCCCCGTGTTTATTGTATTTCCAGTTTCAAAATAAAGAAACTGTATGTTCTAGGAAGGCAGCTTTCTCTAACATAGCAATCTTCTCAAAGTCATCATGCATGCAAGGGAGCAGGATGTTGACCAGCAGTCTCCTCCCGTACTAACTAGACTTGTTGCATGGTCCCAGCACATGTACAAACTGCACACATGTAGACCCTGTATGCTCACAAGCTCATCACAAGTACTGTATATTTCTAAAGTGGCTAATCTGCAGAAAATGCAAAATTGTTCCAAGCATAGATCCATAAAATATAAAGTTCAGGTAAATGATTCCTCTTCCCTGAATAAGTTAAAGTCTTAACTTTTACTTGATAATGGACATTTCAAGTGATGTTTTTGGAGAACTTTAAGACAGCATAATGAGCTACAGAAATGATAGCAGCTGCTTCAGATTAGGAAGCTGCAATTTGAGGAGGGGACTTATAATATGACACAAAGGCTTCTTACCTTCTTTAACCTTAAAAGAAACCAAGTTTTTAATAGGTTCTGGGTTCTAGCAGCATAGCTGCCAACATTCTTCTATTCCAGTCACTGGAAAGGAAGGAAATATCATAGTGGTAGCCAGAGCACTGGTGCCACACTACTGAAGCCACTGGCAGTGCTAGCAACTTCAAAAAAGGGGTTGGTTTTGTTTTTAAGAGAAAAGATAAGAAGCCTTTGTTATTGTTGCAGTGGAATAAATCAGGGATCACCAACCTCTTCCCTGCATTGCCCTGTTTTGGGATTTGCACAAATACTTCCCCCCAAAAATCAGCCAAATCCAAAAACAGGGAGAAAGGAAGCAATCTTATAATGAACATAATACAGCTGAAAGCATGGCATATTCCCAAGGGAGGGAGAGAGTTATTTTTTCATTACCAAAAGGTAAAAAGGCCATTTTCTTCAAGTGGAGAGAAAGATGAAATACTTGCCAATTGTATTTGTTCTTGTTAAGATTGTTCTTGTTAAACACACATACACCTTCTGCAGTTTTATTACCACCCATAAGTGGTTCACCAGAGTCTTAGTTTTTGGACTGTTACATTCTTCTTATTAGCTATAGCTGGTTGATGCACCAAGCCATTAGCACAATCAGAGGTAATTATGCCATTCATAGAACCGTTCTTACTGCATCTAGTTTTTCCTTCAAGTCCTGTACTTTGTTCAGGTAGCCCTCAAGTGTTTTGCCTCTGAGGTCTAACAAGCTAACAGGCTGGAATACTTTTGATGGTAAAGGAGAACAAGCACATTGAATGTTAGTTTTTCACAAAGCAGATCTTGCCATTGTAGATAATTAAACAGGACTTGTCTGTGCTTATTCCAGAATGGTGAGTTGCAGAGAAGCACTTTACTGTGCTTCATATTGCCCCTAATTGTGTATTGGACTGATGAGAATGAAAACCCTGGCAGATTGGTTGCTCAGAGGCCATCTTGAAAATAACAAAAAAAAAAAATATTATATAAAAAAGCGTGATTCACACTGATTGCACCAAATTCTTAAAAGTAAGAACACTGGAGTGGACTATTAAACTTTCACCTCTATGGAAATGAAGCTATCTGTGTAAAGTCGAGGGTCTGACAAATGATTATTACTTTCTGTGCCTATGTAATGGCACTGAAGTACAAATGGGAAAAAGCTAATGCTCCGTTAGATCTAATGGGACATGTTAAGTGCTTCTATAAGAATATCTACATGTTGGTGGCTAGCTCATAATCATTCTATTTTGCATTAGCAATAGTTTATGCAAAAGATAGGAACACATTGCAGTAACCATTGTAAATTGTATTTTGTGAAATGGAAGTAAATACTTGGCAACAAATTAGACATGACATGCTGTTGTGTATCTTTCCCCTTACTTTTGAAAAAAAAGGAATAAAAAGTAGTCTCAGAAGGTTGTGAGCGGATTGGGGGGGGAGGGGCTTGACCCTTTAATCTCTGGGTGTTTTCATACTCAAAATTGCACGCACACCCATGTTTTTCTCTCCATAGCAGAAAAGATGCTGGGGGATTTTTAAGAGGGAAAGTGAACAAAGGGGTTAAACAGTCCCTCCATTTCTCCACTCAAAACCCTTGCCTTCTGTAGCTGTATTTGATAACGGGGGGGGGGGGGGGGTTGGGCACCACCTCCAAATGAGGCAGAGTCCATGGGGTTCCAGGCATTCACCAAGGGTCTGTGTTCTTTTGGAGAATAGAGTCACAGCTGACACTGTCATAGCTTTAAGAAATGTGTTTTATTCACCTATTTACACCTTCAGTCTGCATGGAGGGAGTCCAGATCTTACAGCATGGCAATTCCAAGATGAACTTGTCCTCCACAGCAGTGCATCCCTGGAGTCAAAGGCATCTCTCCTAGCCAGTCTTCAGCTTGGCTGCCCAAGATCAATCCCAGTCTTCATTCTTTCCTTTCTTCCTCCTAGCACACCTTGCTAAAAAGTACTGTAACCTCAAACATACATCTTGGCAACTTCTGTCTGCAAAGGCCCAGGATTCCTCTTAGATGGGCCAATAACACCTTTTGTCATGTTAATGCCTGTATCCCAGGTGAAGCCCTGGCTTGGAAAGAAAACCCAGCCTGTATTTTTCCACCGACTTCCAAGCTTCCCTTTAATACCCCAAATAATCAAAATCCTACAATTTATTAATTTCTAGGGTTTAGGAGAGGTCCCCACCAAAATCTGTTAACCTTATGTAATGTCTCATTGGAATTTATAGACTGAGGGCAGTATCCACCTAACTAGGTCCTCTAGTACAAGGATTTCAATTTTCACAATGGCACTTTCCCTCCCTCTTCCCTGCCTGTGTCCCCCCTGTGTCCCCACCAAACCTGCTCTGGAAGGTTGGTGATTAGAGGCCATGGGGCGTGGGCAGGGAGAGAAATGGGGGGGGGGGAGTTCATTTGTGCAGCCAAAAGTCCTTGCACCAGCATACTTATTTAGCTGGATACTGACCAGTGTTCAAGTCTTTAGTCTAGCATCTTAACTGGTAGACAAGAATACCAATTCTGAGCTTTAGCCAGCCTGACTTTCCCCCTGCAACTGTTGGCTACTCGTATATACTCCTCCTTTGTGACTTCCCCTTTCTTCCATTTCTTATATATGCCCTTCTTAACTTTCAGCCACACCGGTTTCCTTAGATGCCTCCTACTTTTCTTTCTTGTTGGTATTGTCTGCATTTCTCCCATCCTTCTTGGGCTACTTTCTCATTGAGTAATTCTGACCACGGGATCACACCCAGTAGCTTTTCAAAATTGGCTTTCTTAAAGTCCAGAATGTGTGTCTGACTACACTCAGTTTTCCCTTCCCTCTTTCCTGAAGATCCGGGAGAACATGATCACTTCCTCCCAAGTCTCCAAGCACTTCCACTTCAATCACTTCCTCCCTATTGGTGAGGACCAGGTCCAAGACAGATGACCCCCTTGTTGGTTCTTCCACCTTCTGGGAAATGAAATTGTCAGCGAGGCAATGGAGGAATTTGCCAGACCTTACACTCTTGGCAGAGTTTGAGTCCTAACTTGGGAGAATGTGACTGCTGTTCATTATGGCAAAGTGCTGAACTTCTTCCTTGCTGCCATCTTAAGGTGATACTATAATAAGGTTCCAGACCAACAAAGCAAGGAGTTCATAAGACCAGATGTGAGGGCTTTTTGTTTTTGTTTTGCTTTTTAACATTTCTGACACTAAGCCCAGGGTCATTGGCAGTGGCTTGAAGTAACAAGCTCTGCTGTAAATACATGGTCCCCAGCTGTCTGCTTCTGTTAGACGGTCCTGGGTATTTTATAGCAAATTAATCATGCATTCTGACAGTTGCTAGAGTGGCATTTTCTGCTAAACTTATCCCTTTAATTAAATGTGGATGCTCCATCTTTAGGCTGACAATCTCTGGACACCTGTTTAATTTTTTAATTGAGGCCGTGGGTTTGCTTGCTCACTGTGCCTTTACTTTTTTACATCTTCCCCTCCCTGCACATGTTCACATAATGTTCCAAGCTGAGCTGCGGATATTGAAGAGGACAGCCTATGCTGACAGCTAAGGTCAATTCAATGCAAAACTTGAGCACTCATGGGCTTGAACTGAGTAGGTTGCTGTGTTTGCTAAATGCAGATTGACAGAAGTGTCCAAGGGACAACCTCTCCCCTCTATACAAAAAGCATCTAATTACTGCTGTGCTTAGCAACTTCACTCCATTTATTCCCCATCCTGGTTCAGGAGACTATGTGTATATATATATATATGCATAAAACACTGTAAAGTTACACACACATGCACACACACATATGGGGTTTGGAACATTAAAAAATAAACCAAAAATACAACGTTTACAAACTGCATTCTAATATATTTGTAATTCAGATTTCATCACACAGGGCAGCAGCTTTTCCCACAATGAAAGTGGATACTTTCATGTTTTGATATTAGGTTTTACCTTTTTCATAATACGCTTGCCAGCCCCACAAGATGCAAAGCTTCTATGCATACACAATTCTGGGCTGCTTCAAATGTGCACATACCACGTCCAAGTCTGTGGCTCTTTTTTCTGTCGTTTCTGACATTTTTTCTGTTACTGGATGCAAATTAATGGATGCAGATGTTGCATAGTGAGCATCACACATATAGCTATGGTATGGCACAGTGATGGTTGAAGAAGCCCCCATGTACCTGATTTTCTCCATTTTCTTGTTGCGGGTGGTCAGTTCATTTTGGAGAGAAATGGAATTGCTGAGGGGTGGGAGGCAAGGAAGGTAAAAGTGATACCTATACACCAGTAGAGACAGGATAGTGGCCTGAGTAGACCTTTTGAACTTCTGCTGTTGGTTTACATGTATCTGAAATGTAAAATAGGTATTTGTCTGATTTTGTTGACTACGTCTGACTTCAGTTTGAGAAAGATGCTGCAATTGAATGTAGCATGTCTGACAGATAGACTAGTAAGTTTCTTGATCCTAATTATTATTGTTGTCTCCTCTTACTGATCTTCACCCTTTTTGTGAGCGGTGCCCTACAGAGCTATATACCACTGTGCAGTACAGTTCACACCAAGAGAGAGGCTTTCAAACACTATTTTATATGTTAGTGTGTCCCCCTAGGTAGAAAATATGCTACTAACCTCCTGGGGTATGTGATACCCTTTTTACACTGTGCAGTGCCAGGCCTAATTTATTTATAGTTGGCATATATGGGAAGATGGAAAGGGTTGCCCTGTAAGTTTGTTTCGTTAAAACTGTCAACTACTCTGATATTTGGGCTGGGTGTTATGCCTTCCAGAAAGATGCTTGACAAGGAAACTGAGTTTATTTTACCAACATTTAACTTACCACATATATAGATTCCTCTGTTTCTCCTTTTAGAATATGGCTTGAGATGGCTTTTTGGAGAGGTGGTTGCAGGTAACAGCCCTGGAAATAGCATCTTTTGTGTTCTCCTAATTCTTTAATCTGATTTATCAACATTGTTATGAGGATTGAAACTTGAGCAGCAGAGAGTAATAGCAAAATGAAGTGTTTCAATCTGTAGGTTACTAGGTTAATTCTAGAAGTAACAGAGTGAGATTGGGTTGCATTTAAGCAATTTCTGCTGCATGGAGGAAAGACAGTTGATATTAGGAGTGTGCACCAGCCACAATATTCAGCTTCTTTTTTGTATCTTTGGTTTTGGAAAGCAGCCCAGACTATTTTGGAGCTGCTCTGTCTCTTTCTAATTCAACTCAGTATAAATTGGGACCAAATTAAATTTGTGAAGCTCTGTCCTCCCCCCCTTCCCAATTTACTATAGTGCAAAACCTAAAAATAGCTGTGCTTCTCCCCCGACAGAAATGGGTGAAATTTGCAGGCATAGCAGCTCCTTCAGAGAGGATTAAACCTGCAACATTGTGGGAAGATACATCCAGGGAATTTCATGCAGGGCATTTGTGGGATTTCTTGAAACAAATAAATTAATATTACTTTTCATTTTCTGCAACTTGGATGCAATTTTCAAGCATGATCTGAGGGTATGAGGCATGGCAAATTTCAGAATACTACCTACAGTGGTTCTCCCTCAATGGCAGACTATAACAATTTGGGATGGATACTATAGGAAACATAGAGGGGTTAGAGGTGGTGGTGGAAAAAGGAGAATAGATACCCAGGAAAGACTGGTGTGGGGAAAATGCCACCCCTCCAACAAAGAACCCTGTTACTGCAAGCATTGTTGGTAGCAGTGGACATTTCCTTGCCTCCCCATGAAATTATAGGGATACAGCGTATCCCTGGGAAAGAGTTCTCCATTCACTTGTATCTGGGAAGGGGGTAGTGAAGAAAATAGTATAAAATCCTAGGAAAGACAGGGGTGGGAAAAATGTCACTCACATGCCCAGCAAGAATCCTGTTACCTCAAGGGCCATTGGTGGAGTGGAGCTTATCCCCCACCAGTTTATTTTTGTGGATGCAATGGAGATATCTCCATTGACATACCTGGAGAAGACAAAAATCCATGTGTAAAAGAATATCTCTCCCCCTGCTCCAAATCGCTGAGATTTCAAATGTAATTCATTGCGATTAAAAGCTAGAGCTGCCTGTCAAAATGAGAGATCATCCCACCTCTCCACCCATACCGCTCTTGAACTCTGTCAAAACTCCAGTGACAGTTTTGTTTCTTAGGGGCAGAGGTATTTCTTTTAAAAACCACACACACAGAGCTGAGAAGCCATAGAGCCACCCAGAAGCTCATCTGACTTGAGCTTCCTTTAGTTAACTGCTTGATATGAGTCAGAAATGTGAGGACCTTCCATTAGATCCGTGCGGTTTTCCTCATAAATTGGGGCACAAGTGAAGTAAATGCACACCTCTAGTTAATACTGTTGAGAGATTTTATGACTCTAAATAACCGTACATTTAATACAAGTGAATTAAAATTTAAAAGCCCCAAGATGTGTTCCCTTTATCTTTGCTTATGTTTTGATTCATTTATATTGGCTGAGTTTCCTTTGCGCATTTCCAAATTTGTATTTCTATTGCATACCACATCTTTAACACAGCTATAAGCAGTGTCTGTTAACAGCAGTCTCTTCTTATATAAATCTAACAATGGCCTTTTGCATTTCCCCCTTCTGCCTTGCGTCAACTCATGCTTTCCAAAGATGCAATTTGAAATCCGTTTCTTCCCTATTTATTCTCCATCAGTGACTTCCATATCAGATTTGTTCAGTTTTAAAGTCAAAACAAGGTTTTTGTACCTGCCAGCCAGCCCTGCAAGCTCATTGTGGCATCTCAAATTCAAGCTGTGTTCTTTATGCTTCATGCACCAGCATCATCATCAACAGTTAAGATTCTGGGACTGGAATTTAGCAGGCAGGTTTGTTGGGGAAGCATGAGATGGAACATAATTTTGATGCTTTATGTATAATTTTATTGCTGACAGTAAACTCAGCACACATGAAGCTTGCTTCTCTACACTGGAATTCAACTGTGTATCTTGAACTCATATTGCTGTGAAGAGGAACCAGTCTTGTACATGATACATGGGGAGCAGTTAAGGATTGTAGCAAGATGATCCTTTGTATAATCTCGTGTTTGTCCTGAAAATCCACTTTAATGGGTAGTTTCCTCCCTCCACTTGGTAAACCCTATTTAGAATAACAGATATATATATTTTTTATGACAGCCCAGAATGTCGTTGCTGGGGGGAAATTTGGTCATAAAAACGAATACACTCCCAAAGATGCTATTCCTATTTCAGACAGTACCTAGAGTTAATGACATCCAAAATTTTAATGAATGGCAAAAAGATCTATCTAAGTCTATTTGGCAGGGGAGAAAACCCAGGATAAAACATAAAATCACGATTGACACTAAAGAGAGAGGTGGCTTCCCCCCTCCCGACTTACAATTATATTTTGATGCATCATGCTTAAGTTGGTTGAAAGAATGGGTTTTACTAAAGAACAGTTACCTATTGGACTTGGAAAGGCATGACCTAAAATTTGGGTGGCATGTGTGCCTGTGGTATGGGAAGGCCAAATATATAAGTTTCTCAAACCACATAAATAAGAAAAACCTTTATAGGGTATGGGGGAAATGCAAAAAACTTATTAGAAAGGAAAACACTGATGTAGCATGCTGACATCACACAGTTCTGGCTTCGGCCCCCTCAATCATGGGGACAAGGTGGCTCTAAATGGAGCATCGTCCTACTGCCATGGTAGTGCTGATTTCTTCTTATCCAAGCCTAAACTTTACTGTGGCAATAATAGGGTCTGAGGATGTTGCTCCTACCTCTTTCAAATATCATGATATATTAACAACACAGGTATGTTAGCCCAAGACTGTTTCTTTCTCATGCTAGAAATATGCTACTCCCATGCCCAAGAGATAATAAATAAAAGGATAACAGCTCTAAATTTGCATACTTCCTCCCAAGGTGATATCTTATAATTGCAGTCAAAGGAAAACGTGAAAATAATCATATTAAGCCAGAGACACGTTTAGGCCAATAGCTGACTAAGTTCTGTTTATCTGTAAAAATGTTTAACTAACTTGTCTTCTGCTAGCCACACAATTTTGTTTTAAAGTAAGATTTTCCATCCAATTACATTCAACCCAAAGTTGTTTAAAACTGGCAGCCCAGCACATACAGTACTTTTTTTTTACTCCCTTTGTTTTATTGTCAGACAGGACAAAGTGTGATTTTTTTTTTTAATTTGGAGAATGTATCAATCACTAGCGTTACTAGTGTTTGGAATTCATGGCAAAGCCAAGAGGGAGACTGTCCTCTTTCTATGAGCTGCCTATCAACGGTGACATTACATGCTCTTAGTCTGTACATTTTCAAAAGTGTTGTGAAATTTTTCAAAGTGAATGGCAACAGGTGATTCCTTTGTTTCCTGAACTGTGTGCATGCCAAAATCTTGACAAGGTGAAGCCCTTTATAGGAAGGTTGATGACATATTTTCCTGCCTTTCAAAAGTCTGCTTTGATTTTGTTGCTTCTCTGTTTAAGTTCTGTTAGCTACACTTCAGCTTTAAAAATATATAAAAATCTTCAGCAAAACTACCATCACCACAGGGAGCTATTTACACATGTCCTGGTTTTCTTAGAAGAATAGCTTTAAAAGAATCGTATACTTTCCTCCTCATCTATTAGACTTGCGCTTTATTCCACAGGCATTTTTGTTCACAGTAGTTTAATGTCAGATCTACAGGAGATTGCACCAGAGACATGCTCTCTGTTCCCATCCCTATCCCAGATCAGGCTATTATGCCAAGGCCCAAACAGACAGTTTCTAGAGAGATAAGGTGTGAATCTTCCAAGTGCAAGTCATAAAATTGGAGTCTGCTAGCTGAGCTGTGGATGACGAGCACAGGCTCTGCATATTAGGAGGCAAGCAGGATGGGTTTAACTCCTCCACATGAGCTCACTGAAAATAAACAGAAAATGAGCAATTTGGGATACAAGCATATATCTGCATTGCAGACCTATGGTTCTGTTTTATGGTTTTATTTGGCTGTTCAGTTGGGGTTCATTGGCAAGTTGCAAAGCCCAGGCAGCAAGCCAGTGAAGTGAGCATGAGCAAACTGTGCATGCTGACTCTGCTGTACTTACGCAGGAAGGGAAACAAGTGATTATTTCTGAGTGTTCTGTTCTCGAATGGAAAGGGAGCCAGTTGCTGTTGGCCCACCCATATGAGTGTTCTCCTAGGAACACTCAGAAGAGCTTAAAGTAGACTGCATTTAGGGAATGGATCTAATTCCTCGTGAGAGATGCCTGGTTTTACACAGGAGAGCCATACTTTTAGGCACAAGTCCTGAAAGCTTATTGCAGGCACAGCAAGTGGATATCTTGGGAATTCTCTTCAAGGTTCATTGAGGGAGAACAGGAAAGAAGCTGGATGTCTTACTGGTTGCAACTGGAACCCAGAGGAACAAAGGGAAAATAGGACTTACCTAGTGAAAAAAACTAGTATTCTGTCTGAGGTACAGAAAATGGTAACTGTACCTCAGTAACAGCTATGGTAGGACCCTGTTATATGAGCCGTAATATTTAAAACATAAGAATTAGTCTATATATGACTAGCACACTCCTTCTTTGTGTTGATGCTTACGTAGCACAAACTGCACTACTCGTGCACAAGAGAGATACATTAGCAGGATGAGGGTAACCCATGAGGCGCAGAATGACAAAAAAGACAACAAATCCTAAGTGGTGGAACCACGTCCTAAAGCAGCCCAGTGAGGACTCAGCATGATTAGTTGCCATGGGGTGCTGAGGGACTATTGGGGGTGGGAAGGGGCAAGAAATGGATGGAACAGAATCCTGGAAGTGGGCTCACATAGTCAGCTTGAACCCTGAGCAAGAGCACCTCACACTGTAACACTTCGTTGTAGGTCCCATTTACCTCCAAGTTACTCAGTGATTTTATTTGATCCTTGTTACAGATGGGTAGCCGTGTTGGTCTGCCATAGTCGAAGTAAAAAATTCTTTCCTGTAGCACCTTAAAGACCAACTAAGTTAGTTCTTGGTATAAGCTTTCGTGTGCATGCACACTTCTTCAGATACACTGAAACAGAAGTTACCAGATCCTTCTATATATTGAGAAGGTGGGGAGGGGTATTACTTAGAAGGGTGGTGGGAATCGGAGATTGGCAGATAGCTGAGATGAGCCTGTTGACGACTCTTAACGACTGTAATAGGTCTTACAGGAAAAGGCAAGGGGTGAGAAGGTGAGAAATGGCTTAGTCATGTATAATGAGATAAGAATCCGATGTCTCTGTTCAGACCAGGTTTCTCTATTGTTTTAAGTTTGGTAATGAGTTGTAATTCAGCAGCTTCTCTTTCCAGTCTATTTCTGAAATTCCTTTGTAGTAAAACAGCTACTTTGAGATCTTGTATAGAATGTCCTGGGAGATTGAAGTGTTCTCCTACTGGTTTCTCTGTTTTGTGATTCTTGATGTCAGATTTATGTCCGTTTATTCTTTGGCGTAAGGTTTGGCCTGTTTGTCCAATATAGAGAGCTGAAGGACACTGTTGGCATTTGATGGCATACACAATGTTAGACGATGAGCAATTAAATAGTCCCGAGATGGTATGTGTGATGTTGTTGGGGCCAGTAATGGTGTTGTCCGGTTGGGGCCAGTAATGGTGTTGTCCTGGTGTTGCCACATACACCCGGACAACACCATTACTGGCCCCAACAACATCACACATACCATCTCGGGACTATTTAATTGCTCATCGTCTAACATTGTGTATGCCATCAAATGCCAACAGTGTCCTTCAGCTCTCTATATTGGACAAACAGGCCAAACCTTACGCCAAAGAATAAACGGACATAAATCTGACATCAAGAATCACAAAACAGAGAAACCAGTAGGAGAACACTTCAATCTCCCAGGACATTCTATACAAGATCTCAAAGTAGCTGTTTTACTACAAAGGAATTTCAGAAATAGACTGGAAAGAGAAGCTGCTGAATTACAACTCATTACCAAACTTAAAACAATAGAGAAACCTGGTCTGAACAGAGACATCGGATTCTTATCTCATTATACATGACTAAGCCATTTCTCACCTTCTCACCCCTTGCCTTTTCCTGTAAGACCTATTACAGTCGTTAAGAGTCGTCAACAGGCTCATCTCAGCTATCTGCCAATCTCCGATTCCCACCACCCTTCTAAGTAATACCCCTCCCCACCTTCTCAATATATAGAAGGATCTGGTAACTTCTGTTTCAGTGTATCTGAAGAAGTGTGCATGCACACGAAAGCTTATACCAAGAACTAACTTAGTTGGTCTTTAAGGTGCTACAGGAAAGAATTTTTTATTTGATCCTTGTTTCCTTACAATACCCCATTATTCATATTTGTCTTGTTAGATGCAGAGTGGTATTTAACTACTTTTTTTTTGGTAGCGCAAGGGGGGGAGCTTGCCCCTCTCCTCCCCCTGCCTGCACCCATGCCATCCCCAAATCTGTTCCGGAGGATTGGGGGAAACCCCAAACAGATTTAGAGGGTGTGCAGGGGGAGGAGAGGAGGAGATCATTCAGTTGTGTGAGGAAAAAACTGATACACTTTATGTTATGTCGAAAGCATTCTAGTTTCATTACTGGCTGTGTAACTGACATGCTGCAGCTGGCATTGGACTCCGACTCCTATCATCCCAAGCCAATGTGGTCAATGGTCAGTGATGATGGGAATTGTAATCCTGCAACTAGGGGCCATTGCTTGCCATCTCTGCTGTATATGGTTCAGGGAACTGGCAGATAGCCCTGCTTCTCAGGGTCCTGGTGTGAGACCCATAACATCCGCCAGCTATCTTGACACAATGGCTTTACAAAGTTCTCCACCCCAAACTTCAAATGTTCCTCCTCATGTTTTATTTTTTTTGGGGGGCGGGGGGTATGTTGTCTGTATTTAAAACATTTAAATACAAAGGTTGGATCCAAATCGAGTCAAGCTTAGATCAGGTCCACTGAAATCAATGGGATTTAAGTTTTCAGGGACTCAGTCTGGATTAGTGTTTTCTCCTTCCCAACCCAACCAGAGTCCCAAACCACAGTCCTAATGAAGAACAATATTTTCCTAATAATGTAGGCCAAAAATATCCTTGGTATGACAACTGAACTTCTAATTTTTAGTCAGTGTCATGTTTTAGAAGTAATTTAGTGTGAAGATGATTACTGCCATATCTCCTTGGAGATACTTCAAAGACCTTTACATAAGTAACCCATCCCTTTCATTTAGGTAACTTGTTCATTTTTCACTTGGACATTACAGAAGCAGTCACTAGAAGTGAACCATAATATAATGTTGGCATGTTTGCCCATCACACAAAAATGATAATATCTGGACGTCATATTTTTTCTTGATTTGTCCAGGCTATTTGTAATGAGAGTCTGGATTGTATTGGACAAAATGATATAACATGTAATGAAGCTTTTCAGATTATTTCACGTTGCAACTTTCCCATGAGTCACAAAGCACTTTAAAGGCAGGTACACCAGAGGATTTCTGTTTCAGGCAGAATGTGGGATTATAAGGAGAATGACGTTCCTGTTAAGCAACACTTGTCTCTCATCTTCAGCTCTTGCCATTTGGCATGACCGTTTGGATCTAGGAGACACCGAGTAGCCATAGAAGATGAAATAAAGTTTTCAGTTTTTACAATGTGATGAGCACCTCTGTCCCCAAACTCCAGAGATGAAAAGCCCCTGAGTGAAAAATGTTGACAAAAGTGAGATGAGCAGGCACTTGGGGCCAAATGACATGTTACATTAATTGCATTATAGCATTTAATATAAATGTAGTTAAAAAAATAATTGCTGCTCCAGGGTGGTGGTGATGGCTGATGTGTGGTTCAGCTGGTAACTTTTCCCTCCCCTGTTGAGATCATAACAAAATCAATTTGGATTTTTTTGTTCTCAGCATCTGACATGGCATAGAGCTGCTTTTAAATTCAACTGCCCCAACTACCAGAGCAAAAGCACCTTGGGATAAAGAGGATTTTGAGACCTGGATGAAGGAAAGCAGCCACATAAGCATTTACAGGAGAGAATTAAGGGAACTGACTAAATTGGGCTCCTTTGGTATAAAATTGGAGAAGTTGCCCACAATTAAAAAGCTGTTGGGTCAGATCACATGGTTCACAGCAACCAGTGAGTTTTGAGAGTAAGGGGTTAATGTTAAGGTCTGCATAGTACAGGGTAAAGGACCCCTGACAGTTAAGTCCAGTTGTGAACAACTCTGGGGTTGCGGCGCTCATCTCGCTTTACTGGCCGAGGGAGCCGGCGTTTGTCCACAGACAGTTTTTCCGGGTCATGTGGCCAGCATAACTAAGCCATTTCTCGCGAAACCAGAGCAACGCATGGAAATGGTACCTACCGGAGCGGTACCTGTTTATTTACTTGCACTTTTTGGTGTGCTTTCGAATTGCTAGGTTGGCAGGAGCTGGGACCGAGCCACTGGAGCTTACCCCATCATGGGGATTCGAACCACCAACCTTCTGACTGGCAAGCCCAAGAGGCTCAGTGGTTTAGACCACAGCGCCACCTGCGTCTGCCTATCCTCCTACAAATCACTTATGTCATGCCTTCCCAAAAAGTTCCAGATGGCTCCCAAGAAAGGTAAACCAAGAGAAAATTAAAAATACAATAAGAACATATAAAACACTGAAATACAGTTACTTACAAAAGAAACATAAAACCAGAAAGATAAAATCACGTGAAAACCATCACTACAAACACATCAGCCAAAGTTCACTAAAATCAGTGTTGGTTGGCATCCGTCTGTCTCAGGAAACAATGGAAGAGTGCATCTTCAGAGTTGAAGGCAAACTGTTGGAGAGTTACAGTGCCTGCTGTGGCTGTAGAAACTGATACAGGAGAGACACTTTTACTGCCAAAGCAGTCAAAAAAACAAAGTTCTCCACACTGCTCTGAAAGACCATCAGGGAAGGAGTGAAGTGGGTCTCTCTGGGCTGAGAATTCCAATGTCTAGGTGAAGCCACTGAAAAGGCCACTGAGAGCTTATCATCCACAACTCCTAAAATAACGCTCCCTGTTCAGACTTAGCACACGGTTGTCATGTTATGTTTCTTAACACTATTCCTATTGTTTGTTCTGCCTCACCTTTGCCTTTCCTCATTTGCTTCTCACTTGGCAGGGGTCATGTCTGGCAAAACCTTGAGTTTTGATTGGACCCGTTTGCATAAAGTCAACACCAAACCTGTTTGTTGCCATGACACATACATGGTCTCACCACAACGCGGGAACCTTGGAAGTTGCTTTATAGTGAGTCTGATCAATGATCCCTCTAGCTCAAGGATCGCTTCTGAAGCATCTCTCCCAGCCCTACTCAGAGATGCTGGTGTATGAACCTGGGACCTTGTGTGTGCAAAATGCTGGCTGTTTGGAAGTCAGTTTATGAAGGATTTTCCTGTGGCTGTCACATTCACACACGGTGATGTGGCTTTGAAGAAGAGGCCCTGAATCTTTGAACAATGCCTAACGCGTCTGTCATTCTTGAGGGAGACTAAAATATCTATTCATCTCCAGGGATCAAGGGCACTTGTCGAATTGCTAGCTATTGTTATAGCCCAGATAGTTGGAGTAAATCTTTAGTTTATGACTAAACAGTAAATGTAGTATAGCCATAAATCAGCACTATGAACACTGGCACAGTGCATGCTGGAATATGCTTCCAACTCCCCTCAGAACACATCATTTTCTTTCGTTAACACCAGAGATGCCTTTTCTTCACATAACTCTGTCTTTTAGGAGTTGCTAACACTTTCTGCACTTAGTGTAACTGAGAGGCATCCACAGGGAAGAGATGTTGAGATTATTGCAGAAACATGTACAGTCCTTCACACTGCAAATCTCTCTCTGTGTCTGCAAGTCTCTCCCTGTGTGTTTCTAACACATTTTTTGTTCAGTAAACAAGAAGTCTGGAGTAGAAGTTTTAATATTTCTTCATGTTTTGTTGGCAAATAAAGCCCATAAGCTACCAAATAAAATAAAAGTGCATTTAACCAAATATTCAGGCAATCCAAACACTAACAAATAATAATAATAATAATAATAATAATAATAATAATAATAATAATAATAATACTATAGTAATAATTTGTTATTTATACCCCCCCATCCTGCTGGGTTTCCCCAGCCACTCTGGGCAGCTCCCAACAGATTAAAAACAGAATAAAACATCAAACATTAAAAACTTCCCAAAACAGGGCTGCCTTCCGATGTTTTCTGAAAATCAGATAGTTGTTTATTTCCTTGACATCTGATGGGAGGGCATTCCACAGGGCGGGCGCCACCACTGAGAAGACCCTCTGCCTGGTTCCCTGCAACCTCACTTCTCACAGTGAGGGAACTGCCAGAAGGCCCTTGGCGCTGGACCTCAGTGTCTGGGCAGAATGATGGGGGTGGAGACGCGCCTTCAGATACACTGGGCTGAGGCCATTTAGGGCTTTCAAGGTCAGCACCAACACTTTGAATTGTGCCTGGAAACATGCAGCCATTGGGAGCCAATGTAGGTCTTTCAGGATCGGTGTTATATGTTCTCGGCAGCCACTCCCAGTCACCAGTCTAGCTGCCGCATTCTGGATTAGTTGTAGTTTCTGGGTCACCTTCAAAGGTAGCCCCACGTAGAGCGCATTGCAGTAGTCCAAGTGGGAGATAACTAGAGCATGCACCACTTGCAGCATGGGCTTTTGTAAGTTTCATTTAATTCCAGTGCTTCTCCTTATGAAAACTAATGTATTAACTAACTAGTAAATAAATTAGTTTTTAATGTCCCTCTGAATCCTACTGTCACCCATTTTACTCTTCTAGAAAACAACAACTTGAAAGTGTCTTCCATATGTACAGATTAGAAATTAACTCCTTTCTCATAATAGATTTCCACAAGACATTTTGTAGTAAAAGAACTATCCACCTGTTGACTAAAGTCATGATGAATTCCTGAGTGACTTTCATGGTTGCTGCCATATATTGTTTGCCATCAGCATCCCATGCTTAATGCATGCTATTTGCAAAACACTGATTTCATAAAGGATTCCTCTTGATCATTGTGGTTTTTAGAGCCTATTTTTCACATATTAGCCCTGAAGGCCTCTGACAATAACTTTGAATGCAAACCCCTAGATATATGAATTCAAAGCAAATACCGAAATGCTCTTTTGTTCTTCTTTAGCCTCAAATTGCAGCATCAAGTGCTTTTTCTCACCTTAATGGAATACCCACAGTGGTAATTTAAAATTTGGGTTCTAATAAAAAAAAGACAACCTTGCTGCAGCCTTGCTTACCAATTCAGATAGCAGGTGTCATCACTTAAGTAATCATACATTCTGCTGCAGCCAATTTTGGCCACAGTTCATGACTTGGATAAATAGTTTTCTACATATTACAGCCAGGGATGCTGGCTCTTAAAATTAATCACATAGGAAATTGGAGGTGGAATCTTAGCTGATATCACACTTGTTGGAGTTCATAATTCCATTGGATAGGCTACTTTAATTGTCATTTATGTAGAGCTCCCAAAGTGCTGGACTGTGCTTGCAAATAGCCAATAGCGGTCAGGAGGGAATTTAACTTATGATCTCATTAATCTTCTGCCAGGCAGCATACAATCCAGTTGAGCTAAAGTACCTGGAATTAAGCTGATTTAATCATGCTTAAATCTCTCTTAATACCATTTTAAGTTAATGGAACTAATGTCCCATGCTGTAAAGCATGTTGCAAAAGGCAAAAAATGGATAAGGGTGAATGCAAGAGTCATTGCACAAACGCAGCACTGTGAGTTATGGGTTCACTAGTCGGGAAAATCGCCCAGGAATTTCCATGCAGTGAAGTTACAGTGTGCATGGACGGTCTGGCTGAGCCAGATGTGGGTAGAGAGGGGCAATGGCAAGCCCAGGCAAGGGTGTGGTGACCCTAAGCACAAGGCTGTTGACATGCAAATTGAAAGTGGGAGTCAGGTTGTTAGCCCTGCCCCCTCCTGCATGTGAGCATAGCCTTTCTGGCAACACTCCATGTGTTTGGGCTCTGAATGTTTTCTGAGTCCAGAAAGTAGTGTCCTCATTCAATTTAGGACCCTGGAAAATTGTGTGGGAAGCATACTCAAATATGGGAGGAGTGTTTTTAAGACTAAAGTGAAACTATTAACTCCCTTTTTATTTTTTCTATTGGATGTTGCATGTTGTTTAATCTTGTTATATTTATAGTACTGAAATGTAGCTTTTTGCATACCCTCCAACATTTCTCTGATGAAAATGGGGACATCCCATGATGATGATGATGATGATATTTATACCTCACCCATCTAATTGGGTTGCCCCAGCCACTATGGGTGACTTCCAACATATATAAAAGCTTAATAAAGCATTAGACATTAAAAAGCTTCCCTATACAGGGCCGCCTTCTAAAAGTTATATAATTACTTATCTCCTTGGCTCAGTGGTCACATAACTCCATACCCTCCAATATTTCTCCAATGAAAATAGGGTTGTCCTAAGGAAAAGCAGGACATTCTGGCATCAAATCAGAAACTGGGATGTCTTCTGTAAATCTGGGACTATCCCTGGGAAATAGGGACACTTGGAGGGTCTGTTTCTGTGTGTTATTATATTTTTGTTTCACTATGCTATTATGAAATTGTTTTTGTAATGTTTGCTTGCAATGCATCCCTGTTTCTTGGTTATATTTTTGTGTGTGTGGAAAAGTGCCATACAAAGAGAATGAATGAATGAACAAAATGAAAATAAAGCAGGCTCTTTAGTGCAGATGTTCAGCCCCCAACACATGGGAGGCTGCAGGAACAGCAACGGGTGTGGCCAGTGGGTTCCTCCCCACTCCCCATCCTGTCCACATGATGGAAATCATGTCAGGAGGCAGAATGGCTGAGCAGAGCTCATAAAAAAAAGGAGACGGAGACCCAGGGAACAGAAATAATCTTTAAGAAAAGACCAACCATAGGATTGAGTTGCAGATCATTTGAGCAGCCATCATATTGATGCTTCTGGTTTCCACATTCAAAATTTTTGCATACGCTGCTCTCATTTAGATTTCTTCTTTCATGGAGAACAATTATGGAACTGGTTATTGTATTCCAATTTGAGGGTAATGGAGTGAGAACATGTTCTTCCAAACATTTTGATTTCGCTAAAATAATTTTATTGGTTTAATGTTTCCCACTTTTAATTTTTTTTTTTTTTTAATGTTTCCCACTTTTAAAACAAAAACATAAATGGCACATATAGTGGAACCTCGGTTTTTGAGTGTCTTGGAAGCTGGATGTTTTGGTTTTCGAACATGCCTCAAAATTCGAACGGCTTCTGTGGCGTGTTTCTCCATTTTCCCAAATGATTCTGCTGGCAGCCCATTGCACCTTGGTTGTCGAACGTTTCAGAAGTCAAACGGTCTTCTGGAATGGATTGCGTTCGACAACCGAGGTTCCACTGTACTTACCAAAAATACAGTACCTCAAAGGGGGTTTTCCATTTCACAGATGTAATTTGTGATCTCACAATAGAGGCTGCAATCCTGTAGCTGCTTACCTGATAGTAATGCCAACTAAGCTTCCTTTTGCATAAAAATATATAGGATTCTGCTGCACAATGCTTTTTTAAAAATGTTTCTGACTCTTAGAATCTGTTTCCAATTTTCTAGAAAAAACAAAATCGCCTGAAAACAAATTGAAAGCAGCAGTTATATACCATGCCTCCCTTGAAGACAACACTAAAACTAATAGACACATCACACACAGGGGCGGGGAAAGAGAGAGAGAGAGAGGCAATGTAGTCATGTACTTGCATCAGTACCCTAAAAGCTATACTAGAGAAGTCAAGCATGGAGAATGATATTTTATTTGCAATGGCCGCAGTAAATGATTGATAAATAAAATATAGGGAGTGAGAGAAAGAGAAAGAGAAGAACATATCTGTCAACTACGGGAGAAAAACCTACTTGAATTTAAACCCTTGGAGAATTTGTTCAGGAACACTATAGTTCAGCTGTGTGAAAATATGCCCCTCAGATGTTGCCAAGGTCAGTGCAACCCGTGGAGCATTGGGAGAGATGTGCTGGTCACACAACATAAACCAGGCAAGGAATTTCTGTCTGCTGATTTCATGCCATTCACCCCTCTGGCTTTTGCAGTCATTGAGTGATCCAAGCATGTGATCCGGGGCATGTGATTTGGGGTACTGAGGTTTCCTTGTTTTACCTTTTTGTAAACCACTTTGAGGTTTGTTTGTTTTTTATTTTTTTGAAAAAGAACAACAATCAAGCCGAGTATAAGTTTTATGAAATAAATTTAAAAAATATCATCATAACTCCATGTAACTAATTCATAGCGAGGGCAATACTTTTGTCCTCATTCTGAATGGGCAATTTATACAGGCAATTTGATTTGGTTACCTGACAACATCCTTAACTAATTCAGAATAAAGGCAGCTTTTACCTATTCAGAGTGAAAATAGGAAACTTTTGCTACCCCTCTACCTTATCCTCACAAAGAGAGCAGGACTTTTCATAGCTGAAAACAGCTTGGCAAAAAGTCTCTTGGCGGGGCAGTCCTAATTCTGGTTCCTCAAATGTTACATCTAATTTGATCATGCTGTGGATAAGAAAGTGGCAAACTGGCTAACAATATACTCTGGTGGGGTTTGTTTTGAATTGTAAGCTTGCAAAGTTTGAGATCAGCCATTATGGTTTCTTCTATTTTTGTTTCAGAAGTGTAGTTATTCTGATTTGCAGTTAGTCCAGCATTAAGGATCAGTTTACATGATGACTGGCTAGAATTCTTTAACTTCAAGACTGTGCTCTTCCGCTGCACATAGAGGGCTGAATCCAATGAAATCATACTCTGAGGAGAAGTGTTGAAAGCATAGTGTTAGTTGAATACAACCCATGGTGTTTCTATTTAACAGCTGTGTGTGAATAATTTTTTCCATGGAACCCATAGTTCTGTAGTAGAGTACATACCTTGTATGCTGATGTCTGATTAAGATCCTGGAGAGCCACTGCAAGCCACCATAAACAACACTGGACTAGTTGGGCAAGTAGTATGACCTGGCATAAAAGAGCTTCCTAATGTAACATGCCACCCCATTGCCACAGCAGTGCACAATTCTAGGGGTCCAGGTGCTTACCCAGGCTTTGTGTTTCCTTCATAAATGAGGCACAGCAGAGACTGTGGTGTCTTTATGATATATGGTTTCATTTATGCATACATACAACCTGAATCTAGGATGGAGGAGTGCACAGCATTACACCCCAATATGGTCCCTTGAGTCTAAAGACAGAGATATCCACCATGTTGTCAGCCTCTTTGTTATAGCTTTTAAACCAGCCCACATGGTGTTCTGCCCTCCCTTTCCTCCAACTTGCCACTCTTAGACTGGAAATATTTTTGCACATTATAGTTGGCACATCAGGCCAACTATAATCCTACACCCAAATCTACTGGCTTTGTCTTTAATAACTACCCCCCCCCCCATTTGCTGATGGCAAGTCTTGATGGGTTAACGACTTGTCCACCATCATCTTTGGTCCTCTTAACAACCCACCCTCAGTGAGCTCTGCCAGGCTGGCCTAGCTCATTAGGATTTCTGTGTTTGGCACAGTTTAATCAAACCCTGATTAATCCAAGAATCATGGGTGACCGACACTCACAAACTCTGGCACTCAGAACTTATAACATGATGCTCCTTTAGCCTGGTGAAAAACACAATATGCTTATATAATCTCATTATAGGAAACATCTGTTTCAATCCAAAATTGTGAATTCTTATATGATGAGCCTTTGTGCAAGAACTTTCTTTTGTCTGAATGGAAGTCACTGATCCATGCACAGAGTAGAACCATTGCAATCAATGGACTTGTTAGTCCATTTATTTCAATGGGTCTTCTCTTAGTACGACTTACCAGTAGTTGGATGCCACCATATGAAGGAATGTGCCCATGAGTTGACTCATTGCATTTAAATTAGGAGCGAAGCCACTGTGGTTGAAGGAGGTCTTGTTCATATTAATTCTCCTGTGTCTGGAATGGATAATTGAATTATGGTGCACCATGCATTTTGAAAAGAGCTAACTGACATGATCTCAATTTCTTGCTAAGCAGCTTTAGCACATGTAATTGGTTACAGCCTGATATTTGCACACAAACCACCTAGGGCTCTCAGTAGATGTTATACATGGCATACTTCTAGAATCAAGGCAGCACATGCATCCACATTTGCCTTCTTTGCACAATTCCTATTACAGTACTTTGTGCAAAACTACAGTCATGTGATTCCCCCCCCAAAAAAATTCAAAGGGCTTTCCTTTTTGTGTGTGCTGAGATCACTTTTTTAAAAGTGTGATCATTTAAAGAATATCAAAATTATATTTTCATTGATTTTCAAAGCCTTTATGTTTTGTTTTCCATTAGCCTAGATCAATGGTAAAAATAGTTTTTAAGCAATTTTTAGAAATAGTGGAATATATCTACCAAAAACAGAAAAGGACAACTAGACATTATAACCCTCACTTGTCCTTCAAAAGGCTAATTTTAATCTTGACATCACTAATAACAGTCCCCTTCACCTATAAGGAGAAATATAGTATGGTCTTGAAAGTTTCTCTCTCTCTCTCTCTCTCTCTCTCTCTCTCTCTAACAAAAAACAAAAATAAAATCCTTGATTGAACTGGCAGAATATGTGTTTATAGCTTTTCTATCACTGCTGTAATCTACATTCATTTCTCCCTAGCTGCAAAGCATTCTACACCCTTCTCTTAAAAGCATTTGAATGATTACTTGCCCATGTCAGAGTGTGCACTGGAGCAAAAGAAAACTTTCCTTTACTAAATAATATCCCTTGAGAGTAAATATTGCTTAAAATATCTGCTGCTTTCCATGATCTACTTCATGCATGTATAATAATTTCATTAGATCGATGGATGGGTGATCTCCTTTTAAATCTTCTTAGCAACCCCACAGTGAATTTATGAGTTGGGTATAGTTCACAAAGGTGCAAAAGAACTTTATATTTGGTTATTTCCTATTAGATTATTTTTGAAGTGTGTAAGAGTGTGCCTTGTTACAGGAATATGCCTATTTGGAGAAGTTGCTCAAAGACCTTTATTCTTAAAAGATGTTAGCTTTCATTTGGAAGTTAAAAAAGAGATATCATAGTAATACTTGATCTGCAACATTGAAGCTCTTATCTAGCGTGCAATAGAGTCTTTCCATGTTTAAGAAGAATGTTGACAAATTCAAGAACAGTCATGTTCAATCAAAACATTAAGAATACTGGAATCATAAAAAAGAAACTTCAGAAGTTTGGATGATGGCAGGTCCAGTTCAGGCTAACAAACAGAATTGTAGGAATGAGGCATACAAGCAGTCTTCAGATTCTCTGTTTAAAATTAGAGGTCACATCTTGCATTAAAGACTACAGTGGATTTGTTGTTTGAAGATTGTTTAACATACTATATACAGCTTTTAGTGGCTCGTCATAAATACAGATATTTATTCAAATAAAATAAACACACAGTAGCAGTTTAGTCAGGTCAGGAGTTCCCTAGCTTTGATGTTCAACGCTGGTAGTTTTGTCTGAATTCTTAAGAATTGCAAAAGTGAACAAAAACACTTTAAAACCCTCCATCGTTATCTAGATAATTCCTTAGAAGCAAACATCTTATTTAATCAGGGAGACATGAACTATGTATCTGTCAAGAAGTGGGAAATCCAAGTATTCAAAAACAGGCCAACCCATTTGAAAGCCATACCCTTTTTTAAAAAAAGAAACCTCTTTGATCCAGAGTGATATCATAGCTTCCGTGTCAGAGAGTGCTGCTTTATTTCAAATTATCCAACTTGGCCGACACTGAATTCTCCTTCCATTGCAAATAGCAGGTGATGAGGGGGTGCTTCTGATTGAGACTGCACTGAGTGCAAAGGGTTAAAGCTCCCATCCCTCACTTCAGGGTCCTAATTCAACTCCTGCTCTCCACACCAGCAATTTCTTTTAAATAGGTCAGCCATGAATGGGCCCTAGTTTGACCCTTAGAGTGACTTGTATTAGGCAAGCATTCCATCTAACACTTATATTCCCAGTCCTTGTCAGAGATGTCAAACTCTTGCTTTTCTTTGTATGAGATGTTCAGGATTACTCTCTTAATACTCCACTGGCTGGTTGTTAAAGAGGCATTGAATTATGCTGAAAGAGCTGAGCTATCTTCCCATTAAATAAGCAATGCCAAATATAGATTAAGCAGAGGAGGAATATAAAGTAAACAATGAATAACAAATTGAATTATTGTACTTTTATTCTTCTTGGACATATTTTTTTAGACATCTACTAAAATGCTTCAGATGTTACAAAAGAAATTGTTCTCTCTCTCTCTCTCTCTCTCTCTCTCTCTTTTCTTTTTTGCTGAATTGGGATGACAAGGGGAGTCCATGGGGTGTTCCAATTAAGAAACCACCACAGCATCTGTTTAAACAAACTCTGTTTTGAGTTACCACAAGGAATAATTATGTCCCCACTAATTTCCCCCCTGAAGATTTCTTTTTATTACTTGCTATAACTAAATCATGCAGCAACCTAGCTAGGCACTTTAAAATTAATCTAAATCTGATCAACTGTCAAAATACAAGATGATGAAAACAGAAAAATGGGTTGGAGAAACTGAACACAGAAAGAAAGCAACAGAAGGAAATATTTTTGGCAAACACTTAAAATTTCCCTAAGACTTTGTCATTACTGACAAAGCACCTCTCTTTGATGTTCTAGGTCTGTCCTTCAATATTTTCTTATATAATCGTAAAACTCTTGAAGTTCCATGATTATATGAGTTTGTAAAGTTTCATCCCTTTCCTCCTCCCATTTGCTTGTGTCCATGTAAGCTGACATAGCTCAGTTGGTTAGAGTGTGGTGCTGATAATGCCAAGTTTGCAGGTTTGATCCCTGCATGGGACAGCTCCTCAGGTCCCTTCCAACTTTCCAATTCCATGATTCTATATTTTGCACTACTTCTTTGGCACAACATTCATGCATGTGGCAAAGGCATTATAACATAATAAAGTTTCATTAGGTAATGGCTCTTTTTGCATTCTAAATAGTGCTATTATAAGTTGGCCCTTACAAGTCAATGAGAGTGTGGCTGCTCCTTTGTACACAACACACCCTTTTTTCTTTTACAACTCCTACTGTCTCTGGAACCTGAGTTTCTCTTCTTAGTTTCTACAGTCATACCTTGGAAGTCAAACGGAATCCGTTCTGGAAGTCAGTTTGACTTCCAAAGCGTTCGACTTCCAAAGTGTGGGTTCTGATTGGTTGCAGGAAGCTCCTGCAGCCAATCAGAAGCTGTGGAAGCCCCGTCGGACGTTCGGCTTACCAAAGAACATTCGAAAACTGGAACAGTCACTTCCAGATTTTGATCGTTTGGGAGCCAAAACGTTCAAGAACTAGGCTGTTCAAAAACCAAGATACGACTGTATAGTCCTGAAAGGGCACGATCTATATCCTTGACCCTTATGTTGGGGTGAAAATGCTCACCTTTTATGGGACTATTTGTCTCCTGAAAAAGTGTGTGTGTGTGTGTGTGTGTGTGTGTGTGTGTGTGTGTGAATACAAACTGATTGGTAGGGTGTGAATTATGCTGTGTTTAGCAACATTTAGCAACATTAGCTTTGGACCATTCTGTTTGCAATGAGGAATGCCACCACGTTGCTGCTTTTTACGACTCAACTGCTGTTGGAAGTAGCAGAAAGCTTCTTTCAAAAAAGAAAGGATGCAATACTCTGCCACCTTGGCTCTCTCTTTAGTAAGCAACCATGCTGTTGAAAACGTTAGTTTTGTCCAAACCTCTGAAATTGCTAAACTAATCTTGTCTGTCTTTGTATAGAAAAGGCAGCTATTTGGGATTTCTGAATCTGGCAGTTTTAACTTGAAATAGCAATAGAAGAAAGCCTGCCCACATGGATTTCCAGCTATACTAGTCTGTGGCAGGTGACTGTGGGCACCCTACTGGTATGTACATGCTTTCCTTGAGTTGTCTTTTGGTTCACTCCCGTACAGAAATCAGAAAGTGCTATTTGTGGTAGGTTGTCACAAACTGATCTGGGCTGTGTATTGTGTCAGGTTGGAAACAAAAGACTTGAAGGGGTGATAATATCACCAAGTGATTAAACGTGTTCTCCAAAATTACTGAATCACTAGCTTCTGGCAGAGTATCCAAGATAATAATAATAATAATAATAATAATAATAATAATAATAATGTTCCCGTGTTGCACATGCACTGAAATGAATCAATGGCCACCTCCATTATGGAGTAAAAAAGGTGATACAGTTATCATTGATTTGAATGCCTTTGTGTCTGCAAGTATACTCATGTACCATAACCTAGCTTTAGAACAGGAGCAAGAGCAAAGTGATTGCAGTTAGTGATGCCTTAGCTTATTTCTACATTGCCACTCAGATGGATCCATGAACTAGATTCCTGTTTGCTTCTACAAGAAAAAACAAGTTCTTAAACAAGCAATACACTTTGTGTTAAATAAGAAAAAACAAAGTATTTTCAGAAATGGTGCTTGCCATCTGCAGTTTTTTTACAAGCACTTGTATTTATTTATTTATTTTTAAAAAAGAATCTGCTACTCTGTTTATTAGGGTCATGATGAGCAAATATTTGACAATTCTGGATTTAAATCATCATTCTTTTGATTGCTGTTAATTAGTTGTTTCGATACATGAAGAGCAGATAAATCTAACTTTATCTTTGGGAAGTCAAAATTAGTAGGAGTTTGGAAAGAACACTGGGAGGGTTTTCATTAGTACTTTTGAATGCTTCTCTGTTCTTGATTTTCTTTTCTTTTCTATGCACTGCTGTGATTGCTGATGACAACATTCTTCTTGAAGCCTCCTGTGTGAGTAATCAGCACAGGAGTCAATGGTACACAGTTGACTGTGCTTTCCAGCAGAGATCTGTGAAACATTATTGTCTACAAATTATTGAATTGCTGTAGACAAAATGCAGCCAGGCCAACATCATTTGTGATCATTTGTAGGGGGGGGACTGTCCTAGGAGATGAAAGGAAACTTGCTTGAAACCACCTAACTGCCAAAGTTCTTGTTATCACTGCAGACAATTCAGGGTGATAACATATGGAAATTTAGTCTGGATTCATTACTATTCATGCAAGTTTTTTTGCTGTGTCCACATGATGCCGTCATATTAATTTACAACATCTGGAACAACCCAGGTGCAGGGTACCTTAGGGACTGCCTGAACTCCTATATCCTGGCTAACTCTCTGAGATCATCTGCAGGAGCACCATTGGCCGTTCCCCTTATTAGTGAGGCTCATCTGATCACAACGAGAAAGCGAGCCTTCAGGGTCATCAGCCCAGTCCTGTGGATACTCTGGCAACAGAGATTCAGCAGGTGCCTTTTGTTTCAACTTTTAAACACCTGCTCAAAACTTCTGTATCCTGCCAGGCCTATGCAGGCAATTAATGCATCTTTCCACAATATTTAATTGATGTCTGGGTTTTAACTTTTTAATATGGTTTTTACTGTATGATTTTATGTATTTTTGTTGTAAACTGCTGTGATATTGTTATGAAATAGCAGTTTACAACAAAAATACATTAAAAATAAATAAATTTTCATTGAAATGCAGTTTAATACTACTACTACTACTTTGTTATTTATACCCCACCCACCTGGCTGGGCTTCCCCAGCCACTCTGGGTGGCTCCCAACAGAATTAATAATAATAATAACAACGTGATATAGCATCAAACATTAAAACTTCCCTAAACAGGGCTGCCTTCAGATGTCTTCTAAAAGCCTTTCCTTGACATCTGATGGGAGGGCATTCCACAGGGCAGGCGCCACTTCTGAGAAGGCCTCCCTTCCTATAGTTTAATCTGGATTTACAATTTGTGTAGAAATACCCCCACCCCACTTATATCAAATCACATGCAGCTCAAATTTGGACACATTGTAGTGCCACGTAATATCATGTTTTTGTGGTGGTTCTTCACATTTTCAGCAGGTGTTTTCTTTTACCACACCCCCTCACTTCCCTTTCATCATCACTCAAGGAGACCTGAGCCATGGATCTCAGGTGTCACGTGTGTGTTTGGCTTTGCTTCTTGGAGCAATTGGTGGGAAATGATCCTGCAGGTGGTGGTTTCAATATCTGTGGTATTTCCTGGCAGACCAAATAAACCTTGGATCTTCCGGACATTTGGGAGAAACAAAGCATTCAAAAGCAGCTACACAGCTGTCACTGGAACACAGAAATGCCTGAGCATGTTTCTCGTCAGATGCCCATCTGCTGACATGACTGTCCTGTGGCATTCCAAGGTTTTCAAACCAAGGTATTGAAATTAGAGTACCGTATTTTTCACTCTATAAGACGCAGCAGACCACAAGACGCACCTATTTTTTGGCGGAGGAAAACAAGAAAAAAAATATTCTGAATCTCAGGAGCCAGAACAGCAAGAGGAATCACTGCGCAGCCTGCATTCGCTCCATAAGACGCACACACATTTCCCCTTACTTTTTAGGAGAGAAAAAGTGAGTCTTATAGAGCAAAAAATACGGAATGTTGCAGGGCACAGTTCCAGGTCTGGGAACAATGGAAAAGCTTGTCCTTTCTGGATTGCTTGATGATCATGTCAAGTACCTCTAAAAGCACCTCTAGGTAAAATTTGACCAAGAGGAAAAGTGACCATGTGTCACCTAAAGTCAGGATCTAGCACAGCACCTTCTGCATCACTGGGGCTTAGTAGCAAACCTCTCCTATCCAGTTGGAATTACTGGAGGATGAATTCATGCTGTGAGTATTTTTCGCCTCCCAAAATGTGATCAACTTCCAACTTCACTAGACATGAAACGCTGGATAATTTTTCAGTAGTGATCTTTTATAATGTATTTATTCTTCAATGAATAAATAGCAAATATACTTCACCTGAACATATTTAAGGAATACATATCTAGAGGTACTTGGGATGTGTCCTTAATTCTTTGCTAAATTGCAAGTCTCCCTGCTGATGTGTGGCATAGGTGACTCATCAAACAAGACTCCCATCTGACAGGTAACATAATGCAGTGTGACTAATTTAGCCAGCTCTGATGCACTGAGGTGAGAAGTTAAATCTTCAAACTTCAGATGCAAGAACTTCCCACTGAATAGCCACAAAACCAAGTTCTAAACACTTCAGAGCTTAAAATCTTGTCTTTAATGCAGAGTTTGACTTTTGTGTTTTTGTAAGAAAGCGGCCTGTGTTCAATAATTATGGCTAAGGGTTGACATTTTTAACTTAACCTATCTTTCAGAAAACATTGCCACGTGGGATGCCTTTATGGCATCACAATTTTTAGGAAATAACAACAAACATTTCTATGCCCTCAGAATCCTGCAAACAGAAACCCACTGAAAATGTACAAAGACCTCTGTCATTTAAAGGGCAGACATTACATTGTTCTCTCAAAAAGCAATTTGTGATAAATGAGGTTCTCTTTATGTGGATTATTCTGCCATCTTTATTGGCAAAGGGCCAGATATTTTTGTATTCTGGGTGAAAATATGTCAGTGCAAAAATGTATTCATTTAACAAGTTCTTCCACAGCCACCATTATTTCAGAAAATACTCATGATTTATATTATTATATTCATGCGGTGAATTTTTCTTAAGCTGGTGGTGGCTGGAAGTTACCACATCAGGGACAAATTTTGTAAGTTAAGAAGCTCTCTGATGTGGTTCACATTTGCTGTTTGGAGGTATAGTCATGGAATACATTTGCTATATCAACAAAAGGAGGCAAAGTTGACTTTCTGTACCTTCACCATGTTAATAAGTACTGTGTGTATTGGTCCTTAGTTAGCTAATATAGGTACAATGCACAAAGTAAGCACAAGTTGCATTGGGAAAATTAACAAGACTGAAATTACAGTGAATACTATTGAATCTCCCAACCAATGTCATACTTTTTGGTAGACCAGGCAAGGTCACATGAATGCTGCACTGTTCTATTGTCATGTACACAATCCTATTTTCTAGAGCAAGCAATATTTCTATCGTGGTATCTGGATGTTGAAGTTGGAGGTGTCACCTTTGTTCAAAGACAAATCTTACATATATTTACTCCCCATCTACTAACACTTTTCAGAGAAGTGAAGGGACCTGTAGAATCTGCATGTTCATATTTGTTCTACTAGTCTTTCCAGTGTGTGTGTGAAGGATGGGAGGCAAAGATCATTTGCTAATGTGCATAAATATTCTGTTGATGAAGGAAGTCTATATTACCCACGTTGTGACTTCTATTTAATATGCATATAGCACCCAACAAACCCGTGCAGAAATACCACTGTTCTACAAGAAGTGGATGAATATCAGATATGTGCATACACTCAGGAATGGGGGTGAGTTGGGTAAAATCATGTGTCATATGCCTATTCAGGAAAGGCATTGCCTAAACATCAGGCTTTGAGAAGGAATTTGTGGGAAGAAACTTAGCAACTGAAAAAGAGGGGAAGCTATTCTGGACAAAGGGGTGGGCATAGCTGAAAGGAACCAGAATTACGCTGCAGCTCTCATGTTAAGCCAAAGGGACCCACTCCATTATTCTTTCAGTTTTCAGACCTAAGAGAGACTGAGGGTGAGCTTGAGAAGTAAGACATCTTTGCAGTATGCATGGTTTGCTGAGGTCTAGATATGAATTGGTTGATTTGTGGGAGGCTTGTGGATGGACAGATGAACCTCCTATCTAAATGAGTGGACTTTGGTCCTTTCAACTCCTCTTTCCAACTATTTTATTCCATTTATTTTAGCCTCACAGATGAACCAGAAACCAGAGAGTTTTCCCCCCAATCAGTAAAATATGTCTAGTCCCTCTTTTTTTACCATTAAGAAAGCTCAGTAGCATCACCCTTCGTTCTCCTGGTAGTTTAACTCTCATTCATTTTGACACTTCTCTATAAATAAGTTTCCCCTCTAGCTTATCTGTGATTAGAGCGAATGGCTGATTTAGGAGCTTCTTACTATGGATTGTATTTTTGCTGTCATTCTTTTGATCGCATTGCAAGGGTAGTCCCTGTATATATTTTTCTGCTCTTAAGGAAGGAGACACAATGAAGGAAATAGCTTGGCTTGGCTATTGCTTTCAATATATTCTGACTGTGATCTGTTTCTGAAGCTAAAAAAATCAATCCCCATCCCCAGGCCCAACAGAGAACATCCTAAGAGACTTCAGCTGATTTTCATTTTTCTAATATTGCCAGGAGTTTTGATTTGAAGCAGGATATTTCATCCTCAAAGACTTAGGTAAGAATTGTGTTTCACCAAGAAAATCATCGCTTTTCATACACAGGAAAGAGGAAAACTGCATTAAACCCATGTAGAACTTTTTAATATTTTCTGTTTGAATGATACATCTGTTTACTTTCACTACTCCCTCATACACATCATTTAAAAAAAGAAGTCTCTTTCGTTATGCTGCACTGAAAAAACAAGTGCACAGTTTCTGATGTTTTCGAGTAGGTTGTAAACCGCTTTGAGATTTCCCCCCTTATTCATAGCATTGACATGAAAAATAATAATAATATTACTAGTAACACTACTCTGTGGTTTTAAAGGGTGTGCCATAAAGTAGCTAGAAAGAGCTACTGGTTTTACTTAGTTAAGCAGGATGAGACTATAAAGGCTGATAGTATGACTGTTGTTGACCCCTGGTATAGAGTTGGAAGGGACCACAGGGGTCATCTAGTCCAACCCCCTGCAATGCAGGAATCTTTTGCTGTTCTTCTGGTCTTAAGAGCAACTGCTCCTTATCATAAAAACAGAATGAATCATGGGTAACCATCTCCAGTCAGTCCAAGATACTCTGCTACCCTAAGTGGTTTCAGCACATGATTCTAGAGTTGCATTCCAACATCCTCTACAATGTTTCAGGAGACCATGCACCTCACATGCTCTACATAATTGTCACCTTAATTGATCCCTTGAGTGCCCAAGCAGTCATGGCACCTAATAATTATTGCAATGTCAGTTTTGCTGAAAAATCAAATGTGATGTGGAAAACTTTCTTGTTTCCTAGAAAGTGTTTCTTTCACCATTAACTCACATCAGCCCCAGGATGGAATTATACACATGAATGTATGTAGCAAAATCCTGACAGCTTCTTCTTCAGTAGCTTTGGGAAGAGGTAATTTGAGCAGAGAAGCAGAGGGAGAGAGGAGTGTTTCCTGGCCTTCCTCCCCCCCCCCCGCTTCAATTACCCCACATGGTATTAGATGTGTGATTAAGAGTATCTGGAACCCTTAAGGAGAACAGCAATTTGGGGAAACCTACAGCACAAAATGGTCAGTAGGTAAGCACCCCTTCCCTCCTCAGTGGCGAATTCTGGGGTCTCAAATTTCAGTGGCAACCTGGTGCTACGCCAAAATTCGGCACCCCCACCTCTCACCTTCCATCCTACAACATAGCTGTGGCACCCTCAGGGGTCCACACTCAGTGCAACCGAACCAGTTGGGCTCTCCTAAATCCACCTCTGCTCCCCCCCCCTTACTTTGTCTTCTCCTGGAGCTGCTTTTCCTTAGAGAAAAGTAGCTCCTGCCATTTGATTACATGTGTAGCAAAATCCCTTTTGTTTTGCCTAGTAGAATACATTTTTCCATGAAACATTTAGTTTTCTAGCTAAATAAATAAATGGCACGTTCCAATTTGATGCCAATACAAAGCAATGTGTCTTGTGAAGGAGGTGGAGATCACATTTACTGTTAAAATATTTTGCAAACAATCCACAGTGAGCTGCCATAGGGCCCACCATCTCCTTTGGGTTAAAATGTAAAAGATCCCTTTTTGATAAGCTCCACTAAATGGAACAATGAGGATAATGGAGCGGCAAAGGAAGTAGGAACATTGTAAGGAAAGCTGTATTACTATGTAGCTTTTATCTGTGCAATGTGTATACACACACACACACACTTTTGTAGAACCTTCCTTGAAGGAAGTCTGTAGTGCTTGCAGATTGTCCCCACTCAGCAAACCTAAAATGCTTGCTACAAGAGTCTTTGCATGCAGTATTCATTTAAAGGGAGTGCAAGGAAGGTCCTCTTGACTGTAATGCCATACTGGGTTCTTCTAGCAGTATTGCTAGTCATAAAGTGTGTAACATAATTTCCAAGATGCTTTACAGTCTTTATTGTGCTCACCCTCGATGGTGATTCATTTAAATACATTTTACCTCCCTTTTGCCATTCATTGCCATTTACTCTCATTTTCTATGCACACTGTATGCCGGCTGCCTGCTAACTGCTCTTCAATGTGTCTGCCGCATAGCAGTGCTGGAAAAGGACGTCTTTTTAATTTGGTTATGCCAGTATGATTGAGGAGTCCTTTGAGTATTATGCAGTTTGAACTTGGGTTGCTCCAAGCATCTGGATAATAGATGGTGAAAGATTTCAGGTACAATAGGGTAAATGGCCTGGAGGTGCATCATATTGAAATGAAAGACTACAACAGACATCAAATATTCAGCAGCAAGTATTTTCACAGCATAATGGCTTCCTCAAGCCTTGTTAACACTTTCTTTTTTACTCATTCCACTTCTCATTAAGGCTTGCACCCACTGCCTATTCAGGATGATGATGATGATCGGACTAGACAGGACCTATTGCTCTGAATATAGAAAGGCTTGCAGGAGCCAAGTGTGAATGGTCCTGTCAGTGAATAAAAGTTGCTATGGTGGACTTTGGAGTAGTGTTGCAATGGCCGACTGTAAAAGCACACATGGGGTGCTTTGACAACATGCTAAAATAACTTTCCTCCCATTGCAAATAGCAGGCTCAGAAGGAGAGTGGCTTCAGTTGGGGGAATCTGGCTAGTTGTTCAAAATAAATCAGCCAAGCAAGGCCAAATCATGTGATTAAGATTGCATTAGTTAGTAGTGTGGCTCTTCCATTGCTTTAAAATGGGGGCTAGAGGAATTCATGGAGGACAGGGTCCATCAGTTATTTTTGTAGCACACAAATCCATATCTGCCAAGAACTAAGTCCAATGGGACTTAGGGCAAGTGTGTATAGGATTTCAGCCATAGTTGCGATGGCTTTGTGAGTGGAGGCAGTATGATTTGAATTATAACTTGTTTCAGGTTCACCTTGTATGCTTCCTGGGTGCGTCTGACTGGTTATTGTGGGAAGCGGGGGTTTCAAATCAAGCAGAATTAGTCCTCTGTGCATGCACTGTATGTGGATGTCTCTACGTGTAATCAACAAACACACCTTGACCTCTTTACACATTTATTATCTCTTAAGAGGGCTTTGGTAGCAATACTGTGGCTCCTCTGTAAAATGTGAAGAATACCCCAAAATACCCATTTGGAGAAAAGTAATTTGATACCCTTAAAAAACCCATACAAGCCTTTGGGAGGAAAATAAGATTGGTTGTGCCTATTTATCTGTATTAATCAATACATTTTTCTCTGATGCTTTGATATGCAAGAGAGAAACTTCAGCCTTATGGATTTTGACAGCTTTTTTACATTCATAGGGCATCTAAAAGCTCTTCTCCTCTCTGATTTGAACTCTGTGACCAGCACGCAAGGCTTCCTGTAAGGGAAAGAAAGTCATTCCATACAGAGAATTCAGGGGTTGTGAGCAAAGATCCTGATATTGCTTTCCTTTTCTTTGAGCCTTTTCACAGCTTGACAGTTTTCTGACTAGAGATTATTCCCTTTATAGCTAGCATGACTCATAAAATTAAGATCCGACTTCCAGCTACCACACTGTTTTAGAGAAGAATCTGGGACTGTGAAAATGCCCCCCACGCCATCCCAGAGATGCCACCTCATTCACAGGGAGTGAATTTTAGGGTTTATTTTAGTTGGATGAGATACCACTCTCTCTCTCTCTCTCTCTCTCTCTCTCACACACACACACACATTCATGGGACCATTTGTGCCTTGTGAGTTAGTATTTTTTTTTTAATGAAACTAAAGCTTTGGTCTGCCTTGAGCAACCTAGTGTTACTTTTTGTCTAAATGGAAAAGAATGGCCCAATGGAAAAAACAATACTGGTTGGCTGGCACTGCCTAGATACAGACAAAGTGGATTTGACCCACCCTGAGGGTGTGTTTCAGGATGGAGAGAGAAAAGCCAGGTATGCTTCAAGCAATGGGCTGCCCCATGATGGGCGGGAGTCTCCTTGACAAGGAGATACCATAGAGAATTACGCCTCTGGTGTCTCCCACTCTGGGCTGCCACTGGGAGCCAAGGGCTTCACCTACAAATAAGTGGCAGATAGTTTGTGGAAGGACCTTGAGTGAAAAAACAAGGAAGTAAAGATCTGCCAGGTAAGAACAGGGAGGGTCCATCATTTTCCGTGGGTGGCCAGAATTACATGCTACTTTTGAGATGGTTCTGTATTTGTGCACTATCTGTTTATTTTAAATACCCTGATGCTGATTTTCTGTTTATGCTGTTGCTGTTACCAGAATCTGCATCTTATTCTGCATTCCTTATCATAATTATATTCATAGGGGTTTTTAAGTTACGTTCTGGCATCTGGGCTGTACGTTGTAAGCTGCCTTGTGGTCTTTTGATGAAGGGTGCTATATAAATTTTAATAATAATAATTATAATTATACAGAATCTTTTCAAACTGAATTTTGAAGTTCAGTCCAGCAATGTGGTGTCTTCTAGGAGCTTCAACATATTTAACTATCATATTATAACATGAAGACTAGTTTTAAAAAGTGTTCTTTGGAATGTTGCTAAATATAAATATGAACACACAAACAAATTCACAAGTCACTTTCGTAATAGGAAAATATCTAGGAGAAACTGCCACATGGATGATTTGAGGTTCATAATAAGGCGAAACACATACAGGCTTCATTGTTATTTTTGCCCATTGGAAAGGAATTATCAACAGCCAGGATGTGCACAATTTGAGCATGCCCCGTCATAATGAAAGTGAAGGCAGTCTGTGGTTACATTTCCATTTTCTTTGAATGGGAAATCTATAAGGAGAAGGAAAGGCAGAGCAGAAGTTATGACCCAGACCATCAGGAAGAGGAAGGAACAGTGGCTACAGAAAGCAATCATTATGAATTGGGGCTGGTTTTTGTCCACCTTTGGTTAGAAAATCTTGGCAGTTATAATAATTGCACCAATGAAGCTTTTATAAATTAAAAAAAACCCAAAACTTTTGACTATTGTATACACAGACCTAAAGGCATGGAGGGAGTACCAAATCTATTTTTAGACACCAATTAAGTAGTGTTTGCACACAGCTTTGAAAAACAGGAGCACTTTCCAGTCCATGCATTCTAGGGTCTTAATAAGAAGTGATTAAAGCACACACACACACACACACACACACACACACACACAACCAGGCTTGCTTTTCTCTTTGAGTTTTGCTGCTTACCACGGTGTCAGCTGCTTCAATTATTTCTATTTAATTACATCCTAGAATTTGAACTATCCTCATTAACCTTCATCAGAGAGTCATCCAGGATAACACAGTTCATGGAGCCAACATCTTGTGTGAATCTCCCCCCGCCCCTTTCCTCCCTTTCCCTTTCCCTGTATCCCTCAGATTCATTAGCTGAATGTTAGAGCACTGAGCCACTTAGGTATTCAAATCATGAAGCAATGTGAGTAGTGGGAGGCTGCAATGGCTCAGTAGCCCTCACATTCTCTTCTTCATGGTTCATTTGCATTTTGCAGAAGAGACTACAGAAAAGGAGGTGCTGAGAAAAACGCTTCAGCTAACATCAGCAGGATGTGAAGGACAAATGTTTAGTCTGAGCAAGTTAATATGTCACTGTTATTCTGCCAGTTGAAGTGGTAGCATTTGGGACAGATGAATAGCAAAGAGACAGACACTAGCCTTCCCAGTATCACAGTCAACCACTGTGATATCTGTTTATGCAATGATATGCAGCAATCGTACACTTTCAGGGCAAATATAGATTTGACTAAGGTTTAGAGTGGTAGAGAATTGTGAACTTGTGACCCTACAACTGCAGCTTCCAGTTTCCTTGACCATTAGCCATTCTAGCCGGGGTTGATGGCAGTTCTGGTTCCCCATTGCTGGATGAGAGTGTCAAATGAGTGCTAGAATGAGTTTCTAGAAAAAGAGGTGCCAGAACTCACCACGAATGCCTCCCTCTTTCTCTTAGAATGGCACTCACCTCAGAGATGCCAGAACTCACCTGAGAGGTGTCGGAACTGAGTTCCAGAGAGTTCCCCCTGAAAAAAGCCCTGGACCTAACCAACCTCACAGAGTATTAAAATGGGCATGTGTGAAACAACAATGTATCTTGGCATGTGGTCCTTAAAGGACAGGTGGGATATAAATGCAGTAGTAGTAATCCCCATTCAGAAATATACCCAGGGGTGTACTGAGTGGTTGGGCACAGGACCAGGGGCGCAGGACCAGGATGGTGGTGCAAAAATCACCCCAGAAAGGACTCAAACTCCAGGCAGGACTTAGCAGACATGGCTCTCTGTGCATGCCCTCCTCCTCAGCCACTCAGCATCACCCTGGTGCCAGGGGAGGAAGCACTTTTCACCTATGGGAGCCCAGCCAGGGAGGGATTCAACTGTGCAGGCTTTCGCTGGGGTTGCCCCTGCCAGCTGCCTGATTCCAAGGGAAGGCTGCTCAATTTGGGGGCAGCAGCGAGGGTCGAGGAGAGAAGCACATCCCTAGCGCCTCCTGGTTCGCTGAGGAAAGGAGGCAGCTGCAGAGTCTGTGCAGGGTGGCGAGCGGGCAAGGCAGGGCCACTGCAGGTGGCAGCACTGCTATGGCCATGGTGGCATGTGTGAGAGAGTGGGGATAAGAAAATGGGAACAAAGAGAGCTGAGAGAACCAGCCACAAAAAAGAGGTATGGAAAAAAAAAAAGGGAACAGAAAGGCCTCATTAGCAACTACACGTATGTGCAGCTAAGTGATTTTAGAACCTGGACTTAATATTCTTAATACTCCACCAATGGCTGCATGCATTGTTTTAGTTGTGCAGTGAAGTGCAACATGTTTGCCAAACCAGGAATAAAGGGGGAAGAAACTCTGTGGCTCCTCAGCAAAAGCGCAATATATCATATATTGTGAAAAGATTTTTCAGGGAACCTGGAGCCTAATGTATTCATGGTCACACCATAGTTTTGGTAGAACCAAATATATAGAGAAGCAGGCTGGCTAGAATCTCACATGGCTTAAGCGTGCGAAAGGAGTCTTGAATTATAACTGGTCCCAGATTCTGGTGTTTGAAAAGCATGGAATGGACTTCTAGACACTC